>NC_056682.1:49842683-51042683 GCF_018350215.1 Panthera leo
CCTTTTGTGAGATCAAGCTAACAAACCTCTGACGGTGCAAAGAGTATTTAACTGTTTGAAGAACTTAACAGTAAGATATAGAAGAAAAACTTTCAAGCTGAGACCTGCAGGTGTATAAAGATCTAAAATACATATTGAGTAGGCCTCATCATCCGAATCTCATTCAGATCCAGGAAGGATGGCTATGAGTTGGATTGTCTTCTACATTTGGCCCTTGACTATATTTGTGGGGCATATAGGTGGGCACAGTTTGTTTTCTTGCGAACCTATTACCTTGAGGATGTGCCAAGATTTGCCTTATAATACTACCTTCATGCCTAATCTTCTGAATCACTATGACCAACAGACAGCTGCTTTAGCAATGGAGGTAAGACTTGTTCTATTATTTGACATATCTTAGACAATGATTCTTACATTGTCTTGTTACTAATCTAATGAAAGTGTCTGATAACAGCAAAAGAATACATTATTTTTAACTCTGTCTTGTACATTAAAAAGTTAGAGATTTAAGTTCAAACTCTAATAGATTGAAGAATTTATGTTTGGGGAATGTTACTCTTGACCTATTTTTAGACATGCTTTTATATAAAGAAATATGAAACACTGGTACATGGGAGATAATAGTTATTCAGAAATTCAAAATTGTGCAAGTTATGATTACATTTTTTTCCTGTTTGGCTGATCATAAAACCTCAGATAAAGAGTAGACTATAATAATAATATTCACAATTCAGTCCTTAAGTATTGAAGGTAACATGATCTTGTGAAATAAATTCTATTGTTCAGCCTTTAGGCTGGTGGTTTGTCATATTTGAATTTTCTTGAAATTTAAAAACATTTTTCTCATTTTACTTTGTTCACATCAATTTAAGAAGGATCACTGCTGATGAATGAAGGTTTGGTTGTGTAAATTATCTGTTGTTGACCTGTCACAATTTTATGAAAATTTGTTGCCTTTCTTGAATTTTTCTAGTGGTAACTCTTCAGGTAACTTTTTAATGATTTTACTTTAGAAACTATGACAAATTAATGAATATAGTTAACAGTAGGTTTAAATAAATATGCGTGCATTTCTGTAGAGGTTTTAGAATTGTGGACAAGGATAATATGTTTACCAGGTGAGAATTAGGGAGGCCGTGGATGGTGGTAGTAGGGAGCATAGGCTTATACAAACCTGGGTTTGAATTCTAGCTCTGTCACTTTCTAGCTTTATTACTTTGGGCAAATTATGTGAACTTTCTTACCGTAGTTTCTTTGCTATGTAAAGCTTCTTGTAAGTTTAAGGCATGTAAAGCTTCTTGTAAAATGGAGCTAATAATAATTATACATTGAATGTTTCGTACTTTAGCCTTTAATCTATTGTTACAGTGTTTTCAGCACATCGAGGCCTATGTGTTTTGGAATTTTTCATTTTATGGTAAAACCCAAAGATTCATTACTTCCAAGTAGACTAGCATAAGTGTGTCTAGGAAAATTGGTAGAAAGATTATTGTTCATAGATTTTTTAAATGTGAAGGGCATCTTATATATTCTAAATATTTGAAAATATTATAGAGGTTGAACAAAACATTTTCTGCTCTTCTGAATATACAAGGTATAACTAGCTTGGTACAGGCTAGCCAAGAGAGATTTGGTATAGACTATCAGATTAGGATATGAAAATGGGTATTGGTTTAGTACATTAATTTGGTTCTGGGCATAGCAGTCCTTGCTGTTTTTTGAAACTATCAATTCTCTCACAAAGAAATTGAAGTAGGAAAACCTTTGTTTTTAGTATCATAAATCAATGTAATTCCTTTGGGAAGTAGATAGGGTAGTAAGCAAGTCATCAAGATATTTGAATTGATGTGGGTTCAGCTATTGACTCTTCTTTGTAGTAGCTTTAAGACTGAATAAGTCCCTTAACAAGTCCCTTAGCCTTGGTTTCTTCATTTGTGAAACGGCAGTAATAACAAAAATACTTTTAAGGGCTGTTAGGATTAAACAAGAAATTTATAAAGTAGCTAGCACACTGTGTAGCATACAAAAGGTGATCTGCAAATGTTAATTCTATTCCAAATTCCATTTCTAAATGATCCCAAAGAGAAGGTACTAGAAAAGTTAATATATTTGTTCCAAATGAACTTGCATTCATTTGTAGGCTCTTGGGACATTCACGATGATGACATAGTAAACTGTCACTAACCTCTTCTTAAAGTTGCCTGTGTAGTCTGCGTATTTTATTGGCAATAAGGTTGCTTCTGTTTAAATTTCACACATTCTAGGGAGAGCACCTCAGTGGACAATATTTTCTAAGGGAAAGGCTCCAGTTCTTTGAAGTAAAGTTGCAGATAGTTTTTTATTGCATGGTTGTCAATATCAGGACAGTGATGCCACTGACAAAAAGAGATGTCAGACAGTTTGAGAGTGTAAAGTTTCTGTAATAGCAGAGGACATGGGAACTCAGCAGTCAACACACCCTTCCAAATGGAAGTAAGGATCTTGGGTCCTTACAAGGACTCGAATCTGCTGATGACACCCTCTATCTCTGCTCTCAGAAAATGTATGTCAGCTTTTACCAGGAGCAAGTCATTGGAGCCAACAATTGGAGGATATTTTTGAGTGTTCATTGTGGGACTTGGTGAATTAAAGGATAATTTCCTAAGTGCAGCATCTTTTAGCAGGCCCATGTTTCAAGCCTGCCTAGGGTTCATTCCTGTACTGATGAGTGCCTGGAATATACTAGTATATGGCAGTGAGAGAGGGATACCACAGATGAGAGGAAATATAGAATCTGGGTTATCTCAAATTTGATTATTCATAGTCAACAGGTTGGGTGTTCTTTCATTGTAGATACGGGGTTCTTAGTACTTTCATTGAAATTGGAACATGTTTAAATAAATGGGTTAATGTATCAATTCATTAAGTTAGAAAAGATCTTTGCTTGTATGTTTCTCTGTTCCTCCCTTCCAAAACATACTCATCTATACACAGACACACACGCTAAATTTTTGTAAGTTCTTAACTTGGTATCTTTCTCTTTGAGCATCAGTGGCTTTTGATAGAAAACAACTGTTTTTTCCTCCTTCCTGAGTTTTCCAAACCATTTTGAGCTGTCTGGATTGCTAAATTAATTTTTGGGAGCTGTCCAGCGTGGACAACAAATTGTCAACAAATTGTAACTATCTTTACCAACCACACGTTATCAGGTATTTATGACTCCATTGGTAATAAAAGAGATCTTAAGAGCCTCTCCCCCTATACTAAATAAATGCAGTTGAATAGGAAGGGGACAGTTTAGTGGAAAAAGCACTGAAATGGAGATAAGAAATTTGTATTTTGCCACTAACTAGTTTTGTCACTTCTTTGTGTTGGTTTCTTCTAGGAAGTGATTCTTTTTCCCTGTCCATTTTACAAGGTTGTTAAGATCAAATGATGTAAGTGATCTGTATATTTAAAAACTGTGAGGGGCACCTGGGTGGCTCAGTCGTTAGCATCTGAGTTCGGCTTCAGTTCATGATCTCATGGTTTGTGAGTTCGAGTCCCACATCCGGTGAGCTTGTGCCCCGCTTGGGTGAGCATGAGCCCTACTTCGGATGAGCCCTGCTTCTCTCTCCCTCTGTCTCTCTCCTTGTGAGATTCTCTCTCCCCCTCACTTGTGCCCTCTTTCTCTCAAAAGAATAAAAATAAAAACTTTGAAAAGTTAAAGTGCTGTGTGAATGCAAAATAGTAGTCCTTGTTGTCTGTCGCCCTGTCATCCTTTTAACTTCAGTTAGTATGTGGAACAAGCACTCTTACCTTTTTAGGAGGTTGATCACTTGTCTTTTTTTTTAAGGAAACTTGACCACTGTAGAATAATCAGAGGAAAAACTTTTGGGATGGTTTGTGTTTTGCCTCCATTTCCTGTTTTTTGTCATCAGCATTAAAGATTTTCTATAGCATGGAGAGCTGGCTGACAGTGGGATAGATCCTACTGAGAACAACAGAGCCTAAAAGCCTCAAATCCTTGGTATTCTTTATGATTCATTAAGATCAAAACATGTTTGGGGGCACCTGGGTTGGTTCAGTTGGTTAAGTGTCTGACTTTGGCTCAGGTTTATGGGTTTGAGCCCCGTGTTGGGTTCTATGCTGATAGCTCAGAGCCTGGAGCCTGCTTTGGATTCTGTGTCTCCCCCCCTCTCTTTGCTCCTCCCCCCGCTCATGCTCTGTCTCTCTCTGTCTCTCAAAAATAAACATTTAAAAAAAATTTTTTTTGTAAAGAACAGAACATGTTCAAACCAGTCTTGCTGTTATCCAAACTCAAATTGTACCTTAAAAAAAAAACTTTTGGGGCACCTGGGTGGCACAGTTTGGTTAAGCGTCCAACCTCGGCTCAGGTCATGATCTCGCGGTCCGTGAGTTCGAGCCCCGCGTCGGGCTCTGTGCTGACAGCTCAGAGCCTGGAGCCTGTTTCAGATTCTGTGTCTCCCTCTCAATCTGCCCCTCCCCTGCTCACACTCTTGTCTCTCTCTCTGTCTCTCTCAAAAATAAATAAACATAAAAAAAACCTTTTTGGGGCACCTGGGTGGCTCAGTCGGTTAAGCATCCGATCTCGGCTCAGGTCATGATCTCGCGGTCCGTGAGTTCGAGCCCCGCGTCGGGCTCTGTGCTGACAGCTCAGAGCCTGGAGCCTGTTTCAGATTCTGTGTCTCCCTCTCTCTATGACCCTCCCCTGTTCATGCTCTGTCTCTCTCTGTCTCAAAAATAAATCGTTAAAAAAAATTAAAAAAAAAAACAACCTTTTTATTATAGTAAATCTCAATTATATAGAAACGTAGATAAGATAATATAGTGGACAACATATACCCATCATCCAGCTTCAAAAATTATCAACTGACAGCTAGTTTTGTTTCAATTGTGACTGCATGTCCAGCTGGGTTACTTTGAAGCAAATCTCTAACACCATAATTTCATCCATAAATATTTCTGTGTAAATCTCTAAAAAGTAAGGGCTCTTTCAAAATATATAAACACCATACTTTTATCTCTTTGTCAGTATCCTCAAATGTCCAGTTGATGTTCAAATTACTTTGATCATTTCACATTTTTTATAGTTGGCTTTTCAAATCAGGGTTCATCTATCCCATTCAATTGAGAGGTCTCTTAAGTTTCTTTTAACATATAATTTCTCCTTCCCTTTCCTCTCTCCTTTTTTTCATGTAATGCGTTTGCCATATGGAGTTTCCCATAGTCTTTATTTTGCCGATTGCATCCGTGTGGTTTGATTTACCATGTTCCTTTGTCTCCCTTTTTAATTTTTTTAAAGAATACTTCATAGGCCTATAATACTTGGTTGTCACTCTTTATAATTTTTAGCAGCCATTCTTGATCATTTCCTAGATCGGTAATTTCATTAAAGTTTTGTAAAAGGGTGATATTCTAATTCTGTCATTCTTTTCTCAGCTGGAATGCTTTATAAACAGAAATTTCCTGTCTTTACTGTTGGGCTACTGAGTTAGACTCTTGTACAGTTTATGTAAGAAAGACAGGATATATACTTGATCATTCTCCTGAATTTAGTAGTTTTTAAGATAATGAGTATCCTTCAGAGGTGACCAATGAAGTCTTTTCTTTTTTTTTAAGGTATCATTATGAACTTGTGAATTTAACATATTTGATGTGTTTCAATCCTACTCCAGTTATTATTCCTATTGGAGCTCTAACTGCACTGTCTTTGGTAGTGGGAGCCTCTTCAAGATAGCTCCTGGGTTTTTGACACTACTCTAGCTTGCTTGCTTTCTGGTATGATCCAAGCTCCTTTCTTAAAATTCTGCCTCAAACTTTGAACCAGAGGTTTCCCTAGAAAGCACTGGTTCCTTTTAGTTGGAAATGATATTTAGAGACCATTATCTGGGTGCTAAGCCTGTTGATACTAGGTTAGCCATTTTTAGACCTATTTGTAGACAAAACTAGGAAACACTTTTTAAATTTTTTTTAATTTTTATTATTGTTTTTTTTCACTTCTCAGTATGATTTTAATTTGCATTTTTCTTATTATGGATAAGTTAACATATCATTTATTTAATAGTTGTATTGTATCATATATTTAATAGTTGTAGTTCTTATTTCTTTTTTATATATAATTTATTGACAAATTGGTTTCCATATAACACCCAGTGCTCATCCCAACAAGTGCCCTCCTCAATGCCCATCACCCACTTTCCCCTCTCCCCCACCCCCATCTACCCTCACTTTGTTCTCAGTATCCAAGAGTCTCTTATGGTTTGCCTCCCTCCCTCTCTGTAACTTTTCCCCCTTCCCTTCCCCCATGGTCTTCTGTTAAATTTCTCAAGATCCACATATGAGTGAAAACATATGGTATCTTTCTCTGACTGACTTAATTCACTTAGCTTAATATCTTCCAGTTCCATCCACATTGCTGCAAATAGCCAGATTTCATTCTTTCTCATTGCCAAGTAGTATTCCATTGTAGGTGTAAACCACATCTTTATCCATTCGTCAGTTGATAGACATTTAGGCTCTTCCCATAATTTGGCTATTGTTGAAAGTGCTGCCATAACATTGGGATACATGTGCCCCTATGCATCAGCACTCCTGTATCTCTTGGGTAAATTCCTAGCAGTGCTATTGCTGGGTCATAGGGTAGTTCTATTTTTAATTTTTTGAGGAACCTCCACAGGGTTTAAAAATTTTTTTTAATGTTTATTCTTGAGAGAGAGAGAGAGAGAGCATGAGCAGGGGAGGGGCAGAGAGAGATGTAGACCTAGAATCTGAAGCAGGCTCCAGGCTCTGAGCTGTCAGCACAGAGCTTGACACGGGGCTCAAACTCCCGAACTGTGAGATCATGACCTGAGCTGAAGTTGGATGCTTAACTGACTGAGCCACCCAGGCTCCCCACTTTTTAAATTTTTTTTAAGTACATCATGAGTTTAGATTGATGTTTTAAATCAAATAATATCACAGTTTTTTTGGTTTTTGTTTTGTTTTGTTTTTTTGAGGAGGGAGGGCAGAAAGGGAGAGAGAGAATACCGAGCAGGCTCCACTCTGTCAGCACAAAGCTCCATGGGGGGCTTGATCCCATGAACCATGAGATCATGACGTGAGCCAAAATCAAGATTTAGATAGAACTGGCTGAGCCATCTGGTGCCTCTATCACAGAGTTTTTATTTACCATTTTAATATCTTATTTTTGTTTCTCTATTCTCTTATACTAAAGCTTTACATTACACATACATTCTATCATTTCAGAATAATAACAGTGTTATTACTAACAATATGATTATTGAAAGCCGATTGATTGTTTTGTACTTATTTTTGTCTTTAGGGATGTGACTCACCATTGATATACAGTACAAATTACTCTACTTTAAAGTTTTAATTTAAAAATTTAAATGTTTAAAGTTTTATATTTAAAGTTAAATATTTCTCTGTGTGGTTAAACTCAAAACACATTTAGATTCCTATGTTTCATTTTTTGAGGAATAACTTAAATTTTTTTTGGTCTAAATTTAGTGGCTCATTCAGTTGAGTGACTCTTGATCTCATGGTTTGTGAGTTCAAGCACTGCACTGGGTTCAGTGCTGCTGGTGCAGAGCTTGCTTGGGATTCTCTTTCTCCCTTTCTCTCTCTGCCCCTCCCCTGCTCAAAATTAATAAACTTAAAATTTATTTTATAATTGTGTTTCACAATTTTATATATAGAACAAGATATATTCAGAGAAGTTTAGTTTCTGGCCCTTTCCCTTCTACCTTGTTCTTTCCTTCCTCCTAAATGTAGTCATTTTAAAAACTTTTTTTGCTTATTCTTCCATTAAAAAATCATAAATATATTTATGTGAAATGTTTATGTGATAAACATGTATTCTTTTACCTTTCTTTGATAGAGTATTTGTTTTCTCTATATTACTTTTTCTGTTTAACAATAATATCATGGATATTCCATAGTAATATTTACAGATATTCATTACAAATATTTGTTTTAACTGGCAAAATACATATAAAGTTCACCATTCCAATCCTTTTAAGGATTGTGCACTATAGTTCAGTGCATTAAGTATATTCATCTTGTTATGTAGTCATAACCACTATCCGTAGCACTTTTTCATCTAACAAAACTGAAATTCTGTACATAGTAAACAATAACTCCCCATTCTCCCCTCCTCTGAGCCCCTGGCACCCTCCTTCCATTTTTCTTTCTCTCCGAGTTTGACTACTCTAAGTACCCAATAATAAGTGGAATCATACAATATTTCTCCTTTGTGACTGGCTTATTTCACTTAACATAATGTCTTCAAAGTTCATTCATGTAGGATATGCCAGAATTTCCTTTCTGTTTAAAACCAAATAATATTCCATGGTATATATACACACCACATTTTGTTTATCCACTCATCCATCAAACACTTGAGTTCCTTCGACCTCTTGTCTATGACAAATAATGCTGCTGTGAACATGTGTGTAAATACCTGTTTGAATCTCTGCTTTCAATTTTTGGGGATATATACCCAGAAGTGGAATTGCTGGGACATATGATAATTCTGTTTAATTTTTTGAGGAACCACCATACTGTTTTTCATAGCAGTTGCTCCATTTTATATTCCCATCAGCAGTGCCACAAAGGTTCCAGTTTCTCCACATTCTCGCTAACACTTGTTATTTTTTATTTTTGTTTTTTGTTTTTATAATAGTCATCCTAATGGGTGTTAAGTTGTTCTCATTTTTTTCATTCAATTACTGTTAATGGACATTCGGGTTTTCTGCCTTTTGCTTTTGAAACCAGAGCTTGTCCTTATTCATCTTTGTATACCTAGTACCCAACATAATGCCTCACACATAGGAGGTGCTAAATAAGTGTTTGAATTAATTAATGAACTTTATAAACTGTAAGTTCCTTAAGAGATGATAGTAGTCAGACTTGGTCAGGGTTATGATGTTATATCTAAGCACTTGATCTCCTGGAGTTGTAAATAGGAGTGTGCTGGATGGGAATGGGGATGGTAATCCCAGTACCAAGAGTACTATGTAACTGTGAACACTAGTATTTTACTTTGCCTTTTCAGGGGTGAGGAACAACTGGTCAGAGTGACTCAGAACTTTGAACATTTATGTGTTTGTACTTATAAGTGGTGTAATTACGCAAAAGAACAGAGCAACCCACCTTTCCCATCTCTAGGCCCTTAATGTTCCTTCTGCCTTAAATAGTCTCTATCTTTTGTCAGAATTCTAATGGTTGGATTTGATACATTATTAAGTAGGAAAAAAAAAAGTAGATAACATGTATGGTATCATCCTGTTTTTGTTTAAAAAAATATATATGCGTGTTTATGCAGAGTAAGTGATGTGGAAGGATTTTCACCAAGGCCAACAGTGGTTTTCCTGAATTAGTACAATTTATTTGTGTTTTCTATGTCTTATTTAATGTTTGTATTTTTTTATTTTTCTGTAAGAAACATATTGTGCCTTTAAGATAGTAATTTGGTACAGAAACTTTTTTTTTTTAATAATCCAAACTGTTCTTTTTTGTTTAGTTCTCAGTTGTAGTACCTAAGAGTTAGTATATTAAATATATTTTGATTGAATGACTGAAACAAAGGATCTTATGTGAAAGGGATCAGTTGTAGAAAGTATTTGAATGGGCCTTGAAAGACAGATTTTTTTTGTTGTTTTTTGTAAGAAAACAGTATAATATACCCCTGTATAGTAGTAGTAATTAATGTTTTGTAGGTAGGCTTTTTAGAAAACGAAATTTGATTATATTCTTGCAATTCATGGTTTATATCTTCAGAATACATGTATTATCAAATTTATTTCCCTTATTATCTTTTGTTTGGGTTAGTATTCATAGGTGGTTTTCCCTAAGCAAACAACAGTCTAGTGAAGTAGCTTGAAAAGTCTGTTGTGTGACAGGGAAACCTGTCAGTAATTAAGAATCTTCTAAATCGAAAAATGTACATAGAAGTAGTAGAGAATTAATTGCATTTATTTATTTCTGACTCTGTGGAAAAACTTAAAAAATTTTTTCTTTGATTTTCTTGTATGACAAATCACTTTAAAGAAATACCTTTAAAATACTTATTTCCAATTAAATTATGAAGTGTGGTGGAATTTTGTAAAGTTTTATCTTTTGAGAGAAACCATAGTTCAGAACTGTTCATGATATTTGAAATATTAAAATTTGCTTCCTTAAAGTCAAATGTTACGGGTTGCTCTGGGAACTCTCCATTGACTTAAGAAGATAAACATGTTCCTCTCATAATGGCAAATTTCTGCAAACCGCTATCCCAAGACTTTTTTTTAATTAAGATTTGTAAAAGAAAAGCAAATTTATAGGTTAAAGGTGTTTTTCAAACCTAGAACTTTTTTTAATACAAAATTCCTAAAGTTTTAGATCCTTTCTCATTGAGAATTTATTTTTACAGAAAAGGAGTTTTTTAAAGGTCTTATTTTTAATCATTTAAAATTATTGTAAAAAGTTGTTTTTGAATAATTTCTTATTCTAATTTGGATCTGAAATAGAATGAATACCATTTTTTTGAATTTCCAAGGCCATTCCACATTTGGTTTCACATTTAGTGAATTTAGTCATAATATTCCCAAACCCAGTGGGATACAGTTTCTATGGTTACCAGACCCTTTGTAGAATGACAAAGATTGGAATTCTGATTCTCATGAGTCAAATTTTGGCCTTTGACTCTGTTCCCTTTTCATACCCCTTGCTAAGCTTGGGCTGTTGCTTGCTTGAAGGCTTGTCAGCTACCAGGTTCCTATGGTAACAGGAATGGAAATTTGAAAGAAGAAAGAGAATGGGAGCACAAAGGCTTGGTTGATTTGAATTTGAACAAAGAATAGAAGGTTCCATGTACTGCACCTTTGTTGTAGAAACCAGAAATTTAATTTTAGAATGTTACTTTTCAGTTTGTAAACTTCGTATACCTTGGTCTTGATTTAGTGAACAAAAGTATTACTATTTAAGGAGGTACTCAGTAGGAATCTTTAAAAAATTAATCAGCTAAATTGTTTTTCTATTTGATAGAACTTTAATAGTATTTCTTATATATTCTCGGCTTTACAGTATTCAGGCTACCTCATTTAATTTTGATTTTGCTGAGTTTAAAATTGTTAAAGTCAACGCAATTTGCTCATTTGAAAAATATTAATATTTTTGTTTTTGTATAACTGCTTTATTGAGGTACAGTATATATACAC
This sequence comes from Panthera leo, assembly GCF_018350215.1. Taxonomy (NCBI): domain Eukaryota; kingdom Metazoa; phylum Chordata; class Mammalia; order Carnivora; family Felidae; genus Panthera; species Panthera leo. Next base: position 49,853,867 of record NC_056682.1, read on the forward strand.
AACTTCACCTAAAGTGTTCAGTGTTCTGACAAATTATATACCCATAAAACCAATCAACACGATCAAGATATAGAACATTTCTATTACCTCAAAAGCTTTCTTGTGTGCCTTTGTAGTCTACCCCCATCGTTACACCCTGCTCCAAGCAACTAGTGATCTGTTTTCTGTCACTGTGGATTAGTTTTCATTTACTAGAGTTTTATATAATCATATGGTACCTATTTTTTTTTTTTTGTCTGGTTTCCTTTACCCAGCATAATGACTTTGATATTCATCCATGTTTTGTTTTTCTTTTTAATCACATCATTCCAGTTGACTTTTACTTGTTGAGAACAGGGAATTCAGGGTTCCTTACACCCACCTTAAAGGATTGCTATTGCTCTGTTAACTTGCAGTGCTTCCTTAATCCCTTTTTAAAGCTTTTGCTGGGTTCTGTATGCTAACTGTTGAATATACTATTATTTATATGTTATTAAGACCATTTTGCAGACGAGAAAATTGAAGTTTAGGGAGGTTATGTAGAACATTAAGTTCAAGGGCTCTAGACAGGAATGTCAGGGTCTTGAATCTTGGGTCTCTTTGTAGCTCTGTGATCTTGGGCAAGTTACTTGATTTCTGTGTCTCATTTTCTTCATATATATTATAAAATGTGATTACTAATAGTACCTACCTTATGGGATTATTGAGAGGATTAAATGAGATAATGTGTGTAAGACACTTAGAACACTGCCTGTCCCTTTAGTGTTAGTAATTAACTAGCTGAGATACTCAGCACAGGATACTTAATAGCTAATAAATGGCAAAAGCATGAACTTCTAGATTTAGGCTCATTGCAGGCAGCACAAAATAGCCACTCAAATCAATTTTATAATTCATATGTAATTCACAGATGGAGGTTTGACTAACATAGTAACATAGCGATATTGGATTGGTTGGTATTTTATATATTGCTAAGTACCAAGCAAGTTTTGAGACCTAAGACATACATTAAAAGGCATACTGGGTTCGAGCCCCGCGTCGGGCTCTGTGCTGACAGCTCAGAGCCTGGAGCCTGTTTCAGATTCTGTGTCTCCCTCTCTCTGTGACCCTCCCCCATTCATGCTCTGTCTCTCTCTGTCTCAAAAATAAATAAACGTTAAAAAAAATTTAAAAAAAAAAAAAAAAAAAAAGGCATACATGTGCATATATGTACATATATCATTAGCATGTGGATATGTTTTTAATTTTTAATTTTATAGTAATTTACAAACAGTACAGAGAAATTCTTTGTACCTTACCTAGCCTGCTCCACCCCTACCCGCTGCCCCCCCCATCTTAGTATCTTATATAACTATCATACAGCATCAAAACTAGGCAATTAACATTGGTACTATAGACATTATTTACAGGCCTTACCATATTTCATCAGTTTTTACATGTACTCAGTTTTGTGTGTGTATATGCACTTGTCCATCTATGTGTAGTCTTTGCAACTTTTTAAAATGTTTGTTTTTTTAATGTTTGTTTATTTTTGAGAAAGAGAGGCAGAGCGTGAGCAAGGGAGGGGCAGAGAGAAAGGGAGACACAGAATCCCAAGCAAGCTCCAGGCTCCAAACTGTCAGTACAGAGCCTGACTCCGGGTCTGAACTCAACAAGCCTGAGATCATGACCTGAGCTGAAGTTGGACGCTTAAACGACTGAGCCACCCAGGTGCCCCTGCAATTTAAAAAAAAAAAAAAAAAAAAAAAAAAAAAAGCTCTGTGCCTAACATGGGGCTTGAACTCAGGATCAAGAGTTGCATGCTTCACCAAATGAGCCAGCCAGGCACCCCTAGTCTTTGTAATTATATGTAGATATAGATACACAGATATAGATCTATTTCCCTTAAATATATATAAAATAGGGGCGCCTGGGTGGCTCAGTTGGTTGGGCGTCCGACTTCGGCTCGGGTCATGATCTCACGGTCAGTGAGTTCAAGCCCCGTATCGGGCTCCGTGCTGACAGCTCAGAGCCTGGAGCCTGCTTCAGATTCTGTGTCTCCCTCTCTCTCTGGCCCTCCCCTGTTCATGCTCTGTCTCTCTCTGTCTCAAAAGTAAATAAACATTAAAAAAAAAAATTAAAAAAAAATATATAAAATATATAAAAATTATATATAAAATATATACCGTTAAAGAACTGTTTTATCACCACCAAGGAACTCCCTCATGCTTATTTTCTCTCTCCTCCCTTTTTCCAATCCTAAGCAACCACTACTTTGTTCTCTATAATTTTGTCATTTCAAGAATGTTGTATAAATGGAGTCATATAGTATGTAATCTTTTGAGATTGGTTTTATTTCACTTAGCATAATACCGTTTGGGATCCATACTCATTATTCCAGGTATCAGTAGTCATTATTTTTAATTTCAGAATACTTTGTTTTATAGATATACCACAATTTGTTTAATCAACCACCCATTGAAGGACATTTCAGTTTCCAGTTCTTTGCTATTACAAATAACGTTGCTATGAACATTGGTGTATAGGTTTTTGTGTAGACATACATTTTTATTTTGGGGGACAAATGCCCAGGAGTGTAATTGCTGGATCATGTGATAAGCATATATTTGGATTTTTAAGAAACTGCTGAACTGTTTTCCATAGTGGTTGTACCATTTTACATTCTCACCAACAGGGGCACCTGGGTGGCTCAGTCGGTTAAGCGTCTGACCTCGGCTCAGGTCATGATCTCATGATTCGTGGGTTCGAGACCTGCATTGGGCTCTGTGCTGACAGCTCAGAGCCTGAAGCCTCCTTCTGATTCTGTGTCTCCCTCTCTCTCTGCCCCTCCCCTGCTCACGCTCTGTCTCTCTCTGTCTCTCTAAATAAATGTTAAAAAAATTTTTTTTTACATTCTCACCAGCAGTGTATGAGAGATTTACTTTGTCTGCATTCTTACTATCATTTGGTATTATCACAGTTTTTTATTTCAGTTTTTCTAATATATATATAGTATATATGTATATAGTGGTACCTCATGTGATTTTAATTTACATTTCCCTTGTGGCTAGTGATAGTGAACATCTTTTCGTGTGCTTATTTGTCATTCATGTATCCTTTTTGGTTAAATATCTGTTTATGTCTTTTGTTCGTTTTGCAATGGTTTCTTTTGAGTTTTCAGAATGCTATACATACTCTGGATGCAAATCCATTATTGGATGTATGGTGTGCAAATAGTTTATCCTAGTCTGTAGCATGTCTTTATATCCTTTTAACAAGGTCCTGAAGAGAACAAAAGTTGTAAATGTTAAAATTAAGTCCAATTTACCAATTTTTTTTTCCTTTATGAATTGTCCTTTTGGTATAATTTCTAAGAACTTTTCACCTAACTCTTGGTCCAGAATTCTTCTTTCTTCTTCTTTCTTATTCGTTTTGTACATTTAAATCCATGATCACTTTTGAGTTAATCTGTATAAAGTATGGTTCATTTTCTTGTCTATTAATGTCCTCTGGTTCCAGCACCATTTATTGAAAAAACTATCCTTTCACCATTGAATTGCTCTTGCTCTTTTCTCAAAACTCAGTTGTCCATTCTTAGGTAGGTTTAATTCTGGGTTCTCTTTATGTTCTGTTGATCTTTTGTATCTGTCTCTCCACTGATTGTCCATATTGTCTCCACTGATTCTCCACATTGTCTTGATTACTGTTAACAATATAGTAAGTCTTAAAATTGGATAGCATGATTCTTTCCACTTTTTTTTTCAAAATCTATTTTTTCCCCATATAATTTTAGAATAAGTTCCTTTTTATCTACTAACAGTCATGCTGAGTTTTGATAAAAATTTCGTTAAATCTGGAAATCTTTTGGGGGAGAATTGGCATCTTTAATGTTGAATCTTCAAACCATGAACAGTGTTGTTATGGGTTGAATTGAGTCCCCCTAAAACATATATGATGAAGTACTAACTCCAGTACCTCAGAATGTGACCTTTTTTGGAAGTAGGATCATTACAAGTGTAATTAGTTAAAATGAGGTCATACTGGAGTAGGAAGGGTCCCTAATTTAGTTATGACTGGTATCCTTAGAAAAGGGAAATTTGGACACAGACACACATGGAGGGATGATGATGTGAAGAGGCACAGGGGGAATGCAATGTGAAGATCAGATTTATGCTATCACAATCTGAGGATACCAAAAGCTAGGAGAGAGGCCTGGAGCAGATCCTTCTCTAGCATCTGCAGAGCAAACATGGTTCTGTTGACATCTTGATTCAGACTTCTAGCTTTTAGATATATGAGACAGTGAATTTCTGTTGTTTAAGTCATTCAGCTTATGGTACTTTGTTACAGTAGCCCTAGCAAACTAACACAAGTATATATCTGTCTTTTTTTTTATATTCTTTGATTTATTTTTATCAGCATTTTATGGTTTTTTGCATACAAGCCCTATACATGTTTTGTTGAATTTCTACACAGGTGTTTTTTCTTTCTTTCTTTTTCTTTTTCACTTTCTTTCTTTCTTTTGTGGTTATAAGTGTATTGTTTTAGTTTTTCATGTGCTCTTTATATATGGAGTGCAAATCTATATAGAAATAGTTGGGGTTTTTGTATGTTTTTCTTGTGTCCTGCAACCTTGCTGAACTCACTAGTTCAAAGAGGTGTTCTTTGTAAATGCCTTGGGATTTTCTACGTAGACAATAATGTCACCTGCAAATAGGAGCAGTTTTCTTTTTCTAGTCTCTCCTTTTCTTGCTTTATTGTATTGGCAGGATTTCCCATCCCATGTTGAATAAGAGTGGTAAGAATAGGCATCCTTCCCTTATTTACAATCTTAGGAGTAAGAATCCATGTTTCACCATTAATTATGACAGCTGCAGGGTGTTTGTAGATGTTCTTTATCAAGATGAGGAAATTATCCTCTATTTCTAGTTTGTTGAAAACTTAAAATCATGAGTGCTTTTTCTTTTTCTTTTTCTTTTTTTAACGTTTTATTTATTTTTGAGAGAGTGTAAGCAGGGGAGGGACAGTGAGAGGGAGACAGAGAATCCGAAGCAGGTTCTGTGCTGGCAGTAGTGAGCCCGATGTGGGGCTTGAACTCATGAAATGTGAGATCATGACCTGAGCTGAAGTTGGACACTCAACCGAGCCACCCAGGTGCCCCTCATGAGTGCTTTTTCTGCATCATTTGGTATGATAATGTGATTTTTCTCTTAGCCTGGTAATTGGGATTACATTAATTGGTTTTTGAATATTGAGCCAGCCTTGAATTTCTGGAGGAAACTCTATTAGGTTGTGGTATATAATGCTTTTAATATATTTTTGGATTTGCTTTGCTACTGTTTTTTAAGGATTTTTACATTTATGTTCATGAGAGATATTGGTCTGTAGTTTCTTCTTTTGTGCTATCTTTGTTTGGTTTTAATATTAAACACCCCTTGTTTCATAGAATTAGTTGAGATGTGTTCCCTTCTCTGCTGTTATCTTGAAGAGGTTATGTAGAGTTGGTGTTACTATTTCTTTAAATGTTAGATTTTAGCTATGAAACCATCTGGCCTGGACTTCTTTTCTGGAGGTTTTTAACCACAAATTCAAATTCTTTAGTACTTAACAGGACTATTCAGATTATCAGCTTCATCTTGAGTGAGTTTTGGTAGTCTGACTTTGAAGAATTGGTCTACTTCATGTAAGGCATCTAGTTTATGTGCACAGGGTTGTTTGTAATGTTCCCTTATTGCCTTTTTATTTTTATTTATTTTAAAAAAATTTTTTCCTTACATTTATTTATTTTTGAGGGACAGAGTGAGACAGAACACAATTGGGGGAGGGGCAGAGAGAGAAGGAGACACAGAATCTGAAGCAGGCTCCAGGCTCCGAGCAAGTGTTCAGCACAGAGCCTGACGTGGGGCTCAAACCCACAACCATGAAATCATGACCTGAGCCGAAGTTGGTCACTTAACTGACTGAGCCACCCAGGCGCCCCCGCTTAACTGCCTTTTTAATGCTGGTGGAGCCTCAGTGACATCTTCTTTTTCAGTCTTAGTATTGGTAATTTGTGTTTTTCCTTTTTATTTAATAGCCTTGCTAGGGGCACCTGGGTGGTTCAGTTGGTTAAAAGCATCCAACTCTTGATTTCTGCTCAGGTCATGATCTCATGGTTTGTGAGAGTTCAAGCCCCGCGTTGGACTCCATGCTGTCAATTCAGAGCCTTCTCAGGATTCTCTCTCTCTGTCTCTCTCCCTCTCCCTCCCTCCCTCCCTCCCTCCCATACACACACACACACACACACACACACACACACACACACACACACTGTCTCCCTCTCTGTCTCTCTCTCTCTCTCTCTCTCAAAATAAATAAACTTAAATAATCTTGCCAGAAGCTAATCAATTTTATTGGTAATTTCAAAGAACCATCTCTTATTTGAGTGATTTTTCTCTATTTTACTGTTTCCAGTTTTATTGATTTTTTTCTTTTTTTAAAATTTTTTAATTTTTTTAATGTTCGTTTTTGAGAGAGAGAGAGCATGCGTGCACACGCGTGAGCTGGGGAGGGGCAGAGAGAGGGAGACATAGAATCCGAAGCAGGCTTCAGGCTCTGAGCTGTCAGCACAGAGCCCGACGCAGGGCTTGAACTCCTGGACCATGCACGAAATGATGACCTGAGCTGAAGTCAGACGCGTAACTGACTGATCACCCAGGTGCCCCAATTTTTCTTCTTTATTCCTTCTCTTTGCTTGTTTTTGCTTTATTTTGCTCTCTAGGGCTATTACAAATAATGTTCTGTGAAAATTCATATACAAGTTTTCCCTTGAACGTCATTTTTTAATTCTTTTGGGTATATACCTAGGAGTAAAATTGCTGGGTCATATGGTAATCTATGTTTAACTTCTTAAGGAATCACCAAATTGTTTTCCGTAGTGGTTGCATCATTTTGCATTCCCACAGCAACACATGGGGGTTCTCCATGTGTTCTCCATGATTTCTCCATATCCTTGTCAGCATTTGTTATTTATTCATTTATTCATTCATTTATTTATTTGTTTATAGATTACAGCTATCTTGGTGTAATATAGTATCTCATTGTCATTTTGATTTACGTTTTCCTAATGACATTGAACATTTTTTCATATGTTTATTGGCCATTGCATTAACTTCTTTAAAGAAATGTCTCTTCAAGTTCTTTGCCCATTCAAAAAATTAGGTTGTCTTTTGGTTGAGTTGTGGGGTTCTTTATTCTGGATACTAGACTCTTATCAGATATATGTCTTATAAATATTTTTTTCCATTTTGTGAGTTGTCTGTGTACTCTACTGAAAATGTTCTGAAATATATGAAAGCATTCTGTTTAGATGAAGTCTGATATATCTGGTTTTTTTTTATTTTGTGCTTGTGCTTTTGTTGTCAGATCTAAGAAACCATTGCCAAATCCAAGGTCATGAAGGTTTACCTCTATTTTCTTTTACAAGTTTTGAGTTAATTTTTGTATGTGGTATAACACAGGGTCCCCAGCTTTATTCTTTTGCATGTTTAGACTTCTGCCAATACCAGAGTGTTTTGATTACTATAGCTTTATGTTAAGTTTTGAAATTGGAAAGTATGAGTACACCAACTTTGTTCTTTTTTTCAAGGTTGTTTTGATCTGTTCAGACTCTGTTGCAATTCCATAGGAATTTTAGGATCAACTTTTCCATTTTTGCAAAAAAAAAAAAAAAAAAACAAAAAAAACTGCCATTTTAAGGGTTTAAATTGAATCTCTGGATCACTTTAAGGACTATTGCCATCTTAACAACATTGTCCTCTAATTCCTGAATATAGGATGTCTATTTGTTAGGTAGTCTTCAGTTTTTTTCAGTAACACGTCGTAGTTTTCTGTCTTGCACCACATTGGTTAACTTTATTCCTGAATATAGGATGCTGAACTTTCCTTTTGATGGTCTTAAACTGAAGTTGTTTTCTTAATTTCAATTGTTTTTTTTTTTTTAATTTCATTTTTAGTGTATTGCTGAAAGGTAGAAACATAGCTTTTATCTTTATTGACTTTATATCCAGTGTTCCTAGTAAATTCATTTATTCTAATGGTTTATAGATTATTTTGGATTTTCTTTGTGACAGGTTTTTATTAGTCTGGTTCTATTAGAAGACAGACACTCTTGGGGCATCTGGGTGGCTCAGTTGGTTAAGCGTTCAACTTCGGCTCAGATCATGATCTTGTATTTCATGAGTTCGAGCCCCACGTCGGGCTCTGTGCTGACAGCTCAGAGCCTGGAGCCTGCTTCAAATTCTGTGTCTCCCTCTCTTCCCCTCTGGCACTCATCCTCTCCCCCCCCCCCCCCCCCCCGCGCCTCTCTCTCTCTCAAAAATAAACATTAAAAAAAAAAAGTTTAAAACAAAGGCAGACACACTCAATGATTTAAATAAGGGAAGTATAATAAAAATAATAAGCCATTATAGGAGAGTATTTATAAAATATAGAGAGAGCTCAGTAGGGCTCTCTAGGGCAGAAGGACAATCTTGGAAGGGACTTCCAAACACCAAGGCTCAGACCTTAATTGTAGATGATGTAGTTGCAACTCAGTGGATGGCAGAGACGTTCACTGGGTTGCCTGGGCCAGAGCTGGTCCATGGTTGCTGGGCAAGCAAGAAGCAGTTCTTCAGGGCATACATAGGCAAGTGTTAGCTGGTGGTTGAGTAGATAGAGGGAGTCAAGGCACTGCCGCAGGTAGGAGGCCTCAAGCATGCAGTGTCCATATTGGAAGGGCTGCAGGAAGGGTGTCACTAGGCTATGTCGTGATTGTGAGGCTACTTACTAAGAGACATTTCTGGGCACATGGCTGGGACACAGCACCATAGATTTCTTTACATTTGCACTGCTGCCTGACTGCACAGCAGCCACAACCAACAAGGAAGCCCCCTTTGTCCTGCAGTGTTCCTCTAACACTCTTTATTGAGAAAGTTTAAACACATGCTTACTGTAAAGGAGAAGTGGTGACATAAATCCCATCTATTATCATAGAGCATTGATATTGAAGAGTGAATGTGGAACAGAGATAAAAGTTTGGTAACTAGAACACAAGTCCTCTCTGAATAATGATAGTTTCTTTCTGATCCATATACCTTTAATTTTTATATTTCTTGCCTTCTAATTCTTTTACCTTTTATTCCTATATTTTTACTGCCTTGGTGAGGACTTTCAATACAGTGTTAAATAAGATAGTGGTAACAGTTATTTTTGTCTCATCTTTGATCTCAGGAAGCCTTTAATAATTTACCAACAAGTATGAGGTTTTCTGTGGTTTGATGTATATACTTGCCATAAGATTTGAGGAAATTTCTTAGTCTCTTAAGAGTTCATAATAAATGGATGTTGAATTTCATCTAATACTTTTATTACAGCTTTTTAATGGATCATGTGATTACCCCCCCTTTTTCAATTAATGACATTAATTATATTAACTGGTTTTTCAGATGTTAATCCTTGGGGAAAAAATGCATTTAGTGTGGTATATTGACTTTTTATATATTACGGATTAATTTACTGATACTGGGATATGATTTTTACATCTATGGTCATGAAGAATAATTTTCCTTCTTAGGTAGTCCCGTTGGGTTTTGTTATAAAAATTACTCTGGTTTCATAAGATGAATTGGGAAAGGTTCCTTTTTTTCCTTTTTTAGAGAGAGTTTGTGTATGATTACTGCAACTTCTTGCTTTGATGTTTGATACATTTTTCTAGTGACATCATAACTTAGGGGTTTCTTTGAGGGGGGGCCATTGCTAATAATGGATTAAATTTCTTTGTAGATAGAAGACTGGATTTTCTTTGAGTTTTGGTAAATTTTAATTTTTTCCCAAGGCATTTGTTCATTTCATCTAACATATCAAATTTATTATTTATGATATCTACATTATTTTTCTAGTAATGTTCTCTCCTCCATTTCTGATATTGGTAATTTGAGATTTGGGTTTTTTTTTTTCCCCTCCCTTTTCTTTTCCTAATTATTGTCTGTCTTCTATATTCTCTAAGTTTGGCCACTCTTTTTCTAGCTTCTGGAGATGGTGCTAATATCATTGCTTGTTTTCAGGCTTTCTTAGTTTCTTATATGTGTATATCGGCTTGTAAATTTCTTCTCGGTACAGCTTTTGCTGTTATTTTATTGTTTTTATTTACTTCTCTATATAATCTATGTAATTATACAATTTAAATTTCAATTATGATTCCTTTTGTTGATTATGAGTTATTTACAAGCTTGTTGTCTGCTATTTCAAACAGTGGGTTTGGGCTTTTTCTGTAACTTTTTTCTACCTTAATTACATTTTAGTCATAGAACCTTCTATGAATGATTTTAGTTCTCTGTTTTGTTGTGGCATGATTTTTAGGATCTAGAATATGGTCAATTTTGATAGATTCCATGTGTCTGTTAAATAGGATCCAGTCATTGTTGGGCATCATGATTATAAATATGTAGATCAAATTTGTAGTTGGTTTGTTTAGATTTTCTGTATTCTTACAGAATTTTTGCCTCACTCTTCTGTCACTTACTGAAAGAAGTGTATCAGTCTTTCGCTCAGAGTGTGGGTTTGTACATTTTCCCTTTTATTTTGTATATTTCTGATTAAAATATTTTGAAGCTATGTTAAGTGGTGCATATATGTTTAGATTTGCTTTTTAGGATCAGTGAATTGATTCTTTGTCTTATGAAATGCTCTTTATCTCTGGGAACACTTGTCATAAAATCTACTCTTTCCTTTGGCTAATTCTTCCATTACCATTTACCTTTCTTTTACTTATTTAAAAAAATTTTTTTTAATTTATTTTTAAGAGGCAGAGAGAGACAGAGTGTGAGTGAGGGAGGGGCAGAGAGAGAGGGAGACACAGAATTGGAAGCAGGCTCCAGGCTTTCAGCTGACAGCACAGGGCTCGATACGGGGCCCAAACTCACAAACTGTGAGATCATGACACCTGAGCTGAAGTTGGACCCTCAACTGACTGAGCCACCCAGGTGCCCCTCTTTCTTTTATTTTTAACCCATTTGCTTATATTGAAAAATGTCTTTTGTAAACAGCATAGTTGGGTTTTTTTTTCCTGTTTTTGTTTTTACCTAGTCCAAAACTCTTAGTCTTTTACTTAGAGTTTTTAGTCCATGTATATTTAAAGTAATTACTGATATACTTGGGTTAATATTTACTGTCTTACTATTTGATTTCAATATGTGCAGACTGTTTTGTGTTTCTTTCTCTCCAGTTTTGCCGCCTTTTGTGTTACTCTGTTTGCCTCTCTTTTACCATGTTGTGCATTTTTTTATTGCTTATCATAGAAATTGATATGTACCCATGACTTATAATATATAATAGTCTAATAAAAATCATTGTTTAAACCACTACCCCATTAGTGTTCCTCTGGCCTCCCGTCTTTTCCATTTGATTATTATATATTAATATACCTGTGGGTTGTATGTATTTTAAGGCATTATTTTGTTATTGGTACAAGGAGTATTCATTCATATTTTCCCACATATTCACCCCTTTTGTTTCTTTTAAGTACTTCTGGAGTTTTTATCTTTGATCGTTTTCCTTCTGTCTAAAGAACTGTTGAGTATTCCTTGTAGTGCAGGTTTGCTGGTGACCTATTTTCTCCCATTTTTGTCTGTCTGAAAATGTCTTTACTTTGCCTTCATTTATGAAGGATATTTTTGCTGGCTATAGAATTATGGGTTTGCAGTTATATTTTCTTAGCTCTTTAAGATCTATTGATTTATGGTTTTCCAGAGCAAGCTCTGAATGTTAACTGTTGCTCTGTTAACAGTTGTCTTTTTTAACACTGGCTGCTTTTTAGATATTTTTCTTCTGTTTTCAACAATCGAGATAACATTTGCCTAGGTGTGATTTTCTTGTATTTATCCTTGGGGTTTGTAAAAGTTTTTGAATCTGTAGGTTGTTGTCTTCAATTAGTTTTAGAAAATTCTCAGTCATCATCTTTTTATATATTGCCTCTGCACATTCTCTCTCTCCCCTCCTTCTGAGGTTCCAGGTATGCATATCTTAGACTTTTCCATGTTTTACACGTCTCTTATTTTATGTATTTTTTCAGTATTTTTTTGGTCTGTGTGCTTCTGTTTGAATATTTCCTATTGTCTTGTGTTCCATTTTGCCAATTCTGTCTTCTGATCTAATGAGTTCTTCAGATTGTATATTTCAGTTATAGAATTTCCATTTGATTCCTTTTATAATAGATTTTAGTTTCTGATAAAATACATTTTTGTTTCCCTGAATATATTTGATGTAATTATATACAGTCTTGTGTATTAAGATCAATAGCTGGGTCACCAAATCGATGTAATTTTTTTTCTGGGTTTTAATCGTATGATCCTGTTTTTGTTTTGTTTTGTTTTTTAATGTTTATTTTTGAGAGAGAAAGAGCGCATGAGCTGGGAAGGGGCAGAGAGAGAGGGAGACAGAATCTGAAGCAGGCTCCAGGCTCCTAGCTGTCAGCACAGAGCCCGATGCAGGGCTCAAACTCACTAACCATAAGATCATGACCTGAGCCTAAGTCGGCTGTTCAACCGACTGAGCCACCCAAGTGCCCAATGTGGTCCTGTTTTTAGAAATGCCTAGTAATTTTTTATTGAGTGTTAGATATTACAAAATATTGGCGAGGTTCCAGATGATGTCATATAGCTCCAGAGGAGGTTCACCCTTCCTTCTGATAAGCAGATAAATGGGAGATCACCTTACTTCCATCAGGAAGTGAGCTGAGTTGAGGCTGGGTTACAGTTTTGGCAGGTCTCTGCCTCCCTCTGATTTGCTCCTGCAACTCGAGTATAGCCATTCAGAGGCTGAGTCTGGTATGTTCAGTTCCCCTGGCAGAACTTGAACTCTAATCCAGCATGTAAAACTGCCAAAATCTCCACTCTGCTTTTCAGAGGTTTTCTGCTTAGCTTCTTAGTGTCCTTCCTTATGCAGCTTCAGAATTTTCAAATTTCTTGAAGGGAAAATTGGCTGTGTGTCAGACTCTATCCTTGGCACTTGCCCTTCTCACCTGTGTGTTATTCCTTTTGTTTTGAATTTTGTTTGTAGCCTTGTAAGACCACCACAGTTCTGCTGGTTTCTCCGTTTTCTAGCACCAGCCCAGTCAAAGCCTGATTCACGGCCTCTTGCCTTATGCCCAATTTCAACAAATGCCTCCTTGGAAAAGTGGCTGCATTTATCAGGCCACCTCTCCATGTTTCCCTGCTCTTCTGTATTCTTGGTTCTTTTAGTTCTTTTACTTCAGCAGTTCTTCAGTAGCTTTAAATAGGTGTTTTTAAACTTTTTTTCTGTATTTTAAAATTGTTCTTGATGGAAACATTGGTATAACATAAACTATTCCTTCATTCATGGAAGTGATGGCCATATACAGTTTGTTGTTATTTGTTGGTTACCACATCCATTATACAGTTAACTTCTTTGACATCAGTTTCCTTAAGTGACTCTTGGTTTTCTGACTGCATTGTGTATGGCGGACCTTTGGAAAATATTATATATCAATGTAGAAATTGATTCTTAGTAGAAAGGCTTAGTGGTGAAAATATGTGTTACCAGGTCAAAATCAGCAATGACTCTGAAATTATTGTATAAATAAGTGGGAAATGTATTTGATAGTCAAAAACCCAGGTGCACATTTATTGGGATATTTGATCTATTCTTGTGGTTATAATTATTTTAACATAGTTTTATGTTTGCGCCGCTATTTTTTTCCTTTTGTTTCCTTAATATCAGCTTACAGTGTTATTTCTGCTTACATTATGCGATACCAGAGTTCAAAGAACTCTCTATAAAATTTTTAATGTAACGAGAACAAGAAAATATGGACAAATGTGAAAGATTCTTCCCTCTCCCTTACGCTCAAAATAACTACTGCTATGTATAACTACTTCTCTTCCTCCACCCCCTCTCCCTTTCCTCTTTTAACTTTTGTCTGCTCTCTGTTGATACTTGTTAGTTGAAGAAAATGTAGAAATTGAAATACATGAAAAGAAGAAAATCAAAATTTCTTAAAATCCTGTCACCAAGCAGTAATCACTTTTTGAGCTTTTGGCATATCTTTCATGAATTTTTATTTTCATATGTAAAATGGATCATAATGTGATTCTGAGCCCTGCCTCTTCATTAATATCACCTTTAAGAATTAAAATTTAGATTCTGAGATATAACTCAGTCTTAACCAATTCAGACTCTTCAGGGATATAGCTAAGAGGATTTTGTTTAGAAAAACAAAATCTTTTTTTCAGAAAAGTTTAATAACCTCCAGACATTTTTAAAATGGAAAAAAAAAGAATCTTGTAATATTTCATATAGTAAACTTTAACTTGTATACAACTCCTTCTCTAATTATTCAATTTTAACTTTTTCCTAGCCATTCCACCCAATGGTGAATCTGGATTGTTCTCGGGATTTTCGGCCATTTCTTTGTGCACTCTATGCTCCTATTTGTATGGAATATGGACGTGTCACACTTCCCTGTCGTAGGCTGTGTCAGCGGGCTTACAGTGAGTGTTCGGAGCTCATGGAGATGTTTGGTGTTCCTTGGCCTGAAGATATGGAATGCAGTAGGTGCGAAAATCAGATTTTCATAGATCATTACTTATGGTATGCTGCAGTATGTTAAAATTACTTGTCTTCTAGTTCATCAGTTTTTTAAAACTTTTGAAATGTAGCATATATTAGTTTTAATTTTGAACAGAGGTTTCATGACCTCTGAACTGTTCATTTCCTTAGGGACTTGGAATCACTAAATGAAAAAGGTAGAAAAGAAAAAACGTTTCTGTGAAGAAATTTTTAAAAGAATGAAGAAAAACAAGACAATTTTTTTCCTCAAAAAATTTCTGGTTATACAAGTATGAGTAATGCAGTTAGAAAATATAGAGAAGAAAATAATCATTCGTTACCTCACCATTAAATGTCTTTAATGATGATTTAATGGAAGTTAAGTATCCATATGATTTAAATGTGTTAATGACTAAAGAAGTTCTGTCAACTCTGCTTTTCTGTCATGTATTAGCAAACCAGAATCAGAAAATGTCAGATACTTTTCAGATCACTTCCAAATATAGATTGTAAGCATTTTCTAAAGATTCAAAGATGTTTACTAGACAGTCTTACAGATTTATATGAGAGTAATAACGTGTACAGTAATACTGTATTTCTTATATGATAATGTACCTTTCTGTATTGTGAAGTATTTCAAGGATAAAGAATAGTAAGATAAATGGGTATGTACCTATTGTTGTCTAACTTTATCCAGTCTTAACATTTTGTGATACTTGCCTCAGTCACTTTTTTTTTTTTCCCCCTCAAATAAAACAATACAGATAGAGTTGAAAGTTCCTTTCTTGGTACCTATCTTGATTTCATTCCCTTCTTTCCTCCTCAGAGATGAGGTAATAATGATTGTGTTTTTAATCATTCCTATATTTGTTTTTATACTCTTGCTACATCTATACATATCTATAAACAACATTAATTTTTTTATATGTATATATAGTTGTATCTGTAGATTTGGTTCATTCCTTTTAATTGCTACATAATGGTATTAATATTCTAGGGCAATTTGACCATTTCCTGTTGATGGTCACTTAAGTTATTTCTGGGTGTTTGCTGTTATCAATAATGCTGCAATGAACATTCTTTTTTCCTTCATGTTTAAAATTAATTTTGTTTACCACCTAACAATGGCCCTTGGAGGTAGGTTAATAGCAGGACTTGTTACTCTCATTTGGCATTTGAAAAACTTAAGAAATAAAACATATATTAGTTTCTCCTAGTCAGTTCACGGACATTTTGCTTTCTTGTATTTATTTATTCTGTTTCCCACATGTTTAACCTGTTTTCTTATCTAGCCCCATGTAGCCATTCATCCACCTTCTCCCCAAGAATATGGTAGTGTTTATAGTTCCTCTTTTAGAAGTCTGTTAATTTCTTGGTGTTTATAATAGCTATGAATTGCTTGGGCAAGAACCCTATTTTGTTTCTTGTAATTAACTCCCACTGTTTAGTAGTCTTTTATATTAACAGTTTGTATACAAGTATAGACATCTCATTATTATCTTTATTTCTTTGTTTTGTTGGGATTAAATCTATTTTATGTCCTTACTGTCGTCTGGGATTGAGTAACTCTGAAACCTTAAAGTCTGGCACGGTGGTCTTTCATAACAACCTTTCATTTTTTTTTTTTTTTTTTTTTTTAATTTTTTTTTTACTGTTTGCTAATTTTTGAGACAGAGGCAGAGCATGAGCGAGGGAGGGACAGAAAGAGAGGGAGACACAGAATCCAAAGCAGGCTCCAGGCTCTGAGCTGTCAGCACAGAGCCAGATGCGGGGCTCGAATTCCTCAACCACGAGATCATGACCTGAGCTGAAGTTGGACGCTCAACCGACTGAGCCACCCAGCGCCCCTAACAACCTTTCATTCTTCTGCATTGCTCAAATCCTTGTTCCTGCTGTTCTTGAACTTAATTGACACTCCCAGACTTTGGATTTGTATTTCCCCTTCCTCATATCCCTCTTCCTAATCTCATTTATTTCCTTACTTAGCTTAAGCTTTGTGGCCCATCACTTGTAATAACATTCTTGCTACCAATTTCAATTCATTCCTTCTACTAAACTTGTTCAGATCCCCAGCTGGATCCATTGAATCAATTTCCAACAGATTAATTATGCTATATATTTAATGATGCCAACCATAGCCGTTCTATTTGCTGTTTGTCTTTGGTAAATTTCCAGTTTGATCAACAGAATAATTTATTACTCTCAGCATCTCTGCCAAATCTATATCTCTTGCTTCAAACCCATATTTTGCCTTTATTCTATATTCCCCTCAACCTCAGTTTGCCCTCTTTTCATGAAAATCATTTAGGCCTTAATGTATGAACTATTGTGGTCGGCTACTTCTCAGACCAGTTATTCTCAATTTTTTTTTTTTTTTTTTGATCCTGTTCCTCTTTCTACACCTTAAATATTGGTGCTTCACAGAGTTCTGTACCTATTCGTTTTTATTCTATGTGCTTTCCCTGGATGATCTCATCTCACTCATTTTAACTCTTACTCATCTGCTAATGACTCCTACACCTAAATCTTAGACTTGACTCTTCTGCTGAGTTCCAAATCTGCCTATCTAGCATCGATTTTGGAAATTCTAACCTGCATTTGTCTTAAATTCCTCAGTTTCAACAGACCTAAAATTGATTTATTCCTTTGCTCGTTTTTTAATTCTCTATAAGTTATCTTCTGTTTCTCCTTTATTCACTTTAGCTTCTGCATCCAATCAGTTACAAACTGTTGCTTTTATCTAATCAGTTTCATGTCTGTCTCATTCCCACTGCCTTATTTGTCTTTGTTTTATGTTATTTTTTTAAGATTTTGTTATTTTTAAGTAATCTCTGCACCCAGTGTGGGTCTTGAACTTTTAACCCTAAGATCAAGAGTTGTATGTTCTACTGACTGAGCCAGCCAGGTGCCCCTACCTTATCTGGTTTTCATTCTGGCTCAGCTAGTATCTCTGCTCCCATTTTTGCCCAAGTCTGTCTTCCACACTGCTGCTAGTCATATTTCTAATTACTTGGGTTAGGTCTATATGTATATATTTCTTCAACAGTCATTAACTCAACAAATGTTAATTGGATGTGTCCCCTGTGCTAGGCACTAGTCTAGATCCTGAAGATGAGTAGTGAACAAAATATAGTCTTGGTTCTTACAGAACTAAAATTCTAGTAGTTACGGTAGTAGTGGGAGATAATAAATAGATAATGTCAGAAATAGTTTCTTTATACAGTGTTACTTATTGATGGCTATGTTAGACTATTGTAATAAAGAGTACTGTTTGGGGAACCTGGCTGGCTCAGTCAGAAGAGCATGGGACTCTTGATCTCAGGAGTCATGAGTCTGAGCCCCATGTTGGGTATAGCGGTTACTAAAAAGATAATAAACTTTAAAAAAGTACTGTTTTTGAAGCCAAAACAAAATTAAGTATAAAACCATATAGTTTAAAAAAAATTTTTTTTAAGTTTTTATTTAGTTTTTTGAGAGAGAGAAACAGAGTGTGAGTGGGGGCTGGGGGAGAGGCAGAGAGAGAAGGAGACACAGAATCTGAAGCAGGCTTCAAGCTCCGAGCTGTCAACACGGAGCCTGACGTGGGGCTCAAACCCATGAACCATGAGATCATAACCTGAGCTGAAGTCGGACGCTCAACTGATTGAGCCACCTAGGCACCCCAAACCATATCCTTTTTTGATCAACAATGGAAAATCTAGTTGTATGACCCATAAACAAGATATCAACATTTACTTTATTCCTACTTAATGTGATTGTACTCTAAGGATATAAGAATCAATAAGGTCATGAGTACTAAATTTGGAAATCCAAATTGTTTGGTATCCATAGATTTCCCAGTAAGTGAAAATGGTTCTCATCTTGTTTTGTTTTGTTTTTTAGGTTCCCAGATTGTGATGAGCCATATCCTCGACTTGTGGATCTGAATTTAGCTGGTGATCCTACTGAAGGAGCTCCAGTGGCAGTGCAGAGGGACTATGGTTTTTGGTGTCCTCGAGAATTGAAAATTGATCCTGATCTTGGTTATTCTTTTTTACACGTGCGTGATTGTTCACCTCCTTGTCCAAATATGTACTTTAGGAGAGAAGAACTTTCATTTGCTCGATACTTCATAGGATTGATTTCAATCATTTGCCTCTCTGCCACGTTGTTTACTTTTTTAACTTTTTTGATTGATGTCACAAGATTCCGTTATCCTGAAAGACCTATTATATTTTATGCAGTCTGCTACATGATGGTGTCATTAATTTTCTTCATTGGGTTTTTGCTTGAGGACCGAGTAGCCTGCAATGCATCTAGCCCTTCACAGTATAAGGCTTCCACAGTGACACAAGGATCTCATAATAAAGCCTGTACCATGCTTTTTATGGTACTCTATTTTTTTACTATGGCTGGCAGTGTTTGGTGGGTAATTCTTACCATCACATGGTTCTTGGCAGCTGTGCCAAAGTGGGGTAGTGAAGCTATTGAGAAGAAAGCATTGCTATTTCATGCCAGTGCATGGGGCATCCCCGGAACTCTAACTATCATCCTTTTAGCGATGAATAAAATTGAAGGTGACAATATCAGTGGCGTGTGTTTTGTTGGCCTCTACGATGTTGATGCATTGAGATATTTTGTTCTTGCTCCCCTCTGCCTGTATGTGGTAGTTGGAGTTTCTCTCCTCTTAGCTGGCATTATATCCTTAAACAGAGTTCGAATTGAAATTCCATTAGAAAAGGAGAACCAAGATAAATTGGTGAAGTTTATGATCCGGATTGGTGTTTTCAGCATTCTCTATCTCGTACCACTCTTGGTTGTAATTGGATGCTACTTTTATGAGCAAGCTTACCGTGGCATCTGGGAAACAACATGGATACAAGAACGCTGCAGAGAATATCACATTCCATGTCCATATCAGGTAAGGGAAACCTTGTTCTAAATTTCAGAATGTGTAATAGTGGAAAGAAGGCATATTACTATGAAGATCTAATCTTAGCTAGTTTTTTTATTTTAAACAAAACTGTTTATGAATTTCAATCTGTACATTAAAATTTTAAAGTGAAGATAATGAACAAATACATTGTAGAAAGAAGGTAATGCACGTGTTTCCATAAACGTCTTCTTTTTAAAAGATGACTTTTACAAGTCTAAGCTATGGGCTTTTTTAAGCAGTTTACTTCTGTTCTCACAAAATAGTTTGCTTGTTGATTGTTTAGAAGTCTACAGGTTTGAGAGCAAGAAGCACTTTACCAACTGATAAAAAGGCACTGTCTTTTGTGAAAATTTTACTGATGGTCGGAAGAGGAATTGTTTTAACAGTTTCGAAAAAATAATAGAATGCACTTGTATGAACTAGTTCATCCCTTAATTGGTCTTAGTTTTTCTTTTTTGCATGGTGAATATTTTATGATTTACCTTTGAATTTAAACAGATCAGATAATCATAGTCATGAAATCATAGAATTTTAGGTCTAGAAAGAATTTGAGATAATTTATTCGTTTCCTTTATAATTTAGAGTTTTTAAACATCTGTCTCATTCGAGGCTTAGAAATGTTCGATGACTTTCTTCTTACATTCAAACTGAGATTTCATTGCTAAGGGAGGAATGAAGCAAGGAAAGTAGTCCAGAATAGTTGATGCTAAGTTACGTCTCTATCTTAAAACCTTCTCTAGAACCTGTGCCCCTAGCTATCATCCTCCCTTCAAGACAAGTTTTCTTGAAACAGCAGTCTCCATTGCTGTCTCCTTCATCGTGTTTCAGGTTTGCTGTTAAAAGTGCACCAGCCACCCTTTCATCTCCCCTGATCTTTGTGTTTTAATTACCTTTATTAAAGTACTTAGGTATTATAGATAATTTTTGTTTACTTGTCTCTTTCCCCTGCTAGACAGTGAACTCTTTGAAAGCAAGAACTTTTTTCATATTTTTATAATTATTTTTATTTTAGTGTTTGTTTATTTTTGATAGAGACAGAGTGTGAGCAGGGGAGGGGCAGAGAAAGGGGGAGACACAGAATCTGAAGCAGCTCCAGGCTCTGAGCTGTCAGCACAGAGCCCAATGCGGGGCTCAAACTCACGAACCACGAGATCATGGCCTGAGCTGAAGTTGGAAGCTTAACAGACTGAGCCACCCAGGCGCCCCTTTATTTTCATAATTTCTGAATTCATATTCTGTAGGTTAGTAGATGATAACATTGAGAATGTGGCTATAGATGGAGAAAAGACATTTTCAAGAACTGGTAACAGTGGTACTGGGGACAAAGTGTGATTAGCACTTAATCAATGCTTATAAATATTTAATGACTGAGAATGCCAATTCCCCTTCTTTTATTTTGCGGTGTAAACAGTCCTATACAAAATATTTTTATTATTGTATAAATATTAGCTCTGGGCTTTTAAAAAAAACCAACTCCTACTGAGAGACCAAAAAAAAAAAAAATTGAAATTGAATTTCTTGGCAGAATGACTTACTTAAAACTCTTAATATTAGTTTTCAGACCTGAAGCCAAGTAATGGAATTTTGCCTTTAATGAGAGAGAGAGATGGTAGAATTACATCATATATGCTTCTCTATATAACTTATTTAGGATTCTAAATATATGTTATCTTAGGACTATTAAAGAATAATATTTGACTATGAAATGATGATCTAAAAAATACCAAACCTGAAACATGTAAATTGATAAATTAGAGTAGTTGGGATGCCACTGTTTTCAAGACATTCCTAGAATTCTTTCAGTATCTTTTTAAATTTTTTTTATTTTTTAATATATATTTTTTTAACATTTATTCATTTTTTTTTAAATTTTTTTTTAACGTTTATTTATTTTTGAGACAGAGAGAGACACAGCATGAATGGGGGAGGGGCAGAGAGAGAGAGGGAGACACAGAATTGGAAGCAGGCTCCAGGCTCTGAGCCATCAGCCCAGAGCCCGACGCGGGGCTCGAACTCGCGGACCGCGAGATCGTGACCTGAGCTGAAGTCGGACGCTTAACCGACTGAGCCACCCAGGCGCCCCTAACATTTATTCATTTTTGAGAGACAGAATGCAAGCAGCGGTGGGGCAGAGAAGGAGATGGAAACACAGAATCCAAAGCAGGCTCCAGGCTCAGAGCTGTCACAAAGCCCGACTTGGGGCTTGAACTCACAAACGGTGAGTTCATGACCTGAGTCAAAGTTGGATACTTAACCAGCTGAGCCACACAGGCACCCCTATGAGCATCTTTTTTTTTTTTTTTTTAACGTTTATTTATTTTTGAGACAGAGAGAGAGAGAGAGAGAGAGTGCAAGCGGGGGAGGGGTAGAGTGACGGGGAGACAATCTGAAGTGGGCTTCAGGTTCTGAGCTGTCAGTACAGAGCCTGACGTGGGGTCAAACCCACGAACCATGAGATCATGACCTGAACTGAAGTCAGACGCTTAACCAACTGAGCCACCCAGGCACCCCTGTCAACATCTTTTTTTAATGTTTATTTATTTTGAGAGAGAGCCAGCACGAGCGGGGGGAGGGGCAGAGAGAAAGGGAGAGAGAGAATCCCAAGCAGGCTTGCCATGCTTGTCAGTGCTGAGCCCAGCGTGGAGCTCAAACTCACAAACAACGAGATCACGACCTGAGCCAGAATCGAGTCAGACACTTAACGACTGAGCCACCCATGCACCCCTCAGCATCTTTATAATCAGTTTGAGCTACACAGAAATATGTGTGTGTGTATGCATCTTTTTATGGTCATGGGTTAAAAAGTGTTTTTCATTTCCAGCATATAGAAATAACATTGGAAATGAATACTGAAAAGAATAGAGAATGACTTAACAACAATAACATAGTTATTAAGCTGTAAACCCTAGAACATGAATCCCAGCTTCATATCTTACTTTCATTATTTACTAGCTTTATAACCTTAGGCCAACTTGACCTCTCTCTGCTTTAGTTCCTCATCTGTAAAATGAATAATAGACTATAATAGTAGTAAAATAGTAATAGATAGATAATGTTAAGTAGAAATATAAGTAGAATCTATCCCCTGAGGTTGTTCTTAGGAGTAGAGAAGCACACACACTTAGAAGAGTGCCTGCTACATAAGTGCGTGGATGTTAGCTCTCATTTTCTTCACCTATTATTGTTCCTACTGTTGTTATTTACACGCATTTGTGTGTATATATACATATATGAATATGGGCTTCTTAAAACCATCCAGTACCAATCTTTACCAAATGATGTATTTGCTTCACGCTTTGTTTATTTAATATTTTTAAGCTCAACACCCAACGCGGGGCTTGAATCACGACCCCGAGATCAAGAGTCACACACTCTACTGACTGAGCCAGCCAGGTGCCCCTTGCTTCAGACTTTTGAAAGAAATCTTTACAGATTTGTCTGAAGCTCCCTATGTACCCTTCCCCAGGCCTCTTCACCTCTTATTCCCTACCCAGAGGTAACTGTCATCCTGAACTTGAGTATGCCATTCCATGAAAGTCTATACAACTGCCAATATGTATGAGCTATAGTAAAACTTTGTTTTACATAATATGTAATACAGTGATACTATACTACACATATTTCTGTAACTTGGTTTTTTAACTTTTAACATTTAGTTTTTGAGATGTATTTATAGTAATGCTATAGCTCTAGTTTATTTTTTAAAATGTGTTTCCTTTTAAGGAAGTTTATATTGTAAAATGTTTTAAATATATAGACATATAGTAAGTAATATAATGGATGCTCAAGCATCCATCTCTGCTGAACTCTTTTTTTTGAATTCTAATCATGTAGATTCTTTTAAATATTCTTTGTAGAATTGTTGTCTGAAAATAAGGACAGACTTGTCTCTTGCTTGCTTTCTGGTTCTTACATTTTAAGATTTTTGCATCTATACTCATAAGTAAAATAGTTTATGATAATTTTTACTTTTCTTGTATTGTCCAGTTCTGAGTGTCAAGGTTATAACAGCTTCATAAAGAGAGGTGTTTTTTTTTTCTTTAATTCTCTGAAATAATTTTTACAGCAAATAGGGGCTATCTGCTCTTTGAAAGAGTTGGTATAGCCTCCTGTTAAAAACTGTCCTAATAGCTTTAAAGTAAGAAGAGAGAAGTTGTGGAAGACACTAGGTTTTTAAATTACTATTTCAGTTTCTCAAATAGTAATAGTTGTATTTCTCCTTTTTAAATAAAATTATTTTTAATGTTTTTTTTTTTTTTATTTTTGAGAGAGAGAGAGAAACAGAGTGCAAGCAGGGGAGGGGCAGAGAGAGAGGGAGACACAGAATCTGAAACAGGCTCTAGGCTCTGAGCTGTCATCCCAGAGTCCAGTGTAGGGCTCAAACTCATGAACTGCAAGATCACCACCTGAGCCGAAGTCAGACACTTAACTGACTGATCTACCCAGGTGCCCCATAGCTTTATTTCTTCTTAGGGCATTTTGTTAATTTATATACTTTTTTGAATATTATTTTATCTAACTTTTTAAATACACTGGTATAAAGTTATTCATATATGTTTTGTTTTGTGAATTGTTACCATTTTTTTGTTTGTAATGTATGTTCTCTTTATTCTACCTTGATCAGTCTTGTTAGAGGATTATCTTTTTAATTCAGTTATTTCTGTGCTAATTTTCTTACTAATGCTTTTCTTAGAATTACTTTGTTTTTCTATATTCTTAAAAGCTTAACTCATACATTTTCAATATTTTCCAATTGTTTAAGTGCATTTAATAGTCATTTTAGGCTCTTCTGGGTGGCTCAGTCAGTGAAGTATCCAACTCTGGTTTTGGCTCAGGTCATGATCTTGCGGTTTTGTGAGTTTGATCCCTGCATCAGGCTCTGCACTGGCAGCATGGAGCCTGTTTGAGATTCTCTCTTGCTCTCCCTCTCTGCCCCTCCCCCACTTGTACTCTGTTTCAAAATAAATAAACTTTAAAAAGTTACCATAGTCATTTTAAATTTAACCAAAAAACTATTATTAACCATGTTGGTCACTCATTTTGTTTCTCATACTTGGCTCCAAGCATATTTGTGATTTTTTTTTTTTTTTCTTTTTGACAACCTTTTATTAATTCAAGTTAGGGACTCTCTGGCCTCTTTTTCTTCATTGAAAATTTCCTAAATCTGATGGAAGGGCTGTATTTCACACTAACACCTCATGGATTAATAATTCTCAAATACATACATTGTTTTTTTAATTTCCTGCAGTATGTATTTTTCCCCCCAGAGTTAGTATTAACCTTTGTCTTCACATTTACAGTTGTACCAAAAACCATAAGATAGCTAGGAATAAACCTTACCAAAGAGGTAAAAGATTTGTTTACTGAAAACTATAGAAAGCTTATGAAAGAAATTGAAAGCACAAAGAAATGGAAAAACATTCCATGCTTATGGATTGGAAGAATAAATATTATTAAAATGTCTATACTATCCAGAGTAATCTACATATTCAGTGCAATCCCCATCAAAATAACATCAGCATTCTTTACAGAGCTAGAACAAACAATTCTAAAATTTGTGTGGAACCAGAAAAGATCCCAAATAGCCAAGGTAATGTTGAAAAAGAAAAAGCTGGAGGCATCACAGTTCCAGACTTCAAACTATTACAAAGCTGTAATCATCAAGACAGTATGGTACTGGCACAAAAACAAGGCACTCAGATCAATGGAACAGAATAGAGACCCCAGAAATGGACCCATAAATGTATGGCCAAGTAATCTTCAACAAAGCAGGAAAGAATACCCAGTGGAAAAAAAGACTTTCTTCAGCAAATGGTGTTGGGAAAACTGGACAGTAAGATGCAGAAGAATGAACCTGATCCACTTTCTTACACCATACACAAATATAAATTTAAAATGGATCAAAGACCTAAATATAAGACAGGAAACCATTAAAATCGTACAGGACAAAACCAGCAACAACCTCTTTGACCTTGGCAGTAGCAACTTCTTACTAGGCATGTCTCCAGATGCGAGGGAAACAAAAGCAAGAAAGAACTTTTGAGACCTCATTGGGATATTAAAATCTTCTGCACAGAGAAGGAAACAAACAATAAAACAAAAAGGCAACCAACTGAATGGGAAAAGGTATTTGCAAATGACGTATTGGATAATGAGCTAGTATCCAAAATCTATAAAGAACTTCTCAAACTCAACACCCAAAAAATAAATAATCCAGTGAAGAAATGGGTGGAAGAGATTTACAGATACTTTTCCAAAGAAGACCTCCACATGGCTAACAGACACATGAAAAGATGCTCAGCATCACTCATCATCAGGGAAATACAAATCAAAACCACGATGAGATACTACCTCACATCTATCAGAATGGCTAAAATTAACAACTCAGGAAACAAACTTTGGCAAGGATGCGGAGAAAGGGGAACCCTTTTGCACTCTTGGTGGGAATGCAAACTGGTGCAGCCACTCTGGAAAACAGTATGGAGGTTCCTCAAAAGGTTGAAAATAGAGGCACCTGGGTGGCTTATTTGGTTGAGCGTCAGACTTCAGGTTACGATCTTGCAGTTCGTGGGTTCAAGCCCCACGCTGAGCTCTGCGCTGACAGCTCAGAGCCTATAGCCTGCTTTGGATTCTATGTCTCCCTCTCTCTGCCCACTTTTGCTCACTCTCTCTCTCAAAAATAAATGGATAAGCTTGAAAAATTAAAAATAGAGCTACCCTATTACCCAACAATTGCACTACTAGGTATTTAGGATACCAAAGGATACAAAAATGCTGATTCGAAGGGACACATGCACCCCAGTGTTTATAGCAGCACTATCAACAATAGCCAAAGTATGTAAAGAGCCCAAATGTCCACTGACTGATGAATGGGTAAAGAAGATGTGGTATATATACACACAGTGGAATATTACTCAGTGATCAGAATGAAATCTGGCCATGTGCTACAACATGGATGGGACTAGAATGTATTATATGAAGCATAATAAGTCAGAGAAAGTTATATGATTTCACTCGTGGAATTTGAGAAACAAAATGGATGAACATAAGGAAAAATAAGATAAAAACAGAGAGGGAGTCAAACCATAAGAGACTTTTAAATACAGAGAACAAACTGAGGGCTGCCTGAAGGAGGAGAGTGGGGGGGATGTATTAAATGTGTGATGGACATTAAGGAGGGCACTTGGAATGAGCACTGGGTGTTATATGTAAGTGATGAATCACTAAATTCTACTCTGAAACCATTATTACACTATATGTTAACTACCTTGCGTTAAAGATACATATATAACAAAAAATTAGATTATGGTGATGGTTGCACAACTCTGAGTATACTAAAAACTCTCAACTGTGCACTTTAAAAGGATGAATTTTATGTAAATATATATATCAATAAAGCTGTAAAATATTAAATTTCAAAAAACAAAAAACATTTGTCTTTAGCATAATAGTTTAGAGGCTATTCTGGAACATAGTGCAGGAGTGATTAAAGCTTTATCTGTGTGTGAATCTCATTAATTCTCTTGTGACTCCTGCTTTTCAATCTTGTTTAAGTAATAGATGTTGAATTAAATCTTGCTTGTTCAAAAAAAAGTGCTGTAAATATGAAGTCTTACTAGTATAAACTTCGTTTTGGTTAAAATCTGTTATCTTACTTGATATCCACAAGAACCATATGAAATAGATAGTATGGCTTCATTTCTGACACTCTAATTGGAGGAAGGTGAAGCAGTAAGAATAATATGACTTACTCAGAGTTAC
Organism: Panthera leo; assembly: GCF_018350215.1. Lineage (NCBI taxonomy): Eukaryota > Metazoa > Chordata > Mammalia > Carnivora > Felidae > Panthera > Panthera leo. Next base: position 49,881,084 of record NC_056682.1, read on the forward strand.
ATTAATAAACTGTGTCGGGGGTCAGCAAACTATAGCCCATCCAAACTATAGCCCACTGACCAACAATAGCACCGGCCATCTGGGTTAGTTGTTTTTTTTTTTTTTTTTTTTTTTTTTTTTTGTGGTAAAATATCCCCAGTAAGTGATAAATAACATAAGATTTACCATTTTAACCATTTTTAAGTGTACAGTTCTGTGGCATTAAGTACATTCACATTGTTGTGCAACCATCACCACTGTGTATCTCCAGAAACCTTTTCATCTTCTTAAATTAAAAACTCTCTACCCGTTAATCATTAACTCCCATTTTTCCCTGCCTCCCTACCTCTGGCAATGATCATCTACTTTATGTCTATATGAATTTGACTACTCTAGGTACTTCATATAAATGGGATCATACAGTATTTGCCCTACTTTATGATTTTTTTTAATATTCAAGTATTAGAATATGTATTAGTTTTTTTTTTTCATTTTTTTCTTAACGTTTATTTATTTTTGAGAAGAGAGAGAGCATGAACAGGGGAGGGGCAGAGAGAGAGAGAGGGAGACACACAATCTGAAACAGGCTCCAGGCTCTGAGCTGTCAGCACGGAGCCTGACTTGGGGTTGAACTCGCGGACCGTGAGATCGTGACCTGAGCCGAAGTTGGACGCCTAACCGACTGAGCCACCCAGGTGCCCCAGAATTTGTATTAGTTTTTATTCAGAATTTTCCTTTAGAGGAATCATATAGACTTATGAATTGAGCACCGGAGATCACAAATTCCTATTTGAAGTCATATCACTGAGCATACCTGAAGGAATACTTAACAGCCTCTGATAATAATTACTAATGGGAAGTTTTTTAAATGTATTAAACAGTGGGGCGCCTGGGTGGCGCCGTCGGTTAAGCGTCCGACTTCAGCCAGGTCACGATCTCGCAGTCCGTGAGTTCGAGCCCCGCGTCAGGCTCTGGGCTGATGGCTCGGAGCCTGGAGCCTGTTTCCGATTCTGTGTCTCCCTCTCTCTCTGCCCCTCCCCCGTTCATGCTCTGTCTCTCTCTGTCCCAAAAATAAATAAAAAACGTTGAAAAAAAAAATTAAAAAAAAAATGTATTAAACAGTGATGTTGTCCTTGGGGTAGCCTCTTCAGGTGACTTAACATAATATTTGAATAAGTTGGCTCTAAGATAAGTAAGGTTGTGGGGAGCCTGGGTGGTTCAGTCAGCTTAGGTCATGATCTCACAGTTCTGTTCATGGGTTCAAGCCCCACATCAGGCTTCCCACTGGCAGTGTGGAGCCTGCTTGGGATTCTCTCTCCCTCTCTCTCTGCCCCTCCCCTGCTTGCTCTGTCTCTCTCTCTCAAAATAAATAAACTTAAAAAAAAGTTAAAATAAGGTTGCTTAATAGTCATTTTGCATGTTACTGAAGTTTCAAATATTTAATAGGTTTGTGAAGTAGTTGATCATTGTCTCAGAACACTAATTGCATTTAATGCAAATTGCATGTATTAGTTTGAAGAAATAATTTGAAGGAAAATGGGCTGGTGTAAAGTCTTCTAAAATATTTAAAATACTTCTTGCCAACTATTTAGCAAGAATGATTTTTAAAAATGTATTAAATAATACTTAAGAGGGGCGCCTGGGTGGCTCAGTTGGTTAAGTGTCCGACTTTGGCTCAGGTCATGATCTCACAGTTTGTGGGTTTGAGCCCGGTGTTGGGCTCTGTGCTGACAGCTCAGAGCCTGGAGCCTGTTTCAGATTCTGTGTCTCCCTCTCTCTCTGCCCCTCCCCTGTTCACGCTCTGTCTCTGTCTCAAGAATAAACAAACATTAAAAAAAAATTTTTTTAAATAACACTTGAGAAAGTAGTATTTAATGCCTGAATCCAGAATTAATTATGAAATTTAGCCGGAGTTGTCAGAATGGTGCATATTTTATAGTTTAAGATCAGTAGAGTATATTCCTAGAATATGTTTCTATCTTATGTATTATTTAAAGAACACAATAATTTTCCAGGTACTTGGGGAGTTTTTTTCTTTAAAAATAATTCCCTCTACTTAGTGCCTTCAAAGAAGCTTAAAGCATTTTATAAAATAGTTAAAGTCTCAAAGATTGTTGATATTCTTAGAAAGCCATTTGAACATAATATATTGGTTAAAAAATGGGCTTTAAGTCATATTGGCTGGCTTTATGTTCTGCCCCTAACATTCTGAGCTCAATTCCTTATGTAAAACACAAACAATAGGTTAAATACAGTAATATTTACCTCATGGGTAGCTGTGAAGATTCAATGAACCAATAAATTTAAACCTTGTAGTAGAGTGCCTTGCACAAAGAAAAATTTCAGTAATGCTGTTATAAGTACATAATAATTGAGATTTGAAGAAAGATTATCCCTATCCTTCATTTTTTTTCTTTTAAGCATTCATTTTCAAAAGAACACGTGTCCTTTCCTAAACTGCCCCTTCATTTTTTTAAAATCTCTTCCATCCATCCAATTCAGTGCTCTATGTCTCAAGGAATTTTGATACTAGAACCTGTGTTTTGGTAATAGAAATATGTTACCATGATACAAGCAGCTTAACTAAAACTGTCACTTTCACATTAGAGCCATTTGTAGAATTCTGAAAAAAAAATCTTATAGCAAACAAAAAATTGTATTTGAATTCAGTCACACAAGGGAACCCATCTGTTATTTATCTAGTCTTGATCCAGAAAAATGCAAAAATAGCAGAATAACGTCAAATCTAACTTGTTATGATTTTAGCTTCATTTTCTGATAAGAGTGCTTCACTTTACCAGGCAATTCCCAAAGGTATCAGCAATGCCTATGAAAGGACCATAGGGGAAATGGGTAATATGGGACACTTCTCACATTAGCAACAGTGAGTAATTCTGTGTAGATATATATAGTACTACCAATCTTTTTTTTTTCTGCAATTTTTAAAGTGGTAAATGTTGCCTGTGACTTCCTAGCACCAAATTAATTTTTCCTCAGATTTGTTCAGTGTCTGTAGTGGAGGAAAAGAGAATTCCCTGAAAAAATATATTCCTTGTACAAAAATATATAAAATATTAAATTTATAGAAAACTATTAATACTGTCATATATAGGTTGTAAAATGCTGTCACAATGGCACTTTTGAATAAATAGATTAAAACATACAAGTCCCTATTATTCTGGCTTCTGTTACACAGAATAGTTGAAGCCATGAGTTTAGTGTAAGTCTTATGTTCAGATATATCTGGTGTACAAATGGTTTTTTAGGAATAATTCAGTGTGCTTGCCACAGTCTACAGCAGGGCATAACAAACTTTCTGTAAAAGATCCGATAGTAAATATTTGAAGCTTTGCCAGCTGTATGTTTTTTGTCAAAACTACTCAACTCTGCTGGTGGAATACAAAAGCAGCCATAGACAGTACATGAACAAATGGAAGTTCCAATAAAGCTTTAGTTACAAAAACAGAATTGCAGCAAATTTGGTCTGCAGGCTGTAGTTTGCCAACCCCTGATCTACAGCAAACATTATTCTTTATTACTCTTTCATAACATGGTGAACTGTGGCATTTTTGTGTCCCATGTAAATTGTCACTGTTTCATTCTCATTACTGCTTCTGAGAATCATTATTTTACTCAATTACATAATGGTATTAAAAATGTTCAATACAGGAGCACTTAGCTGTCTCAGTAATCCCTTTTGGGTAACTATGGAAAAAATAAAAATAAGTGATGTCTTAAATTTACCACTAAATATAACACTATGCATACAAATATATGTTCTTATGTGAATATTACAGTACATTTTGCAAAGCTGATAGAGAATGGTGGCTCTAATTCTAAAGCCCAAATTCTTGACTAGCTGCTTACAGTGATGTTTTTTTCAAAGGGATGTGTGTGCGTCCATCTGTCTAATGGCTTTCCTCTTGCCCTTTTTTAACAAGAGAAAGGCCAAATGATCTGCTTTATAAATTTTTGTCCTAGGTCGACTTCTGGTCTTGGCCATATCTGACATTTACCACTTGTACCTTAATTGGAGAAAGTGAAGATCTGAAAATAATAACACTTATCCTAAGGCTTAAAGCTGAGTGTTTATAAACTACCCTTTATGCCTGTTTTCTCCCAGATCGCTGCCTACTTTTGATAGCCCTTACAATGGAAGGGACACATCAGCAAGGGAAAAAAGACAAAGAGGATTATTAGAGTTTTCACCCAATCCTTTTCAGTTATTTTCCTCCTCTTACAAAACGTTCATCTGTTGGTACACTGCCATATTTGTTCACTCTGGGGATTCCATTTTGTTCTTGGTCTGTATCAGACACCTTTCTGAGTTGCTAGGTTGAAGGATATTTCCCAAGCCTTCTATAAAATAAACTGATAATCAGTGCATGTTGGATGCTTGGGCTGGAAGACTATTTTCTGGAATACCTACAGACTTCTCTTCCTTACCAGTAGGGTTACATGTTAATGGTGTCTATTCTAAATTATGTTTATTCTAAAACCTGTTTATGTCAAGTAGTATGTGTTACTTCAGTGCAGAATTGAATTAAATATTAGGTAAACCACTGAAGAATGGATTGGAAAAGAAAGCATTATTTTCATGAAACTTAAGTTGACTGCTTTGGAAAGACTTGATGAAGTCAAGTTGCTTTTTAAAAAGATTGAAGTTAATATAGGCAAGGTGAAGTGTTAAAGGTTGGGTTGAGGAGACTGAAAAACATCAAGGATTTGCACATAGATTGCTTTATGAGTATTTGAGTTCTCTGTTCACCTTAAAGAAATAGAAACTGGAAATCATGGATGGTGAAAAGCTTGTAACATCTAAGAAATAACAAATATTAATTAGCAGATCAGCAATTAAAGAAAAAGCCTTGACCTTACATCAGATGATTAGCTGTTAATTCCAAATAAATATATTTTGTGTGTGTGATTTTTTTTTTTAATACTAACCAACTGCCCGATTTTGTCAAATATGAAATCTTCCATTTTGTATCCTTTAGTGAATCACACCTGTTTTATCAGTGACCTTATATATTTTATCAGGTGACTGAGTTCACTGATATTTTCAGATTTTGCTAAAGAAAGAGCTAAGAAGTTTGTCTCTTAGTAGAGCACTAGCAAAATTAAAAATACACTCAACTTCCTAATGACAGTAAGACTCCTGACAATATGTCTGAATGGAAGCATCAACAATTAAAGCCTGAACCAATAAAATCTGGGAACAATATACTATTTGAGACATCACTGATCTTACATGATTTAGGAGAGATCACCAAATGGTCCCCCACTTCAAAAATATAAATTGGAACCAGCACAGTAAGAAGTAGGGCTGGTCAAACTGGGGCTCTCAGGCAAATGGAAGGGGAGGGGTTGTCTGAGGGGTTGGTGGTGGAAATTGAGACCTGAGCCAGCTGGGAAGTTAAGGTTAAGAAAGGGAGTCAAGTACTCCTTGTGAGCCTAGATCACCAGAGTCAGAGGTTTAAGTGTTTGCAAGTTAGTTCTATGTCCTGGCAATCAGCAGAAGCAAATTCTTTTCTGCAGGATCCCCACTGAGTAATTAACCAAATAGCTGGCAATATAACGCTCCCAAACACATTAGAAAACAAGCCCCTGTGACTGAGTCATTCCTATGACTGAGTCATTCCATATAACAACATCAAACTTAGAACCACAGATACTGAAATTGTGAGATAATAAAGTATGTAATATTTATAGAAATAATAGGTATAGTCACAAAGATTACCAATCTACAAGAAACTACTTGGAATAAATAACAGTTTTTGTTTAAAAAAATCAGATGTCTAGAAACAATTTTTGAAATAGAAACTGAATTTTGAAATGCAAAACAGGTTAGACTGCTGTTTAAAGAGAAATTTAACTGGTGTATGTAGGTGAAAAAGTTACCCAGAATGCAGCAAGAGAGACAGGGAAAATATGAAAGTGATATTAAGAGAAATGGAGGACAGAATGAGAAGTTTAAAAAGAGGAAAATTAGAGTCCCAGGAAATGACTTGCTAGAGGAGAAAACTGAAATAATGCATAGGAGACAATATTTAAGGAGGTAATGGCTGTAAATTTTACAAAACTGCAAATATGTGAATCCATAGATCAAGGAGGTACTATATACCCCTAGCAGAATAAATAAGAATAACACTTTTGTGAAACTTTTGGTGAGCACCAGAGACAAAAATCTTGAAAACAGTCAACAAAGAAAGGACAGCTCATCAAAAAACAAACAAACAAAAAAAAAACCCAACCCAAAACAACAAAAAAGACCAACAGAATAATAGCAGAGTCCACAACAACAATGAAAATAGAAGACAGTATAATATCTTTAAATATGGAGAAAAACTTCAACCAGAATTTTGCGCCTTGTGAAACTGCTGTGGTAAGCATGGAGATGCACTGCCAGATCTTCTTCAAAGAAAGACTCTCCATTGCAGGAAGTGTGGTTGGCAGACACCCTTTCAGCTTCAGAGAGCTGCCTTATCTGACTTCATCCCTTCCTGGGATGGCCTGCAACTACCAATTGTTAGGGTGGGATAGCCCTGGCGATTGGCCCAACGTGGGACATTTTAAAGGTCATTATTTGCTCCAAGACTCCCTACCAGTTAGTGGAGGCTTTTCTGAGAATTCATGGCAGGTCACTTTTCCTTTGCTCAGTCCTGCTTCCATGGAACCCTTTGCTTCACAGGTCTCTTCCTCATAAATGCCTTAATACTCCAAAATTCAATTCTGCATCTTCTGGAGAATTCAGCCTGTTCTCAAGAACAAGGATGAAATGAAGCCATTTCCATATAAACAAAAACAGAGTTTATCACCAAGAGACTTGTACTAAAGGCATTTCTAAAGGTTGTATTTCAAGAAGAATGAAATGATCTCTGAGGGATAGGAGATGAAAGAATGACAAGGAAATAAAATTGGATATTAAGCAAAGCAAATACAGTTTCTGTAAAATACTAGTAGCTGCATAATTTGGGGTTTTAAAATACATACCTAAAATCCAGTAGAAAAAAAAGTACAAAAAATGTATATAGACCATCATTGGGTTAATGCTTCAATCAGTGAGTTGCATCAGAAATCAATTATTCCAGAATCCCTGATTAAATGCCCTTCTCTCTTTACCCTTTTTTGCTTTCTCTCCTGCCCCCTCTCCCATTGGCCACTTGTTCTTCAGAGGTTTGGGGTTTTTTTTCCTGATTGTTTTTTAACTTTTTGAATAGGTGCTGTGTTAGAATGATTAATAATAGTAAAAATGTATAGTTAAAAGCATTATTCCTACTTTTATTCCTCATATTCTCAATTTTCACCCCGTGTCCATAGCTTCTTGTATTTATATACAGAATTTTTTTTTCCTCTGAGACTGTCTTGAGAAAGACATAATATACTTAAAAGAGCTCAGCACACAGTAAGAAGTCACTAAATTTAATTCCCTTCATTCCTTAACCATTTTTGACCTTAAGATCCAGAAAACATAATTAACCATGTATTTTGATGCTAGGTGTCATAACTTTTGCTTTATACCTGTAAACATAAATTAGAACCATAAAACCACATTTCATGCATGTCTTAATGAAAATTTCAAAGAGCTTTCCTAGTATTGGCCTAATTGAAAGGAAAACTATTTTTTAAAGTGAATGTGATTAATAGAAACTCATGCTTTCTGGAAAGTGATTCAGGTGTTTCAGAATATATTCATGAAATTGGAAAGTTTGTGCCTATTTATTCCAAATGGAAATTGTTTTTATCATTTTAAGTATTAAAATGTAAGATCAGGTTTTTTTAATTGAGGTATAATTGACATTAGGGTGTACAACATAATGATTCAATGTTTGTATATACTGTGAAATGATCACCACAATAAGTCTAGTTTAAACATTTATTACCATACATAATTATAACAATTTTTTCTTAGGAAAATTTTTAAGATTTACTCTTAGTAGCTTCCAAATATGTGATACTGTAGCATTAACTTTAGTCACCATGCTATATATTACATCCCTATGACTTATTTTAAAACTGGAAGTTTGTATCTTTTGACCCCCTTCACTCATTTCTTAACTACCAATCTGTTTTACCAATTTGTATCTGTGAGCTTGGTTTTGTTTCTTGGATTCCACATATAAGTGAGATCATATGGCATTTGTCTTCCTCTGTTTGACTTATTTAGCATGATGCTGTAAAGATCCAATCATACTGCCACAAACGGCAAAAGTTCATCCTTTTGTATGGCTGGCTAAGATTGTGTGTGTGTGTGTGTGTGTGTGTGTGTGTGTGTGTGTGTGTGTGTGTGTGTACACCACATTTTCTTTATCACTTCATCTGTCAGTGGACACAGGTTGTTTGTGTATCTTGATATTGTAAATAATGCTGCAGTGAACACAGGGGTGCATAGATCTTTTCAAGTTAGTGTTTTCATGTTCTTTTGAGAAATACCCAGAAGTGGAATTGCTGGATCATATGGTAGTTCTATTTTTAAGTTTTTGAGGAACCTCTACACTGTTTTCCATAGTGCCTGCACCATAGGGAACAAGGGTTCCCTTTTCTCCACATCCTTGCTGACACATTCTTGCCTTTTTGATAATAGTCCTATCAGGTGTGAGGTGATGTTGTGGTTTTGATTTGCATTTCCCTGATAATTAGCCATGTTGAACATCTTTTCATGTACATGTCTGCCGTGTCTTCAGAGAGCTGTCTATTCAGATCTTCTGCCCATTTTTAAATTGGATTGAATATTGTTTTGCTTTGAAGTTGTATGAGTTATTTATGTATTTTGGATATTGATCCCTTATCAACTATATGATTTGCAAATATTTTCTTCCATACAGTGGGTTGTATGGAAGCATCCTTTTGTTGATGCTTTCCTTTGCTCTGCAGAAACTTGTTAGTTGATGTAGTGCAACTTGTTTAGTTTTGCTTTTGTTACTTTTGCCTTTGATGTCATATCCCAAAATTTATTGCCAAGACCAAGTCACGGAGCTTACTGCTTGTGTTTTCTTCTAGGAGTTTAATGGTGTCAGATCTTACATTCAAGTCTTTAATCTATTTTGAGTCCTTTTCTGTGTATGGATTAAAACTGTCTAGTTTTCCTGACACTGTTTATTAAAGAGACTATCCTTTCCCCATTGTATATTCTTAACTCCTTTGTTGTAAATTAACTGACCATATATGTATGCATGCGTTTACTTCTGGGCTCTCTATTCTGTTCTGTTGATCTGCGTGTCTGTTTTTATGCCAATACCATACTGGTTTGATTGCTATAGCTTTGTAATATAGTTTGAAATCAGGGAGCGTGATGTCTCCATCTTTGTTCTCCTTTCTTAAGGTTGCTTTGGCTATTTTGTGTTTTGTGGTTCCAAACAAATTTTAGGATTATTTGTTCTATTTCTGTGAAAATGCCATTGGAATTTTGGTAGGGATTGCATTTAATCTGTAGATTTTCTTAGGCAATAATGGACATTTCAACCATATTAATTTTTCTAATTCATGAGCACAAATTACCTTTCCATTTATTTGTCTTGCATTTCTTTCATTAATGTCTTGTTTTATTAATCTATAAATCATGAGATTGCAGAGCAATTTTGAGGAGTTTCAAATAACTCATTTCTGAACATGGTCTATCCCCTAAATAGTTTTTGCAAGGCTGAGGAAGTTGATCTGTTGTAGTAATAATGCTTGGCAAAATCTAAACCATGTTTCTGTTACATTATTTTATACTTAATGACATACTAATTTAGTTTCTTCAGTTAATATTTTGGAAGAGAGAAGGGAACTTTTCAGAATGATTTACCCTTTATTTGTTGGGGGGAAAACTAGTTTATTTTTTTAATCTAAAAAAGAAAGATTATGCTTTTCACAAGATGAATGGTCATCATCATATTGTGAATGAACATGAGAATTCTTTATGTGCATCAAGATCAAGTGTAAATTCTACAATGTTTTTAATTATTTGCTTCCCAGTTATTGCATACATATTGTAAAGTATATGTATATAGTATACTTTCCATTTTCTAGTTATTTCTAATTTGTAAGACTAAAGTGACATCACAGTGATTATTTTTTATCTCCGGTATAATTTGGATGAAAATTCAAGATGTTGTGCTTTATTAATCAAGTGTAACTTCTGAAGAAGAGATTTTCTTTTTCATAATGCCATCAAAGCAAAGGTAGACTGGAATGAGATAACTGAATTATTTTTGCTTTCATTTTAAGTTATTGGATAAATTTTGGCTTTAAGCCTTAACCTCATTTGTGGGTTTTTATGAAGTTAATTAAATAATAGGCACAATATATCAAGATGTCATGATAAATTTTTGAGGTAATAATACTCTGTGGTTACCTTTCTGAGCATTTACTAGTTAATTCCTTCCTAATCAGCTTACTGTATTTATTTTCACAGGGTTAGAAATAAGTCAATAGGCCAAAGATTGGAAAAGATAAACTTGGAAAGTAAAAGGAAGATGCATAGATACAGATCTAATGAAAGAAGTGAATTACTAATTAGCTCTCTACTTATCCTACATAGTACTGCTTTGGTGCCTAGGTGGCTCAGTCTGTTAAGCTTCCGACTCTTGATTTCAGCTCAGATCTTGATCTCACGGTTTGTGGGATTGAGCCCCGTGTCCGGCTCTGTACTGACAGTGTGGAGCCTGCTTAGAATTCTCTCTCCTCTCTCTACCCCTCCCTTGCTTGTGTTCATTCTCTCTCTCGCAAAATAAATGAACATTTAAAAATAAATAAATTTTAGAACTATTGCCACCCCGAGAGGAACAAAGTATTGTAATTACAGGATCCTTGACTTCCTTTTTGTCTTTTCTTTTTAAAAGTTGTTTTAAATGTTTCTGACATACAGAGATATATGAAGAGTAAACATGAGATACCAATAGATTTGTCAACCACTTAATAAATAAAACACTACCAAAACCTCAGATCTCCCTCCCTGATTGAAACTCTCTTCTAAACTGTCATTATTTAGAACTTGGTGTTTTTGTATGTTTACTTAGATATTTACTTACATGTATTTTTTCCTAAATTATATATAGTATTTATTTTATAACGTTATAGTGTCAAAACTATGCATTTTTTACAGCTTGCTTTTGTCATACATTGTGTTTGTGAGATGCGGTAATATATAAGGGTTTATTTGCTTTTTCTGCTGTTCAGTATTCTGTTGTATGACTATATCACGTTTGTTTATTTTACTCTGGATATTCAGGTTGTACCTTTTTTTCCTCTATTATAAATAATGCTGCTATGAATATTCTTGTGTATCCATTTGAGCTTCTCTAGAATATATACCTAAAAATGTAATTGTTGGGTCATAAAATCTGTGATTCTTCAGCTTTACTAGGATGTTGCCAAATTGCTTTCCAAAATGTTTTAACCAATTTAAAGGGTGTTTTTTTTTTTTAATGTTCATTTATTTTTGAGAGAGAGAGACAGAACAGAGCATGAGTTGGGACAGAGAGAGAGAGACACAGAATCTGAAGCAGGCTACAGGCTTTGAGCTGTCAGCACACAGCCTGACGTGGGGCTCGAACCCACGAACTGTGAGATCATGACCTGAGCTGAAGTTGGGTGCTTAACTGACTGAGCTACCCAGGTGCCCCTGGTTTAACCAGTTTAGACACCCCCCCCCCATATGAAAGTACAGAAAGTTTTCATTATTTTACATCCTCATCATCATTTGGTGTCATCAGACCTTTTAATTTTGAGCAATCTTATTGTAGTCATTGCTATTTTAATTTGTATTTCCCTAATTTGAGAATTCCTCAAATTCTTTAATTTGTATTGCTAGTAAGATTGAACTTCTTATGTTCATTAACTGTTTAGGTTTTGTCTTCTGTGAATTGCTTTTTTTTATACACACACACACAAATATGCACACATATATTCTGGATTACAATTCTTTGTCAGTTTATACATTACAGATACCATCTAGCTTGGCTTTTTACTTTTTTAATGGTGTCCTTTGTTGAACTGAAGTTTAAAATTTTAATGTAGATATCCATTTTTTCTTTGTTGTTTTTTTTTTTTTAATGTATTTTAAGAAATCTCTACCTGAAGGTCATAAAAAATATTCATCTGGGGTCACCTGGGTGGCTCAGTCAGTTAAGTGTCCAACTTCGGCTCAGGTCATGATCTCACCATTCGTGAGTTCAAGCCCTGCGTTGGGCTCTATGCTGACAGCTCAGAGCCTAGAGCCTGCTTCAGATTCTGTGTCTCCCTCTCTCTCTCTGCCCCTTCCCTGCTCATGCTCTGTCTCTCTCTCTCACAAAAATAAATAAACATGAAAAAAAATTTTAAATAAAAGGAATATTCATTTGTGTTTTTGTCTAGCAGTTTTAAAGTTTTGCTTTCCAGATTTATGATTTTTAAACTATAGAATTTATTTTTATATCTGGTGTGCAGGGGAAATACTATTTTTTAAGTATATAGATATCCAATTAGTGCTATTTATTTAGTCCATCTTTTATCTACTGATCTGTAGTGCTGCCTCTGTCATATGTTAAGTTACATGTGTGAAACTTATTTCACTATTCCATGGTTTGTTTTCTGTCCTTTATTTTCTATCATTGTCTTAATTACCATAACATTACCATAAGTCTTTATATCTGATGGGGCAAGTAGGTGACTTTTCAAAGCAGAATGAAAGGCAGATAGAGCAATGTAGTGTATAAGTGCACAAAATTTGGAATCAGAAGACCTGTATTCTAAAACTGTTGTCACTTATCAACATGATAGATTCTGCATGAGCCTGATCAATAGTTTATTTTTATGTGGGCTTTAGGGGACCACAGGCTTAATGTAAGTCAACATTTGTAATGGATCTTTTTAAAAATGAAAGCAAAACAGGCAGAAAATAACATAAAAGAAGGTTATATAAGATGACATTAAATAAATAAAATGAAACCAAACCTAATGCAATATGTGTTTCCATTAGTATAGATTCCACTTGATAGGGAAAGTGGCCAAAGACTCTGCAACCTGATTCAAATCCAAAGTCTCAAAAACAATAATTGAATTTAGGTCACCACAACAGCCAAAAATACACCCTTGGTGGTTTTCTTTCTTTGTGAGGTTGTTTTCTCCCATAACATAATTTTTTCTATATAATTAAAAAGAACTTAAGTTCAGGGGTCTTTGGTGGATTATGGTTCTAATTTTGAAAAAAACAAAATATGGAAAAATATTTTTCATATTATGGTTGAATAATACCATATTGCAACGTTCTATTGGTTGAAATTAGAGTGGTGGTAGAGGAGATCAGTTATTCAGAAGAGAGTGAATGTAGGCTTTTCACAGCTAGCCAGGCTGTTGTAGAAAAATTATAGTAATCAAGATACAGGGCTTAGAGTAGATGCTGATTGTCTACCTTCTCTTCCTGGGATTCTCCTTTAGTTCCCAGTAAATAGACCAAAGAAATATGTCAGGTCAGTTTTTTGCATTATTAAGTTGATTTATTTTAGCATCAGTAGGAATATAGCATTTTATTATTTTTTTAACTTTTTATTTATTTATTTTTTAAATTTATTTATTTTTTTTTATATTTTTTTTTATTTTTTAATATATGAAATTTACTGTCAAATTGGTTTCCATACAACACCCAGTGCTCATCCCAAAAGGTGCCCTCCTCAATACCCATCACCCACCCTGCCCTCCCTCCCACCCTGCCCTCCCTCCCACCCCCCATCAACCCTCAGTTTGTTCTCAGTTTTTAACAGTCTCTTATGCTTTGGCTCTCTCCCACTCTAACCTCTTTTTTTTTTTTTTTTTTTTTTTTTTTTTTTCCTTCCCCTCCCCCATGGGTTTCTGTTATGTTTCTCAGGATCCACATAAGAGTGAAACCATATGGTATCTGTCTTTCTCTGTATGGCTTATTTCACTTAGCATCACACTCTCCAGTTCCATCCATGTTGCTACAAAAGGCCATATTTCATTTTTTCTCATTGCCACGTAGTATTCCATTGTGTATATAAACCACAATTTCTTTATCCATTCATCAGTTGATGGACATTTAGGCTCTTTCCATAATTTGGCTATTGTTGAGAGTGCCGCTATAAACATTGGGGTACAGGTGCCCCTATGCATCAGTACTCCTGTATCCCTTGGATAAATTCCTAGCAGTGCTATTGCTGGGTCATAGGGTAGGTCTATTTTTAATTTTCTGAGGAACCTCCACACTGCTTTCCAGAGCGGCTGCACCAATTTGCATTCCCACCAACAGTGCAAGAGGGTTCCTGTTTCTCCACATCCTCTCCAGCATCTATAGTCTCCTGATTTCTTCATTTTGGCCACTCTGACTGGCGTGAGGTGGTATCTGAGTGTGGTTTTGATTTGTATTTCCCTGATAAGGAGCGACGTTGAACATCTTTTCATGTGCCTGTTGGCCATCCGGATGTCTTCTTTAGAGAAGTGTCTATTCATGTTTTCTGCCCATTTCTTCACTGGGTTATTTGTTTTTGGGGTGTGGAGTTTGATGAGCTCTTTATAGATTTTGGATACTAGCCCTTTGTCCGATGTGTCATTTGCAAATATCTTTTCCCATTCCGTTGGTTGCCTTTTAGTTTTGTTGGTTGTTTCCTTTGCTGTGCAGAAGCTTTTTATCTTCATAAGGTCCCAGTAATTCACTTTTGCTTTTAATTCCCTTGCCTTTGGGGATGTGCCGAGTAAGAGATTGCTACGGCTGAGGTCAGAGAGGTCTTTTCCTGCTTTCTCCTCTAAGGTTTTGATGGTTTCCTGTCTCACATTCAGGTCCTTTATCCATTTTGAGTTTATTTTTGTGAATGGTGTGAGAAAGTGGTCTAGTTTCAACCTTCTGCATGTTGCTGTCCAGTTCTCCCAGCACCATTTGTTAAAGAGACTGTCTTTTTTCCATTGGATGTTCTTTCCTGCTTTGTCAAAGATGAGTTGGCCATACGTTTGTGGGTCTAGTTCTGGGGTTTCTATTCTATTCCATTGGTCTATGTGTCTGTTTTTATGCCAATACCATGCTGTCTTGATGATGACAGCTTTGTAGTAGAGGCTAAAGTCTGGGATTGTGATGCCTCCTGCTTTGGTCTTCTTCTTCAAAATTACTTTGGCTATTCGGGGCCTTTTGTGGTTCCATATGAATTTTAGGATTGCTTGTTCTAGTTTCGAGAAGAATGCTGGTGCAATTTTGATTGGGATTGCATTGAATGTGTAGATAGCTTTGGGTAGTATTGACATTTTGACAATATTTATTCTTCCAATCCATGAGCAGGGAATGTCTTTCCATTTCTTTATATCTTCTTCAATTACCTGCATAAGCTTTCTATAGTTTTCAGCATACAGATCTTTTACATCTTTGGTTAGATTTATTCCTAGGTATTTTATGCTTCTTGGTGCAATTGTGAATGGGATCAGTTTCTTCATTTGTCTTTCTGTTGCTTCATTGTTAGTGTATAAGAATGCAACTGATTTCTGCACATTGATTTTGTATCCTGCAACTTTGCTGAATTCATGTATCAGTTCTAGCAGACTTTTGGTGGAGTCTATCGGATTTTCCATGTATAATATCATGTCATCTGCAAAAAGCGAAAGCTTGACTTCATCTTTGCCAATTTTGATGCCTTTGATTTCCTTTTGTTGTCTGATTGCTGATGCTAGAACTTCCAGCACTATATTAAACAGCAGCGGTGACAGTGGGCATCCCTGTCGTGTTCCTGATCTCAGGGAAAAAGCTCTCAGTTTTTCCCCGTTGAGGATGATGTTAGCTGTGGGCTTTTCATAAATGGCCTTTATGATCTTTAAGTATGTTCCTTCTATCCCGACTTTCTCAAGGGTTTTTATTAAGAAAGGGTGCTGGATTTTGTCAAAGGCCTTTTCTGCATCGATTGACAGGATCATATGGTTCTTCTCTTTTTTTTTGTTAATGTGATGTATCACGTTGATCGATTTGCGAATGTTGAACCAGCCCTGCATCCCAGGAATGAATCCCACTTGATCATGGTGAATAATTCTTTTTATATGCTGTTGAATTCGATTTGCCAGTGTCTTATTAAGAATTTTTGCATCCATATTCATCAGGGATATTGGCCTTTAGTTCTCTTTTTTTACTGGGTCTCTGTCTGGTTTAGGAATCAAAGTAATACTGGCTTCATAGAATGAGTCTGGAAGTTTTCCTTCCCTTTCTATTTCTTGGAATAGCTTGAGAAGGATAGGTATTATCTCTGCTTTAAATGTCTGGTAGAACTCCCCTGGGAAGCCATCTGGTCCTGGACTCTTATTTGTTGGGAGATTTTTGATAACCGATTCAATTTCTTCGCTGGTTATGGGTCTGTTCAAGCTTTCTATTTCCTCCTGATTGAGTTTTGGAAGAGTGTGGGTGTTTAGAAATTTGTCCATTTCTTCCAGGTTGTCCAATTTGCTGGCATATAATTTTTCATAGTATTCCCTGATAATTGTTTGTATCTCTGAGGGATTGGTTGTAATCATTCCATTTTCATTCATGATTTTATCTATTTGGGTCATCTCCCTTTTCTTTTTGAGAAGCCTGGCTAGAGGTTTGTCAATTTTGTTTATTTTTTCAAAAAACCAACTCTTGGTTTCGTTGATCTGCTCTACAGTTTTTTTAGATTCTATATTGTTTATTTCTGCTCTGATCTTTATGATTTCTCTTCTTCTGCTGGGTTTAGGCTGCCTTTGCTGTTCTGCTTCTATTTCCTTTAGGTGTGCTGTTAGATTTTGTATTTGGGATTTTTCTTGTTTCTTGAGATAGGCCTGGATTGCAATGTATTTTCCTCTCAGGACTGCCTTCGCTGCATCCCAAAGCGTTTGGATTGTTGTATTTTCATTTTCGTTTGTTTCCATATATATTTTAATTTCTTCTCTAATTGCCTGGTTGACCCACTCATTCGTTAGTAGGGTGTTCTTTAACCTCCATGCTTTTGGAGGTTTTCCAGACTTTTTCCTGTGGTTGATTTCAAGCTTCATAGCATTGTGGTCTGAAAGTATGCATGGTATAATTTCAATTCTTGTAAACTTATGAAGGGCTGTTTTGTGACCCAGTATATGATCTATCTTGGAGAATGTTCCATGTGCACTCGAGAAGAAAGTATATTCTGTTGCTTTGGGATGCAGAGTTCTAAATATATCTGTCAAGTCCATCTGATCCAATGTATCATTCAGGGCCCTTGTTTCTTTATTGACTGTGTGTCTAGATGATCTATCCATTTCTGTAAGTGGGGTGTTAAAGTCCCCTGCAATGACCACATTCTTATCAATAAGGTTGCTTATGTTTATGAGTAATTGTTTTATATATCTGGGGGCTCGGGTATTTGGCACATAGACATTTATAATAGTTAGCTCTTCCTGGTGGATAGACCCTGTGATTATTATATAATGCCCTTCTTCATCTCTTGTTACAGCCTTTAATTTAAAGTCTAGTTTGTCTGATATAAGTATGGCTACTCCAGCTTTCTTTTGGCTTCCAGGAGCATGATAAATAGTTCTCCATCCCCTCACTCTCAATCTAAAGGTGTCCTCAGATCTAAAATGAGTCTCTTCTAGACAGCAAATAGATGGGTCTTGTTTTTTTATCCATTCTGATACCCTATGTCTTTTGGTTGGTGCATTTAATCCATTTACATTCAGTGTTATTATAGAAAGATACGGGTTTAGAGTCATTGTGATGTCTGTATGTTTTATGCTTGTAGTGATGTCTCTGGTACTTTGTCTCACAGGATCCCCCTTAGGATCTCTTGTAGGGCTGGTTTCGTGGTGACAAATTCCTTCAGTTTTTGTTTGTTTGGGAAGACCTTTATCTCTCCTTCTATTCTAAATGACAGACTTGCTGGATAAAGGATTCTCGGCTGCATATTTTTTCTGTTTAGCACACTGTAGATATCGTGCCAAGCCTTTCTGGCCTGCCAAGTTTCAAAGGAGAGATCAGTCACGAGTCTTATAGGTCTCCCTTTATATGTGAGGGCACGTTTATCCCTTGCTGCTTTCAGAATTTTCTCTTTATCCTTGTATTTTGCCAGTTTCACTATGATATGTCGTGCAGAAGATCGATTCAAGTTACGTCTGAAGGGAGTTCTCTGTGCCTCTTGGATTTCAATGCCTTTTTCCTTCCCCAGTTCAGGGAAGTTCTCAGCTATAATTTGTTCAAGTACCCCTTCAGCACCCTTCCCTCTCTCTTCCTCCTCTGGGATACCAATTATGCGTATATTATTTTTTTTTAGTGTATCACTTAGTTCTCTAATTTTCCCCTCATACTCCTGGATTTTTTTATCTCTCTTTCTTTCAGCTTCCTCTTTCTCCATAACTTTATCTTCTAGTTCACCTATTCTCTCCTCTGCCTCTTCAAGCCGAACCATCGTGGATTCCATTTTGTTTTGCAATTCGTTTAAAGCGTTTTTCAGCTCCTCGTGACTGTTCCTTAGTCCCTCGATCTTTGTGGCAAGAGATTCTCTGCTGTCCTGTATACTGTTTTCAAGCCCAGCGATTAATTTTATGACTATTATTCTAAATTCACTTTCTGTTATATTATTTAAATCCTTTTTGATCAGTTCATTAGCTGTTGTTATTTCCTGGAGATTCTTCTGAGGGGAATTCTTCCGTTTGGTCATTTTGGAGAGTCCCTGGCGTGGTGAGGACCTGCAGTGCACTTCCCCTGTGCTGTGGTGTATAACTGGAGTTAGTGGGCGGGGCCGCAGTCCGACCCGATGTCTGCCCCCAGCCCACTGCTGGGGCCACAGTCAGACTGGTGTGTGCCTTCTCTTCCCCTCTCCTAGGGGCGGGATTCACTGTGGGGTGGCGTGTCCCGTCTGGGCTACTTGCACACTGCCAGGCTTGTGTTGCTGGGGATCTGGCGTATTAGCTGGGGTGGGTAGGCAAGGTGCACGGGGGCTGGAGGGGCAGGCTTAGCTCGCTTCTCCTTAGGTGATCCACTTCAGGAGGAGCCCTGTGGCAGCGGGAGGGAGTCAGATCCGCTGCCGGAGGTTTGGCTCCGCAGAAGCACAGAGTTGGGTGTTTGCGCGGAGCGAGCAAGTTCTCTGGCAGGAACTGGTTCCCTTTGGGATTTTGGCTGGGGGATGGGCGGGGGAGATGGCGCTGGCGCCTTTGTTCCCCGCCAAGCTGAGCTCTGCCGTCCGGGGGCTCAGCAGCTCTCCCTCCCTTTGTCCTCCAGCCTTCCTGCTTTCCGAGCAGAGCTGTTAACTTATGACCTCCCAGACGCTAAGTCGCGCTTGCTGTCGGAACACAGTCTGTCCGGCCCCTCCGCTTTTGCCAGCCAGACTCGGGGGCTCTGCTTGGTCGGTGAGCCGCCCCTCCGCCCCGGCTCCCTCCCGCCAGTCCGTGGAGCGCGCACCGCCTCGCCGCCCTTCCTACCCTCTTCCGTGGGCCTCTAGTCTGCGCTTGACTCCGGAGACTCCCTTCTGCTAATCCTCTGGCGGTTTTCTGGGTTCTTTAGGCAGGTGTAGGTGGAATCTAAGTGATCGGCAGGACGCGCTGTGAGCCCCGCGTCCTCCTATGCCGCCATCTTCCGGAACCCCCTTTTTTTAACTTTTTAAAACTTACTCATTTTTTATATTTGGAGAGAGCATGTACATATGGGAGAGGGGAAGAGAGAGAGTGAATCCCAAGCAGGCTCCACACTCAGCATGGAGCCTGATGTGGGGCTTGATCCCATGATCCTGGGATCATGACCTGAGCCAAAATCAAGCCACCCAGTCGTCCCAGGAATATAGTGTTTTAAAAGGACAGTTATAAATGAGACAGTAAAGTTTCTTGTTTGTCCATTCTAATTATACCAGGAACTGAGGTATTTGGTGGGTTTTTTCCTCAAAAAAAAAAAAAAAAAAAACATCTGTAAGCATTCAGCTCAATATAGGGCTGTTTTAAAATAAAAACTGAACATTGTATTCCTTTTCCTTTATTATTTTTTTTAATGTTTATTTTTGAGAGAGAGTGTGAGTGCGAGATGGGCAGAGTGAGAGGGAGACAGAATCCGAAGCAGGCTCCAGGCTCTGAGCTGTCAGCACAGAGCCCAAAGCAGGGTTCAAACTCATTAGCCTGGCTGTGAGATCATGACCTGAGCCAAAGTTGAAAGCTTAACCTACTGTGCCACCCAGGTGCCCCCCTTTTCCTTTATTTAAATATTTTTCTTTAGTGAGTTTTGCCTTTCTAGCTACTACAGATCCTGTTTTACATGCTAACTGCCTGAATTTTTTGTGTGTTTTACAGCTAGATAATAATACATTTTCTTTTCTCTTTTTCCTTGTGTATAAGGGAAAATTCCTTTCCTTACAGCAATAGGTTGGCCATTCTTTTGCAGAGTCTTGGCCCTCTGGCTCCAGCACTCTTTGCATACGGCACGTTCACAAAGGTATTTCTTGAGTCGCTTTGTTACTGTATTCTGAACATGGGCAGGTGCTGATTTGTCATCCCTGGAATTTTGGTTTTAACCAGAATCTTATAATACAAAATATTCCATGTTATATCCCTCTGTCCTTCAGTTCCTCACTGTATTGCCTTGCCTGATTGAAGATTTTGGTTGTTGCTGTTTTTACTGATTTGTTGTTGTTGACTTCACTGCTTTTTGTTTTTAGCACTTCTTCCCTTTAATTCAAGCATTTCTGTTATGTGGACAGTATTTCTAATTCATAAAAGGCAGTACAATGCAGTTTAAAACACTAAAGAAGTTAGAAGACATGGTTTCTCACTTAGGATATCTTTTTTCCTCCCTCCCCTTACCTGGATTGTCTTGTCCAGTCCCATGTTTTAGACTATATAGCCCAACTTCATTTCTGAGTTCCAGACATAAACACACACACACACACACACACACACACACACACACACACACGACATTTCCTTTCAGAAATCTACAAGGCATTTGCAACTTAACATGTCTAAAACAGAACTCTTTGTTTTTCTCCTAGAACCTGCTTCCTGTGTCACATCCCCGGTTCTTCCCCCATTTAGTAAATTATGTTATGATTCATGAGTTGCTCTCACCCCAAATTAGGAGCCATTTTGAACCCTCTTTTTCTCACATACCTCATCACACCCAACCCATCAACTTCCGACCACCTTCACTTCTACCTTGGTCCACGCTATTTGATATTTCAACAGTGGCCTTCCAGTTCATCTTCTTCTATTCTTGTTCCTTTACAATTTGTTTACAATAAGTGACCAGGGTGAACTTTTTAAAACATAAATGAGGGGTGCCTGGGTGACTCAGTCAGTTTAAGTGTCTGACTTCGGCTCAGGTCATGATCTCACAGCTTGTGAGTTTGAGCCCCGCATCAGGCTCTGTGCCTAGAACCTGCTTCCAATTGTGTGCCTCCCTCCTTCTCTGCCCCTCCCCCACTCACACTCTGTCTCTCTCTCCTTCAAAAATAAATAAACATTAAAAAAATAAAACATAAATGAGATCATATTGTGCCTTCAAACAAAACCCTCAAATGACTTCCTGTTACTCTTAAGAAAAAAGTCATCATTTTCTTTATTGCCTGCAGGGCCATTTATAATGTGGTTCCTGCCTTCTCTGACCTACTGCCTACCTTTCTGCTTGCTTGCTCTGCTCTAGACACGCTGGTCTCCTTGTTATTGATCTTGAGAAACAACAGATTTGTTCTCTCAGGATTATTGTCATTGCTATTCCTACTGCTTGAAATACTCTCACTGCAGAGTATATTCCGAATCCCTGTTTAAATACTGTATTCTCGGAGATGACTTTTCTCACTATTTTGATCTAAAATATGTGGCCCATGCACTTGCACCACCTCCAAAACTTTATCCCCTGCTCTGCTTTAGTTCTGAGTTTTTATTACCACCTGATATCACAGGATTTCTTTATTTCCTTGTTAATTGACAGCACTCCACCCTCACCCTGCCCCCACCTCTCCCTAGAATGTAAGCTCAGTGGAGCAGAGAATTTTCTGACTCATTTACTGTTAAATCTCTTGTACCAGGATATAGTAGGCACTCAGTACTTGAGTGACTGAAATAATTAGCTATATGACCTTGAGCAAATCAGTCTACCTCCCTACTTTGATTCCACACATATAAAACGAAGGAATTTGACTGGATAAGATCTCTGAAGAAGAGTATTTTAGACTGCAGATGACCAGTCATCTGGAATTGAAGGCAACCTCAAAGTCATTAAGTTAAAGCCTGCAATTTTTTAAAAATGGTTTTATCAAGGTCACATTGCTCAGGCCAGTGCTCTTTTCACATTACATAATAGCTCTGCTTCTGTACTCAAATCTGATTAGATCTCCCTCCATACCTTATTTACAGTTTTGACTAGTTTTAATTTTTAGGTTCTTGGCCTTCTTCCTATTTATTATGTGAGCCCTGTCTTCACATTTACAAATAATTGTTTTTCTTCAGTTATTCTTTTCTCACCATTCACTGAATATAAGCTGATATGATTTGAAGCATGCTTCTGAATGGTCTCATTCTTCCCCTTATCTTCCTCCACTTTTATAGGAACTTTCTCTTTTGTGAGTCAAAAGTATATAGTTATGGTTAAAATATATGTGTTAACTACTATGATAGATTTTTAAATCATGGAAAATAACTTTTGGAGCAAAATTAGACCTAATAAAAATTAGAGACTAGTCTCTAATTCCCCTAGAAAAATTTTCAAGAATAGTAGGATTACAGGGGTGCCTGGGTGTCTCAGTCAGTTAAGCATCCAACTCTTGATTTCGACTCAGGTCACGATCATACTAACCTTGAGATCAAGCCCCACCTTGGGCTGTGTGCTGACAATGCAAGCTTGCTTTGGATTCTCTCTCTCCTCTCTCTCTGGCGCTCCCCTGCTCACTCACTCGCTCTCTCAAAATAAATTAAAAACAACAACAACATTAAAAACAAAAAGATTAGGGGCGCCTGGGTGGCTCAATCAGTTAAACATCTCATTTGGGTTCAGGTCACGATCTCACAGTTTGTGAACTTGAGCCCCACATTAGGGGCTGCACTGTCAATGCAGAGCCTGCTTGGGATTCTCTCTCTGCCTCCCTCTCTGCCTGTTCCCTGCTTGTGCTTGCTCTGTCTGTCTGTCTATCTCTCAAAATAAATACATAAAGTTAAAAAAAAAAAGATTAATAGGGCTACAGGTTATTAGGATAAACCTTAGAATTTACCTAGTCTAATCCCTCAATTTTCACATGGGGAAATTTAACTGTATATAATAGCATTGGAAACACTGGAATAAACAAAGATAAATGGTTGTTTACTTCAGGACTTCTCAGAGCCTTTAATATATGAATATGCATGTGAATCTCCAAGGAGGAATTATAATAATATCCAATTGTATTTTACCACAGAATATCTTACTATGGATTATCTTTTAGTATCTTCTGGGACAGTAGTACCCATGTACCACATGTTTGAACATTTATTAGATGTCAAGTGCAGTTCTAAGTACTTTACATGTTTCAACTCATTTTACATACTGTCTGTATTCGTTTGTTCTTATTATGTGAAGATCTGTGTTCAAGAAATAATGTGCCATAGTAGAGAATATAAGGAAGTCACAAGATGTGTGTGTGTGTGTAAATGCTGAATATAAGTCCTGGGCATTGATTCATTTACAGCTCATCATCAAGTGTTCTATTTAGGTGATCATTGGTCTCTTTATATAACTTACTTTAGATACTTATGATATTCACTATACACTTTATTAAATACGAATATAACTTGGTATTTTCTTTTTTTTTTTTTCTTTTTTTTTTTTTTCTTTTTTAATATATGAAAAAATATGGAACGCTTCACGAATTTGCGTGTCATCCTTGCGCAGGGGCCATGCTAATCTTCTCTGTATCGTTCCAATTTTAGTATATGTGCTGCTGAAGCGAGCACAACTTGGTATTTTCTTAGAGCAATTCATTTGTAGAACATTTACTGGTATCTACCATAATCTAGATTTACACTGTATCTCATGAGCTTTTAACATTCCATTAATACGAGAGAAATTCTCGTGGTTAATATGTTTTGTAAATGTTGATTATATACATATGGTTTTCTCCACTTAAAAAAATTCCAGAATATTAGGAAAATATTATTGTAAAACATGCTAGGAAGAAAAACACACCTCCCCATCAGTATAACCAGTATTTGCATTTTTCTTTATATTTTTCTAACATTTAAAAAAATAATGTTTATTTATTGAGAGAGAGAGAGAGCAGAGAGAAAGACGCAGAATTCAAAGCAGGCTCCAGGTTCTGAGCTGTCAGAGGCACCTGGGTGGCTCAGTCGGTTAAGCCTCTGACTCTACCATTTTTTTAAAGATTTTATTTTTAATCTCTACACCCAATGTGAGGCTTGAACTTACAACCCTGAGATCAAGAGTCACATGCTCTACTGACTGAGCCAAGCTGGCACCCCTTTCTAACATTTTGGTAGCTACTGTAGAAATATATACTCTGTTGCCTCCAGCCAGTGAATCACACTTTTTGCTCTTGTCTACGTAGTTCTTTTCCTTGAATCGGGCTGGCTTTGTGACTTGTTTTTGATTAGTGGAATGCAGCAAAAGTGATTCTGTGTGACCTTGAGGCTAAGTCATAAGAAGCCTTGCCATTTTTTCCAGGTTTTCTTGAAATGCTTCCTGTGAGAGGAACGAACCTCTAGTAAGAAGTCAGCCTGCTCTGAAACCACAAAATGTGTGGAACTCCAAACTAGTCATAAGCTTATATGGTGAGGCTGCATGAAGGGAGGAAGAGGAGAGCAGGGAAAGGTCCCAGCCAGCCTCCCACCTTTCCCAGCAATCCTAACTGATATTCTACATGTTTGAGTGAAGAAACCATCTTATATGTATATCCATCTCAGTATTACGTTCAGATAGATGATGCAGTTAAATGACAAATGGGGCTGGAATTAACTGCAACTATGCAAGAACCCAAGTGAGAGTCACCCAACTGAGCCCAGTCAACTCACAGAACTGTCAGAGATAATAAGTACCTGTTTTAAGCTATTAAGTTTTGGTGTCTACACAAGAGTAGATAGCTAGAACAGTGCATAGTGATATGTAACAAAACACTAAAAAGTCATATTCGATATGTATGTAATATGTTACAGATATTATATGTAATTTTTAAATATAAATGGGAGGCCTGGGTGGCCCAGTGGTTGAGCGTCCAACTCTTGATTTCAGCTCATGTCCTGATCCCACAGGTTGTGAGTTTGAGTCCCATGTTGGGGCTGTTCACTGACAGCACAGAGCCTGCTTGGGATTCTCCCTCTCTCTCTGCCCCTCCTTCGCTTGCACGCTCTCTCTCAAAAAAAATATATATATAATATAAATATCATATTTGACACATTAGTCTACACCTGGTAGTGTACTAGAGGTTGCTCACACAGGCTCACAAGAGGCAGTTGTGTGCCTTTCTTCATGACTCCATAGTAAGTGAGTAGCTTGAAAGTGGCATGGTTGGTGTATTTACACTACAGACTTTGTAGATGCTACAAAACAGAGCTTACCTCCATCCAGAAAGCCAGTTGTTAAACATTCATAAGCATACCACTGTATCTTCCTTTTTTCACTTTACTTACGTTATCATTGTTGAATGGCTACTTATTTGGTTATTTTTTCTAGATACCTAACTAGAATGTATCTTTATTTAAACAATTTCCTATTATTGGTCTACTGTTCCTTTAGCGTGTATTTCTTGAAACAGAATTTGTCACTTAAAAGGTATACACATTACAATTTTTAGTAAGTACTGTGAGATTGTCTATCAGAAATATTATACTCATTTATATACTGCTCTTCCATGGAGATATTTCCTCATACCACACCCAACTCTTAGTTTTATATTTGGAATGCTCAGACTTAAAAAAATGAAGTTCTCTACTTTTATTCTTAAAAAATGTTTAATAGAGGGGCGCCTGGGTGGCTCAGTCGGTTAAGCGGCCGACTTCGGCTCAGGTCACGATCTCACGGTCCGTGAGTTCGAGCCCCGCGTCGGGCTCTGTGCTGACAGCTCAGAGCCTGGAGCCTGTTTCAGATTCTGTGTCTCCCTCTCTCTCTGCCCCTCCCCTGTTCATGCTCTGTCTCTCTCTGTCTCCAAAATAAATAAACGTTAAAAAAAAAAAATTAAAAATGTTTAATAGATATTCACACAGTTAAAAACCCAAAAGTTATATGAGTATATGGGAAAAAAAATCTCCCATTTATGCCTGTGTCTCCCAGCTACCCAGTGCCCTTCCCAAGGTAACTTGAATATTACAATGAATTTTTATATCCTTTCAGAGATGCTTATGCATGTACAAGCAGGTATATTCCTTTTTCTTTGTTCACTCAAATGGTAGGTACTATTCACATTTAACTATATATCTTGGAGACTAATACCTGAAGAGAAAAGGCTTCCTCAATATTTTTTATGACCTCATAATATGCCATTCACTGGATAAACACATTGTTTCTAATATTTTACTATTGCAAACAGTTTTTATATATCATTTCACATAAATGTGAATAAATCTGTACATAAACTTTTAAAAGAATTGCTTGATCAAGAGTATAATTTTTTAGATACAGTTGACATATGATATTATATTAGCTTCATAAAGTATATAATTTTGGTAAATATTACCAAATTGTCTTTTATAGAGGTGGTATGGATTTATATTCCTATCTCCAATATATGAGAGTATATTTCTCCACACATTTGCAAATGCAACATACTATCAGACTTGGATCTTAACCTATCTGATAGATTAAAAATGTAGAATTGTCATGTAATTTTAATTTTTTTAAACTGTGAGCCTAAGCTCGTATATTTGTATTTCATTTTTTATAAACTATCCATATCTTTTGCTAATTTTCCTTAAGTAGTAGACTTTTATCTATTTATAAAACTTATTTATTAATAAAATTAGTCCCCTTATCTGCCATACATTTGTAACAATTTTATACCAGCTTTTTTATTGTCTTTTGGCTTTATGGAAGTTATAGCCATGCAGAAATGTTGGGGTTTTATGAAGTCAGATTTATCTGTCTTCACTTTTATGGCTTGTAGATTTTGTGTTATAACTAGAAAGTCATTCTCCATCCTGAGAATTTAAAAGCTTTCATCTTGAACTTTGTGGTTTCTTTTTGGTTGTTTACTTTTTTTTTACATTTGAATTTTGATCTACTAGGAATTTATCCTGGTATGAGATATGGTGTGGCTTCAGTGCTATTTTTTTCCAAATACCTAACTAGAATCCACTTACTGAATAATTCATCTTTTCCAGATGACTTGAAATATCACATGTAATAAATAGTAAAACTATGCTTCCAGTATACACAATTATATTATAGCTCAATTCTACTTATTTCTTATTTATTTATTTATTTTTAATGTTTATTTTTTGAGAGAGAGAATGCAAGTGGGGTAGGGGCAGAGAGAGGGAGACACAGAATCTGAAGCAGGCACCAGGCTCTGAGCTGTCAGCACAGAGCCTGATGTGGGGCTCGAACCCACAAATTGCTAGATCATGACCTGAGCTAAAGTCAGATGCTTAACTAACTGAGCCACTCAGGGGCCCCTACATATTTCTTTTCTCTTTCAGTTTAGACTTGTGTGTTCTTCTATATGAACTTTAGAATCATCCTGTTTAATTCCCAGGTAACTCTGTTGGTATTTTTATTAGACTTGTGTTAAATTTAATGGCGAAATCAAGGAGAATTTGCATTTTTATAATAGTGATTGTTTCTAGCAAAGAACATGTTTTAAGAGGAGTATATTTTAAAGTTCTTCCAATATATCACTCATTTTTCTTATTAAATATATTCCTTCCTAGTTGTTTAGCTTTTTTTTTTTTTTAAACTGTGTTTGTACTTGTTTGCTAAGGCTGCCATAACAGTATACTATAGACTAGGCAGTTTAAACAACAAAAGTTTATTTTCTCACAGTTCTGGAGGCTGGAAGTCCAAGATCAAGGTATCAGCAGGGTTGGTTTCCTCTGAGAACTCTCTCTTTGTTTTGTGGATGATCACCCTCTTACCATTTCCTCACATGGCCTTTTCTAGTAGTCTTTTTTTTTTTTTTTTTTTAATATGGTCTTTTCTCACATGGTGCATCCTTGGTGTGTAGGTGTCCAAATTTCTTCTTGTGAGGACACCAGTCAGATTTGTTTAGGACCCACCCATATGACCTCATGTAACCTTAATTATCTTTTTAAAGGCTCTATCTCCAAATGAGTCATCTTATGAGGTACTGAGAGTTAAGACTTCAACATATGAATTTTAGGGCCTTTTTTTTTGCCTACTAACTGATTGTTATGTATGTATATATGAAAGTGATTTCTGTATTTTACCTTGTACCTTGCCACCTTATGATTTGTAATAATTTTTACCTTTCTCTTAGTTTTTCCAGGTATAAAATTATATTACTTATAAATAATAATTTTATCTCCTTTATAGTTTCTATACTCACAATTTGTTTCTTTGGTTGCAATCTGTTAGAACTGTTGAAACAAGGCTAAGAGTGATGGTATAGTACATATTCTTCTTGTATTCCTGACGTTAATGAGAATATTTAGTGGCTTCTGGCATTCCCATTAAGCATGATACTTTTAGATTGAGATAGAGTTATTAAAAAAATTTTTTTAACGTTTATTTTATTTTTGAGAGACAAAGAGCAGGAGCAGGATAGGGTCAGAAAGAAAAGGAGACACAGAATCCGAAGCAGGCTCCAGGCTCAGAGCTGTCAGCACAGAGCCCTACGTGGGGCTCAAACTCACAAACTGTGAGATCATGACCTGAGCTGAAGTTGGGTGCTTAACCGACTGAGCCACCCAGGCGCCTCAAGATAGTTATTTTGTTACTTTAAGAACTTATTCATCATCTCCATATTTTATTATAACTTTTTAAAAAACAAAAATGGATGTTCAATTTATCAAATGCCTTTGGCGTACACGAAAATGATTATGTATATTTTTCCTTTGATCCAGTGTGTTGAATTTATAAATTGGTTTCCTATTGAACCATCATTGTATTTTTGTACTTTGTATTTTGGTGATGGCATATTCTTTGAATTTGCTGTTGGATTCTGTTTGCATAAAAATTCATAAATGATACATATAGTTTTATTGTTTTATAGAGTCTGTTGAGTTAGGTACAACTTTATGCTTGCTTGTGGAATCAGTTAATATTTTACTATCATCTGTTTCAATTAATTTTCAAGTTTATTTGAATGGAATTGAGCAAAGTAATCTCTTAAAGCTATTTTAGTTTTGTTCTCTTTTTCTTAATGTTTATTTTGAGAGAGAGAGCATGTGCAAGCAGGGGAGAGGCAGAGAGGAAGAGAGAGAATTCCAAGAGAATCCCTCCCCCCAACACAGGTCTCAATCTCGCAAATTACACGAGCTCATGACCTGAGCCAAAAGCAAGAGGTTGATGCCTAACTGACTGAGCCACCCAGGTGCCGCATTTTTGTTCTTAATTGTAGCTGTGTGAATGCACGCATGTGCATGTGTATTTGCTGTTTTCTTCCCTTTGTTTGTTTCTTCTATTTTTATTAGTTTCTGTTCCTTAGTTTGCTTTATTGATAGATAATATAGTTAACATTCCTAGTTAGTCATTGATCTATTAAGGTGAATACAGTTCTTGTTCTGCAGAAATTTTAAGTTTTTAGTAATCAAAACTGTCAGTCTTTTCCTCTTATGGCTTCTTTCATGTTACTTTTTAATTTTTTTTTATTTTTTTAAATATTTATTTTGAGAGAGAGCACGTGAGCAGGGGGAAGGGCAGAGAGAGAGAGAAGAAAGAGTCTGAAGCAGGCATGGAGTCTGTCGTGGCTGCAATCTCACAAATTGTAAGATCATGGCCTGAGCCAAAATCAAGAGTAGGTCACTTAACTGACTGAGCCACCAGGTGCCCCTTAGTGTTACTGTTTTTAAAATGGCCTTCTGCACCATCATTATAAAAATGTTCTTCATTCTGTTCATACTTTTATGATTTGTTGTAATCCGTCTAGAATTTCCTTTTCTTATATGAAGTGACATCTAAATTATTTTGTTTCCAGATGGATTGCCAACCATCCCAAAATTATTTATTAAACAATATATGATCTTTTCCCCCATTTATTTGAAATACTTTTATTATATACTAAACTTTCAACATTCTATGAAAAATCCTATTGCTCTTTTTGGATTGTACCAAGTTTATAGGATTAATTTGGGGGATAATTGAATTGATATCTTTAAAACATTGCGTGTTTGCATGTAGAAACGTGAACTCTTTTTCTCTGTGTCCTTTGATAGAGTTTTATCATTTTCTTTGTATTTCTTGCTAGGTTTATTTCTAGATATTTTTTTAGTTTTTGTTTGCATTATAAATGAAATTGTTTTCATTATGTTTCTTCTCTGGTTATTGATGGTATATAAGAAAACATTTGATTTTTGTATGATCTTGCCTAACTTAGTTACTGAACCCTTTGATTCTCTTGGATTTTCTGGATAGTCTTTTGTCTCCTTGTTCCCAATATTTACAGTGTTTTTTTTTGTGTGTGTTGCTTCTGGCACGGCATCTTATTGAACTGACAAGAACTTCTGGAATGGTAGCCTTATTCTTTATAGTACCAAAGGACAAAACTAGGACAGGTGGCCAGAATAGCTGGAAGAGGGGGTGCCTGGGTGGCTCATTCGGTTAAGCGTCTGACTTCGACTCAGGGCATGATCTTGTGGTTTGTGAGTTCAAGCCCCATGTCGAGCTCTGTGCTGACCGCTCAGAGCCTAGAGCCTGTTTCCGATTCTGTGTCTCCCTCTCTCTGTGCCCCTCCCCTGTTCATGCTCTGTCAATAATAAATAAACGTTAAAAAGAATTAAGAAAAAAAAAGAATAGCTAGAAGAGGGAAGTGGGAAGAAGCAAGCTTGTATTTTATCATCAATACCACTGTCTAATTATATTCATACAGTAACTAGGTTGAAAGCAAATTAATTTGTTAGGTAAAGAATAAGACTAGATGACTTCTAAGTCTTAATGATAGTTGAGAGTATAAAGAGAGAATTGAGGAGTGACTTTAAGAACTCTTGTATAGAGGGTAGTGGGGGAGCAAAGGGTAGAAGAACAGGAGTAGGAAGTCAAGAAGAAAGTAATGAAAGTGAGAATGTAATGCCTTATTAGGAGAATAATCATGACTATACAGTGTTCTAGAAGCCAGGGGAGATAAAAGTTTTGTAAAATGTGAGATAGTCATCAATAACTGATGCTACATAGAAGTATTAAGAAAAAGTGAAACAGGGATGTCTGGCTGGCTCAGTTGGTAGACCATGCAACTGATCTTGATCTTGGGGTTGTGAGTTCAAGTGCCACATTGGGTATAGAGATTACTTAAAAATAAAATCTTAAACAACAACAAGCCGTTGTATTTTTTAATGAGGAGGTTATTTGTGATCTGCTTTAGCATCTCCATCTGCTTCTTAATTATAGTTCTTAACTATTCAGTAGTTTCTTTAATTTGTATTTTCATTTAGATTATCAGCTTGATGGAAACATTAATCAAACCTTACATCTGTTTTATAAGTCTCATGGGACTTTGAAAAGAATTATTCTTAGAGTGGTGGATGATCTATAAATATTTGCTGTTTGATTTTTTAGGTAAATCCTAAAGGAATCACACCTTAGTTCTAAGTTACAATTGTAATATAAGTGCTATGTTTTGAGCTTACCAGGCTACTATAATAAACATAAACATAAAATCTAAACATAAACATAAAATCACAGTTACAGATAAAACATAACAAAATTTCTAAATGAAATCAATATAAAAGACAAAATAAACTGATTTATATAATAGAAATGCAAACTGATGACCAGTGATTAAAAACATGGGCCTACTCAACCTCAGGTATGAAGAGGTCATTTGGTGTTCAGTTTCTGGGGAGTATTGAAAAGTATAAGTATCACATGGAAGTCAGAGGACCAGAACTAGGCTCACTGGTTAAAAATAAGAATTGGTGCACCAGTTGGTTAAGTGGACAGCTCTTCATTTCAGCTCAGGTCATGATCTCACGGTTCATGAGATCAAGCCCTATGTTGGGTTCTGCACTGACAATGCAGAGCCTACTTGGGACTCTCTCCCTTTCTCTCTCTGCCTCTTCCCTGCTCACACTGCCTCTCTCTCTTCCTCAAAATAAATAAATAAACATAAAAAAAAAAAAAAAAAAAAGGAATTGGAAATGGGGCTTCCCTGCTCCTGAAATGAAGTTTGTATAGTGATACCACCTGTCCCCTGAAGCTGTAGTTAATATAAAAATATTATCTATAGATGTGGGAGAGCGCCAGCACAGCCTTAAGACATTCAATATTTAAGCCAA
Source organism: Panthera leo (assembly GCF_018350215.1). NCBI lineage: Eukaryota > Metazoa > Chordata > Mammalia > Carnivora > Felidae > Panthera > Panthera leo. The sequence continues at coordinate 49,913,340 of NC_056682.1, forward strand.
ACTGTAATGACTCCATACCTGAATCTCCAGTAACCAATAATACACAACCTGGTTTTTGATGAGGTCCCTGTGGGCACTGGTGAAGACAAACCAAAAGCCATAAGACAGGGTGAGATGAGGGAGAGAAGAAGGGAGAGAGAGAGAAAATTCTTACTCAAGATCTGCAAACTAAAATCCCAAAGTACAATTTTAAAAAAAAGGCCAAACCTAGAAAGCATATAACAAAATCAACAATCAGAAGATGGATTTGCTACCAGATGAAATGAAAGTAGTAAGATAATTTTTTAAAGACTTAAGAATAAGAATGTTTAGGATTCTCCAAAAGGTAAACAATATAAACCATTTAAAAGAATAAGAAATTATGATAAGTCAGCAGAAATGAAATAATAATAGACAAATAAGAACCAATTTTAAGACATCTTAGAATTGAATTTATGAAAATTAAATCAGTAGATAGAATGAACCCTAACATAAGACATGGTTGAAGAGGGAATTAGGGAAGAAGAAAGTTATTCTCAAGAGTTCACCCAGAATACAGAATATAGAGAGACATGCAATAGTAAAAAATTATGTAATGTAGTTAAGAACATGAAAAATAAGGATTGAGGAATTTCAGTATACATCTAATGGGAGTTCTAGAAGAAGAGGCCATAAGAATGGCTAAGAAGCAGTAACCAAAGACCTAATGTCTGAAAATTCTCCAGAAATGAAAACTTGGGTCCTTACATTAAAAGTACATTCTGCATACTAAGTAGAAGAAATAAAAATCACAATGAGAAACATTCAGTGCAACTACAAAGTGAAAAGGTTAAAGAAAAACTTAAAAGCTGCCAGAGAGAGGAAATAAATCTCTAAAACATTATCAGTTAACCTTCTCAACAGAAACAATAGAAACTAGAAGACAATGAACTAATGTTTTTAAAATGCTAAGAGAAACTTTACCCATCTATACCACCATTCAAGATTGAGGGCAAAATAAAGACATTTCAGGCAAAGACTAAAATAATTTATCGCTGCCATACCCTATCTGTAAGAATTTCTAAACGTCATCCTTTAGCATGAAGAAAAGGGAATCCAAAGGTAGGCATAGGGTGTACTTTTTGACAAAAAAGACTATTGTCTTTAGTATAACTAAAGATAATAAAAATAATTACTTTTGTAAAGGTTGCTTTGAATTTCTGGAAAATAATCCATAGTTGGCTAAAGTGTGCTAGGAGTATTCAAAAAGATGAAGGTGCTGATCGTTTTAGCTATAATTTTTTTAAATAAAATGAAGTATATTTTCTAAATGTATGTGTTTATTGAGTACCTACTATGTGCTGGCACTGGTCTAGATTCTGGGGATAAAACAGTGGAGAAAATAATCTCTTCATGGAGTGTATATTTTAGTGGAAGTAAACTGTATACTGCTTAAAAGAAACAGTATAACCCAAACAGACAGACTTGAATACATTGGTAGACAGGAAAGGATGCACCTGGAAAATCTATTGCTGTGATGAAGTGAAAAGCTGATGTGACAATATTAATCTCAGATAAGATACAGTTTAAGGTGAAGAGCATTAATAAGCAAAATGAGCAACTAGAGCATTATTGAATTTACATAACATCTAACAGAGGCTTGAAAGTGAAAACTGACAGGATTCGAAGAAAACTGATGAGTCCCTGTTTATGTGATCGATTTTGGCATACCTCTATTAAAACAGGTGAACAGAAAATTGAATGTATAGAAAATTTGAACGACAGAACTAATTGATATAGTACACAGAGGAGATTTTGTACCCAACAGAGAGTATGTGCTATTTTCGAGTACACAAGGAATACTTAGAAAAATCGTGTCCTAAATCACAAAGGAAGTCTCCAAAATTTAAGGTAACCAGAATAATATAGACCATGTTCTCTAACCACAATAATTAAAATTGAAACCAACAATAAAAAGAGATTTTTAAAAAGTCATATCAATAGAAACTAGAAAATGTACTTACAGATAACTCATAGGTTAAAGAGGAAGCTTGAAAACAGCCAGCAGGTAGGTAGAAGGAAGGGCTATAAAAGATAAGCACAAAAACTAATAAAATGGAGGGGGGGGATTAATACTTCCCTAATTTTATATTGTAATGATCAATGATAGGACTAACAGAATTGGCCAAGAAGAATATAGGTATTATATTTGAGGCTCTATTCCTACTCATGGCTTATTTTCTACATTAATAATCTTTTTCTTTAGAAGATACCATTGTGAGCTAATAAGAAAAATATAGGACTCAAAATACAAAATAGAAACTTAGTTGAAGAGTGTGTATCTTTTACATATAACAAAATTAACTGTAGAACTATGTAAGTGAAAATATCAAATTGTAGAATTACTTTACTGTTGTTTATTTAAAGGATTTATAATGGCCTTTGATAGAAAGTTTTTTCTATATATTTAAGGTATTTTTCTTTCTCTTGTAGGTTACTCAAATGAGTCGTCCAGACCTGATTCTCTTTCTGATGAAATACCTGATGGCTCTCATAGTTGGTATTCCCTCCATTTTTTGGGTTGGAAGCAAAAAGACATGCTTTGAATGGGCCAGTTTTTTTCATGGTCGTAGGAAAAAAGAGTAAGTTGAAATTATCACAGTGTTCACAAACCTCATATTCACATAAAAGTTTTACGTTGCTTATGTTAAAACACTTTGAATTTGGAGGATGTGTTTCGACATGATTATAACCTCAGCTGCTACCACTTAGCACAGTAGCATGTCAAAAGCTAAAAGTTTATTCTGACAACGTAGCCAAGTAGAACCAGACTTGAGGTCTATGCCTTACTAATTCAGAATATTTGAGAGAAAGCCAATCTTATTTTCAAAAATTTAAATTTTAACTAAAATTAACAAATTAATGCTTTTATATATATTATTATTTGATCTTCTCAGTATTCTTGTGAGTGCTGGTATGTATTATTTCTGTGTTACAGATGAGAAAACTGACACAGAGAGGTTAAATGCTTGGGCCAAAATCACAGGTATTAGGTTAGACTTTCCTTTTCAGTTGCCCATTATTCTTCCAAGTATACCAGAAATGATATAAAGAGATAACATGTTATTCCATTATGATAAAGTATATGTTAAAGCCAAAACAGATGATATTAAATGCATTATAAAATGATAATGAAATACATTAAAGAAATTATTTTAAATCATTGTTGGCCACACTGCATATTAGAATGTCATGGTAAAATATATTTACAGCATCTTTAATCATAAAGCAAAAGGAAAACAAGACTACAGTATTCACAAAGGAACAAATCATTTCAAACTTTTATTCAGTCTAAATCTTACATGTATACTATACCTGAATTATCACAAATTCTGAGTTGAGTCTGTATGCTTATGATTTTACCTAAACTAAGGGCCATGGAAAATGGGTTTTGGGAGAAGGTTTGTGAAGCTCTTAAGGTTATATTTAAAATGTTGTGCCTTGGGGTGCCTGTGTGGCTCAGTCGGTTGAGCATCGACTTTGGCTCAGGTCATGATCTCATAGCTCGTGTGTTCAAGCCCTGAGTTGGGCTCGTGTGCTGACAGCTCAGAGCCTGGGGCCTGCTTTGGATTCTGTGTCTCCCTCTCTCTCTCTGCCCCTCCCCAACTCACACTCTGTCTCTCTCAAAATAAATAAACACTAAAAAAAATTTTTTTAATGTTGTGCCATACATGGGTTAATGTACTTTTCCCGTACAACTTAAAATGCCTCATTAACAAAATCTGTATTTTCTTAAGTACAGTAATTAGGCGTTACTATTACACAGATTAGATTGAGATAAAAATGCACAGTTTTAAAATGTACATTTCTGGGGCGCCTGGGTGGCGCAGTCGGTTGAGCGTCCGACTTCAGCCAGGTCACGATCTCGCGGTCTGTGAGTTCGAGCCCCGCGTCAGGCTCTGGGCTGATGGCTCGGAGCCTGGAGCCTGTTTCCGATTCTGTGTCTCCCTCTCTCTCTGCCCCTCCCCCGTTCATGCTCTGTCTCTCTCTGTCCCAAAAATAAATAAAAAACATTGGGGAAAAAAAAAATTTTAAATGTACATTTCTTATTACTATATCTGAGACTGCTACTAGTGATATCAGATAATGCATTTCTCCTTTAAGTAACAGTTTCACAGAGCAGAGAAGGAAAGAAGGGGAAAGAGTTATTCAACAATAACAACAAAAACCTATTTCCTGGGCATTCATTTTTTTAAGAAAGTCTTTATAGAATGCTTACTATGTGCCATGAACTATGTTGCAACACCAGGGATGCAGCAGCAAACAAATAGGCTGAGTCCCTGCTTTCATGGAATATCTGTCCCTATGGGATTTACTGTGACTTATGTGTATATTCTTTGAAATTTTTAAATATATTTTAATCACACTAAGAGATAATACTGAGGAAAGGTCTTGTATTAAACATTTCTGGTCACCTCTGGACCTTATACAAACAGTTCTGTAATAGGGTTATATTAGAAAGTCTAGGTAGAACTAAACCCAAGCTACTCTTATGGAGAATTATCTTAATTATTTGGGGGATCCTGGTTGGGCCAGAATCATTTTGAAACTGGTCAGAACTCCCAAGACCCTTCTATTTGGTTTTCTGTGACCATGGATCCCCACCTAACAAAGCCATTGTAATCCTCCAAGCCAGGACCGTGCCCTGGGCTAGAGGGCAGCTCCTTATGCTGGAGCTCACGGGTATGAGCATCCCATAGCTATTTCTAACATGTGTCTTCTACTTTAGCCTTGAGAAATAACTGTAGAGTAATCGTAATAATGGTTACCAATTAATTGAGCACATTTAGTATTCTAAGCACTGTTCTAAACATTGTATATATTATTAAACCATTTAATCCTTCAAAAAGCCTTGTAAGAAAGATCATCATTTTACAAATAAGGAAACTGAGGCATGGATTCAGGGTTTCATAGTGAATGCTAGAATTGAGATTCAGAACCAAGCATTCTGACTCTTGGCTCTAGTCTTTGCTCTCAACCTCTTTGTTATGTACTGTGCTACAAAGAGACTAGTTTCTAAAATTGTGCTAATCAAATTAGTGTTTTCCCTCTAAGTGAAGCCACACTTAAGGTTGTGCTTATACTAGTAATGCTGACACTGATTGAAATATTTTTAGAAATCTTCTTTTGGAATTATCTGGATCATATCACCTAATTTCTCTGTAAAATGAGGGGACAAACCTTTACCATTTCAAGGTGGATTAAATTTTTGGCATAACCAGATGTCAGTTTGAACCAAGTTTTAAAAATAAGTTTAGAAAATAAAGTCAGCAATCAAGGCTGACTTGGGATTTATGAATATATGAGTAGGGCCTCTGATGAAGGAGAAACAAATACTGTTTGTTTTTTTCAGCTATCTTTGACTTGTTCTTTCTTCTATCCAGTTTTGCTATCTTTGACTTGTTCTTTCTTCTATCCAGTTTTTGACACTTTGTTTCCAGGGTGTGTGTGTGTGTGTGTGTGTGTGTGTGTGTGTGTGTGTGTGTCTGTCTCTCTCTCTGTCTCTCTCACACACACACACACACACACACACACACACACACACACGCACACACACATATGTTATGTTTTATCATTAAGTTTGATCCTCGACTGTTGGTTTTATTGCGTGACTTTTGGAAGTTCTCTAATCCTTTAGAACCTCAGATTTTTCATCTATAAAATAGAGATCACAGTATTTATTCTTAATAGATACCTATTCATAACAGATAACTCATACTCTCTTAGAGATACCCTCTTAGGACATTGATCTCCATAATAAAATAAAAACATTATTAAGAAGGATCAAAGGAGAGTGTATGTAAAATACCTGGCACAGTGTGGGTACTCAACAGATATTTGCCTTCCTTTAGCCCTTTTACCTCACTGCTAAAACAGTAACAGTAACAACAATCCTTTTGTAATCTGAAAACTTAGAATATATGCACTCTTTTAAAAAAAATTTTTATTCATTCATTTTATTCATTTTTTAAAATTTTATTCATTTTTATTTTGAGAGAGAGAGAGACCGAGCATGAGCAAGGGATGGGGGAGACATAGGGGGACACACAGAACCCGAATCAGGCCCCAGGCTCTGAGCTGTCAGCACAGAGCCCCACATGAACCCATGGCTCGAGCCCCACAGCTCAAACCCATGAACTGCGAGATCATGACCTGAGTTGAAGTCGTACGCTTAACTAACTGAGCCACCCAGGCGCCCCTAGAATATATGCACTTTGTTAATGTATGATCCAGTCTTTATATGTTAGAGTTTTGTTTTTTTCATGAAATTGTTTATCTAATTTTAATTTAAACGTCTGATTCTCATAGTTGCTTGTTTACATAAACTGACACTGATCTTTGCAACTATTTCACTGGCTCTTCTTATCAGTTTAATTACTACTTTATCATTATAAATAAATGTTTTTAACCTTTTCATAGCAGTTAAAAACTTTTGCTCTTGACAGTAATTCATCTCCTTAAATTTTTTTTCCTTGAGGCTTTAATCTATCCGGTAGTTAATTTTATGTTCACTTAATTTTTCATATGTTTTGTTTTAATTATGACCAATCATGTTTAATCTAGCACTGAACAACTGCTTTACCATAAAACCAACTTGTAGCCTAAAAACAACTGTTGTAACTTACAAGTTCAAAAAATATCTGTGTTACAGTGAGGCCTCTGATACATCCATAAACCATGCAAGAACAAATTTCTCTACTTTATTATAAAATCTTTTATAATATTTCAGTGTGATTGAGAATCATAAATTTCTTTTTTTTTTTTAGTTTACTTATTTATTTATTTTGAGAAAGAGAGAGAGAGAGAGAGAGAGAGAGAGAGAGAGAGAGAATCCCAAGCAGGCTCTGTGCTCCTCTGCCTCACAAACTGTGAGATCATAACCTGAGCTGACATCAAGAGTTGGACACTTAACTGACTGAGCCACCCAGGCACTCCTAGAATTATAAACTTCTTTAATTGAAAGGAACCTTTTAGAAATGATAAAATTGTATAGCTTCATTTCATAGATGACGAAAATGAAAGAAAGGGAATAATGACTTGCTTAAGATCGTGTATTTATTGAACTAAAATCCTGATTTCCTTATTTTGATTCAGGCTTCTTTCCATCATACCACTTTAGAGTACAGATTGATAGGGATTTTTGTTGTATTCTTTCCTCTGTCAACGATGTTACCTTATATCTCTGCTAAAGACATTATTTGAAGAGCAATTAATTTCAAGAATAATGTCAGTATGTCACCAAAGTGTTGTTTATTGGTCTATGGGAATGTTAGTCTGTATCTTAAACTTAGTATTTTGTTTTCTAGGATAGTGAATGAGAGCCGACAGGTACTACAGGAACCTGATTTTGCTCAGTCTCTCCTGAGGGATCCAAATACTCCTATTATAAGAAAATCAAGGGGAACTTCCACTCAAGGAACATCCACACATGCTTCTTCAACCCAGCTTGCTATGGTGGATGATCAGAGAAGCAAAGCAGGGAGTGTCCACAGCAAAGTAAGCAGCTACCACGGCAGTCTCCACAGATCCCGTGATGGCAGGTGAGTTTTATTGGAAGCTTAGTTTATTTCATAAGTTGAATTAGTCACACAACTTAAGAATGAAGAGTAGCCAAATCTGAAATAGAAGTTGGACATCATTTGTATTTTTTAAAAAAAATTTTAATTGAAGTATAATTAACATAGAGTGTTATGTTACTTTCAGGTGTGCAATATAATGATTCAACAGTTCTATACATTATTCAGTGCTCATCATAAAAACTATAGTCTTAGTCTGTTTCACCCATCTTAAAGAATTTAAGAATCTTTTTTTGTCTCTTTTTTCTTTGTTCATTTATTTTGCTTCTTAAATTCCAAATGTAATGTGAGTGAAATCATATGGTATTTGTCTTTTTCTGTCTGACTTATTTTACTTAGCATTATACCCTCTAGGTTTATCCATGTTGTCACCGATGGCAAGATCTTTTTTATGGCTGAGAGTAATGTTACCCCCTTTTATTTTTTAAAGTTTATTTATTTATTTTGAGAGAGAGAGAGGAAGGTTGAGCGGGAGGAGAGAGAGAGAGAGAGAGAAAATGAATCCCAAGCAGGCTCTACACTCTGCATGGAGACTGACATGGGGCTTGATCCCACAAATGAGATCATGACCTGAGCCAATATCAAGAGTTGGATGCTTAACCAACTGAGCCACCCAGGTGCCCGTATTCCCTTTTTTGTATATACCACATCTTCTTTTTTATTTTATTTTTTATTTTTTTTTAAGTTTATTCATTTTTGAGAGAGAGAGAGAGATGGAGCGTGAGCAGGGAAGGGACTGAGAGAAAGAGGGGGAGACAACAGAATCTGAAGCATGCTCCAGGCTTGGCGCTGTCAGCACAGAGTCCGACTTGGGCATTGAACCCATGAACCATGAGATCATGACCTGAACCAAAGTCAGACACTTAACCGACTGAGCCACCCAGGCGCCCCTATATACCACATCTTATTTATCCATTCATATATGGGTGGACATTTGGGTTGCTTCCATATCTTAACTATTGTAAATAACGCTGCAGTAAACATAAGGGTGCATGTATCTTTTCAAACTCGTGTTTTCATTTTCTTTTGGTAAATACCCACTAGTGGGATTACTGGATCATATAGTAATTCTATTTTACATTTTGTGGGGAACCTCCATACCGTTTTCCACAGTAGCTGCACCAGTTTGCATTCCCACCAATAATGCACTAAGGTTCCTTTTTCTCTACATCTGCACCAACATTTGTTATCTTGTGCCTTTTTTATTTTAGTCATTCTGACAGGCATGTAGTGATATCTCATGGTTTTGATTTGTATTTCCCTGATGATTAGTGATGTTGAGCATCTTTTCATGTGTCTGTTGGCCATCTATGTATCTTCTTTGGGAAAATGTCTAATCAGGTCCTCCGTTCATTTTTTAATTGGATTATTTGTTTTTCTGGTATTGACTTGTGTAAGTTCTTGATATATTTTAGATACTAACTCCTTATTGGATATATCATTTGCAAATATCTTCTCCCACTCAGTAGGTTGCCTTGTTGCTTATTGACAGTTTCCTTCACTGTGCAAAAGCTTTTTATTTTGGTGTAGTCCCAATAGTTTAATTTTGCTTTTGTTTCCCTTGCCTGAGGAGACAGATCTAGAAAAATGTTTCTCTGGCCTATGTTCAAAACATCCAAATTGGTACTGAAGAATAAAACTTAACACTATGTGCAGATGACATGATGGTATATAGAGAAAACCCTAAAGACTCCACCAGAAAACTGTAAGAACTGATACATGAATTCAGTAAAGTCACAGGATAGAAAATTAATATACAGAAATCTGTTGCATTTCTTTACATTAATAATGAAGTAGCAGAAAGAGAAATTCAAAAAACAATCGCATTTACAACTGCACCAAAAATAAATACCTAAGAATAAATCAAAGAGGCAAAAGACCTATATTCTGAAAACTATATAACATTGATGAAATAAATTAAAGAGGACATAAAAAATGGAAAAATATTCCATGATTAAGTTTTGGAAGAACCAATATTATTAAAATGTCCATACTACCCAAAACAATCTACAGATTTAATGCAATCTTTGTTAAAATACCAACAGTAGTTTTCACAGAACTAGATCAAATAATCCTAAAATTTGAGTGGAACCACAAAAGTTCTGAATAACCAAAGCAGTCTTGAGAAGGAAGAACAAAGTTGTAGGTAGCATAATCCCAGATTTCACAATATACTATAAAACTGTAGTAATCAAAACAAGACGGTACTAGGACAAAAATAGACACATCGATAGTCCAAAAATAAACCCACACATATGTGGTCAATTAATCTATGACAAAGGAGGTAAGAATATACAATGGAGAACAGACAGTCTCTTCAACAAATGGTGTTGGGAAAACTGGACTTTTTGTAATAGGCAAAAGAATGAAACTGGACCACTTTCTTATACCATACACAAAAATAAATTCAAAATGGGTGAAAGACCTAATGTGAGACCTGAAACCATAAAATTCCTAGAAGTTGGACATTATTAAGCTTTTAAACTTTGCTAGGTATGGTTGCCCTGGATTGTGTCCATCAGACTTAAAGCCGCTCAGAGGAGTTTAGAATTTAGACCTGATGCAGTAAACAAATAATGGAGGCATTGAAGGGTTTTGAGCAGGGAGAAGGTCAGGGTGAAAGTAGATATTTTAGTAAGATATATTTAGCAAGCAATTACAGAATGCATACTATGTTAAACACTATGCTAGACTCTGGGAATAAGATGATTTAGGTATAATCTTTGTTCTTAATAAGCTCAAGAAAGATAGTGTAGTCAGTATTAGTGCTGTAGTTAAAAACATGAGGTCTGGAATGAAAATGCTCGGTTTCCTCATTTGTACAATGGAAATAGAAATATCTGCCCCTTTAGGAATGTTGTAAAGAGTAAATGAGATAATATGGGTAATTGCTTGGAACAGTGCTTATCTCAGTAGATACCTGATATCAACTTCTGTTACTGTAAATGAACAAGTAAAGTAAAATATAAGTATGATGGCAGAGTACAGAACTTGGCAAACTTTTTCTATAAAAAGCCACTTAGTACATATTTTAGGCTTTGTGGGTTGAGCACACGGTCTCTCTTGCAGCTATTCATTTCTGTTGTAGCATGAAAGTAGCCATAGAAAATGTGTACAGTCAAATGGAAACAGCTTTTCCTTTTTATTTATTTGTTTTTCAATTAAGCTTTATTTATAGAAATAGGAAGAGCCAGAGTTGGCCACTGAGCCAGTTTGCCAACCCATTTTGTAGGAGCAGTAGTGGCATGGAGGAGGGAGTGAATCTGGTCGGGGACAGGGTCAGATAGCTTCACAGAGAATCTTTGAGAGAAGGCTGGATGTGTTTTTCAAATTAGATGATGGAGACACCAGAATTAGAAACTTCTTAGGACTTGGGGCCTGGGTGGCTCAGTTGGTTAAGCTCCGACTTGGACTCAGATCATGATCTCATGGTTTGTGAGTTCGAGCCCTGCATTGGGATCTCCGCTCTCAGCACATAACTGGCTTTGGATCTTCTGCTCCCTCTCTCTGTGCACCTGCCCCACTCATGCATGTGTTCTCTCTCTCTCTCTCTCAAAAATACATAAACATTTAAAACAACACAAATTAAAAAAAAAAAGAAACTTCTTAGGAGCTTTGCAATAATTCGGTTGGGAGTTGATGAAGGCTTATATTAGGAGAGTAGTTGCAGTGGGAAGAGAGGAAGAGCTGATTTGAAAAATATGTAGAAAGAAGAAATGATAGTAGTTGATTACACATTAATAACAGCTGGATAGAAGAAATGTGCCAAAAGGTCTTTTGTTTATTTGGTTTTGTTTTTTTTGTTTTTAAGATTTCTAGTTTAGGAAACTGAAAGAATGAAAATTCTAATGCCTGAAATGGAAAGCAGGCTATGCTCACTTTAAGACAGTTTAAGCCCCTGGGTGGCTCAGTTGGTTAATCATCTGACTCTTGATTTCAGCTCAGATGGTTCATTTTGTGGTTCGTGGTTCAAGCCCTGCATTGAGCTCTGTGCTGACAGCTCGGAGCCTGCTTGAAATTATCTTTCTCTGCCCCTCCCCTGCTTGTGTTCTAAATAAATAAACAAACTTTTAAAACTTTTTTACATTCAAAAAAAAATTTTTTTTAATAAATAAATAAAATACCTGTTTCTACAACTGTCTTATATCCTTCAATCTCATTCTAGCCTTTCTCCCAGTCTTCTCTGTCCTCTGAGCATAGGTCATGATTCTTATATGTACTCTTTTAAACCTCTGGTTTTTTCTTTCAACTTGCTTTCTTTTGCCTTTTAACTTGGTCCGCTACTCTATGTTTAAAAAAAAATAGCAGTGTCTTTGTGATATTTTTTCTATCTTTTATCCATTTCTTTTTTCTTTTCCTGCCAAATTTTTTAAATGAATATTTTGAATATTTCATTTCATATATATCCAGTCTTTTTTTTTCTTCTTACCCACTTAAACTGTACTTTCTAACATCACCAATGACCTGTTTTAACCACATTCAAAGATCCTTTCACTTTTTTGCTTTTTTCCTTGCGTTCAACACTCGTATGAGAGAAGTGCTCTTCTAAGTGTTAAGGACATACAGATGGAAGACAGAAGAGCAAACAATCGGTTATAATACACTTTAATGGGTATAATAAAATCATATACAAAATGCTTTGAAATCCCAGAGAAGAAAAACATTTAACTTATTATAGAAAGTCAGAGAAAACCCCACAAACAAGATAGCATTTCTACTTGGAATAGGATGCAGAGGAGGCAGTTGAAATTAAAGACAGGAAAATAGCATATGTGGAGGCAAGGAGGTCAAGCAGGCAGTTAGGTACCAGAGTATGGCTAGAGCATAGTTTGTACACTTGGGCAGATGAAACATGCTGAGAAACTTGGATTTTTTTCCTGACAGCAATAAGAAACTATTCTTTAATAGTTGGATTTGGAGCCTGGGGATAATAAAATCAGATTTGTGTTTAAGAAAGATTACTTTGGCAACAGCATAGGAGAAGAGGAGATTGTAAGTAATTGCAGTTGAGAAGTTTCTGCAGTAATTTATGGGTCCTATCTTAAGATACTCATAAGGAGGGAGGGGATCTGAGAGTCTTTTAGAATATGTTTTGTCAACATTACCCTCTATGAACTATCAGTATTATTTGACATTGGACATTATTAGCCTCATCCTTTTCAATAAGGAATGAACAATTATTTATAACACACCTCCTATGCATGTGGCATTCTGTGTGTAAAGGGATATATAGAAGAAAGCTAATTTCTGCATTCTAGGAGCATAATCTTATAAGAAAGAGAAGACATATACCTAGGAGCCAATTACATAACAGTGTAAGCCAACATATAATTAAAACAGTGATTGTTAGAGACAATTGACATTATAGAACATTAGAGGAAATATGGAAGGTGAATGAATGGTAATAACAAATAAGTTGATACTGAGTAGAGAATTTCTGAAGGCAAATAAATATAGGGTATTCAGTCTTTCTAATCTGAATGGAACTGGAACTTAGGTAAGGACATTTATAATCATTAAGGTAGTTGACATTTTAACAATATTTGTTTTTCTAATCCATGAGAATAGAATGTTTTTCCATCTCTTTGTGTCGTCTTTGATTTCTTTCATAAGCTTCCTATAGTTTTCAGCGTACAGATCTTTTACCTCTGGTTAGCTTTATTCCTAGGTATCTTAGGGTTTTTGGTGCAATTGTAAATGGGATTGATTCCTTGATTTTTCTTTCTGTTGCTTAATTATTGGTGTATAGAAATGCAACTGATTTCTGTACATTGATTTTCTATCCTCTGACTTTGCTGAATTCACATATCAGTTCTAGCAATTTTTTGGTGGAATCTTGGATTTTCCACGTAGAGTGTGTCATGTTATATGTGAATAGGGAAAATTTGACTTCTTCTATGCCAATTTGTATGCTTTTTACTTCTTTTTGTCAAAAAATTAAAAATAGAAGTACCCTTCGACCCAGCAATTGTGCTACCAGATATTTATCCAAAGGATACAAAATTGCTAATTTGGGGCACCTGGGTGGCTCAGTCAGTTAAGCATCTGACTCTTGGTTTCGGCTCAGGTCACTCACAGTTTCATGAGTTTGAGCCCCACATCAGGCTCTGTGCTCACAGTGCAGAGCCTGCATGGAATTCTCTCTCTCCTCTCTCTGCCCCTCCCTCACTGGCACTGTCTCTGTCTCTCTCAAAATTAATAGGTAAACTTTTAAAAAAAGTTTAAAAATAAAAAACAATTTGAAGTGCTGATTGGAAGGGACACATGCATACCAATGTTTATAGCAGCACTATCAACAATAGCCAAATTATGGAAAGAGCCCAAATGTCTATCAACTAATGAATGGATAAAGATGTGGTATGTATATACACTGGAATATTACGTGGCCATCAAAAAGAATGAAATCTTGCCATTTGCAACATCGTGAATGGAACCAGAATATATTATGCTAAGCGAAATAAGTCAGAGAAAGACAAATACCATATGATTTCACTCATATGTGGAATTTAAGAAAGAAAACAGATGAACACAGGGGAAGGGAAGCAAAAATAAGATAAAAACAGAGAGGGAGGCAAGCCATAAGAGACTCAACCACAGAGAACAAACTGAAGATTGCTGGAGGGGAGGTGAGTGGGGGAATGGATGGGCTAGATAGGTGATGGGCATTAAGGAAGACACTTGTTGGGATGAGCACTGGGTGTTATATGTAAATGATGAATCATTGGGTTCTACTCCTGAAGCCAATACTACACTGTATGTTAACTAACTTGAATTTAAATTAAAAAGAAAAAAAAAAGGTAGTTGATAATTAAAATTGTGAGATAGAATTACTTGAAACATAACCAAAAAAAAAAAAGAACAGACCAAGAACAAGACTTTAATAAATACTTACAGTAATAATAATACAAGAAGAATAGCCAAGATGTGAATCAAAGAAAGAGCTTATTGGCATATGAAAGAATCTATAAAAGTATACTGTCATGAGAACCAGAGGATAGATTATGACTTCCTGTAATGGCCTTTCCTACCTCTGTGCTTAATCAAAATCATACCCATCCTTTAAGGCCTGCTTAATTCCCATGTCCATGGCAGTTAATTGCTTTTTAATCATTTTTATGGTATGACCTATTTTCCATACAGCAGTCTTTCCTCAGCTAAATGTGTAACTTCTAGAGAATGAGAACTAGATGACAGACATTTCTGTATTTCCCCACAGTACCTAGCACAGTTCTAGGCATATATTTCTATCTTCTATATCTATCTTCCTGTATCTGTCTATCTATCTAGAGAGAGAGATAAATCTGTTGAATAGATGACTTTAGAAATAATGTAGGCGGGGCACCTGGGTGGCTCAGTCAGTTAAGCATCCGACTTCAGCTCAGGTCATAATCTCACTGTTTGTGAGTTTGAGCCCCATGACTAGCTCTGTGCTGACAGCTCAGAGCTTGGAGCCTGCTTCGGATTCTGTGTCTCCCTCTCTCTCTGCCCCTCCCCTGCTCTGTGTCTCTCTTTCTCAAAAATAAACAAACACTTAAAAATTTTTTTAAAAAACAGAAAGAAAGACAGAAAGAAAGAAAGAAAGAAAGAAAGAAAGAAAGAAAGAAAGAAAGAAAGAAAGAAAGAAAGAAAGAAAAAGAAAGAATGAATGAATGAATGTGGGCATTTAGGGGCACCTGGCTGGCTTCGTCAGTGGAGCATGCTGAGCTCAGTATCATGAGTTTGAGCCCCGCGGTAAAGATTACTTTGAATGAATGAGTGAATGAGTGAATGAATGAATGAATGAGGGAGGGAGGGAAAGGAAGGGAAGCGAAGGGTCACATTTCCCAGGAATTCAGGGCCCAAAACTAAAACAACAGTCTACTAAGGGTGTTGTGTGTGGTACATGAATATTCATACTGCAAAGCCCTCTGCCATAGCCAGAACTTAATAGCAGATCTGGGGGAGCCTTTGTGGCTCAGTCGGTTAAGCGTCTGCCTTCAGCTCAGGTCATGATCTCACAGTTCGTGGGTTCGAGCCCCACGTCAGGCCCTCTGCTGTCCACCCAGAGCCTACTTCAGATCCTCTGACCCCCTCACTCTCTGCCTTTCCCCCACTTGTGCTCTCTCTCTCTCTCAAAAATAAATAAGTAAAAACTTTAAAATAGCAGATCTGAAAGAGTCCAAGGCCATCTTGAACCTAAAAGTCTAAATAGGGGTTTTCATAATTACAAAAATCATCTCGTAGAGATTTCTTTCTTAACTGTCAGTTTTTAAGTTTACATGTTAACACTATCTTTTGGCCATCACTTTCTCATCATCTCATGGTATCTTGACTATGAGATCACACACACACACACACCTACCTGCTTCTCCATATTCACTCTAGTGTAGACTCCTTGATGGATACTTATTGATCTCAGTGCTCCATGAAATAAAATAGCCTGAGGTAAATACACCTACACATGTATGTCAACTTCAAAGAATAAGTAATTGTTATTATGTGTATTATAAGTATTGTTGGATTAGAGGATGGGTAGAAAAGGAAGTGGAGGAGTAAGTAGGTTGAGGTTTGGAAATGAATGATGTGGTGATAAGTAGGTGACATGAGAGGGTGACAAGGGAAAGCTAGAGAATGAATAATGAGATACTGGTTAAACCCAAATGAATTCAATTATTTATATAAATGGTAGCAACTAGTTTAGAGAACCAAAAAGAATAAATCATCTTTAAGTTTCTCTCATTTTGACTTTGGAAATATACCTTATTATCTTTTCAGCAAATTAACCAAATTAATTATTTTGCCTAAGTTTATATTAAAATTAATGTACATTTTTATATTGTGTATTAGAGTAGATGGTTACAGTTTTTTAAATGACTGGCAAAAGATAAATAAACTTGGTAATTGCTATATATACAATTGAGATTAAACACTATAATTAAATTTATTTTTCTGTGTAGTTGATTCCTAATTATCCATGGGCAGGTTGTTCATATTCTAGAATTTCATGAATAGCCTTATATTTCTTTTTTTTTTTTTTTTTTTTTTTTTTTATTTTTTAATATATGAAATTTACTGTCAAATTGGTTTCCATACAACACCCAGTGCTCATCCCAAAAGGTGCCCTCCTCAATACCCATCACCCACCCTGCCCTCCCTCCCACCCTGCCCTCCCTCCCACCCCCCATCAACCCTCAGTTTGTTCTCAGTTTTTAACAGTCTTTAATGCTTTGGCTCTCTCCCACTCTAACCTCTTTTTTTTTTTTTTTTTTTTTTTCCTTCCCCTCCCCCATGGGTTTCTGTTATGTTTCTCAGGATCCACATAAGAGTGAAACTATATGGTATCTGTCTTTCTCTGTATGGCTTATTTCACTTAGCATCACACTCTCCAGTTCCATCCATGTTGCTACAAAAGGCCATATTTCATTTTTTCTCATTGCCACGTAGTATTCCATTGTGTATATAAACCACAATTTCTTTATCCATTCATCAGTTGATGGACATTTAGGCTCTTTCCATAATTTGGCTATTGTTGAGAGTGCCGCTATAAACATTGGGGTACAGGTGCCCCTATGCATCAGTACTCTGTATCCCTTGGATAAATTCCTAGCAGTGCTATTGCTGGGTCATAGGGTAGGTCTATTTTTAATTTTCTGAGGAACCTCCACACTGCTTTCCAGAGCGGCTGCACCAATTTGCATTCCCACCAACAGTGCAAGAGGGTTCCTGTTTCTCCACATCCTCTCCAGCATCTATAGTCTCCTGATTTCTTCATTTTGGCCACTCTGACTGGCGTGAGGTGGTATCTGAGTGTGGTTTTGATTTGTATTTCCCTGATAAGGAGCGACGTTGAACATTATAGCCTTATATTTCACTTAAATAGACAAAAGAACTCAGTATGGTAATTTTTTCTATGAAAAATGTATTCTTTGAGGCTTATTTGGTAAACTCAAAGATTTAGTTTTATTTTAGAAAATACTCAATTCATATTTTTAAATAATGGTTGGTTTTCATTTTTTAACTACTTTGATATCATTTAGTAAGCACTGCATCATACTTTGCTTTTTTTTGTTTGCCAATTCATTTGAAATAGATGCTTATGAAATCATTTTGAGAGGTGAAAGATCTCCAGTTAGCTGGCAAATTACATTTGGAAATAATCTTTCACTTGATTTAGGACAATAATCATGATGTCAAATAATAATTATTAACTAGAATAACAAGCTCATTCTGAAATATTTTCATTTGTAAACAATGTAATTAGTTTACCCAAACATGCAAATCAAAGTTAAAACTGTTTGCCCTGAATGTGAAATATCTTTTAATAGATAAGAATTAAATGCTTTTTTACCTGTTAGCATAAGAAGCTTTTTAAATTTTTGAAATTCATCTTTTCATTCCTTTTCTTTTTCTTTTTCTTTTTCTTTTTCTTTTTTTTTCTTTTTCTTTTTTTCTTTTTGAGTGAGAGAGAGAGCAGGAGAGGGGCAGAGGGAGAAAGAGAGGATTTTAAGCCTGCTCCATACTGAGCACAGAGCCCAATACAGGGGCTGGATCCCATGACCCTGGGACCATGACCTGAGCTGAAATTAAGAGTGGGATGCTCAACCAACTAAGCCACTCAGTTGCCGCAATGCATCGTTTCATTTTCATATTTTCTTTTTTGCTTTATTCAAACTGGAAGCAAAAGACATGCTTTCTTTTTATCATTTTAAAAGGACTTCTGGAGTGCCTGCCTGGCTCAGTAGATGGAACATATGACTCTCCAGCTTGTGAGTTGGATATAGAGATTACTTAAAAATAAAATCTTTAAAAAATAAAAATAAATAAAAGGACTTCTCAATTGTTAAACTCTGTGATCTGATGAAAACTTTATTTGATAAGCACGTCTATAAAACTAAATCACCTCACTAGTGTATGAATCAGTCTTTAAAATCTTTAAATTTTATAAATGATTCTTACTGAATCATGAAATTTGTAATTATTATGAAGGAATGATAAAGGAATGATTTTTGACAGCCAGTAGATCTTCAGCTGCTCAGGATTCGTTCTTTTGCTGACTATTTTAAGACGGAATGTCCTGCTGAATCCTTTTTAATTTTAGAGGTATTGAAGTAAAATTTAGTATCTATTAAAATTATAAATTATATGCAGTTACATTTTCTTTGGGCTTTGTTTTACTAAATTAAATACTTTAAGAGGTGTGCGTGTGTTTTCTTATCTTTGATGTTCCCACTGTTGCCTTTCAAGATAAGCACAGTGATGGAGAGAAGACTGCCTGCCTGCACTAAGCAGTGTAGCTCAGTTAGCATACATTATATATTGTACTGCTCAAAAGCTGGGTCTTGGGCTAGGGGTAAGGGGAGAATTTGCTTCGTCTGGAATATAGCTACAAATGTTCAGAGGATGTTACTAGAATATTTAAGTAAATGTAGCTTCTATGAAATAGATGTTCACAGCCTCAAGCCCTAATGAAAAGTAATTAAGACATTTACAGGTAGCTCTTCAGCCGTTAGCTGGGCTATCTGGAAAGAAGCTGTCGGCACATAACCGTCATCATTGCTTGCCAATTCATTCACCTTTTTATTTTTAGGTTACACTAATTTGTCCTCTAATTTCATATGCTCCCTCTTCCAACCCTAGTCTTTCAATAAAATTTGTTTTGTTGTACTACTGATTATAACCACCCTCATAGGCTCCCTGGGACAAGGCCATGTTGCTTCTATCATTGTTCCTCCTCTCCCATTTGAATGAGCAAAGTATCCATGCTTAGCATAGCTCTGTATCAGCCATCTCTGTTTAACCTTAATATCTGTCCCTGTGCAATGAGTAAGACCTTCATTCTGAATTTAATGAGATGGGTTTTTACCCTTTCAGGTTAGTCGTGTGAATGTCTACTTTTTGAAATTACTATAAATCATCAAAAATTGATGGTTACTTTTTCACTGGTTGGTTTCCTAATCATTTTGCTTAATGAGACGTTTTCATGAGATTTTTAGTTTTATTTTCTAGTGTGTTGTCTTACCTACTTCAAAATAAACTCTTCTGTGTTAGGTATACGCCCTGCAGTTACAGAGGAATGGAAGAGAGGCTCCCTCATGGCAGCACATCACGACTGACCGATCACTCCAGACACAGTAGTTCTCATCGGCTCAATGAACAGTCACGGCATAGCAGCATCAGAGATCTCAGTAGTAATCCTATGACTCACATCACACATGGTACCAGCATGAATCGGGTTATTGAAGAAGATGGAACCAGTGCTTAAATTGTCCTAAGATGGAGAACTTGTGCTGTTTAAAAAGCAGATTTTATTCTTTGCCTTTGCATGACTGATTGCTGTAACTCAACCGTTACCATGCTTTCAGTCAGGTGCAGATTGTGTCCATTGGGAAAGTAAATTTTTGCTTTTTATATTGCATCAACCTTAGAACATCAAGGCATCAAAAATGCTAATAATTATGTCATCACATAAATAATTCTTATTTCTAGGTTATGAAGAGATTATTTGTCTGGTAAGCATTTTTATAAACCTACTTATTTTATATTTAGAAAAATCCTAAATGTGTGGTGACTGCTTTGTAGCAAACTTTCATATGATATCAACTAGTTGTGAGATAACATTCTGGTAGTTGTATTAATAAAACAAAATTTCAGAATTAAGGAAATTTTCTATGCAAGGTTTATTTCTCAGATGAATAGTTGGACTTTGTAGTTTTCTTTCCACTAAGTGAAAAAGAACTGTGTTTTTAAACTGTAGGAGAATTTGATAAATCAGCAAGGGTATTTTAGCTAATAAGATATAAGATCAACAGAAGAAACTGAATAGTCTATTGAAGGCTCTTTTAAAATTCTATCAAAATAATCTTCATCCAGAGACACACAGGATTAGGATTAGCAATGGAATAAAAACAGAGATGGATCTTTTTTCCCCTGTGATTGTGCTGTCTTTATTACTTTTGTAAATATTACTTTTACTGGCTGTGTTTTTATAACTTAACCATATGCATGGTGGAAAAAGTTTAATTTGTAGCCACCTTTTTCCATGTAGTAGTATTGATTCATAGAGAACTTCATGTTCAGATCTGTTCCGTGGAGGCATGTAATAAGATAAGCATCACACATTATAAGCTTTTTTTGTGGGAACCACAATTACAAAATGGCAAAATGTTTTCTCTACATTCATTGTTGTATTTTTCTACAGTGAGATGTGATCTTGCCAAAGCCACCAGGCCCCTCCTAACAGTGAGTTGATTGTGTGCATTTGCATTGCCCAGGAGCCACTAGACTACAGCTTTCTGCCCCCACATTCTTATTTTCAGATTCTGGATCATTCTTTCCTTACAGTTGAAATATATATAACTTAAGTCCAAAGTGGTGATTAATTTGAGGTATTTGGAAACCATTGTAACTAAATGAAGCATGATTAGTCTTGCTGTGAAGTATCTTTTAGTCTTACCAATATCAATTCAAAAATGTTTGACATTCTGTTGTGTAATGTTTAAATAATTTACAATAAAACCGTGAACTTTATTAGGCATGAAATTGATCAGAAGGGAAAGAAAAATTCTGGAAAATGGTGGATGTGTTTTATAGTAAAGTGTATTTAAACAAGTGGTCCTCAGCCTTGACTAGACAAGAATCACTTGGGGAACCTCTGATGCCCAACACCTTCCTCTCTTTCAGAGGAGAATTTGTAGGGTTTTTTTTTTTTTAAGTTTTCTATGTTTTATTCTAATCTGCAGCCAGACTTCAGGTTGTTTTGAACTAACTTGCCCCCTGATAGTGATCTGATGGCATCATATGATATCACATGAATATCTAGGCGGACTCAATTTTGTGCTTTTATATATCATTACCTGATATGCAATTGTTCTCCACTTTATTTTCCATTATAAAATGTGGAATCTGGGGCCCCACTCCTAAAGTTTCTTATTCAGTAAGTCAAAGGTGGTAGGACTTTAAAACCTGAGTTCTAAAAATATCACACGTAATTCTTAATGCAGGTAATGCAAGAATCATACTTTGAAAAATGTTCTAGACTCTAGAGAGGCCTGGCTTTGCCATATGCCAGTTTTTTACCTTTAACAAGTAAACTGCTCTGAGCCTCAGTTCCCTTGTTTATAAATGAAGATAGAGGAGAAGTACCTACCTCACAAAGTTGTCGAATAGGGATCAAATGAAAAATCACACAAAAGCTCTTTGAAAACTGTAAAGCATTATGAAATATAAAGGATTAAGATTAAGGATTTAAGAGATTTGAGGGCTACTATTGTACATTCCTTGATATGTGTTTAATTTATGTGTACTTTTTTCTCTCTCCTTTAAAACAAAAATACCAAGAAATTAGGTGTTGAAAAAAAGGCTTCATCATGCAAAAAAAGTCAGTTTTCTGATAATAATTTGTATATCATATTTCTTTCAAAGTACATATATCTTATTGTTTGTTATTGACTCTTTATAGGACATATTTGAACATTTAGCCCCAAAGTGTTTTTCTTTTTCCTCTGTCTTTATTGTCTTTCTCCTTGGAGCTGGAGTTCGTACTCAAGATACGCAGAATTTGAAATTCCCTCATAACTGACAATTAGTAAACCGTTTCTCTGAAGGCCAGACTTAGAACAACTCGTTTATACAATAAATCAATAATTCATAAGGCTTTTTTCTGAGAATCTCTCCTGAGAACAGCATGAGAAGACCAAAACAAACATTCAGAAACAAAAATAAGAAGTTAAAATAGAAGGTACCAGTTTGAGCTCAAAGATGTTGTCATCCATCGCCATCTGCATTATATTATCAATTGCCAAAATGTTAATTGATTTTCTTGTGCAAGTAGGCCAAGTGTAGACAGTTAAGTGCACATCCCTATGAAAATCTTAATTTTTGTGCTTCCTGATTTTTATATATTCATTTCTCTTGTTTGTTAAACTCCCTGTTGGCATATATGTAAATGCTATATTGATCTTTCATTTACTTTCAGTATCTTAATTTTGCTCCATGGAATTTACTTAATATCATCAGTCCCTTGTTTTAAATAACAGTATTTAGTTTGGGTCAGGTTATTTATCAAACTGGTGCTTTAAATTAAGAAATATTTTTAAGAAACTGTTAAAGAACTATAGCAAACCAGCAATTTCAAAGTCTCAGTTCCCTTAAACCAACTTGAACAAGTCGAGACAGCTTTCTTACCATATGTTTAACTTTAATTTGTGTTTTGATTGGCATGTGATAATGTTTAGTATTTTATTTGTTCAGCTGACAACTGCGAAAATAATAGTTTCTCCAAGATGTTAATATATAATCAAGAGCTTTCAAAAAGTACTTTGATTTTAGCAATACTGTATTTAATTTATTCAATAATTAAAGCAAAAGATCATACTAAGCTCAAAACAATAATTGGTTTGAAAGAACAATTGATTAATAACAACTAGCACAGGGCTAAGCACAGAGTAGGTTTTTCAACAAATATTTACGAATGAACAACTCATGTTATGCAACTCACATTTACCCTTAGTAGTGAGAATCTCACCTCAAAGGAATTTGAAGTATCTAAATTTAAACTGAATGAAATGAAGTCTCTGCTTTACCAGAATAACATGTGGCAAGTAATAAATACATAACTTACACAAGAAATATTTACATAAGCTTGTACCAAAACTTGATATTAATTTTAAAAGGTGAACACCAATTCTTAGAAGTATTTAAGCTCTTGTTGCTTTATGTGAAATTAAATCTTTGTATACTAGTTGGGTAAACAAATATTCAAGTAAACCTTTGTTAGTAGTGATTTTCTTTTTCTGCTGCTTCTTAGAGCAGATGTATGAAAATTCTAAAAATCTTTTTAAATTAGAAAAATTTCCTACATTTTAGCCTACCTCATTAGTTTCTTTGTGATAAGAGCTGGATATAACAAATTATACCTATCTTAGTTGAGGCTATATCCCTGTGATGTAAAAGGAACTACTTAAAATGTTTTTAGAAAATGGTGGCCAGAGCTTAGAAAACAGTAACAGACCAAAATTTCATTATGATGATATTTGTACTGCTTTTGACATGCCAGAGGTATAGTCCTGTATTATCACTTGGATGATTTTCATCATCTAGTGCAGTGAAAATCCCTTTAGGCTTGGAATTCAGAGACCCATAATTATGATGTGAACAGGACAGGTCATTTAGTCTCAATTTCTTCAGTGTAAAATGAGGATAAGTTAATTGTTGAGCCCCAAACCTACCTCACTGGACTTTGGTTGTAAGGAACAAATGAGATAACATGAATTATCATGCTCTCTAACCTATAAATTGCTCTGATATTATTTGTTTTTGTTAGAATTTGGGGGTTGTAGAAAACAAGGATATGGTCTTCAGTAGTATTTAGCAACAACAACAAAATAGGCAATTAGACCAGTACAATCTTGATACAATTTGGTACAATCTTTAAATCAACAATCCAATTAACTTTTTGAAAATGAGGTTCTTTTTCAAGAGTAGGTATGTCCTGAAACTGTGCTAGCTCTTGAGTATATATATAGCCAGTGTGTGCTCTCAAATTGTATACAATTAAATTTGCAGGTCAATCTCAACAGCAAGATTGAGATCTCCATTATATTATTCTTTTGATGGAATTATGTAAGTACATGAGCTTGACTTCACTGAAACTTGTAAGAAAAATACAAAGAAGAGTGTAGGCCCTTTAACTTTTCTTTGAGGACTTTCATGTGCCTATTTCTTTCTGATTAAGAACAAGTTTTAAAAAGGTAATAGCTGTAACTTGCTGATATTCATCATGGCAAAACTTGAAATTTTAAGTTATTTAAAATTATCTTAATTGTATGTTTGTATATATAATTTTTTTAAACCTACATAAAGTAAGGATTTCTCCATTCTTTTCCGCACATCAACACACAAAAGAGCATTTTTATGGAACCTAGATTTACCAAGGAACTCATGCTTCTTTTAATTTCTTTTATACCTTTTTACAACTGACTAAAATAAGAAAAAGTGTTTATATTCATTTATTTCCTAGTAGCCACATTTATACATTATTCTTGTATCATTTCTATTTTATATGAAAAGAATTATGTTGACATCTCTTCATAATTTAACTAATTCTCTTCTCTTTTTGTTCCAGTTGTATGGGTTTAGGGAAAGGAATAGGGAGACTAAGCATCCCGTACCCTTCATCTGACTGTAAACAGTCTCCTGGGATTTTTTTCTAATTTAATTTTAATCCTATACTTCTTTAATAGTCAAACTGAAATAGGATTGTAATTTTCTCCCAGGATCCAAAATCTTCTAGGATAGAAAATACTAAGGTCTACCTAAAACCAGCCATTTCTTAGACATTTCTGTTGGATTCACAAAGATGTAATATACTAAGTTAATAAGCATATTTCCTATTCTGTGATCTCTAATTAGAAAGTAAAATTTTGTTGCCATAAAGATAAAAGAAAGTAAAGTTTCACTTATATTTTAGTCAAATCCCACAGCAGTACAACATTACATCCTATAAAAGAAAGTAGTTCCATCTATATAAATGCATTAAAGAATAGTTCCCTTCAGATTATTATTTTTTTAGTAATTATTTATCTCAGGAAATCTATTATGTCCTTTCTTGGACATTTTCATTGGTATGCTAGCATTGCTGTTAATTTATTTTCATTTTATTGGCTACTGTTACCAGTTTTTCCTGATAAATAAGTTTTTTACCTTGTAATAATTCATTTTTTGAAGATTCGGTGTTCCATTATTTTGATGATTACCATTTACTAGTAATATTAGTATTTATAAGACAGTGATATTTTTAAACTTATTATTTTATATTTCCTGAAGTAGGGTGAACTACTTTATTGTTGTTGTAGCCCTGGTGTTTTTGTTGTATGTCACCTTGTTTATATTGCTAACTTGGAAATATTTCTTTGTCTTGTGCTTATTGACTTAAAAAGCTTTAGAGCTTCATAATTTTCTCTTTTCAGAATTGGCAGATTTCTTTCCCTAATGCTTAGTAAAAATACATTATGTTATTTTTTAAATACCACAGAATTTTGAGTCAGGAGACCTGGTTTCTAGTATTGCCTCTGTTTTCAGTGAGCTTTGTAACTAGAATTTTACCTCTTGGGACCTCAGGTTTTATCATCTGTGAATAGATGTGAAGAAACAGGGGACTAGTTTAGGTAGTGTCTCAAATTCCACCTGCCTGTAATTTGGGTGTCGCTTGACCATTTTGTAATCATTATTCTGGCTTACTTTTATTCTTGTTATTCTTCCCATGAACTATATTTACTAGTTCAGCCTGTACTGTTAATGAAATCTATGCTTAAATTGCTAGGATTCAGGTATGTTATTAACTTTGTTTTCCACTTATAATTTTGAGTAATTTTAAGGAGGAAATTATATTACAGATAATAAAAATAAAAGAAAGGTTACAAATAATTGACACGACCTTTTTTTTCTTCCATAGGAAAAGTCTCCTAAAGCACTAACATAAGCACCTTAAAACTGATATATAGGAGAAAAATGACAAAATTCTGTGGTGTTTGTTCTCTTAAATATGAATATAGCTATTTAGCCTTAACTTTAAACAAAATGTATTCATGATAAAATTAGTGAGCAAAGCGGTGATAGCACTGGCCCATATAGCTAATTAAAAAGCTCTTGGCTTTTACCAACATTAATATAATTATCAAATGTAAAAGGAATTTCGAGAAGTGGATTGAAATTTTTCTGTTTAACAATTATTCTTAAAATGTTCTTAGATTCATTGAATAAGTGTAATTGCCAGATTGCCATGAGCATTGTCCTACTTTAAAATGTTAGAGATAAATGTAGTTTTTTTTTTTCTGGCTATGCAGAAGATGTTTTCATAAAGCCTCCTTAACTGTCTAATAAAATAGAGATTGCATTAGTTCCATGTCTCAGCAGAGTTCTCTTACAGATTTAATTGTGCTCTCTGAGAACCAGGGAAGAGCCAAGGAAGTTACTTGTTACTTTTAGAGATCACTGCCTCTCTCTAATTGTCTACATTAGCTCATATCAATCTGTTGAACACATTGGTCTATAGATTTATAATCCAGGTATTGGGTTTGGTGTTGGCTAGGTAGAGAAGAATAATGGAAGGTTGATGTTGGAAGATGGTGTGATGTCTTAGGCTATACTTGATTCCTTGTCTTTGGTCAGTCCAATGGATCAACTTTCCTGGCTTTCAGAAATTAAATGAGATGACTAGCTTCTCTCATTCAGACACAGCTATATTACAGTGTTATTTTGATTGCCTGTAAAGAAAAACAACAACAACAGCAACAAACACCAGACCTTTATTTTCAGTTCTCTGGCTCTGCATGTTTTGTTATTACACTTGTTAAACTTGAATCTGAGGTCCAAACATTTCATTGAAGATTTTCTGGGTTTTGGTAATAGGATATTCTAGAAGATAAAGCAGATAATCCTAGTGTGATTTAATTTATATTTATCCATCCACCATTTTTCTACCTACTTCTCCCCTCCCCAGTTTTGAAAAGGACGTTTAGAGTTGTCTTCCTTCACTCCCTTAGTTAGCCCCTGCCTCACATAGTTTTTCCCTAACTACTCTTGTCAGCAGAAACATTTAATAGGAAATGATTCTATATTTCTGGAACAAGATCAACAAAAAAGTTCTTGGCATTGAACTGAGGTGAATATGTAGTTGAAAATACTGTATTTTTTTAATATGTGAACTTAAAATTATTTTTTAATTATAAAAAGGGGTCTCTGATTTGAAAATATTAGTCTGGAAGTTCTTTTGTCATCAGGTGCTATTTCTACCTTATCAGAGTAAATCTGAATTCTTTATCATTCATCTTTTTAAAAAACTAACTTCTCTAGAATTACTCCATTTCACATATCTTTTAAAAAAAAATTTTTTTAACGTTTATTTATTTTTGAGACAGAGAGAGACAGAACAGAGCATGAATGGGGGAGGGTCAGAGAGAGGGAGACACAGAATACGAAACAGGCTCCAGGCTCTGAGCTGTCAGCACAGAGCCCGACGCGGGGCTTGAACTCACGGACCGTGAGATCATGACCTGAGCTGAAGTCGGCCGCTTAACCGACTGAGCCACCCAGGGGCCCCGTCCATTTCACATATCTTTAACACCAACTTCAAACAACTTTTCTGCTTCTGTTTTCAAACGCCAAATTTTATTTTTGAGTTTTATTTCTTCATTGAAGTTTCAAAGTATTGCATATGTGAAGGAGTGACTGCAGTTTAGACATTTACTTTGGTATGATAAAGATAATACCACTACCACTGTTTTCTCCGAAACCCAGAAAGAAGAGTTCATTTGACACTCAAAAGCTATTAAGTTGTCTTATTTTTTTTTATTTGGAAGAGCTATGGAAGCTGTTTCTTCTAATTTAAAATTGTTCAAGAAAATACTGACTTTACTGTATTTTAATCTGATAGTGAATTTAGGGGGATTGTTTATATAAATATATGTGTCTACAACTAATAATAGTTCTGAGTTATTTTGTTTTCTATAATATTGTGATACCTGAAGCTTAAATTTATTTAATGTGAACTTTTTTTTTTTTTTAATTTTTTTGGTAAGCCTTTATTTTGTCTTGTTTTGTTAGTGTTGTGTGTTAGGTTATTATGGTCCTCTCAGCAGAAAATCCTTTGTTAGATAGCCTGATTCTCAGAAAGAACAATTTAAAGAGATTTATACTATGTCATCATAGTTGGATAGTATTATCCTGAATTTGCTGGTTTTGTGAAATTGCTGGTTTTGTTCATCAAGAGTGATCAAATGTTTGCAATTTCATAATATATATTCAAGAAACAATCAAACAAAAGGTGTTTTAGAATAAATATATTAACTTTCCATTCTAATTCCTCTTATTAACCTATCAGAGACCTTACGAAGGAGATTCAAACTATAGATAACCATAGGTCCATCAAGAAAAGTCTGCTTTGTTTTGTAGTTAAATTGCCTAGTTTTAAAGATATTTAGTCAAAATGATTTTAGTAATTGAAAGCAAATACCTTTTGGGAATATGTAAGTTATATAAAAACTTTCATAACCTGGGATATTATCACATATCAAAGAACTAGTATGTAAATATCATTAGAGGCAAAATAAGTGCCCCCCCCCTTCCATATCTACTATGGACTCAAATTTTGCTAGCTATAGAATTTTATCTTCTTGGTAGGCATTCTGAAATGATACCTCTATGTTATAGAGTCAACAGATTTGCCTTAAAATGCCATTTAAAGATTTTCTTTATACCTATGTTTCAAATTATAAGAATCAAAGTATATGGGTGTAAAAATGCATGTAAAAAATATGAATCTCCTACACAGGAAATCCAGAATTTTAGAAGAGCTATTATCTAAGAGGTTGTAAATTGGATTGTTCTAAACTCACACTACATCTCATATAAATAATATTATAAATAATAAGGGCAACACATTAGCCAACAAGAGCTGATCTGGTGCACTTCATATTAATCTAGTGTCTCAGTTTTGACTATACTTTTATGGTGGGGAAAATTGACTTAGATCTCTCAGTAATCACTTGGTATACTTCTTTCTAGGAGATACCCTGAGCCCTGCCCAGGTACACACACTCTCCATCTGGCCTATTCCTCTAATGCTACATTCCTCAAGACCTTCCTACCTGCCTTCTATCCCCAGTCTTCCTTATCAATACTTCCGAAGTATAATCTATATTCAAGCATTAGGAAGAAGGAAATTTGCTTTAATTTGTATTCAAGTGTTAGTCACTATAGCCCTTTTAACCTGCTTAAAGATAAATCTGCATTAAAGACAAACACATTGCTATTAGCACAAATTACTATCAATTGGAATATTGAGCTTTAAAACAAAAATGGAAATATTGTTGGTTGGATTCTTTTGAGGCAAGAGATACCATTAAGTGACCTAACTTAAGCATCTCTTGCTCTTTCTCTGAATGCATGTGATGTCTGAAAGTGCCGTATATTTTCAGTGACTTTGAGGAGGGGAGCTAGTCATTTGTAATTCTGGGTCATTGAAGTCAGGGTCTTGCTGATCCTGTGTTTTTCAGTTCAAGAGCTGTGTCAGGAGCATCTTAGATGTCCGTCACCCACACTCTTAAGATTCTGTGCTCGAGCCTCAGTTTTCTCTACCTCCCAGCTAGTCCTGTCTATCTTCCAGCTCTGCTCATTGATACTATAGACAATAGCTTTCCTCATTTTACTTTTATTGACAGTGACACCACCTTCTCCTTTTTTCAAGAGATAAAAAGGTAGAAGCGATATTCCTTTTTCATTATTTAAAAAAAAAAAACAATTATTTTTAAACAGCTGGCACTTAGCAATTTAGTTTTCACACCCTATTCTGAATTAAATTGATATGGTGATTCTAAAATTGATTCTAAAATCTTAATCTTGCTTTTATCATGTAAGCATCTAGTTAGTGTTTATGCTAAAGACTTGTATTTTGTGGCATTAGTTCTTCACATTTCTTTTTTATGTATTTAAAATTGTTCATTTCTGAGTGGGAAAGTTACTGTTATTGAGATATGTATAGGGCAGGTGCACTTGATTAGAGCATGAACTGTACTTTCACGTTAGCTGGATGTGCTTTGCACTCTGCTCTTGTAGATTTATTTTGTTTACAGTAGACTGATGTCCATTTTTGTAAATGTTTTTACTTAGCACTTTAACTGTGAGTGTACAAACTGATTTTAAATGTAGTGGTTGTATATTTTGGTTATAAATTGGAAATTTTTAATAAAATTAAATTGTTCTCTATTTTGTCATTAGTATCTGATTGCATATAATTTTCTGTATCACCTTCTAGACTATTTAATTAACATATTACACTGCTATTTTTCAATTGGGTTTCATATTTTATATTCTAATATTACTAATATTTTTCATTTATAACATAGAATTCACATTATTCTGGAATATAGAAATATGTAAACAAAAACTGTCCAGTATCATATCCTTTTCTCTCACACTTATTTTGTCAATATAGATAAGACTGATCTCTGTTTATATAACACTACTGGGCACATAATAGGGGTTCAATACATATCTGTTGATAAAATTGAAAAGTATCTGTATCAGTTTTCTAATTAGAAATCCTACTCACATTAACAAATCAGTTGATTTTTTTCATGCACAGGAAGGCAGACCAGGATTCAAACTATTATTAGAGTTTCTTGCCTGGATCATACAGCCTTTGGTTCCAAGGAACCTTTGGAATCATAAGGTCTAACTTCCAAGCCAGTACAAAAATTCTTCAAAACTATCTTTTATAAGCCTCTGCTGGAATGATTTCAGTAACAGGAAGCTCACTACTCTGTAAGGCCTTCCATTCCATTTTGAGGAAACTCTAATTGTTGTAAAAGGCCTTGCATATATTGGGTGGAAAATGTATTTCTTTGTTACCTTCATACACTGGTAGTACTCTACAGATACACCGTAATTCTTTCACAGGACTATTTGCTAGACATTGGAGAAAAGATATGTTGTTTCCTCCAAATCTTTTCTATAAGCAAAACATGTCCTATTTTCCAGTTTCTCCATGACTTCCTATCAGATCCTAGTTGTTCCCTTCCAAAAGACTACAGTTAGGAATATTCCTCTTAAAATTTCCATAGAACTGAACACGTATCTCCAGATTCTATAAAACTAGTGAAGAATCTAATGTACACTATATTCTGTACACTATTACTTGTATTAAGTTTATCACAGAAGAATGGAGCACTTTTTTTTTAATGATCTCCCTCCAATTATTGAAGGATGAAGATATGCATATATACATGTCCATCAATTGTTCAAACTCTAATGTTTGCCAATTTCAGATATTTCTCTAAGGCACTGATTGGTCATTTACTGTGTGCCAGGCAATGAACTAAATAAAATTCTTAATCTCCTGACAGTTTATTTCTAAGGTGAACCAAATATTTAATAAAGATGGGAAAATACCCTAAATTGTTTTATGACTGCTAAATTAGGGAAGAATTTTTTTGAGTGTTTTGTTTTATGGTGATCATTAGCTAACTACACAAATTTTGATCATTAACAGTTTGAGTACTAATCATAGTGTATGTGCTGGGGCAAATACATAGACTAAACCATTGTTTTTTAGGTATGGGATCATTTCATCAAATAAAATAGTACATGTCTCAGTACGTAAAACAGATAAAAGCAGGATTTTTAAAAGGGAAAGTGCCTGAAATCTTAATTATTTGACCTAGTCCTTTTATCTCTTCACTACAGCATCCTTGAATCATCTAGACAGAACTCTTAAGAGCTCAAAGAACCAACTTTATAAATTACATTACAATTTGACTCTGGCTGTGGTCACATGAATCTACACATGTGATAAAATTGCAGGGAACTATACACAGAAATGAGGGCTTGTAAAACTTGTGAAATCTATATAAAATAGATGAATTGTATCTATACCAATTTCTTGGTTTTGCTATTGCACTACAGTTACAAAAAAAATGTTACCATTGGGGAAAACTGGGTATGGGTATTATTTCTTAAAACTGCATGTAAATCTGTATCTCAAAAAGGTTAACAAATTTTTTAAATTAGTGAACTAAGTGATCTTAGGTCCCTTCTAAAATTCTGTAATTAATGCCCCATTCATTTTCTAGCTGTTTTTTTCCTTCTGTTAATTCTAAAGAACCTATTAGAATTATTTTTGAAGAGACTCTTGGTAAATGTCATTTACCCAGGAGTCCTTCAGTTCTTGTTTTGCCTTTCCTAATTTGATATTCTCACATGAAAACAAGACCCTGCTAATGTGCTCCATACATTTTGCCTGTTCCCATTCCCCTTCTTCTAAAGTTTCCAGGAATAACAATCAGAATCACCCCAGACTTTTGAGTGTGGTCAGCAGAATAATGGCCTCCAATTCCCAGAACTTGTGAATGTGTTATTTTCATGGAAAAAGGGACTTCGTAGATGAATTTAAGATTGCAGACCTTGAGATGGAGATTATCCCAGATTATTCATGTGGGCCCAGTCTAATCACATGAGTCCTTAGAAGCAGAGAACTCTTCCCAGCTGCGGGCAGGGAGGTGAAAAAGGATGAAGGTGTAAGAGAGATGCAACATGGGAAGGACTTAACCCACTGTTGCTGGCTTTAAAGGTGGAGGAGGGAGACCATGAGTGAGGGAATGTAGTGGCCTCTCAAAGCTAGGAATGGCTTTCAGCTGACAGCCAACAAGAAAACATAAATCTCAGTCCTACAACAGCAGGGCACTAAATTCTGCCAACCAGAATGAACAAGGAAATTAATATTCCTCTGAAGACTCCAGAAAGAAACTACTGACATCTTCATTTTAGCCCCCATGAGACCCATGTCAGACTTCTGACCTACAGAGATAATAAATTTGTGTTGCTTAAGCCCCTAAATTTAGGGTAATTTGTTATAGCAGGAATCAAAAACTAATAAACTGAGCCTCATACCCCCACATCTGCAGAGTGTAAGCAGTGAAAAAACAAGTAATGGAAAATGGCTCAAGGAGTCCATTAAAAATCAGAAGCACTTCAGAGAGCTGGTGAGTTGCCTGCAACAGACTGTTGAGGTTGGTGGAGACAGGTTGGAAGTATTGAGTAATAAGAGCAGTCACTCCCTGGTGCCTTTCTTCCTATTCTCTCTTTTAGTCTTCATCTTTTCCACCATTATTTTTCATTTTCATTTATTCCCATTCCTCTTATCCTCTCTTCCATCCTTTCCTCCTGTTTAAAACTCTGCTGTTCATTTTTCCCTGTTAATCAAGTATATGTTTTTATCTACTCCACATTCCCACCAGCATACCCACCCATTTGTCAGAAGAATAAGCCTTGGAAAAATATCAAGATTTTCAGGTGCAGCAAGGAGCCAAAAGGTTAAAAATCATTTATCACCTGGTCTGGGTACTCCATGCACCAAGAGGGTTATATGCAAATTGATTTATTCAAAACAAAACAAAACGGGCTCCTGGGTGGCTTAGTCTGTTGAGCGTCTGACTCTTGATTTTGGCTCAGGTCATGATCCCAGGGTCATGGGATCGAGGCCCGCGTTGGGCTCCATACTAAGCGTGGAGACTGCTTGAGATTCTCTCCCCCCCACCCCCACCCCTCTCAACAACTCATGCTCTCTATTTCTCTCTTTAAACTAAGCTAAGCAGGAACTCAAAAATTTTTGAAAAATAACAAAAGCTTTTTGCTAAGGTATTGATTAGTCACTATCTTCTATTCTGCAGCTGAAGAATTATGCTGAGCACTTTTCACTATCTCTGTAGACAGCTCAAAACTAAACACCCAAGGGGCTAATAGTTCATCAACTTCAAATAATATTAGATGAGCTACTGTACGGTAATAAATACAATTGAAGCATTTAAACATGTCACATGAGGTGAATCAATGAAGTAGGTATATTTTTTATTTTAAGAATTTTTTGGCACCAGATTTGGTAGAAAGTGCTGAATATGGGGAATAAATTCACACACTAATACCAACATGCAGACTTCGGGTTTCCCAAATGTCCTGGTGGCTAAAAGGGCAGAAGGGGTGTTCTCTGGCAACAGATCAGGCATGGTTGAGCCAGTTTAAAGGAACTGTTAATAGTCCTGAAGGCAGAGGTAATACAGGTGCCCTTGGCCATAAATTTAGTCGATTCCAAATGAGCCCTTACCATAACAACGAGGAGATAAGTCCCTCACATTCTCAGAGTGAAAATAAGCATTCTGAAAATTCCAAAGATTGTCTAGGTCCTATGGCCGCCAGATACTGGCTTGTTTCTGGAGCCATTGCTACAGCACTTAAATTTGTTAGTAAATCCAGAGGAGAACAAACTAAATCATTTAAACTTAAAAATTCTTCCTTTCCTCTCTTTTTTTCTACTTACTGTTAATTTCCTTTGCAGAACCATGCCATATTTAACTATAAGACTTTTAGCGATCATAATTTTAGTTGTTTTTTTCAGAGCCAAGTTCATATTTGTAGTGTTTTTCTTGTCCGTTGATGAAAGCTACTTTAGTAAATGATGTTTCATGTTTCTGGGAGCATTCAATAGCATGTATTAATTCATTCTTTTATTCAGCAAATACTCATTTGTTTACCTACTCTTTACCAAGTAGTAAGACCCTAGGAACTCAAAGAAGAAAATGACATGGTGTATACTCTTGCAAAGTTCACACTCCAGTGAGGAGATGAGATTTCTAACACTGGTGTGCTCAAAGTGTTATGTAAGCACAAATGTGGAAGAACTTACTTCCGCCATGAAGACCGGGCATACAGAGAACTTTATGGAATGTGAAAGAATTAATTGATTATGTAGGGGACAAAACAGGCAGTTGTTCTGTGGCAGTCCTGTAATCAGAATGTTGAGTGCAAAAGGAGGAAACAGACAATAACTAAGTAAAAAATTAACATATTAAGATAATAAATGCTATAACTTTCCTATAGGCAGGGGGTTAAAGTCTTGGTAAAAAATTAATGGATTTTGTTCAAAACGCAAAAGGGTGGGAGCGCCTTTTGGCGCTCAGGCCTTTTGGGTGGCTCAGTCGGTTGAGCGTCCAACTTCTGTTCAGGTCATGATTTATCTGTTTGTGAGTTAGAGCCCCACATCGGGCTCTCTGCTAACAGTGCAGAGCTTGTTGCAGATCCTCTGTTGCCCTCTCTCTCTGTCCCTCCCCCATTCACTCTCTCTCCCTCAAAAATAAAAAACATTTAAAAAATTTACAAAATGCAAAAGGGTGCATTGAAGCATTTTAATTAAGTGATTAACATAATTTTCTTTTAAAAAATTATTCAGAGTGTGGAGGTTCCTCAAAAAATTAAAGATAGATCTACCCTATGATCCAGCAATAGCACTGCTACCCTATAGCAATAGCAATAGGAATTTACCCAGGGATACAGGAGTGCTGATGCACAGGGGCACTTGTACCACAATGTTTATAGCAGCACTTTCAACAATAGCCAAATTATGGAAAGAGCCTAAATGTCCATCAACTGATGAATGGATAAATTGCGGTTTATATACACAATGGAATACTACAATGGCAATTGTAGTGGCAATGAGAAAGAATGAAATATGGCCTTTTGTAGCAATGTGGATGGAACTGGAGAGTGTTATGCTAAGTGAAATAAGTCATACAGAGAAAGACAGATACCATGTTTTCACTCTTATGTGGATCCTGAAAAACTTAACAGAAGACCATGGGGGAGGGGAAGGGAAAAAAAAAAAAGGTTAGAGAGGGAGGGAGCCAAAACATAATAGACTCTTAAAAACTGAGAACAAACTGAGGGTTGATGGGGGGTGGGAGGGAGGGGAGGGTGGGTGATGGGTATCGAGGAGGGCACCTGTTGGGATGAGCACTGGGTGTTGTATGGAAACCAATTTGACAACAAATTTCATATTGAAAAAAATAATAAATAAATGTGCCACTTTATATGCAATAAATAAATAAATAAGATAAAAAATTATTCTGGGGGTTCCTGGGTGGCTCGGTCGGTTGAGCATCCGACTTAGGCTCAGGTCATGATCTCACAGTCTGAGTTCGAGCCCTCATGGACTCTCTGCTGTCAGTGCAGAGCCTGCTTCAGATCCTCTGTTCACCGCCCCCTCTCTGCCCCTCCCCCACTCGCAGGCACAGGCACCCTCTCTCTCTCAAAAATAAATAAAAATTAAAAAAATTATTCTGGTAGCTTTATGAAAATGGATTATGAGGACTGAGAATTCACACAGGGAAACCAATAAAAAAGCAGTTGAGTTAGTATGGGTTAGAGATAATAGTGACTTTCATGCAGATGGTTTTGCAGAGATGGACAAAAAAGGAAGATTAAGGATGTCTTTTGAAGTTAGAGTCAATAAGACCAATATACTGGATGTTATAGATAAGGAAAAGGGGGTGAATAAAAGATAATTCTTAGTTTTTTAGCCAGGGCAGCTAGGTAGGTTATGATGTCACCGAAGTGGAAAAGACTGGAAGAAGTATAGATGTTAGAGGGTTCTGTTTTGGACAGGTTAAGCTTAAGGTAACACTACTAGCTATCCAAGTGAAAATGCCATGTAAGCTTTTGGATAGGAGTCTGGAGCTCCAGTTGAGATTTTGACCTGTGATAGAAATTTGAGACTCATCAAGGTGTAGATGGGATCTAAAGCCATCAGGCTATATGAGATCACCTTGGAAAAAAGTGGATAGAGAAGAGAAGTTGTGTAGAGCACAAAAAGTCAGGAAAGGGGACTGAGAGGGGGAGGCCAGTTAGCTAAGAAGAAAATCAAGGGAATATGTTAGGGAAGCCGGGAGAGAAAAGTGTTCTATAAGAGGAGGGAATAGTTCAACTGGTCAAATGATGGATAAAGATCAAATAAGATGATGACTAAGGAAGACGACATGATTTTACAATATGTAGGTTATTGAAAAGAAGTGGGAGAGAAGCCGTTGTGGAGTGGATTGGAAAGTAAATGGGGAACTCGCATTTTGAGGAACTGGAAGACTACATACTTTTAATGACTCTCCCAATGAAAGCAGTCAAAATACTGGATTATATAAAAATCATACTGAAGGAAGTCCATTAGGCCAAAAGGAAATGACGCCAGATAGTAGCTCAAGTACACAGGAGGAAATGGATAAATGATAAATATGTGGGTTCATATGTTTTTTAAGTTTCCTAGATCCATTTTCGGGGTGGGGGGAGGCTATTTCCCATACACACCACCAAGTAATTCTCAGACACTAGCAGGGTGTCCAAGAATTCCACTCAATTCTGACACTGTCCACCCAGAGATAGCATCAGATTCCACAGGATAAGGATTCAGTCCTATACAACCGCCCCCAACCACACTTCAGATGCCAGTGACAAGCCCTGGGCTATTACCTGTGCTTCTGACACACCGGCCACACAATGACCTCCACCTTAGGTTTGATTCATTTGCTAGGGCAGCTCATAGAACTCAGGGAAACACTTTCTTACTTTTCTAATTATTTTTAATTATTTTAATTATTTTATATATTTTTTTAATTTTTTTTTAACGTTTATTTATTTTTGAGACAGAGAGAGACAGAGCATGAACAGGGGAGGGGCAGAGAGAGAGGGAAACACAGAATCTGAAACAGGCTCCAGGCTCTGAGCTGTCAGCACAGAGCCCGACGCGGGGCTCAAACTCATGGACCGTGAGATCGTGACCTGAGCCGAAGTTGGACGCTTAACCAACCAAGCCACCCAGGCGCCCCTATTTTAATTATTTTATAGTATTAGTATTGTTTTATATCCAACAAGTTTTAATTATGTTTTATATTATATATTTTATTATATAATTTTATATAGTATAAAAATATTTTATTTTATATATTATAAACATAAAAATATATTGTATTTTATATGTTTTTTTACATAAAACAATAATTTTATTATATAAAACAATAATTAAAATTTGTTGGATTTAGGGTCGCCTGGGTGCTCACAGTTGGTGGGTTCAATCCCCATGTTGGGCTCTGTGCTGACAGCTCAGAGCCTGGAGGCTGCTTTGGATTCTGTGTCTCCCTCCCTCTCCACCCCTCCCCTACTCATGCTCTGTCTCTCTCTTAAAACTAATAAACATTTTTTTAAAAAGATTTAAAATTTGTTGGATTTATAATATTTATATTATATACTAATATATGATAATTTGACAACATATATGACAAACACAAAGGAGGGGGAAGGGAATGGAGCTACATTGGAACAGTCTATACTAGCAATAAATTAGTATTAATTTTAAGTAGTTCTGATAATGCATACTATAATCCCTCGTAAAAGAAAATCCATATGGCAAGAAAATAACTGTAAAAAAATACAGTAAAAAAATCAAAATAGGCATTAGCATGTTCTACTACATATTTTTTAAAAACCTTGTTTAATGTTTATTCATTTTTGAGAGACACAGAGACAGAGACAGAGCACAAGAGGGGGAGAGGCAGAGAGCAAAGATGGACAACACAGAGTCTGACATGGGGCTTGAATTCACAAACCTTGAGATCATGACCTGAGCTAAGTCAGACGCTTAACCAACTGAGCCACCCAGGGGCTCCTAAATAATTTTTTCTTTAACACAAAAGAAGGAAGTAAAGGGAGAATAGTGGAACAAGAAGGACAAGAGATATAACAAAGGAGTAACAAAGTAGCAAATGTAACTCTAACCATATCGATAATTACATTCATTAACATGAATATGATAAATCCTCCCTCAAAAGCTATCAGTCAACAACCTGCACAAAAAAGCAATTTAATCCTATCTGCTCTTTCCAACAGGTACACCTTAGATTCAAAGACACAAATGGGTTGAAAGTAAAAACACGAAAAAAGATATGCCATGCAAACAATAACCATAAGGGAGCTATAGTGGCTATGCTAACACCAGACATGTTAAAGAGAATCAATATTGTTATTATAATAATAGAATTATTATAATAATAAAAGTGTCAATACCTGAGGAAAATGTAACAATTATAAATGTATACATACCTAAAAGCAGAACCTCAAAATACATGGAATTAAACCTAACAGAAATGAAAGGGGAAATAGACAATTCAACAGTAATGGTTTGGGGTTTTTAGTAACTGGTAGAACAACTAGACATAAAAGCAGTGACAATATAGAAAACTATCAAACATCTCAGCCTAACTGACATATATAAAATATGTGATCTAAATATTGCAGGGGCACCGGAGGAACTCAGTCAGTAAAGCAAAGGACTCTTGATTTCCACTCATGATCTCATGATTCATGGGATTGAGCCTAGCATGGAGCTCTGTGTTGATGGAGCCTGCTTGGGATTCTCTCTCTCCTTCTCTCTCTGCCCCTCCACCATTTGCACATTCTCTTTCTCTCCCTCTCTCTCTCTCTCTGTTAAAATAAACACTTAAAAATAAATAGATAAATAAATAATTAAATATTACAGAATACATATTCTTTCCAAGGACACATGGAACATTCTAGTGAATAGACCATATGCTATGAGCAAAGATTGGCAAACATCTCCTATAAATGACCAGAAAATAATTTTTTTTTTTTTTTTTTGCTTTGTGGACCATACAGTCTCTGCTGCAGCTGTGCCTGTTTATTCTTATAGCACAAAACTAGTCAGAGATAATGCATAAACAGGCATGGCTGTGTTCCAATAAAATTTTGTTTACTAAACAGGTGGCAGGCCAGATTTGATTTGCGGGTCATAGTTTGCCAACCTCTGTGCTATGCCATAAAACAAGTCCCAATTAGTGTAAAAGGATTGAAAGAATGCACAGTATTTTCTTCAAACACAGCAGAGTTAAATAAGAAATCATTAACAGAAAGAAATCTTGAATAACTATTTTTTATATGAAACACACTACTACATAACTCACAAATTAAAAAGACGTCACAAGGGAAATCAGAAGATATTTTGTGATAAATGAAAATGAAAACAAAACAATGAGGAGCACCTGAGTGGCTCAGTTGGTTAAGCATCTGACTCTTGGTTTTGGCTCAGGTCATGATCTCACACATTGTGAGATTGAGCCCCACATCAGGCTCTGCACTAAGTGGAGCCTACTGAGGATTCTCTCTTTCCCTCTCTTTCTGCCACTCCCCTGCTCCCATGGTCTTTCTCTCTCAAAAATAAACAAATAAACTTAAAAAAACAACAACAATGAATTTAGAAAGATCAACCCCAAATTCATTCTATTATCCTAATATCAAAGACAAAGACATCAGGAAAATGAAACTATATACCAATATACCTCATGAACATAGATGAAAAAAATCTTTAATAAGATATTAGCAAACTGAATCCATCAATATTATAATATATTGTATATATAATAATATTATATTATATATATAAATATTTATATTTATATTTATTATATATAAATATATATATTATATATAAAATATTTATATATAATAATTATATGCATCATGGCTAAGTGGGATTTATCCCAAGAATGCAATGTTGGTTTAACATCTGAAATATCAACAGATGCAATGTATTATGAACAAAAGGACGAAAGTCACATGAGCATCTCAATATGGAAAAAGCACTTGACAAAGTCCAACACCCCCTCATGGTAGAAACTCTTAGTAAATTACGAACAGAAGAGAATGTCCTCAATTTGATAAAGAGTATTTGTGAACAACTAACACTTTATTTAATCATAAAAAACTAAATGCTTTTCCCTTAAGATTGAAAATAAGGCAAATAGGGGCGCCTTGGTGGCGCAGTCGGTTAAGCGTCCGACTTCAGCCAGGTCACGATCTCGCGGTCCGTGAGTTCGAGCCCCGCGTCAGGCTCTGGGCTGATGGCTCGGAGCCTGGAGCCTGTTTTCGATTCTGTGTCTCTCTCTCTCTCTGCCCCTCCCCCGTTCATGCTCTGTCTCTCTCTGTCCCAAAAATAAATAAAAAACGTTGAAAAAAAAAAAATTAATAAAAAAAAAAAAAAAAGAAAAGAAGGCAAATATGTCTACTCTTTCCTCTTTCAACATTGTACAAGGTTGTGACTAGTACGAAAGCCTAGAAAATGATTGAACGATTTCAGATTGGAAAGAAAGAAAACTATCTTTATCTGCATATGACAACACTATATGGAGACAATCCCAAAAAATCTACACCCAAAAACCTATGAAGAACTAATAAATGAGTTTAGTAGTGTCACAGAATACAAGATCAATATTTTAAAAATCATTTATTTTCTTAATGTACTAGCAATAAGCAATTTCCAAATAAAATTTTAAAGTCCATTTACAACAGCATCATGAAGAATGAAATATGAA
The DNA here is from genome assembly GCF_018350215.1 of Panthera leo. Taxonomy (NCBI): domain Eukaryota; kingdom Metazoa; phylum Chordata; class Mammalia; order Carnivora; family Felidae; genus Panthera; species Panthera leo. The sequence goes on from NC_056682.1 coordinate 49,954,666, forward strand.
TAAATTTACCAAAAGAATTGTGAAACCTGTACCCTGAAAACTACAAAACATTGCTAAAAGAAGCTAAAGAAGATCTCAAAACCGTGAAGAGCTAAATCCATCTTCATGGTTTGGGAGACTCAGTATTATTAAGACTGAAATTCTTTTCAGGGTGCCTTGGTGGCTCAGTCAGTTAAGCGTCTGTCTCCAGCTCAGGTCAGGGCCTGCTTTGGATTCTGTGTCTCCCTCTCTCTCTGCCCCTCGCCTGCTCGTACTCTTTCTCTCTCTCAAAAATAAATAAACATTTAAAAAAAGATTGAAATTCTTTTCAAACGGATCTATAAATTTAATGTAATCCCTGTCAAAATTCTAGCAGGACTTTTGTAAAACATGACAAGTTGAGTCTAAAATTTATGGAAATATAATATATCTAGAATAATCAGAACAATTTTGAAAAGAATGAAGGTGGAGGACTCACACTACTGAATTTCAAAACTTATGAAGCCACAATAAATAAGACCATGTGGTATTGGTATAAAGATAGGCAGACAGCAATTAAAATCTTTAATTTATGGTTGATCAATTCTCAACAATGGTTCTAAGAAAATTCAAGAGAGGAAAGGATAGGTTTTCTTTTTTAACAAATTATGTTGGGACAAGTAGATAACCACTTGCAAAAAAAAAAAAAAAAAATGAACTTAGACCCTAACCTCATACTATACACAAATGTTCAGCTAAAATACAGTGTTCACCTAGAAGAAAACATAGATATAAATCTTCAGATGTGACGACAAAAGTTGTCCATACAAAAGTTGTCCAACAAAAGTTCAATCCATAAAATAAAAATTGGTAAATTGGCTTTGCCACAATTAAAAAGTTTTGTGTTCCAAAAGACACTACTAAGAAAATTAGAAAACAGGCCACAACGTGGGAAAAAAATATTTGAAAATCATATAAAGAGCTCTCACAATTCAGTAATGAGAAAACAACCCAATTAAAAAAATTTTTTCAACATTTATTTATTTTTGAGAGACAGAGAGAGACAGTGTGAGTTGGGGGGGGGGGCAGAGAGAGAGGGAGACACAGAATCCGAAGCAGTCCCCAGGCTCTGAACCGCCAGCACAGAGCCTGATGCAGGACTGGAACTCATGAACCGCGAGATCATCACCTGAGCCGAAGTCAGCGCTTAACCAACTGAGCCATCCAGGCGCCCCAACCCAATTTTTAATTAAAAAAATTTTTTAAGTTTATTTATTTATTTTTAGAGAGGATGGGGGACAGAGAGAGGAGAGAGAGAATCCCAAGCAGGCTCCTTGCTGGTAGGAGCTCGAACTCACAAACCATGAGATCATGACCTGAGCTGGCATCAAGAGTTGGATGTTTAATTTTTTTTTATGATTTATTTTATATTTGAGAGAGAGAGACAGAACACGAGTAGGGGAGGGGCAGAGAGATGGAGACAGAAGCTGAAGCAGTCTCCAGGCTCCAAGCTGTCAGCACAGAGTCTGATGTGGGGCTTGAACCCATGAGCAGTGAGATCATGACCTGAGCCAAAGTTTGGATGCCCAAATGACTAAGCAACCCAGGCACCCCAACAACCCAATTTTTTAAAGTTCAAAAGATTTCATGTTTATTTATTTTTGAAGGAGAGAGAGACAGAGCGTGAGCAGGGAAGGGACAGAGAGAGAGGGAGACACAGAATCTGAAGCAGGCTCCAGGTTCTGAGTTGCCTGCACAGAGCCCAATGCGGGGCTTGAACTCACAGCTGTGAGATCATGACCTGAGCCGAAGTCAGATGCTTCACTGACTGAGCCACCCAGGCACCCCTAAAGTTCAAAAGATTTAAAGAGACATTTCCCCAAAGAAGATGTATACTTGGCTAATAGACACATGCAAAGATGCCCAATCTCAGTTACTAGGCTAATTCCAGTTAACCTACAAGTTAAACCATACCCCAGCAAAATGGCTATGCTAAAAAAGACAGATAATAGCAAGTGTTGATGAAGCTGTGGAGAAACTGGAAACCTCATATATTGCTGGTGAGAACATAAAATGGTATATACACTTCGGAAAACAATTGGGCACTTTCTTAAAAAGCTAAACATAAATTTAACATACAACCCAGGAATTCTACTATGAGGTGTTTGCACATGAGAAATTAAAACATATGTCCACACAGAGACTTACACGTGAATGTTCATAGCAGCATTATTCATAACAGTCCCCCAGATGGAAACAATCTACATCCTTGTTAACTGGTGAATGGGTCAAAAAATGTGGCATATCCATATAATGAGATTCTATCCATCAATAAAAAGGAAGGAATTACTACTATATACAGTGGAAATAAACCTCAAAGATATTATGTTAAATGAAAGAAGCAAAATGCAAGAGGTTACATTTTGTATGATTCCATTTTTATGGAATGGGCAGAAATGTCAAATCTATAGAGACAGATTAGTGGAAATGGGCACGAGAGATTTTTTTTTTTTTTGGCAATGATGAAAATGCTCTAAAATTGTACTGTGGCGATGGTTGCACAACTTCATATAACTTTCCTATAAATCTAAACAGGTGACTTTTTGAGGTAAATGACACCTCAAAAAAGCTAAGGAAAAAAAACCCAGATTGACTTTAACTGTGGAGTCAATACCTACAAAGTCGTCACTAAAAACTTGAGTCATCATTCATTAAAAATAAATTGCTGGAAATTCTGGGGATGTAATGGACAGCATGGTGACTATAGTTAACAGTATTGTACATTTGAAAGTTGCTAATAGAGTAAATCTTAAAAGTTCTCATCAGAAGAAAAAAAATCATAATTACATGAGGTGATGAATGTTGACTAAATTTGTGGTAATCATTTTGCTATATATACATTCTTTTGTTCCTGATCACCAATTCTAGAGTGTATGTTGAGGGGGACCCCCCCCCAACACACACACATACCACCAACCAGGCCCTGATGACACCATCCTGACACTGTCTACACAGAGATAGCGGGTAGAGGTTCACCTGGACAGTCTAACATTTAGAAGTTGAAAGTGTAAGAGGAAACCAGCAAGAGGGATCAAGAAGTGGCCAGAAAGGTAGGCAATGTGTTGTCCTGGAAAGCGAGGGAAGGAAGTTTTTCCAGGGGGGTTGCATAATCAACTCTCCTGTTGGAAAGTGCTGCTAAGTCTGATAAGATGAGGACTGAGAGATGGCCATTGATTTAGCAACTGCAAGTCAGTTTCAAACACATGCTTTTGGTAGAGGAATGAGGCAGAAAACCCATTTCCGGTGGGACTAAGAATGGAGATAAGAAGTCTAGGCATATCGATGAGAGTAGATGACCAAGGGGGAGCATCAGAGATGGTTACTGGAGATGAGGTAACTGAGGGTTATTAATAGGTTAGAGGTAACAAGTAGATAACAAAGAGATGCAGTTAAAATGTCCTTTTTCTAGGGCCGCCTGGGTGGCTTAGTCGGTTGAGCGTCCAACCTCAGCTCAGGTCATGATCTCACAGTCTGTGAGTTCGAGCCCCACATCAGGCTCTGTGCTGACAGCTCAGAGCCTGGAGCCTGCTTTGGATTCTGTGTCTCCCTCTCCCTCTGCCCCTCCCCTGCTCATGCTCTGTCTCTCTCTCTGCCAAAAATAAATAAACATTAAAAAAAAAAAGTCCGTTTTCTACTTGAGCGTGAGCTTCTTTTATTCATTCATTAGCTCATCAACATGGATTCACTGGATTCATTTATAGATGAACATCTTTATTTTGGAATAGGTGAGATAAAGACAGGAAATTCTGTGAGGCAGAAGGAAATACAGTGGTTGAGCCTGGGGCTGGAAGGCCTGTGCTGGGAAAATGCTTTGAATGAGGACAGGTCAAAGGTTTTAGGCACCCAAACCAACTTCATCTATTTCACGGTTTAAAAAATTTTTTTTAATGTTTATTTTTATTTTAGAGATAGAGAGACAGAGTGCGAGTGTGGGGAGGAGCAGAGAAAGAGGGAGATCCAGAATCCAAAGCGGGCTCCAGGCTTGGAGCTGTTAGCACAGAGCCCAACGCGGAGCTTGAACCCATGAACTGCGAGATCATGACCTGAGACAAAGTCGGATGCTTAACCAACTGAGCCCACCAGGCGCCCCTCATGGTTTTAGACTAGATGACCCCTTGCCAGTTTAAAACAACTGAACAAGCAAACTCGGCGAGGAACCTGCCTTCTCTGGAATTCCCTTAGTTCTGTCTCCAAAGGTTGTCTTCTTCCTCTTTCATCTCTGGCTTCCCTCACTTTCCCTGGTCATGCCTAAAGTAAAATAAATTATTAATACAGGAACAACGTAAATATGTCTGTGGAGGGGGCAGTTAACTTTCTTTTACAGAATGTCAGGGTCGGGGGGCATCTGGGTGGCTCAGTCGGTTAAGCATCCCACTCTTGATTTCAGCTCAGGTCATGATCTCATGGTTCGTGAATTCAAGCCCCGAATCAGGCTCTGCACTGATAGGGTAGAGCCTGCTTGGAATTCTCTCTCTTCCCTTCTCTCTGGGCCTCCCTCACTCTTGAGTGTGCTCTCTGTCTCTCTCAAAAATAAATAAATAAAACTTAAAAAAAAAATGAAAGTATGTCAGGGTTGGAAAAGGCCCTAGACATCATCTAATTTAGGGACAGGCAGACTTTTTCTGTAAAGGGCCAGATGGTGAATATTTTAGGCTCTCAAATTTCAACAATCTGCATCACAATTACTCAACTCTGCTGTTGTAGCACAAAAGCAGCCAGAGACAACACATAAACAGGTGGGGTTGTTTTCCAATAAAACTTTATTTATAAAACCAGGCAGTGGGCTAGATTTGTTCCAAGGGCCATAGTTTGCTAACCCCCGATCCACCCCAAGAGGTGATAAAACTGAGACCCAATTAGCATGAAGGAAAGCCAGGACAAGAATCTACTTTCCCTGAGCCTCAGAGAAGAGCTCATCTTACTACAACAAAGATTCTCAAATTTTCCTTTGCATAAAAATCACCTGGGGGATAGAAGGGATAAAATTATGAAAAAACAGATTCTCAGGCCCACTCTTCATAGATTTAGATTCATTTGGTCTGAAGTAGGACCCAGAAAAAAGCACACATGATAAATATCCCTCCCCACATCATAGATTCTTGAATCCCCTAGGCAACGAGTAAATCCTCCGTATCACAGATGGACAAGTAAGCGGGGGATGAGGAATGGTTTTGAATACTTCTCCCGATTTTTTTCCCTTCCCCTTTGCTCCAGAATCCCTTGGTCTGTAGCAGCTTGCCTGTGCCATGGGGCGGGCCTGCAGGAAGTATGCCGACACCTGCCAGCTGGCCTAGTGGGCGAAGTTTAACTCTAGGGAGGTGACAGGGCAGTTTGGAGCCAGCTTTCCTAATGAGCATCACTTGTTGACGGACTAGGGGGGAGGCGCTTGTTATGCACTTTTGGCCTGAAGCCTTCTCTGGGATTGCAGATGAAAGGATGCCATAAGGCTTCCTTGTTCACCTCAGTAGAAAAAAGTGGAAAAATCATCAAAGCAACAATTTGGTTCACACTTCTCATTGAAAAGGGTCAGATTGGCTGGAGGAAGCTTGTGGAGGTAGTTTGGCATGGAATTTTCACACCTGATCTATTTCTTTCTTCCTCAATCCATTACCCCTGCCCAGTGCACCTTGATCCCTTGAATGGGGATATTGTCTGCTCCAAGTCATCCAAAACAAAGCCTCTGTTCTTTTGAGTAATTTCTGTCCCCCAATCCCCCAGATGCTTAGGAAATATAACCCCTAAGAAAACAACATGTGGTTAAGAATATTACGTCAGGAGTCCCTATTCCTGTAAAGGGACTGGCCTAATCCAGAAACTTCGTTTCTGACATTATCCCAATTTCAAACCCCCTGCAGTACCTTTTCCTCATAGTTCTTCATCTCTTTGTAAGAACTCTAGAGCTAGGCGTATACATTGGAATTAAAAGTTAAGTTATAAGGGGTGCCTGGGTGGCTCAGTGGTTAAGCGTTTGACTCTTGAGTTGGGCTCAGGCCATGCTCTTGAGGCTCATGGGTTCGAGCCCTGTGTCATGTTCTGCATTGACAGCAGGGAGGCTGCTTGGGATTCTCTGTCTCCTCTCTTTCTGCCTTTCCCCCACTCGTTCTCGCTCTCTCTCTCTCTTTCTATCTCTCTCAAAAGTAAACTTTAAAATAAATAAATAAATAAATGTTAAGTTATGAGATAAGATGGAGTTTATGGGGCTCAATTTCAAATTGCTTTCCAGGGCCATCTCCATCCGACTCTCCAAGGAAAGGGAAGAGGCCTAAGGCAATGGTCAGATTTAGATTCTTTATGGTTGATGCTTTCAACATAGATAGCCACCTTCTTTAACCATAAGACCACACTATACAGAAGTGCAAAAAGAGAGGTTCCTCCCTCTCCCCAAAAAAGGGAGTTTCCCTCCATTCCTGCCTTCATTTCTGTAGCGCACAGGGCTGGAAGGCAGAGGAAGCCTTAGCTGGTCTTTCTGGCAGCCTTTGCTCCTGCTGTCCCTCCATGTCACCTAAGACTCCTACTGACCCAGCCCTGGACAACTTCTGAGCTGACGTCGCGGTGACTCACAAATGTGCGTTTTCATCTGTGTGAATCCCTTGAGAAACAGGGGCTCTGAGAGGAAAAAGACCGGCTGAGATAACGCTGCTCAGGAGTGAGGTCTCCTTTCTGAGGTTTCCCTAGAATAGCTCGTATCTGTAAATTCTAAGCCACAGTGCGCTCTTGTCATAAGGGGGGTTGTGTCTGGATGAGAGAGAAGAAGGGATGGGGAGATCAAACACGCCCTGAGGAAGGCCCAGCTTCAAAGTCAGGTCCAGCACTGATCTAGGTGTGAGAGAGGAGGTGGAAACCAGGGCCGGCCCTTTTCCTTGGGGCTCTTTCCACCCACCTCTCCATCTTCCTGCCTCTGCATCTTCCTCTGAAGAAGATGCTTCTCTGCTTCTCTGTATCCCCGTTTAGACCAGGAGTTTTCAACCTGTGGTTCGTGGGGCCCTGGAATATACAAACATATGTGCATTTTATGGGAAAAGGTCTCTCATTTCTTATATTCTCAAAGTGGACTATCACTAAAAACAGTTAAGAACCATTATTCTAGATTTTTCCTCCTTTGCCTCCTTTCTGAGCCTCCCTCTGCCTCGCTAGGATTCTGACAGTTACACTGTTTCACCCTCTTCCCTCAGCCCACGACTTCCTGTCTCTTCTCTCATGTCTTCTCTCTTTCTCCTTCTACCTTTGGCTTCCTGCCCCGTACCCTCTCTTTTTCCTTCTGAAATCTGCCCATAATACAAACATAAACACTAATAATTGTCACATGTTGAGGTGCTCAGTAGCTAAATGTTTAGGCTCCCTAATTATGTTCTTAATTTTATTTTTTTTTTAATTTTTAAAAAATTTTTTAAAAATTAAAAAAATTTTTTTAAATGTTTATTTATTTTTGAGGGAGAGACAGAGACAGAGTGATAGCCAGGGAGGGGTAGAGAGAGAGGGAGACAGAATCCAGAGCAGGCTCCAGGCTCCGAGCTGTCAGCACAGAGCCTGATGTGGGGCTCGAACCCATAAACCATGAGATCATGACCTGAGCTGAAGTCGGACTCTTAACCTACTGAGCCACCCAGGCGCCCCTATGTTCCTAATTTTAACAGCCACTGAGTTGGACATTTTAGATTTTTCTAAAAAAAAAACCATATATATATATATATATATATATATATATATATATATATATGTATATATATGTGTGTGTGTGTGTGTGTATATATATACATACATATATAGATACATACATATATATATACACACACATATATATATATATATATGTATATATATATATATATATGAGGGATAGTTGTTGGCTACTTCTTAGCTTATCTGTGAGAGTCGATTTTGCCCCCATGAGCCCACAGCTGTGCATGAGAACATTTTCCTGACCTTGGTCTTTAGACACCCGGAGCACGCTTGCTCCCCCTACAGTCACAGTTTTAGGTTGCTTACTACATGGCGGAGGAGGATAAGCCAAAAGACAATAAACCTAACAGAATTTGAGTCCATGAGCAGGGACTGTTTTCCGCAGTTTGCTGGGCTATCAAGAAAGATGGCTGCAGACATACAGAGGGAAGAGGCAGAGGAAACAAGGAAGGGTCTGACATCTGAGCAATAGGAGACCCTCCTTGATTTACCTCAACAATTAGAGCAGATCTTTGACATTCAAGTGTACAATCTGTACAAAGTGCAATCTCGCTTTCCAGTGTTTTGATGTTTCAATATATTAATATTCCAGTATCTTTGTTTGCATGATGCTGCCATCATGATATTTTTTTAATGTTTATTTTATTAACTTTTGAAAGAGAGAGAGAGCAGAGGAGACACAGAGAGAGTGAGACAGAAAATCTAAAGCAGACTCTGTGCTATCAGCAACGTGGGGCTAGAACTCACCAACCGTGAGATCATGACCTGAGCCGAAATCAAGGGTTGGACACTTAACCTACTGAGCCACCCAGATGCCACCCCACCATCATGGTATTTTTAAAATCAGAAACATTTACATCCTGAGATGTAGTCATAAAATTAGACACTCCATTAATTTTCAAATGGAGTAAATGTGTACTCATCCGGGAGGACTTTATGTCCCTATAATGTTCAAGAAAAGAAAGAAAAATAATTGATAATCTCTTACAGGGCGCCTGTGTGGCTCAGTGGGTTAAGCATCTGACTCTTAATCTCAGCACAGGTCTTGATCTCAGGGTGGTGAGTTCAAGCCCAGAATTGAGGTCCATGCTGCTGGGCATGAAGCCTACTTAAAAAAAAAAAAAAAAGGGTCTTTGTTTTCAAAGACTTTTGAACAAGCAAAGAATGAACATGACATCATTGAAATGGATACAGATAACTCTGTGTTAGAATCGCCAGCTACATGTGACAAAAACAAAAAAAAAGTTAAAACAATGCAGACAAAAACTAGAACAATGAAATAAGTGCTATCTCTGGGGTGCGGAGGTGGGGAAGAAGCTGTCCTAAAAAGATTTTTTCAAAGTTACAAAGCATAACAAAAAAAATATATATCATTTGAAGATGGACTCAGAGGAGAGTATTTGGAAATACCTTATAACTAGTATTTTCTCACTCTCCCCCTAACTAGGGTAGAGTTAAAAAATGCTTTCTCGGGGCGCCTGGGTGGCTCAGTCGGTTAAGCGGCCAACTTCAGCTCAGGTCATGATCTCGTGGTCTGTGAGTTCGAGCCCCGCGTCAGGCTCTGTGCTGACAGCTCAGAGCCTGGAGCCTGTTTCAGATTCTGTGTCTCCCTCTCTCTCTGACCCTCCCCCATTCATGCTCTGTCTCTCTGTCTCAAAAATAAATAAATGTTTAAAAAAAATGCTTTCTCAGCAATGGGGAAAATTTGTACACATATACTCAAAAGTGAACAGTGATACTATTGGAGTATTTTGTTCTTCAGTTTTTCACTTTTTTTAAGAGCTGAAATTGAATTTCGTGTTAAAATTTTTCATGATCATTTTCATTTTTATTTTCTTTTATTATTATTTTAAAATGTTTATTTTGAAAGAGAGAGAACTCATGTGCATTCAGGAAGGGGCAAAGAGAGAGAAAATTCTAAGCAGGCTCCAACTGTTAGCACAGAGCCCAACTCGGGCCAGAACCCATGAACCAGAAGACCATGACCTGAGCCTAAATCAAGAGTCAGACCCCCAACCGACTGAGCCACCCAGGAGCCCCTCATTTTTATCATTTCGGTATCATTAAATACCATTTATAAATATACATCTTCTATCTGATGGTTTTATGTGTTTACAATTGTTTAACTTGAAGTGCACTAAAATTTTGTTCCGATATTTAATTTCATAAATTATAAACTAAAAAAAACCCCAAATATGCAATATCTGCTAAGCACTGTTGTAAATTCTTTGTATTGACTCACTTCATCTTCATAATTCTATTATCATGTCCATCTCAAGATGGGGAAAGTAGAGGAAGATGAAGTAAATTTTCCAAGGTTGCACACTAGTTCTGTTGGGGCTAGAATCTGAACTGTGCCATCTGGCTCCAAAACCTACGCTCTTAAACACTGTGTCATACCACCTCTCCAAAAACTGACGCATTAGGATTTCAGTATTACATGAAATAAATAGCCCTATTTTGCTTTGGCACCGGGGTTGTAATCAGCAATTCAAGAAAATATAATCCAAAAGCTTCACAAATTCCCAATTCGCAAATTCATTTGAGGTATTAGTTTAGAGATCATCAGCTCATTTAAGAAGTTTGCTTCCATGTTTACAGGCAAGTAAACAGAGGGCATACAGAGGAACAGCAATCTATGTCCTCCTCACAAGTTCGCTTTGAGGAAGGGATTATCACCCCTGTCAAAAATGAGCCCCAGGGGCAGCTCACAAGAGTCAGCGATGTTAAACCTGGCTGACGTCTACGCGGACCTGATCATCTCCCGCACAACCAACAGCTGTGTCTTGCACTATCACTGTGCTCAGCGGCTGTGGGCAGAGAAGGTGGAAGCTGTGCCTGTGCCCAGGGCATGGTCTCAAGTGAAGCATTTCCTAATGCTGAAGCATTACCTTTAGCAAGGTAGCAAAATGTTACCTTGACATTCAGCAATTGGGAGGTAGCCCAAGCCATCTGCCTCTCATTTAATTTTTTTTTAATGTTTATTTATTTTTGAGGGAGAGAGAGAGGGAGGGAGGGCAGGGTGGAGAGAGGGAGACTCCAGGCACAGGGCTTGAACCCATGAGCTGTGAGATCGTGACCTGAGGTGAAGTCGGACATTTAGCCCAATGAGCTACCCAGGTGCTCCATCTGCCTCTTTTATCTAAGGACAGCTTTTATGGCATAGATATAGGTTTTTTTCCAGTATTATCACGTTTCCCCTTCAATCCTCTGCCCCTAAACACTCTCGCCTTTCGTCCACCCTAAGTCACATGCATCCCTCCTTTTCTCTTAACCTCCATGTCTCCCCTGTCTCTCTCCTACACCCTCTCTCCCACATACTCTTTCCCTCTCCTAAGTTTTCATACAGGCTCAGATTCAGCCCCTCATTCCTTTTCCCAGGTAAGAGCCCCTATGACTACTGACTGCTCCTCTTTCCTTCTCTTCTCAGAGCCTTTCATGGGAGGGACCTTTTTCTTCTGCCATTCCCACACACCTTCTCTGACAGAGGTATGACACTGCTCCTGAGAACTGGGGATTTGGGATGTTCAGTCTCAAAATCCTGCCTAACCCTGCCCTTAAGATCCAAGAAAGATTGGTTTGAATACCCCAGGGAAGAGTCCAGAAGTTTGCCCCCATTTCTGTTATTTCCTGACTCTGAGCCCTGCCTCTACCATTAGTGTAGCTTACAGGTCTCATGCTCACCCCGTAAGAGCTGTCTGTGTTCTGCACTGTGTCCACCTGGAAATGAGATACAGCCTTTCCCTCCGTTTCTGCCCCAAACCTACTTACAGGAGGTATTTGTGTGAGGAACAAACTTGACTGAGTGTTCAAGAGTAGGGGGTCACAAATGCTTCAAGGCAAACAGCTTCAAAAGGGACATCAGTAATTCCTGTGTTTTTTCCTGTGTGTGTGTGTGTGTGTGTTTAAATTTTAAGTTTATTTATTTATTTTGAGAGAGAGAGAGAGAGAGAAGTATGAGCAGGGGAGGGGCAGAGAGAGAGAGGGAGAGAGAGAATCCGAAGCAGGATCCTTGAGATCATGACCTGAGCCAAATTCAAGGGTTGAATGCTTAAGTGACTGAGCCACCCAGATACCCAAATATCTGTTTTTGAGAGAGATTGGTCATTGCCAGGGGCTGGGGAAAAAGGAAGAAGATGGGTGAAGGTAGTCAAAAGGTACAAGCTTCCAGTGTTAAGATAAACAATGTACAACGTAGGGACCACAGTTAACAGTAGTGTATCGGGTATTTGACAGTTGCCAAGAGTAGGTCTTAAAAGTTCTCACCACAAACACACACAGAAGGTAAACATATGAGGTAAAGGGCGTGTGAATGAACCTTATTGTGGTAGTCGCTTCACAACATATACATATATCAAACCATCACATAGTACACCTTAATTATATCAACAAGTCTGGAAAGGGAAAAGTATTATTTTTTTTAAGTGTATTTATTTATTTTGAGAGAGTGTGAGTGTGGGAGGGGCAGAGAGAGAGAGAGAGAGAGAGAGAGAGAGAGAGAATCCCAAGCAGGCTCTGTGCCATGAGCACAGAGCCTGATGAGGGGCTCGAACTCACAAACTGTGAGAGTCATGACCTGAGAGTGGGATGGACGCTCAACCAACTGATCCACCCGGGTGCCCCAAGAAATTTCTATTTTTAAAAGTCCATCAGCCAGGGTGCTGGCTCTTGGTCATCTTACCTGCCTTATTGCTCTGTCTTCACTACATCTTACAGCTCTTCCTTTGCCTCTCTTCCTCACATGCTTTTTCCCAGTTATCCTAGTACACACTTATTTTTCTCTATTTAACAGGATAATTCAGCATCCTAGCCCACCATTTTTCAATCTGTGTCATAATCCCTTAGTGGGTGGTAGAGCCAATTTAGAGGGTCACAAAGATTTTCTTTTAAATAAAATAGAAAATACAAGTGTGTGCATAGTAACTATTGTTTTGTGAAATGCATTTTGATCATACCGTATAAATAATAAGAGCTATGGTTAAAAAAATAGTCTATAAGACACTTTCTGGCTTTAATGGGAGACCTTAGCTCCAGGCCCCCCTTTGCTTAGCCATAACCATCAAAGAGCTCAGCAGAATAAAAGAACCTGCCTCTCTGAGCATGACCTATTTTTCTTGAAGGCAGCTTGTAAGATGACTTTAAAACATACCCTAACAGGACTCCCATTTTCTGAAGCGGTCAACTCTGCCAGCTTCTGAACATGATGGTAATAAAGCAGAGCTCTTTGGTCGCTACCTCCTTTTGCAACTGATTTGAGGTTGCTGTTTGACTTAGGGATTTGGTGATGTAATGTGGCAGTGTCCAAATGTAAAATGGTTTCCTCGTCTGTTTGTTTTCTTTTTTTTTTTTTTTTTTCATGTTTTTATTTATTTTTGAAGGAGAGAGAGACAGAGCATGAGCCAGGGAGGAGCAGAGAGAAAGGGAGACATAGAATTTGAGGCAGGCTCCAGGCTCTGAGCTGCCAGCACAGAGCCCGATGTGGGGCTCGAACTCACAAACCGTGAGATCATGACCTGAGCCGAAGTCAGACGCTCAACTGACTGAGCCACCCAGGCGCCCCTCGTCTGTTTGTTTTCTTACCATGTGCAAGGCTGACATCCATCTGGGGATGGGAAATGGAAGTCATCGATGGGAGTCTCAGGGAAGGAGGGAGAATATCTGTTTCTCACATTATTGGTGATATTGCTTAAGGAAAAAAAACACTGATGGCCTTTTAGGCCATATTAAGATGCTCCTACATCAAAGCAGCTGCACCAAACTGCCACAAGCCTGTGTTGGCCCTGCCAGCCAAGTAGCGTGGAGGAAATAAACTTACCAACTCATCTTTTTTAAGGAACATGGGATGGATGTGGAAGGGACATGGGAAGGAACCAGCATTTACTGAGCACCACTGTGTGCCTGGCACTGTAACTCATACAGCCCGGGGAGGTAGGTATTATTATTCCTAGTTTTGAAAGTTATTATTCTAGTTTTGAAAATTTAGGAACATGTTCCTGCTGTGGACATTCTGTTTCTAATTTTAAACACTTTTATTTATTTTTGAGAGAGAGTATGAGCAGGGGAGGAGCAGTGGGAGGAGGGGCGGGGCAGAGGATCTGAAATGGGCTCTCTGCATGGCCCAATGTGGGCCTTGAACTTGTGAACTGTGAGAACTGAAGTCAGATGCTTAACTGACTGAGCCACCCAGGCACCCCCCTACTGTGGACATTCTGAAGGGTCCCACAATAGCTACTGCGGAGCTGAATCAAAGGTGGGGCCAACTATAGTTGCCTAGCATCATCCTCTAAAGAGTGCTGACACCTGCTGAAATCTAGCGAGGTGGAGAATGTTTTATTTCCAGTACTTCTCTTGGGGGAAAGGAGTAAACAGCTGTAAAAGACAGTCGGTGGGCCCCTGGCGGTGGGGTAAAATCAACCCCTGGCTGCTAAACGGCCTCCTGGAGTATGCGGGAGGGTGAGCGACGCAGGTTCTGGTTTGCTGGGTTGCTATGCTGGGTTAGAGCGGAATTCTTCAAGACAGCGGAGGAAGGGCTGAGCAGCTGCCGCCAGAGGGCGCCCTTCCCCCTCCCCCCTGCTTCCGGACACCTCCGCACTTAGCAGCCCTTCGCCCTCCTTCCCAGCACTAAACAGTGGTTAAAGACTGCGGATTTGAAGGCCAGGTAAATCGTTAGCCTCCTGAGGCTACCGCAGTCCAGCCCTGGTTCCATCTGCCTCTCACCTGCCTGGTCTCCAGGCACATCCCTTTGACCTCTGCAGTCTAGCCCTCCCCCAGGGGAGCTCCCTCCTCCCCGCCCCTACTCCTCTCCCTGTGGGTCATAAAGTAGAAATGAAACAAATCTCCCATAACTGCTTTTCTACCACTAGGCATTTTGTAAGTTATTGTGTATATAAATCGAGGTCATTTAGAAATTTTATGTGACTTTCACTTTGAGTAAATCTTTTCAGTACTTAATAACAGTGTTGCTGGAAATTGTTTTCCTAAGGAGAGAACAGCAAGCCCACCGTACCACAATTTCATTAGGTTTCATTTTTCTAACTTTACAGTGACAGCCGTGCAGTTTAAAAATCAAACATCCATGTCATGATGTAGATGAGTCTCAATGAACAGGAAAGGTGTTATTTATAAACCCAAATCTGGCTTTTCCCAAATTCCTTTTTAAAATTAAACAATTCAGAATGCTGTAGAAAATCATTAGATCTTTGTTCCACACTGTGGAGAAAAGACATGGATGAGCAGATCGGGAGGAGAGAGGGACTCACAGAGGGGTGGGGATAGAAAAAGAAGTAGGAAGACAAAGAGGGAATGTAGTGGGGGGAGGGCTGGGAGAAGGATGTGAGGAAGAGGATGAAACAGGTGATGCAGGGAAAAGAGAAGAGAGACATGCTGGGCACTGCGCCTCGTGCCTGCCGTGGTGGGTTAAATGGATGGAAAGGAGAACATGGGTGTTGGTGCTTTAAGAGAGAGTTTTCCTTGACCATGAGGTAGAGTGTGAGGGTGAAATCAGAGGAAAGGCAAGGGGGAAAATAATCACAGAGAGACTGCTTATTCCACTGTCTTTCTCAGGGCATATGCTCATCTTCCAGAGCCACAGCTGAAGAAATTGCAAAAGGAAGGTCCAGAACTACTCCTCTCACAAGGTGAGTATGCTTCCATCTGCCACGCTGTCTGCTTGCTTTGCACATTCTCCCCACGTCATATGCTAACAGCACCCATCGTGTGCCATCCTGGCACAAACACAAAAGGAGGAAGCGAAATTAGAATGTGGGGGAGAGGGATAGAGCACAGCTTGTTTTTTGTTTGGGAATTTGTGGTAATACATGGGTTACTTTCTTTTTTTTTATCTCAATGTATTTTCTTTTTAACTGATGTATAACTTCTATAAAGTATACTAATCATGACAACTTTTAATATGTGTATTAGGACCATGTAACCACCCACAAACCAGATTAAGGTAAATTGTGTTTCTGGACTCCAATAGCATCCCTTATGCTCTCTCCCAGTCTGGATCTCCCCAGAGGTAACCACTTTGCCAGTCTCTATCCCTATAAATGAGCTCTGCCTGTTTGATTTATATATATGGGGGGGGGGGCGGGTAGCAGGAGACATTTGTGTGTTTTGGCTCTTTTTTCTCATCATTCTCTTTGAGATTCATCCATGGATGGTGTTGTGTATAGCGATAATTCATTCTTTTTCTTTGGTGTGTATCATTCCATTGTGTAAATGTATCATACTTTATCCATTTTGTTGTTGATGGACATTTTGTTGTTTCTAGCTTTGGGTTATTATGAATAAAGCTACTGTGAACATTCTTGTACATGTGTTGGGTGTGCATAGACACTCAGTTCTTTACTATATGTACCCTAGAGTGGAATTACTGAGTCAGAGGATATATGCAGTTTTAGATTTAGTAGGTGATGGAACCCTTGGTTACTTTAATCCAAAGTGCCTTAGAGTGACAAGAATTCCCATAGAGACTCTTATCGGTAGTTTTGTAGAAGACTCAGTAAACTGTCAGAGGATGGGGAATAGGGAGGGACGTGAGGAGTACTCTGACGGGAGATTATAAAAGAAAAGAAACAGAGCAGGAAGGAAAACAGAAATGGGAGACAGGGCTCCAGCACATGGAGTTAAGATTTGGTTATGGGATGTTGAGGTCAAGGCAAATGAAGACAGTAGAGAGGACACTGTGGCTGGTTATGGATGGTTCTTCAGTAGTGAATATTCTCTTGCTGATCACAAAAGAGAAAAAAATGGAGAAGACAAAGTTGTATAAGAAGACAAAACCAATTGGAACCAAGCCAGTTGCCTATAAAAATGAGCAAATTCATTTCCCTGAAGACAAAAACAAAAATCATTACCCTCTGAAATCCTGTTCTGTGGCCATCCTGTGGTAGTGATGGTGAAGACTTGGTTATCGTAGATCAAAACTTAATGTCTCCAGCATGAATTTTCCAGCCTTATTTACCTAAAATTAAAACAGTTTAATTATTTTAGAGATTGCAGTCGAGAACAACTTTGTAAGCAATATATCCGATCTTACCAGTTAATGTTCAGCCTTCGGGATGGCTGGACATCACATGCCTTGGAAGCCTGTTAGGGGAAGTCTGTTCATCTCGTCCGGGTTAATTGAGCAAATCATAGCAAGGTGTTGATTTGCCTTTTCATCCTCCCAGTGCTGAGAGGAAAGAAGGTCTGTGCATATAAGTAAATGCTGGTGGAAGTTCAAGATCCCTGCCCCTGTCTGCTGTTCTCAGTCCTAAATCAGTGTTTAGCCGCCACCTGAGTAGGAGTAACACTACCCTCTCTTATTCCTTTCTTCATTTTACTAACACTTATTGAGCACCTCCTCTGTGTAAATAACTGTGATAGTTGCTAGGGGGAGATAAAGGAACTTGTAATCTTCTAGGGTAACCCTAGGTATATAAATGTAATTATAATATAAGGTAAATAAAAGAAGTAATATAATGGATTTATATACAAAAGGGTAATGAAATTTGGGAAAGTATTGGCTTATTGAAGAGTTTCTCAGAAGCTGTAGCATTATAGTTGTGCCTTAAAAATGAAGATGTAGGGGGGTGCCTGGGTGGTTCAGTCGGTTAAGCATCCAACTTCAGCTCAGGTCACACAGGTCATGATCTCGGGGTTTATGAGTTCGAACCCCATATTGGGCTCTCCACTGTCAGCACAGAGCCTGCTTTGGATCTCTCTACCCCTCCCCTGCCGGTTCTGTCTCTTTCAAAATAAATAAACTTGTTAAAAAAAATGAAGTAGCAGGATTTCAGTGGGTCCAGATTGGAGGTGGGGTGGGTACTGGCAAAATAGGAAAAGTTCACATTTGCTTTAGGTAACTAATCTTTCTTAACAACTGCTCTGCCCTGGCTTGAGAGCACCCCTCCCATTCAGAATTGTCTCATTTAAGAGAGACCATAGCATTTATATAGCAGGGAGCATTCGAAACACAATTTAACTGTCTTTAAATGGATATTTGAGCCAGTCTCATTGCAGAAACACATAGAGAACTATATTTTCAGAGGTCTCTTGGTAGAGATGCCTTTGGATGTCCAGCCAGTTGAGATCCTTTAGAAGAAGATTCGTCCCTTGCCCATGCTCTTCTCACTCATGTACTGCTGCCTGGTTGACCTGGCAAGTTTCTGAATCTTGGCAACTTTCTGTGAGGCAGGATTTAGTTAGAATGAACACTCCCCTGAGATAATGCTCTTTAGTTCACTTTTGGTGGTTTGGAGTTCATTCCTTATTCTATTCAATCAACAAGTATTTGTTGAGTGCCTCCCATGTGCCAGAACAGTTTCTGGACACTAAGGTACAATAAATAAGGTAGATTGCTGTCTCGTAGAGCTTCCCTTCCAGTAGGGTGAGACAGACAGTAACTAGAGAAATAAGAAAATGATCGACAAGTGAGAAGAGCTACATAGAGAATTAAAATAAGGTGATGTGATAGTGAGTGAATGGGTGGTTTCTTCTATGAGTTGTCTGAGATGGTGACATCAAGCTGAGTTCTGAAGGAGCCTTCCATGCAGAGATGTGAGGGAAGTGCATTCCAGGCAGAGGCCCAGCTAGTATAGAGGCCCTAAGGCAGGACCCAGATTGGCATATTTGAGGCACAGAAACAAGGCGAATTTGTCTAGAGCACAGTGAGCACACAGACAGTGGGTATGAGATCTTAGAAAGACAGCCTGGGGCCAGGTCATTGAGGACTTTGTGACTCAGGGGAAGGAATTTGGATTTTTTTCTTGCAGCAAATGTACACATAAATACAGATGAAGAGAAGTTCACTGGGGAGACTTCTAAAATACCAGATAATATCCATTTTAATGGCCTTTGCGCTATTTCTCAGATGGAAAAATGAAACTATAGGTGGATCTAGGTTTTCCTGCACAGCTTATCGGTGGGAGAGGCAGAAGCTGAAACCAGCTGAGTGTGTCCCATGGCAGGTAGCAGAAGCACAGACCCATTGTAGCCCACCTGTGACCTCACCCCTCTCCAACATGACCTGATACCTGCATTACACTACCTATTGCTGTCAGTTGGACCAGAGGAAAGAGGAAGGAACTGGGATTCCAGAGCCCAGGCACTGAGTACTGGCTCTGACACTGGAAACCAAAGGAAAGGAAAATAGTTATTGAGTACTTTACGTAGTGCGTAAGCAGGGGAGGGGCAGAGAGGTAGACATAGGATCCAAAGCAGGCTCCGCACTGACGACAGGGAGCCCGATGCAGGGCTCAAGAGTCACAACCTGAGGTGAAGAAGGGCACTCAACGGGCTGAGCCACATAGGCACCCCTGCAGGTTTTCTATCTTAGTTTCCACACCAATCATGCAAAATGGTTCTTCTTATCCCCATTTCACAGATGAAGTAGCAGGGACTCCAACAGATGAAGTATGATTTCTGCAAGTTTGGGAATCCAGCCCAGGTCTGCTTGGTTGCATTATCCTCTGTTGTCTTTCCTTGTCGTGTGTCCTGCGGCCAGTCTTTTATAACCTCTCTGGGCTGGGGTCTTCTCATTCATTAAAGGGGACATGAAAAAAATCAATGTTTATGGCCTCAACTAGCTCTAATATTTGGGATTCTAAATGCCTTTGAATGAGTTTAATTCTTTTTCTGAGTGAGAGTTCTGAACCATACTGTGACAAATGCTTTAACCAGAGCATGATTCCCACCCCTTTAAGGCCAGAGAGGATAATGACCTCAAATCTGGAGCATCCGGCACAGGGGTTTGTTCTTCTGACACCAGGAAGTGAAGGCCACTTAGAAATACAAAGGATACTGTCTTAGCTTCTTTGTCCCCCTTGTTTACAGCTCTTGATTTCTTCTTTTCTTCCTCTATGTCTGGAAAATCCTTCTCATCTTCTAAATCCTTGTGCTTTGAAGACCAAGTTGGCCAGAGGAATGTCAAAGGAGACACGGGGTTAAATCAGAAATGATTCTGTTCACTTCTAGCAGCAGAAGCCTGCCATTGTCACCCCAGACCTCGTCCTCTTGACTCCATTGTGAGAGCAGAGGCTCCACATTCCAGGGTCATCATTTCCTTTAGACTTTGCCACTAGCAAAGGGCAAGTGGCTCCTTCTTAATTGATGTTTGCCTGCTTGGGGCCAAAAGAGCACCACGAACCCTGATACTGTGACCTGAGCTGAAATCAAGAGTCGGTCGCTTAACCAAGCCATCCAGGTGCCCCTGGTCAAAACCTATCTTCAGTGCAAAAGTTATCTTGGGGGTTGAATAAGTGGGAGTGGTTGTCCATTTATAACATGTTTTAAAACTCTAGGAAGGCAAGTCTTTTCTCTCTTAGTGTTCTTTATTTAGGTGAAATGTATCTGTCTTATTAATTTTTTAAAGTTTATTTATTTAAGAAATCTCTACACCCAACATGGAGCTCAAACTCATGACCCCAAGATCAGAAGCCACATGTTCCATGGACTGAGCTGGCCCTTATCTTACTTTTTTTTTTTTTAATGTTTATTTATTTTTGAGAGAGAGAGAGAGAGAGAGAAAGAGAGAATGAGTGGGATAGGGGCACTATCCCCTATAGTGTCCCTATAGGGACACAGAATCTGAAGCAGGCTTCAGGCTCCAAGCTGTCAGCACAGAGCCCGACATGGGGCTCCAACTCATGAGTCGTGAGATCATTACCTGAGCCGAGGGTGGACGCTTAACTGACTGAGTCACCCAGGTTCCCCTTATCTTATTTTTTATGAAAGATCCAACATGAACAATTTTTATCATGATTGGATGTTAGATTTTGTCAAGTACTTTTTCTGCATCTATTGATATGGTCAAATGATTTTTCTTTAGTCTGTTTATATGCTGGATTACATGAACTGATTTTTGGGTGTTGAACTAGCCTTGTACACCCAGGATAAATCCCACTTGGTTGTAGTGTATAATTCTTTTCACACACTTTTGGAATCCATTTGCTAATAATTTGTTGAAGGATTTTTGCAACTTATGTTCAGGAGAGATACTGGTTTGTAGTTTTCCTTCTTGCAATGGCTTTGTCTGTTTCGGTATTAGGATAATGCTGTCGTCAGAATGAATTAGGAAATATTCCCTTTGCCTCTGTTTTCTGGAAGAGGTGATAGATAATCAATGTGATTTCTTCCTTAAATGTTTGTTGGCATCATCAGTAAAACCATCTGAGCCTGGTGCTTTCAGGTTTGAAAAGTTACTAATTATTGATTCCATTTCTTTCATAGATAAAGTCCTATTCAGATTATATATTTCTCCTTGTATAAATTTTGCTAGAAATGAACTTGGTAGAAGACTTGTGTCTTTCAGGGAATTGACCTGTTTCATCTAAGTTATCAAATTTGTGAGCATAGAATTATTTATAATATTCCTTAATTATCCTTTTAATGTCCATGGGATCAGTATTTATGGTTTTTAACTATATATCTACATAATGTATTAATGGATTTTGAATGTACATGGGACCTTTGATTTTTGGTATTGATAATTTGTATCTTCTCTCCTTTTTGCTTGGCTTGTCTGTCCAGAGGTTTATCCATCTTATTGATCTATTCAAATAATCCACTTTAGTTTTGTTGATTTTTAAAATTGATTTTCTGTTTTCAGCTTCATTGATTTCTACTCTATTTTTTGTTATTTATTTTCTTGTGCTTACTTTGGATTTAATTTGCTCTTCTCTTTAAGTTCCTAGGGTGGTAGCTCATATGGCTGGTTTTAGGTCTTTCTTCTTTTCTAATATGTGCATTCAGTGCTATAAGTGTCCTGTTATGCACTCCTTGCACTGGATCCTACAAATTTTGGTAAGTTGTATTTTCATTTTCACTTAGTTCAAAACATTTTAAAATTTCTCTTGAGACTTCTTTGACCCATATGTTACTTAGAAGTGTGTTTTTTACTCTCTAAATATTTTAGAATATCTTAATGTTGGGGCACCTGGGTGGCTTAGTTGATTAAGTGTCTGACCTTATACTCAGGTCATGATCTTACGGTTTGTGAGTTCGAGCCCCACGTCAGGTTCTCTGCTGTCAGCTCAGAACCTGGATCCTGCTTCAGATTCTGTGTCTCTCTCTCTGCCTCTTCCCTGCTCGTTCTCTGTCTCTCTCTGTCTCAAAAATAAATAAGCATTAGAATATCTTAATGTGATTGATTTCTGGTTTAATTCTGTATGCTTTGAGAGCATACCTTGTATAGTTTCTATTTTTTAAATTTGTTGATATGTGTTTATGGCCCAGAATGTGGTCGGTCTTGGTGACTATTCCATGTGACCTTGAGAGAAATGTGTTTTCTGTTGTTGTTCAGTGAAGTAATTGGTAGATGTCAATTATGTCCAGTTGATTGGTGAAGTTGAGTTCAACTATGTCCTTACTGATTTTTTTAACTTTATTTATTTATTTTTGAGAGAGAGAGAGAGAGAGAGAGAGAGAGAGAGAATGAGTGAGGGAGGGCAGAGGTGGGGTGGGGAGGACAGAGGATCTGAAGCGGGCTCCATGCTGGCAGCAGAGAGCCCAATGTGGGGCTCAAATTCACGAACTGTGGTATCATGTCCTGAGCCAAAGTCGGACACCCCTGTGAGCCACACAGGCACCCCTGTCCTTACTGATTTTCTGCCTGCTGGACCTATCCATTTCTGGCAGAGGGCCGTTGAAGTGTCCAACTATAATCGTGGATTCATCTATTTCTCCTTGTAGTTCTATCCATTTTTGCCTCACATATTTTAACAATGTTGTTAGGCACATATACAATAAGGATTATTATGTCTTCTTGAAGAATTGACTCTTTTATCATTATGTAATGCCCCTCTTTATCCCTGATAATTTTCCTTGCTCTGAAGTCTGCTTTATCTGAAAGTAATATAACTAGTAGCTACTCTAGCATTCCTTTGATTAGTGTTATCATGGTGTACCTTTTTCCATCTCTTGAATTTTTTATTTAAAAAAAATTTTTTTAACGTTTATTTATTTTTGAGACAGAGAGAGACAGAGCATGAACGGGGGAGGGGCAGAGAGAGAGGGAGACACAGAATCGGAAGCAGGCTCCAGGCTCTGAGCCATCAGCCCAGAGCCCGACGCAGGGCTCGAACTCACGGACTGTGAGATCGTGACCTGAGCCGAAGTCAGACGCCTAACTGACTGAGCCACCCAGGCGCCCCTATCTCTTGAATTTTTAAAAAATACTACATGAAATCTATCACTGATGAAAGTATTACTTTGGAAAATGTAACTACTCTTGCAAAAGACAGTGTGTAAGCTATTTTCAGTCATTCATACTTTAGTATGAATTAAAGGGGCAAAAGGTTTATGTGATCTGAAGAGAAACCAGAGTATACTTTAGTATGAATTAATATAGACGATCCTGTTAAAGGTAAAGATAATTTTTCGTGGAAAGAAATGGGGAAGTGGTAAGAGATTAAGAGTCTGTAACTGAGACAGGAAGATTCAAGCTCCACAGAAAGAAAGGAGAGAGACAGATGTAAAAGGAAAATCTTGTGTTCTTTGAGATTTATGCACAAGGCTGATGTTGCCTGAATGCTTTAGAGCTTTCCTTTCTAAGTGAGTCCATTAGCAGTTGTGCACCGAGGGTAGACTTGGATATGGAGAGGGAGCTACGAATACACAAGGGCTCTAAGGAATGGCCCAGTGCCACAATACCTAGTGGCTCCCTGTAGGTCTTAGAACTTTCTGTGGTTTCTCTCACTAGGCTTAGGAAATTGAGGGAAAGGCAAAATTGATTCCCAGGCTTATTCCCCAAGGTTCCTTTTTGCTTCCTTCTTTTAGCCACATCCTCTTGTATCACCTTGAACACTTTTTACTCAGACTGCATCAAGATGGCACCAGTATGTCTGGTTATGCTCAACCCTAAGAAGCAGGACATTCTTTCAAAGCCGGCTTCCTGTCAGAGTGTCTCAGGCTTGAGAGGATCTGTCCAGGCAGGACTGGCCTTTCAGCCAAGCTGAATATGTGGTGTGTCTTGATGGTGTGATTTAAGGAGTGCCAGAAAGGTTGCTACATCAAAAAAATTTTATTTTCCACTCATGCCTAAAATTCCGCCCTTAATGATTCATACCTGTTAACAGCTGGTGCCTGGAAGGAAAAGACACAGAAAGAAGATACTGGCTGTTTACTTCCAATTTTGCTTCATGATGACCCATGACTAGGGTTACAAAAGGGATTTCTGGGGCACCTGGGTGGCTCATTTGGTTGAGCGTCTGACTCTTGGTTTTGGCTCAGGTCATGACCTTACAGTTCGTGGGTTCGTGCCCCACATTAGGCTCTGTGCTGACAGTGCAGAGCCTGATGGGATTCTCTCTCTCTCTCTCTCTCTCTCTCTCTCTCTCCCTTTCTCTCAAAATAAGTAAAATAAACTTAAAAAAATAAAGTACAATTTGGAATGTCTTACAACTTTGCAGTAAGTGCTGACAATATTCAATACAAGGTCTCAAGGCCTTGGGGCAGGGGAGAGCAAAAGGCTCTCAGTGACTATTTCTTAGGGTGCAGATTAATAGCAATGAATTGGGTTTGACCAATTCAGTCTAGATCATGACACTTAATATATGGTCAATTAAATATCCTTGTTTGTCTTCAGTATGCTCTATTACTTATTTTCATGTAAAAACAGACGAAATGAAGTTGCATGCTGGCATCCCGCCACCTGCTTTGTCCTTGTGGGGACATATTTGTTGTTGTTATAGTATGATTTAGTAGCTTGACTAAAGTTCTGTTAAGTATTCACATGACCATTTATTCTCATGTCTCTCTTTCTCATCTGCCTCCCATTCTTTTCTACTCTTCTCCTGTTAACTTAGTCATACATGCACACCCTACAGTGACCTACACATATTGTTACTTTATGAAAATGGCTGCCTGGAGACATTTATGAGTATCAAATGCAGACCCACTTTTGCCACCCTTGGCCCACCCTTGCATTTTGATAGCCCATCCAGGAAAGACTGTCATTCAGTGGGGCAAAGTGGAAACATCTTTGGTCATAGTCAGGAGGTTTGGGTTCGGGCTCCATTTTCTACATATAAAGGATTCTGTACCATAAATAGGAGTTCACCAGGTCTACAAGAGAAATAAGATCTTATCATGAGGAGGGAAAAATGCGTGAAGTATATGCCAACGTTCAAGAGCAGCATTTTTCACAATAGCCCAGAGGTGGAAACAATCCAAGTGTCTATCAGCAGATGAATGTGTAAACAAAATGTAGTATGTCTATACAATGGAATATTATCCAGCCATGGAAAAGGAAAGAAGTTCTGACACATGCTACAACATGAATGAACCTTGAGAATATTATGATAAATGGAAGAAGCCAGACACAAAAGGACAACTATTGTATGATTCCATTTATATTAAATATCTAGAATAGGCAAATTCATAGAGACAGAAAGTAGATTTGATGTTAGCAGAGGTTGGATGAGTGGGGTGTGGGTTATTATTGTTTAATAGGTACAGAGTTCCTGTTTAGGGTGATGAGAAATTATGGGAATAGTGGTGATGGTTGCACAATATTGTGAATGTAATTAATGCCACTAAATTTTTTGGTGAAAAATGGTAAGTTTTATGTCCTATATATTTTCCCACAATAAAAAGATAGTAAAATTTAAAAAACAGGAATTTAATAATAAAACTATAGATGTGACTCAAGATCCTGGCATGGGAATAGACTCATAGAGCTAGGAGGAACATATATATGATCAGGTTTGCCTGTGAGACAGATCGCTCTGGCAGGTATGGGGGATGTGTTGTACAAGAACAGTATTGAAAGCAGTGCTGAGTACGAACACTGCCAGGTGTGGCTAGGCAAGAGTTACTAAGCTGTGGCCCAGGCTCACCACTGATCTCCACCATATATACGACACCCCTGAGATACAGTGTAAGTGACAGGAGACCCACCAAGTTGTCTTGGTTTTCTTACCTGCCTTCACACAAGCTTTACCCTGTTGTAACAGGAGCCCACATGTGTCCTTTGCTGGGCTCAGCCTGACACCAAATCTCTACACGGGGAGGAAGTCCATGTGGGATTTAGCTCAGTTGACAAGGATCATCTGTGTGAGCCCTGGAAGCTCTAACCTAAATGTGTCGCTTCCTGGTAAGGTCCTCCCGGGAAAATGCCCTCATAAAGGAAATAAAAGAGGGGTGTTTCTCTCCAGTCTGAGAAAATTCTGATCGCCTCTCCTGCCCTAAAGCTACCTGTCCTAATTCTCCTACCAGACCGGGTGAGCCTCTCTCAGCTCTGAAAGAATGCACTTCCTCCTTTTTGCCTGCTATGTTTGACCTTCCTGCCCATCGGCCATCCTCACTGCCCTGCAGGCTATGTGTGGACCCTGCTTCTCACTGAGTCATCCCACTGCCCATGGCTCCCCACTAGTACGGCTGCCAGCCGGGGGCTCTTCTCCTAACCCACAAGGGGTGCCCATTCTCTCCACCTCTCACTGGGGTGCTCCAGATATGGCTCCCTGCTCCCCAGCTTTGAGACTCTGTTAAGCCAGTTATGGGGGCTTGGTGGTGTGCTGGAGCTTCAACTCTGTGTTCAGTGAGCTCATGTTGGCAGCTTGAAATCAGCCATGGTGGGAGTGTTTACACCACAGAAATCTGTAAACCCCACAAATGAGAGCTTTTCTTTCTGGAGAGCCAGTTGTCCTTTTTATCAGTATACCACTGACTGGGCTTCTGGTTCTTTAAACAAATGAACGAACAAGCAAACTGATCCAGAAATCTTAAGGACTTCATTTCTCTCAGAGATCTTCTGGGTCCTCATCACCTCAGAAGGTAGGAGGCAGGGCTCAGTGAAGATTTAGAGCTTCTCTTCCCACCCACATGGTAAGGTTAATTGGGAGAGGCTGGCTCTGTTTGGGGAGACCAGATTCCTCCCCAGTAGGGCATCCCCCCCAAGCTGCAAGGGCTCTCATCAGCCTCTTGCACTAAAGATAAATTCTTCAGCAGGAGGGTATTTGTGGGCGCCCTCCAGTGATGGGGATCCTGCTTCCTGTAATTCTCAACCCATGTTCTCTCTGCCCATGTTCCTGAGGTTCAAATGCAAGAGAAGCCACCCTCCTCCCAGGCATTTGGACACATCTTCAAGGCCTTGCTGCAGGAGACTGGACACATCAGATATATTATCTTTAAAGCCTCTAGGCTTTGTTAGCTCATTAACATCCCCAGTTTCAACTAAAAAGGCCTGGATGGTGTTAAAGGACAGAAAGAAGAAAGTTGTAATCAACTGGGTTTTACTGTGTTTAAGTTGTTAGGGTTTTGATATGTTTTGAGATTGCATACGTTATACTATTATTTTTGTCATTCACCAGGTACAATTTTCGTAAGATTACACTTGGAATCCTGTGATGGGTTGAATTGTGTCCTCTTTCCACCCCTCTCCCTCACCCTCCAATTACTAAAGTCCTAATCATTAGTACCTCAGATCATGAACCTATTTGGAAATATGGTTGTGGATGTAGTTAGAAAAAAGGAAGTCATACTAAAGTGGGCCTTTAATCCAATATGACTGGTGTCCTTATGAAAGGGGAAAATTTGGACACAGGCATGGATGTAGGGAGAACACCATGTGAATGTGAAGATGGCCGTCTACAAACCAACAGAGTGGCCCGGAACAGATTTTTTTTCCCTCAACAGCCCTCAGAGAGAACCTTGATCTCAGACTTCCGGCTTCCAGAACTGCGAGACAATACATATCTGTTTAAGCCCCCCAGTCTGTGGTACTTCCTTAGGCGGTCCTGGCAGATTAATACACCTCCCCACCCCACTCCCAATAAATTTATTTCCTTTTGTGTCCCACCAGCATTTGTAGACAAGTAAAATTATCATGGTTCACTACAGCCTCAGAATTTTTTCTTTTTAGATAACTTTGTTTATTGCTTACAGCCAGGGGAAACTGAAATCTTGCATATGCTATCCAAAATTAGAACTAGCCCCAACAATTTAGAAATGTTTAAAAAATTATTTAATAAAAATAAAAGAATCTTAAGACACATTAAACTGTATTCACATTACTCCAAAGTTTCTTTTTATATTTGTGAACACATACATTTTCACATGGTTGGAATCATTGGCTTTGTGCTTTCTTGTGTTCTGTGTTTTTCATTTAACATTATTTGATAGAAATCATTCTACAGGGTGATACTCTTCATATTCTTATTTAAATAGGTACGCATTATTTTTGTGCCTTTCATGTATTATCGGTCATTTGTTATTTTCTAATTTTTCACTATGAATATTTTTATATAGTTTACTCTTTAAAAACATACTTCTTTTGAACTATTTCCTTGAGGTACACATGCCCAGAAGAGAAAGTCCTGGATTCCAGTTTCCTAGTTTCTGTTACATTTTTTCCCCATATTCTCTAGACAGGTTGAGCCCATCTGTGGTTTTACCAGAAATAAAAATTAAGTGCAGATTTTTCCATAACGTTGACGTCATTTAGTCTTACAATTTAAAAAATGAATTTCCCTATTTAAAAAGCTTTCCTGGGGCGCCTGGGTGGCTCAGGCGGTTAAGCGTCCGACTCGGCTCAGGTCACGATCTCACTGTCCGTGGGTTCGAGCCCCGCGTCGGGCTCTGTGCTGACTGCTCAGAGCCTGGAGCCTGTTTCAGATTCTGTGTCTCCCTCTCTCTCTGCCCCTCCCTCGTTCATGCTCTGTCTCTGTCTCAAAAATAAATAAATGTTAAAAAAAAAAATTAAAAAAAAAAAGCTTTCCTTAGTTTCCTTAGTTTTTACTTATATCACTACTAGGCAGGGGGCCCCAGGCACTTTGAAAGCATCTGGGTTTATAGTGCTATTTTACCGACATAGGAGCGATGTGCAATAGACACTAGTTCGCTGGGGTGGCCTTGGGTGGTCGGCCTTCCCTCTCTCTTAGCTTGCAGCTCCCGCCACTCCTGCGAGTGCCCCCACCGTGAGCCGCCGGCTCCCTTTGGAACTGCACCCACCAGGGGTCAGCGTCCGCCTAGCTTTGGGCTCTGGCTTCCCACAATGCACCGGGACCTGTAGTCCGCGAGCCGGGAGGGGACCAAGCGGCGGCGGCTGAGCCCGGAGGGTTTGGGGCGCGCGGGCCAGGCGTCCGGGGGGCGGGGCGTCCAGGGGGGCGGGGCTGAGGCGGGGGCGGGGCCAGGCGCCGCAGCCGCTGTGGCCCACAGCTGTGCGGCTCCTGCGGGCAGCCGCCGGGATTTACGTCGCACCCTTCCCAGCCTCGGGGAGCTGTCCACCTGGCGCTGTAGTAAGGTAGGGGGGCTTCTCAGGACCGTCCCTGTGGCGGGGTGTGTGTGGAGTCTTTTCTTGTTCAAACTGGAGAAGACTTAAGCTGCCAAAATTTAGACATGGAGCAACCGGGTTGGCTCCAAGGGATCTGTTTTAAAACTCTTTTGTCTGCGACCCCTTCTCGGCTCCCTCTAGACTCTGTTGGGCTTTGGGAAGCCTGATTTGGGGAGTTTGTGCCTGGGTAATTTCAAGCTCTTGGTTCATCCGTTCTGCCTTGTGTGTGCAGACTTCGGGGTGGGGTTAGAATGTGTGAGAACTTGTGTGGGTGTGGGCTGGGTTTCTTCGGATGTGTGCATGTGTGAGAACTCAGGAAAATTTAGATGTCGGTCGGGGTCTGTTTCACAGTGTGCGTGAGGATCCTGAGCCCCTGCTGTTTCAGGTAGTGAGTGGCGTCTGTCGCGTGCGCCGCCTGCGACACCCTATCCGGAGGTGGCTATCCTGTGATCGAAAGCCAGTGGGTGTCCTCAAGTTATAATAGACCCAAACACACCGCACCCCAGGACTCCTTCCCAGGACCTGCTTCCCGGCAGTCCCTGCTGCCACAGCCAGAGCCCCCTTAACAGCACAGCTGAGCCTAGTTTGGAGATCGCACAGTTTGAGCTTTCCAAAAAATAAAGTTTGCCAAATTGAATGCACTGAATGGAGGAGTGGGCACCTGCGATAGCTTAAGCTTGTTGGCGTCTGTCCTCCTCAGCCTGTTTCTGGGTCACACTGCATGGCTCCATTCATTCAGTCTCCCTTCCTGGTAATAATGCCAACCCAAAATAATCCCATCCTGAAAACTCCAGGCTTTGGTTCTAAAATGATGTCCCTTTTGCCCACTTCTAAAGGTTCAGAAAAGCCCATTAGTCCTCTGATCCCTATCCCCAGCGTAAAATAAATTATATTTTTAAAGGTATATAGATTTTAAAAACCCTTACCCTATATTATATCCATTCTAATCATTATCAATTGATTGATTTTACTTATGATATACATGCAGTTTCATTTATTGTTTAATAATAAAGATTATAACTAGGAAAGCTAAAAGATATATTCTTCAGTTGAACGTGATCCTAATTAGCAAACTAGCTCATCATAAAAGGCAGAAGATGGGAAATCAGACAAGCTTGATTCTAAAACATTTCTGCCTAGAGGTGCCTGGGTGGCTCAGTCAGCTGAGCGTCTGACTTTGGCTCAGGTCATGATCTCATGGTTGGTGAGTTTGAGCCCCACTTCTGGCTCTGTTTTGACAGCTCAGAGCCTGGAGCCTGCTTCAGATTCTGTGTCTCCCTCCTTCTCTGCCCCTTCCCAACTTGTGCTCTGTTTCTCTTTCTCTCAAAAAAATAAAATAAAACATTTTTGCCTCCAAGAAGAGAACTGTTGGATGATTAAATTTTCTTTATTGTTCCTTTCAAATATAAAATGCCATGAATCAACACAGATTTTTTTTTTTTTTGCTAGACACAGCTCTTGATTGGAGATACCAATAAAAACTAAGAAAATTCTTTCGAACTGTTACCACCTTACCTATGCCCAAGGAAAGAGGGTAGGTCTAGAAATTGTTAGGATTCTAAATTTTTGTTAAGCAGGGATTCTTAATGGTCCTTAATGCTGTCTCTGGGTACTTTGCTCCAGAAACGTCAGTTTTCTATCAAAATGTGAAATTATGAATTACTCGTTATGTAAAATATTTTCTATTTGGAAAAGATTTGTATTCTCCACATTTAACATTACTGTTATTTTATAGCATTATGTATTTATGAGTAAAAAGATACAAACCTTTAAAAAACTAAATACAAGAAAAAAATTGTGTTGGTATACATCAGTGGTTCCCATCATGAGGTCTTCGGTTATTGGCAATAAACACAAAAGATAAAACCAAAATCCAGTATGTCGTTAATAGTCACCAACACCCATAAGAACGAGAGGGGACTCTTTGAAGCTTAAAAGGAGCAGTTTAAGAACATGTTAGAGATAACTTTGCATAGTACATTGTAAACATCAGTGAGCCCATAGCCTCAAGAGAGTCATGTGGAAAGACACCGACACCCACATAAGGAAACTTAAATACAAATTCGTGGGCTCACAAAAAATAAGCAGATCAAATGTTTCCTATATCAGCTGTAAATATATGCATTTTAGTTAGCTTAAACAACCCATTGCTTTTACAGTCTTCCAATGCCCTTATTCAAAAATGGCACAGCTGGCACAGTTCTTGCTTCTGAAGGAGATCAACTTAAAAACTGACCTCTAGCCACAAGCTGGTTTACAGGAGTTAGCACAAACAAGCAACTCATAATTTACTCCTTTCTTGAGCAGATCTTTATCAGGCACCTACTAAGTGTAAGAGTGGACTCACTGCTTTAGTCTACTCCTTGTGAAAAATAGCTGTAGGGAAGATCTCTTATTGGGGGCTGTGTCATCAGGACCATACAATTAAGGGCCTGGATAGTTCTTGCCTGCTAAGGAAGCAAAAGCATCTTTCAAAAGAACCATGAAGGGGCGCCTGGGTGGCTTAGTCGGTTAAGCATCAAGACTCTTCTGGCTCAGACCATGATCTCATGGTTGGTGAGGTCGGGCTTCACCCTGACAGCATGGAGCCTGCTTAGGATTCTCTCTCTTCCTCTCTACGCCCCCTTCCTTGAATGCATGCGCACACGCGCTCTCTCTGTCTCAAAATAAATGCTTTTTTTTTTTTTTTAAAGAAGAAGCACCGTGAAGACCAGAGGACCTCAATTTAAAGACACACCAATTATTTTGGAAGGAGAAGGGGATAGAGAAAATACCTTTAAATATTTCCCCTCTGGCTTCTATCCCTTATGGTGCCAGTTAACAACAACAACAACAACAACAACAAAAAGACACCAAATTAACAAAAAAATCATTATATAGTGATACTAAAATTATTCTAATGATGGAGTCATGTAATATGAGATTATAGAAGCATTAACTCAAGAGTTAATCATATGTGAACTATCCCAACTTTACAATAAAACCACCCTATTTGTTCATATTCATATATTTATTCAATAAACATCCTACCACTGTGCTAACACTGGAAATGCAAATAATCTAACCCCTGACTTTAAGAAGCTGATTTAGTTGGGGAAATCAACCTACAGATAATTCCAAGAAAGTGTGTGCTTGGTATGATGATGTCTGCTCATGCTGCTATGGGCTCCTATTATGGTTTGGTGGAGTTGGGAAAGGCCTTCTGGAAAAGGCAGTGCCTGAAATTCATATGAAAGAATGACTTTTAGCCAGGAAAGGGGAGGAAGAGTTCTCCAGGTAGAGGGGACAGGTATTAACAAAATCATGGGGGTGAAGTGGCAATATAGGAGGCCTACAAAGATTAGAAATAAGACTGAAGAGAGAGGTAGGGGTCAGCGCAGAAAAGGCCTGGGCAAGGGGGAGGGGAGCCACTGAAATCTTTAGCGGGAGAACAACAGGGTTGTATGTGCTTTAGACAGTTACTCTCAAGCCTGAGTGAAGGCTAGACCTGGGAGGCCAGGAGGTAGGTGGCGATAGCAGTGATTGGAAAAGCAATGATGAGGGCTTAGCATTTGTAGAATGCATTACTATTTCTGGCTTTCTCATATTTTCATTTGGTTTTTAGAACCACCCTTTGCAATCAGGGTAGGGTAAGATTCATGTCTTCATTTTCTAAGTGCTTACCTGAGTGCTTTGTGTGCATCATCCTTGACCCTCATAATAACTCTGCAAATTAAGTATTATGAGGTTACTCTACAGATGTTGATACTGAGGCAGAGTCAGAAGTGGCTCCAGATCCAGTGTCTAGTGCAGGATTCATTCTGAACAGCAAGTGGGTCCTGCCCCTCTTGAGAATGAGGCAAGACAACCCTTCTAGGCAAATCTATACCCTGGAAACACCTCTCAGGAGTCAGCCTGGCAAAAAGACTGAAATACCAGTTTTTTAAATTTTATTTATCTCGAGAGACAGAGACAGCATGAGTGGGGGAGGGGCAGAGAGGAGGGAGACAGAGAATCTCAAGCAGGCTCTGTGCTGCCAGTACAGAGCCCAATGTGAGGCTCAAACCCACGAAACCGTGAGATCATGACCTGAGCCAAAACCAAGAGTCTGATGCTTAACCAACTGAGCCACCCAGGCACCCCTGCAACCCTAGCTTCCTAAGTAGTTCTGTCTTTGCATTTAAACGTCCCATTGAACAAAACAGTGTGACAGTTCCTCAAAATAGTAAACATAGAATTACCATGTGATCCAGCAATTCCAGTTCTCGGTGTATTACCCAAAAAAGTGAAAGCAAGTCCTCAAACAGATGTTTGTATGCCTGTGTTTATAGCAACATTATTCACAGGAGTCAAAAGGGGGATCAACTCAAGTGTCCATCAGTGGACAAATGGATAAACAAAACGTGGTCTATCCATACAATGAAGTATTATTTACTCAGCCTTAAAAAGGAAGGACATTCTGACATGTGCTTCAAGACAGATGAACCTTGAGGACATCATGCTAAGTAGAGAGCCAGTCACAACAGAACAAATAGTGTAGGATTTTACATATGGTAGAGATGGAAAGTAGGCTGGTGGTTGCCAGGCACAGGGGAAGAGGAGAGTGGGAAACTGCTGTTTAATGGGTAGAGTTTCAGTTTAGATGAGATGAAAAGAGTTCTGTGGATTAGCAGAAGTGATGGTGGCACAACAGTGTGAACGTGCTTAATGACTCTGAATGGTACACTTAAAAATGGCTAAAGTGATCGATTTTATTTTACCACCACCGCCACCACAAAAAAAAAAAAAAAAAAAAAAGCCTATTGAGCCTATTGAGCACTTTGGTCAGATGACCAAAGTCCAGAAACTTTAAATAAATTTGTGATAAGAAGACTAGGCAATGTAAGTCAAAAATTAAAGCAGACATCTCAAAAGGCCCAGCCCAAGCAAAGAATGCTGGCTGGATTCCCGGAGGACAGATTACGGAAGTGTAAAGTTGGAAGGTCCCAGAGGTACCGTTTAGTTCAACCTCCACCTTTTACAGATGAGCACAGTGAGACCCAGAGTCGTCAAGTGACTTGCCCAGGGTCACTGAGCAAGTTCAGGCAAAGGGAGAATTTAAAGCAAAAACCTGGCCTCTGCCAGACAGTTGTGCCTGGTACTGGCAAGGCACCTCTTTGAGCTGACAGAGGTGTGCTTTGGCTTTCTTTCTAAGGAGAAAGAAACCAGGATTTCCATCTTTATTAGCCTTGCTGCAGTCAATGCAGACGATTACAATTACTGCAGAGATTTGCGTGCTTGGCACTGGTGTTTGGTTGCTGGCTTTGTCTAGGTATCAAGGTGAGGTGGGAAAGTGGGGAGAAGTTAGAGTTTGTTCATTCATTCATTCATTCATTCATTATCAAATATTTGAGGGCCTCTGTTGTGCCACATATCCTTTCCAGTTTCCAATTTTTCCATCAAGTAACAGCTGTCTGCTAGCTTTATTCTAGATGCTGCTCTGCCAATCACCCTTGGACATAAACTCTAAGTTGCATTAACCTTCCTGACTTACAGAAAGGTCAAGAGGGGAACAGATACAATTGGAAGGGAAGTGACGTGAGGGTGACAGATACCAAAGAGAGTTGTGCTTCCCAAGAGGAAGCCACATGGAGCTAAAGGATTCTCATTAGGACGTGTGTCCAGTGGCTGCAGACCCATCAGGATGGGAGTCCTACTCATGTAACTCTCCCCGGCACAGACAAGTGTGGGGATTGCCTGAAGTTCTTAATGACTGCATGGAGGGTCAGTGATACCCACAGTGGGAACCCCAAAAGATAAACAAAAAGAGTGATACACAAGAGACAAGCAGAGGTAGAGAGAGAGAGATGTGGAAGACAGGGCAATCTGGAAAAGCCCTGACATTCATGGAATGACACCCCTATCGTGAGGCCTGTAAGGATAAAGCCAGGTTGGCCCTTCACAACTATGTGCATAAAGGTGAACGGAGGCTTTTTTTCTTTCCAGTGTATGGACTTACCTGCTTTCAGGAGATCTTAAGTATAGGACATAAGGTAAAACAGAACTTAAAAAATAAGGCACTAGGGTAGTTCAGTAAAACAAGCACCAGATTTGAAACCACTTAAGAAGGAAGGGCACATGAGAAAGTCACAGTGCCTGGCGTAGAGGAGACACACATTATATTCGAGCTAGATTTAAAATTGTAACATGTAAAAGTGGTCATAGCAATGAAGCAGAAATAGATTCTACTAGGCACCTGGGATGAGACGCTTTGGCATGGAATTTGGCTTTATGTTTCTTGGAAGCCACAATATAAGAGGAAACAGGTTGGGTTACATCATATTCTTATTCCGGCAAGATAAAATATACAGATTCAACTATAGAGAAGACCTTTTTTTTCCTCTGGAACTAAATTCAAAGAAGGATTTATCACATAGGCTCCCTTGAATATAATTTTGAAGCTGTGGACAATATCTTCAATACTATTTTATAATCCACTCTGAAAACATCATGCAGATAGGAATGGTTTTTATGCAACTAACACTTTTAGCTTTGGTGGAAACTATCTGGAGTTATCACTGGAAGTGTAAAGTACTTTTCTGTTAGAATGCTGTTGTGGTAGGATCCCAGGGGAGTCATTTTCAGGAAGTTACCTAAGGATGAGTCATCAGAAGAACTTGGGGAAGCGGACAGAATTGGACACCTGAGCAGGAAAAGGCTTAACTGTTCATTGAGTTTAGTCATCTTTACTGTCATAAAGAAGAGTATCCCTTGGCAGGAAACAAGAACTGAGTGGCCCAACAGGCATTTAAGCTTTGAAGCAAGAATAGAATAAGCCCTGTGCTACTCTTGACACAAGATGGCGGGCTCCAGGAACAATAGTACCTGCTGCTCACGGATCGGCCAGCAAGTAACAAGCAGGCAGTGAATTTACTTCATGTTAACTAAACAGGAGGTTGTGAGGTAATGGAAAGGCCACAGGCTTTGAAGTCAGATAAATCAGGTTCAATTCCTAGCTCTGCTACTTATTAGCTATGTGATTTCACAAATTACTTCCTTTTTCTCATCCTCCATAGGATGGTAATATTTTCCTTTTATGAGTCATTTTACTGATCAGGGATAAGATGTATAAACAAAAATAGTAATGGTAGCTAACAATTATTGATGCTTACTTTGGATGAAGCATTATGTGAAGTGCTTTACATGCATTATTTTGTTTATTCTTCAGAGCAGTTCTCTGTGGTACATACTACCTGGCACCTAGGTTCTCAACAGTTGGTGTGTATTAGTATTATTGGTATCAGTTATAATAATAAACTGAGTAGATAAAAATGAAGGAGGCCATCTTTGCCCTGGGAACTCGTGCTTGGAATAGGGGTCAGCAAACTTTCATCCACAGGCAATCAAGCTCATATCTGTTTTTGTATAGACAGTGAGGTAAGAGTGTTTTTTACATATTTACATGGTTGAAAAAGTCAGAAGAATACTATTTCATGACAAATGAAAATGATGTAAAATTCTGCCCATGCTGTAAGAGATGATCACTCCCACCTTTTTGCCCGTGTACCTCCTATCACAGCACCTGTCCCTTTATATTTACTTAGTCTATGAATCCTTCAAAGTTAGGGAAGATGTCCTAATCGCTTACTTCTGGGACGTGGTAACCTCCACGTGTGAAGGCCGAGAAGGAGAATCACAGTATTCTAAAGGAGGAATGAACTCTCCAGCTCAAGAACCTGGAAAGATAGGTAAGAAATGGGGCAGATAAACGAAAATCCAGGCAAGGAGGACCCAGGATAGCAAAGTTCCTGGCTGGGTTTTTGTTTTTGTTTTTGTTTTCTGAAGAACATTGAGTAATTCCATTTAGGAGTACCCTCAACCCTAAAAGACAAAAAACACTCTTCAGAGTATTGGCATCATAGCTTCCTGAAGATAGACATCACAAGACTCCATTGTAATTTAGAGAAGATGTTTCAGGAAGGGCTGAGCTAATATGGTCCCCAAACCACATGATGGTAATGGAACAGGGTATATGGATAAACTTGAACACATAGATAGCTAACTGGACGGAGGAAGGCCATCTCTTCATGCAGATGCCTCACATGAGTTCTTGTCACTCTCGTCTGAAACTTCAGAGCCTTGACACTGCAAAGGGACCTTATCTAGTAGCCTCTTGATATTTGATATTCTGTCAGCCCAAGGGGTTGTATCTGCTCTTACAGAGAGCAGAGAGCTGTTGCCCATAACTTCGATCTCTTCATTGGGCTGTCACTAAGATCTCAAAACCTTTAGTTTGCCAGCATGGTTTGAATTTTGATTTGCTTTGAAAACCCAGACTCCTTATCATCTCCTAGCCTGCTGCATCTTATCAACCACTTTGGGCTTGGTCACGCCATTTTGTGAGGTCTTCCTGTGGTTTATCTCCATCAAGTTGGCAGTTCACTGTGCAGAAAAGCTGAATGTCATAGAAGCATACTTACCAGTTCCTCCTTTAGGTTAGTAATGACGAATATTCCAGTACTAACATTTTCTTTTATTTATAAAAGAGACTCTCTTATAATGGTCTCGTTTGTAAATCAGTTGTCTCATTATCATTAGAAATTTACTTTCAGGTTTCGTTCTTTCTTCGACTTACCAGATTTGGGTAAAACCAGGGAATGGTTACTGTCATAAAGTGGGCCCTCAGAGTTTCTAGTTAATTCTTTTTTATTTTCCTAGCCTCTCTCCTGTTCCCCAGAGCAAGTTTTCAAACAGCCTCTCTTCTCCTTAAACCTCCCACCACCCAGGTTCTCCTTGCTCTCCACAAAGGACCATGCCCACTACTTTACGGGGAAGATAGAGGTGGTCAAACAGTAATGCCTTGAGTTCCTACTGCCATGTGAAAATGTCTGGTTAATTTTGCATGTATCCTCTGCTCTTTCTGTACAGTCCCAACTCAAGAGGTATCCTTCCCTTGAGTTAGGGCCAGCCTTTAAATCTGTGCCTTGGCCTGTGCTCTGGACCTTCTCCACTCTCCTTCTCAGGGACCCCTCCCAATGATTGCTGAGTTCTTGGCACTAGCCTTTATACATGCCTCCATCTCACCCATCTGAAAATCACTCCCTCGGACAGCCCTTGTCTTCACAACATGACTTATTTAAAAAAATTTTTTTTAAATGTTCGTTTATTTGAGAGAGAGAGAGAGAATGAATAGGGGAGGGTCAGAGACACAGGGAGACAGAGGATCTGAAGTGGGCTCTGCACTGAAAGCAGAGAGGCCGAGAGCAGGCTCTGCACTGAAAGCAGAGAGCCTGATGTGGGGCTTGAACTCACAAACCATGAGATCATGACCTGAGCTGAAGTCAGACACTTAACCAACTGAGCCACCCAGGTGCTTCCACAACTCGGCTTCTTGATTTAGAATTGTTTCTATTCTACTTCCTCATCTCACCTCTTCAGCTTTCTTTACTCTGGCTTGTACTCTTATCACTCCACTGAAATTGTCCTCACAAAGGCCACTGACTACTGCCATGTTGTTGACCCCAGTGCATTTGTCTTATCTCTCAAAAGCATTTGATTTTACTGACTACATGCTTCTCTTTGAAGAGTTCTCTTCTTTTGGCACTATACTTTCCTGGGTTCCTTTTTCCTCTTGCTTTCTTCTTGGGCTCACTTTCCTGTGTCACCTCTTCAGTGGTAGTTCTACCCTGGGCTCTGCCCCCACTCTTCCCAGCGTTCTTTTGGTTCCAAGTAATAGGACCCCAATTCAAATTGAACTGAACAACCTACCAACCAAACCACCACTACCACCATCACCACCACCAAAAACCACAACAAAGGAAATGCATTGATTCATGTGCCTGCTGGGATAGCCGGTCCAGAGACATAAAATAAGGACGTCACAAACAACCTCACTCTAGCTCTTAGCTTTGTTCTTCCTGTGTTGACTCCATTCTCAGGCAGCCTCTTTCCAAATGATGGCAAAATGCCTGCCAGCAACTCTAGGCTTATATCCAATCCTCTTAACAAACAATGGAAAAATTTCTACCCAATTTCTCAATCTGGAGTTCTAGGAATCAGTTTTTGAGTCCTCTTCCCCCACTGCTTAATCACTAAGTCCCATCCCAGCTTCTAAATATCTATCCCCTCTCTGCTGCCAGTATTTTAGTTCAGGTCACCACTTTTTGTCTATATTCCTGCAACAGCCTCCCAGTGATTTTCTCAATTTTTTCTTCACATTCCAACCAGGGTCAT
Source organism: Panthera leo (assembly GCF_018350215.1). NCBI lineage: Eukaryota > Metazoa > Chordata > Mammalia > Carnivora > Felidae > Panthera > Panthera leo. The sequence goes on from NC_056682.1 coordinate 49,993,808, forward strand.
CTTTTGAAAATGTTCATCTGATCCTATCACAAGCCTTTGATGACCCCACATTGGTGGGAAGCTAAAGGCAAGTTAAGTTCTGTAAACACTCGTGTGATTCAGCTCTTGCTTGTTTCACTTTTGACTTCATCTCTTGTTCTAGGCAGTTCAGCCATAGATGCCAGATTAGCCACCTGTCTCCCGGCTGTGCACCTTTTCACGTAGCGCTCCCTGCACCTGGACCATTTCCCTCTTGAGCCCCCTTCCTCATGAACCTCTACTTCTCTTTTCAGTTCCCACATTAGATACAACTGTATTGAGAAAAGCCTTCCATATTGCATTGTGCACATATTTTTTCCTGTAAGAGCGTTCTACTTTCCCATCTTAGCAATTATCACACTCTGTTGTAATTGTTAAATCATCTATACCCCGCAGCAGACCATACAGTCTGTGAAAGCAGACATTTCCCATGTTTTATGAAATATCCTCAGCATCAGAGTAAGACACTCAATAAATATTTATTGCAATTGTGACATAAAATGAGACATTATTGTCCTAAAGGATTTTCCAGTTTTCTTCTAGATTTTAGAATCTGGGTTGTTTCAATAGGCTATTGGAATATCTAGAATACAATGTCTATTGCCTTTTTGAAACTATGCTTATTGGTCCTCCTTAAAGAATAGTAGTTTTCTTTCTTTCATTCTTTCTTTCAGGCACAAGTGGGGGGGGGGGAACAGAGAGAGTGAGAGAGATAGGGGGAGGGAGAGAGAGAGAGAGAAGTGGAACTCACCCGGGGCTTGTGTTTTTTCACCCAAAGCAAGGCTCATGCTCACCTGAAGTAGGGCTCAAACCGTGTGATCATGCTCTGAGCTGAAGTCAGATGCTTAACGACCGAGCCACCCAGGCACCCAAGAATAGTAGAGTTTTAGAACCGAAGAGGATCCTAGCACTCATCTAGCACTATCTCCCTTCATTTGGCCGATGAGAAAGACAGCCCAGAGGGACTGTAACATGTATAAGCCACAGAGCTAATTGGACTAGAACTCAGAGCTCATGACTTGCAGAATGGCTTCTTCTTCTATGGCATCATGATATCAGCACTTCTAACAGACTAGTGTAGTATGATTATTATATTAATTCAAAGGAATCTTATTGCCTCTAACCTCACGTTTTACTTTTTAAAATATACTTCATGATCCTGTACATCTCAATAGATTCTAACACTTTCTCAGGATGAAAACCACTGCTTGGTCTGTGGATACCCAAGTGTCATCTGGAGTTCTCTCCTCCCAGGTAGGGTTGATGGTGGATGCCCTTGGCTCTCTAACAAAGAACTAGAAGTTATGCGTTGGATTCATTGCTTCACTGTTTTGCCTCGGAAGGGTAATTACTGAGTAGATGCCATCTGGATTTGATCTGAGGAACACTCATGTTGTGTAAAGGAAGCAACACACTTCTGTTTAACTCGTGTGAACTTCTGTTCTCCATTGCCTCTCTGATGTCCAATATGAAACAGGAGCTTGAAAAGAGAATTGCTTCTACACTTGATTTTAGCCAAAAGGCCAAGAAGCGATGAGAATTGCTTTTATAAAAGCCAAGTCGAGATGTGGAAAAAGACTGGGTGAGAGTAACTTACTAAGGATAATTATAATAGAATTGAGTATGGGTGAGGGCACCTGGGTGGCTCAGTCCGTTAGGCATCCGACTTCAGCGCAGGTCATGAGCTCACAGTTCATGAGTTCGAGCCCCGTGTTGGGCTCTGTGCTGACAGCTCAGAGCTTAGATCCTGCTTCAGATTCTGTGTCTCCCTTCTCTCTCTCTGCCCCTCCCCTGCTCACGCTCTCTCTCAAAAATAAATAAACATTAAAAAAAAAAAGAATTGGGTATGGGTGAGGAAACAAATATTAGGGAAAGTTTTTAGTTAATTAAAAATTTTTTAATTTAAAATTTTAATTTAGTAAAATTTTTATTTTACTTTATTTTTGTGAGAACTAAAATTATATGACATTTTAATTTTAGGCTGCGAAAACAAAAACAAGCAAACAAACAGTAACAACAAAAAAACCTGAAATAGGCTTGTCAAATGATGTAAATTCATCCTTTCCAGGGAAGCAGAAGGTAGACCAGTGCAAGTTATCCTCAAGGCCACTTAATTCGTTAAAAATTTAAAAAAGAATTGTAAGGAAACCAAAAATGGAACCACTTAACCAAAGCATTATGAAACTCCAGTTAATGGACCTATTCCAAAAGAAAATGCCTTGACGGTTCATTCAGAGATTGTGTATAAATAAATGTTCTTCAAGCATTAATTTAAAATATAACGTTCAATATATTTTTTCATCATGATGCCCTGCTTTTCAAGGGCTCGGACTAGCCCTACATATTTCCTTTCTTCTAAATCTTCGTAGGGTGCCTAATGCAATGTTGTGCATATGCCTTTGATGATGGAATTTTGTTTCCCAACCTATTTTGGGGGCCAGCTATTCTTCCTTTGTTTTTTGTTTTATTTTGATGGGCCATGAACTTTTATTATCCCTATTTGAGAAGCCACAGTATTACCAACTAGTCTTTCTCACTCTGGGTCAACATTGTTTTGTTTCATCCTTACCCCCTTCTTTTTAACTTGCAGATACTATTTCTTCCAAAAAGGAGAGAGAGAAATAGAATATATAAAGAGATGCTCAATCAACCAGTCTCTGTTGGAGGCTTGGCATGTTATTTGTCGTAGTTCTTGATACTAAAAAGGAAACTAAAAATGAAGTGAAAGACAAGTTAAAGTATATTTAAAACAGATGTCTGTGCTTAACTTAAAAAATTCCAAATGTAACCCTTTGACCCAGCAAGCCTACTTCTCGAAATCGATCCTATGGAAATAATTAAACACATGCAAAAAGATTTATCTCTACCATGTTCATCTCAGCCTTGTTTATAATGGGGAAGAATCAGAAACAACTTGAATTTTTAGCCACTGGGACTTAACATATAAATACAATGGAATTCCTCAGTTAAAAAAGATGCACTTATGGACATATAAAGATAGTTACCTTTATTAATTGGAAAACGTAAGTTATAAAGTGTATACAGATTCAGGGCCCTTGGGTGGCCCCGTTGGTTGAACATCCGCCTCTTGATTTCGGCTCAGGTCATGATCCCAGGGTTGTGGGATTCAGCCCTGCATGGGGCTGGTGCTGGGCATGGGCCTGCTTAAATGTCTCTCTCACCCTCTGCCTCTCTCCCGTGGGCATGCATGCTCTCTCTCTCTCAATATATGTATTTATATATAAATAAATAATAAAGTGTGCAGTTTCACCCCACTTTTGTAGAAGAAAAATAGGCAGAAATGACTAGGAGGAGATACAAAGATTATATGGTGGTAATGAAATCAATTTTTTAATCTGTAATTTTTTAAACTTTTATACAATAAATTTCTATAAGGTTATATTTAAATTAGAAACTGCTCCAAACAAAACAGTTTTCATTAATGTCATTATTTTCTATGATCTTTTTCTTGAGAAGTAATTGATTATAAATAAATGTGGAGATATTTGAGGTCTTATGAAAAGGAAAGTGTTTCTTTTACTTTCTTGCCTTCATACTGTTTTTTCTAGATGCAGTGGATTCCAAATCAATAGCTATGTTAGTTGGAGTGTTGTGAGAAGAAAGCACACTAGTTTACTTCAATTCTCTTTAGAACTTGGGACGTTTAGTGCTGCCTGGATGGCTCAGTCGGTTGAGTGTCCGACTTCAGTTCAGGTCAGGATCTCACAGTCTGTGAGTTCGAGCCCCGCCTCAGGCTCTGTGCTGACTGCTCGGAGCCTGGAGCCTGCTTCAGATTCTGTGTCTCCCTCTCTCTCTGCCCCTCCCCTGCTCATGCTCTGTCTCTCTCTGTCTCCAAAATAAATAAAAACATTAAAAAAATTAAAAAAATAAAAGAACTTAGGACATTTAATTTTTAGCTTTTTGTCTAGTAACTCTCTGTGAAATGTGGAGAACTTCCTCATTACTATCCCAGCAGAGACACTGGATAGTGGGCTCTACTCCTGGACTAGAACATGGCCAATCTTTGCCAAGAAGCCATAGGTACACATAATAAATACTAAATTAAGGGGAATCAATTTACTATAAAATTCGTAATAATTCAGCTGGCCACCTAGGGTAACTCATCACTCTTACCCAAACTACTGTGAACATTTACTAAATTGTCAAAATAATTATGAGCTATTAATTCAACAAATATCTGAAAATTGACAACCTGGAATCAAATCCTGGCTCTTCCCTTTAACTCTGTGAGCTTGGAGAAGTAAGTTAATTTCTCGGGGCCTCGGTTTCCTCATGTATAAAATGAATAGTATAATACATTGTTGTTGTAAGGATTAAATGAGAAACAAAATGTATAATGCTTAGCACATAGTAAGCTCTCAGTAAATAGCAACTATTAAGTACCTAATATGTGCCAAATACTGAGATTCACACTCATTCATTCAGCAAACATTTATTGAGTGTTTAGTGTGGGCCAGAGTTCTAGGTACTTGGGTTTTACCAGTGAACAAAAAAGACGAAACAGACTTTCCTGTTATCATGGAGTTTACATTCTAGCAAATGCAAAGATTAAATACAATGTAGTCCAACCCATGGTTACTGATAATACAAATTTCTGTTATTACTATGAATATGTTATGTGCCAGGCACTGTGTGAGTGATTTTCATATATAATCTTAGTTTCTCATTAACCTTGTGAGGTAGGGATTATTGTTGTTACTTGATGTGGTGGAAACTGAGCATCAGAGAGGTAATGTACATTAAGTTAGCAAATAAGTGGAGGAGTTCATATTCAAAGCCACTTCACCACCACACCTTGCCGCCTACACTTGGTAAGTCATTGGTGATTGTTATTTTCTTCACTTTCTTGCCAATGCTTTTTGCTCTGCAGTGGGAGCTTCAAGGGAATGAAATTTGAGTGTTCCTTATTTCGTATTAAAATACTTAATTATCTTTGCAGGAAATACTCAGAGAGGGAATAAATGACTCTCCTCCATGTGTAGAAAAGGGGTCACCATTAGAGGGAGAAGTCACGGTGCAGTCTTGAGAGCGGCACGTAGATGGGGTCTGGGGGGAGACTCCCAGGGGAGTTCCCTTGATGCTGATCATCCTACCAGGAAGGAAACAAAGAAGTTGATGCCTCCGGTTTGTATCTGATGATGTTGCATCATTTATGTTTCCTGGCTCGGAGTCTTTAGCAAAGAAAGATGCAGCTTCTCCAGCTCTAAATATCTCTCATCTTCTGTAGTTGCCCAACTGTCTGGAATGTTCATGTCCTCAAAGCCATGCTGGCTAACTACTGCTAGAATTTCAAAAATTGCTCTTATGAAATATTTCAAGGGTCTAGAAAAGTGTGAAGAACATCATGTACTCACAACTTAGTTTTGTCAAATCTTAAGATTTTGCCTTTTTGTTCCAGTTCCTTTTTTTTTTTTTTAAGAAAATGTATGCATGTAGCTGAATCCTCGGTGAAGCCCTCTCCCCAATTTCACTCTCCTCCCTCCCTCCCTTCCAGAGGCCACGACTGTTCTGAAGTATTGTTACAGGGCATGATTTCATTCTGTCACTTGCTACATATACATATGTGGATAAACACACTTAACGCATGATGCTCTGAGGCATATTCTTGTAGCCGGGTCCTTGTACACTTGGGTGGGAGTTTCTCTAGGGTGTTTGTCTATAGCTGCAATTGTTGAGTCATAGTGAATGTACCCTGATATCGCCAAATTTCTCTCCACGGTGGTTGTACCAGTTGATGGTTTGTGTGACAGCTTCTGCTTCTGCACTGCCTTACTTATAATAGTCATGCCTACTGTTGTCTGACTTTTACAATTTTTTGCCAATCTGATCCATGTGAAATGGTTTCTCGTAATGGTTTGTATTTTCCTGATTACTAATGAGGTTGAACATTTTTTCATGTGGTTATTGGCCATTTGAGTCTCCTCTTTGTTGAATTATTTGTTCATATTCTTTGCTTTTTTGTCTCCTGTGTTGTTCTTTTTCTTATGGGTTGAAGTAGTTCATTGTATGTTCTGGTTACTTACCCTTTACTAGTCATGCACTGTGCAGGGATCTCCAAGTCTCTTGCTTGTCTTTTGCTTTGTTTATGGGGTATTTCAATATACAGACAAATTTAATTTTAAACTTAGTGACCTCACAATCTTTATTATTTGTGTTTTCAAGTCTTATTTATTTTTAAATATTTATTTATTTTAAGAGAGAGAGCACAAGTGAGAGGAGGGGCAGAGAGAGAGAGAGGAAAGGGAGAATTCTAAGCATGCTCCAAACTGTCAGCACAGAGCCAGATGTAGGGCTCAACCCCACAAACTGTGAGATCTCAACTTGAGCCAAAATCAAGAGTTGGACGCTTAACTGACTGAGCCACCCAGGTGCTCCTTCAGGTCTTATTAAATTTTTTTTTCTCCCACTCCAAAAGCATATGCATATTTTCTTTCTAAATTTTTTTTCAGGTTTGATATTCACATTAATCATGTAACACATCTAGAATTTATTCTGTGATTGGTATCCATTTCTCTTATTCTTTCATACAGATAATCAATGAGTCCAGCACGTTTATTGTATAAATAAATCAGTTTCTTTCTCCACTGATCTGTTATGTCTGTCTGAAACCAAGTTTCCATACAGTTGGGTTTGTTTTGGGGACTTCTTTGGTTGATTGATCTAGTTATCTATTCCTGGGCTAATATAACACTATCTAAATACTATAACTTTTTATATATCTTCATACCTCATACAGACAGGAGGTCTACCTTGTTTTTATTTTTTTCAAAATTGTTTTCTGTTATTCCTAGTTCTTTATTCTTCCATTGGATTTTAGGATCAGCTTATCTAGTACCAGAGAGGTACAATCAGTGAACCTATATTGATGCCTCATTATCTTTTTTTAAGTTTATTTATTTATTTTGAAAGAGAGAGTGTGTGTGAGTGGAGCAGAGGCAGAGAGAGGGAGAGAGAGAATCCCAAGCAGGCTCCATGCTGTCAGCACAGAGCCCAACATGGGGCTTGATCCCACGAACCTTGAGATCATGATCTGAACCAAAATCAAGAAGTTAGCTGCTTAACTGACTGTACCACCCAGGCACCCCATCATTATCACCCAAGGTTTATAGTTTACATTGGAGGTCATGAGTTTTAAAAATATATAATGACATATATTCACCATTATAATAGCAGACAGAATAATTTCGCTGCCCTGAAATCCTCTGTGTCTCACCTGTTTATCTGTCTCTCCTTTCTACCACTCCCTTTGCCCATTTTTAAACTGGGTTGTTTGTTTTTGTATTGTTGAGTGTTAGGAGTTATTTATGTATTCTGGATATTAAACTTGTATTGGATATATGAGTTGCAAATATTTTCTCCCATTTTGTGGGTTGTCTTTTCATTCTCTTTATAGTGTCTTTTGATACACAGAAGTTTTCAATTTTCATGAAGTCCAGTTTATCTATTTTTTCTTGTGTTGTCTATGCTTTTGGTATCATATTTAAGAAACCATTAACAAATCCAAGGTCATGCAAGGTCAATCCAAAATTTCCCCTATGTTTTCTCTAAGTTTATATTATTAGCTCTTAAATTTAGGTCTTTGATTCATTTTGACTTAATTTTTGTACATGGTATAAAGTAAGGCTCAACTTCATTCTTTTTCATGTGGACATCTGGTTTTTCCGGCATCAGTTTTGAAGAGATTGTTCTTTCTCCTTTGAGAGCTTTTGGCACCCTTGTTGATATCAGTTGGCCATAGATTTGGTTTATTGCTAAGTTCTAAATTTTATTCCATTAGTCTATATGTCTGTTTGTATGCCAGCAACACAGTTTTGACTACTATATAGTTTTGTAATAAGTTTTAAAATCAAGTGGTGTGAATCTTCCAACTTTGTTCTTCCTTTTCAAGGTTATTTTGGCTATTCTGGGTCCCTTGAAATTCTGTGCAAATTTTTAGGTTGGGTTTTTCCATTTCAAAAAAAAAGACCTTTGAGATTTTGATAGAGACCACATTGAATCTATGTGTTGCTTTGGGTAGTATTATCATCTCAAGAATATTAAATCTTCTAATCCATGAACATGGGATGTCTTCCTATTTATTTAGATCTTTACTTTCTTTCAGCAGTGTTTTACATTTTTTTCACTGATGGCTTATGTTGTTTGTTTGCTGATACTTGCTGGGAAGATAGTAGCACTCTCTATAATACAACGTAAGAGATTTTCCCTGAGATGTAAAGTCCTATAAATGTTACCTAAAATGGGAGAAAGCAACATAGTATTTACTTTTAGTACCAGAATTGGTTTCCCTAGTCATAATCTTGTAGGATTGTTTAATAAGGAAAAAGAGATAGAAACTTCTCTGGCTTAAAGATTCTTAGGAGATTTTGTTGACCTCATTGTCCTCAGAAGGTCAGAAGAGATTAGTTTATTCTATGTTGAATTTGACTAAAAAATTTTTTCAGGAAGATTTTTTTTAATGTTTATTTACTTATTTTGAGAGTTAGAAAGAGAGAGAGAAAGAGAGAAAGAGAGAGAAAGAAAGAGAGAGAGAACAAGCTGGGAGGGGCAGAGAGAGAGGGAGAGAGAGAGAATCCCAAGCAGGCAGGCTCTGCACTGTCAGTGTAGAGCCAGACATGGGGCTTGATCTCATGAACTGTGAGATCACGACCTGAGCTGAAGTCAAGAGTTGGATGCTTGACCAACTGAGCCACATAGGTGCCTCAGAACATCTTCTTATTGAATCCATCTTCAACATTGCAAAATCTTCTCTAATTACATCTTCTATCGTTATATTCCATTGCAATTTATATCATATAATAATATAGGACAGAATACTCCAGGTGTTTGATCCAAAGCCCTGTATTCTTTCTCCTACCCCAAATTAGTCATAATTCTTCAAACATTTAAATTTACTGGCACATGCTACACACTCCTCCTAACCCCATCATTAACAGTTCAGCAGTATGGTGTGAAAATTACTTAAGTTACTCAAATTTTACTAAAGCATTCAGGGAATTAGCATCCTCAAACTTTTCTGTCTCCTTAAATACAGTCTCAAGAAAGACTCCAAGCCTTTTTCTTACAGATAACTGTTCTGCATCAAAGCAGTGCTTAACAAAGAAACTAAGATCTACTATTTAGGCATACCTTCCAGGCTTAGGAGGAAAAAATGGTGGCTCTTTGTGAGCCAAAGCAGGATGGGAGGAAGGGAGCAGATTTAGTCTACTGGCTTAAACATTTACCTTGCATTTGCTTATTGACCTTCGTAAGGTTAGCATAAGTCCTCTAATATCAGAAGCAAATATTAGATATTCCCTTAATATTCTGGGCATTTTAAATTCTGTCACCTGTTTTTACAGAAGGTCTTCAAGACAAATATTATTATGCCAATTTTATAAGAAAATCAGCCTCAGAGAAATCTAATAACTTGCAATGGTCACACAGAGAGTAAGTAACAGGGCTGTGTTCAAACCAGAGCTATCTGGTTTCAACATCCATGCTCTTGTCATTTCCTAGGCTTGGCTTCATTAATCTTAAACTTTGGGACTAAAAATAATTTATTTCTCAATAGGTATTTTGCAAATAAGAGCCTAAGCATCCTATTTCTCTTTCTAGTATTTATAGAATGATTCAGCCTGGTTATAATGTCCTGAACTAGGATGGTGGTACATCAAGGGGAGGGGACTAGATGGAGGGTTGCTATTGACATAGAAATAATAGGATTTAGTTGGTAACTGAGTGGGTGGTAAAGAGCAGGTGGTGTCAAGATGAGTCAGGATGTAGGCTCATTGAGAATCATTCTGCCTTTTTATATAATCTATTCATTTTAGAGAAGCACCTTCCATTAAAAATGCTTTTCTCTGAGGCATTATAGACCCTTGTTATTTATAATTTACCATCTGTGAGCAATCGGAATCCATGACATAACAGTTTGGATTGAGCTAAGGTGGAATAATCTTGAATTGTGTGTGCTGTGAGGCTGGTGTGTGGGAGGGAAGCTCCTTGCTTCTGAGAGCACCTAGGCAAAGGCCCAGTCTCTTTATCTCGCTGTAGCTTTGCTGCATAAAAAATAAAAAAGGACTCCCATAAAAGTTGAAATGTCACTTACATTTTTCAGTTTTACAATATTCTTTTATACTGGAGTGTAGTAGCCCTCTGTCTTTTTGTTTATTTATTTTGGTCTGTCTGGCACCTTCTGTATACTGAGATCAGCTTTTCCTTTACTTCAGCCATGTGATTCTAGAAGGAACTGCCATGTTCTTAGAGCTCATTGGTCCAGGGTGGACACCTGACCTTTGCTGACCAATTAAAGACTCTTCTCAGGATATTTGAACTTAAGACCAGAAAAAATTTGAGCAACTCCTTGCCAATGGTAATACTAGATGGACCTCTCAATGGCCACGTTTCCTATCATGTGGAGTAGGAAATGAAAATGGCTTGCCTGGAGAAGTATAAATGAGAGATGGACAGAGTCTGGACAGTGTATGTGTCCCTGGGTCCTATTTTTTTTGGTAGCCTACTGCACCCCTATCTTTTCTTAGATTTGGTTGTTCAGCCATTCCTTGAATTCTGTCCTGTGATATACTACTTTTTTTGTCATTCGAGTGCCTATCATTTACAATCAAAAGACTAATAAAGGGGAAAGTTTTATGTGATAATGCTGTTGTCACATTTGGGATTCAGGAGGGTTTTAGGATAGATCCATTGCAAACATCAAGGGCCACTCTATATTTTTTCTTTAAAAAATTTTTTTATTAAGTTTATTTATTTTGAGAGAGAGAGAGAGAGAGAGAGAGAGAGCGCGAGCAGGGGGAGGGGCAGGGAGAGAGGGAGACCCAAAATCTAAAGCAGGCTTCAGGCTCTGAGCTGTCACCGCAGAGCCTGATGTGGGGCTTGAACCCACAAGCCATGAGATCATGTCCTGAGCTGAAGTCAGATGCTTAACTGAGCCACCCAGGTGCCCCAACTCTATATTTTTTCAAGCACTGAAGGGCTCGATTTTGCATCTAACTCTACTGACTTTCCTTTAGGTAAAACTGTTTTTTAAACGGTGAGAAACCTTGTTAGCCTCAACTATGTCCAAACCTAATCCAGTAATTTGAATATTAACTTACTTTTCCCACAATTACTAAGGAGCTGAAAGGAAAAACTGGCCAACTTTCAAAAAGTATTTGTTAAGGTTCTGAGATGAATAGGACTATCATCATCATTTGAGTTTTTTTTAAATTATTTATTTAAGATCAGTTGAACAGAATAGAGAACCCAGAAATGGACCCACAAATGTATGGACAACTAATCTTTGAGAAAGCAGGAAAGAATATCCAATGGAAAAATGACAGTCTCTTCAGCAAATGGTGCTGGAAAAACTGGAAAGCAACATGCAGAGGAATGAACTTGGACCACTTTCTTACACCATACACAAATATAAACTCAAAATGGATGAAAAACCTAAATGTAAGACAGGAAGCTATCAAAATCCTAGAGGAGAAAACAGGCAGCAACCTTTCTGACCTCGGCCGCAGCAACTTCTTACTCGACATGTCTCCAGAGGCAAGGGAAAGAAAAGCAAAAGTGAACTACTGGGACCTCATCAAGATAAAAATCTTCTGCACAGCAAAGGAAACAATCAGCAAAACTAAAAGGCAATTGATGGAATGGGAGAAGATATTTGCAAATCGCATATCAGATAAAGGTTTAGTATCCAAAATCTACAAAGAACTTAGGAAAGTCAATACCCAAAAAACAATCCAGTGAAGAAATGGGCAAAAGCCATGAATAGACATTTTTCCAAAGAAGACATCCAGATGGCTAGCAGACACATGAAAAAATGCTCAACATCACTCATCATCAGGGAAATACAAATCAAAACCACAATGAGATACCACCTCACGTCTGTCAGAATGGCTAACATTAACAACTCAGACAACAACAGATGTTGGCGAAGATGTAGAGAAAGGGGAACACTTTTGCACTGCTGGTGGGAATTCAAACTGGTGCAGCCACTCTGGAAAACAATATGGAGGTTTCTGAAAAAATCAGAAATAGAACTACCCTATGACCCAGCAATTACATTACTAGGTATTTATCCAAAGGATACAAAATGCTGATTCAAAGGGGCACATGCACCCAACGTTTATAGCAGCACTATCAACAATAGCCAAATTATGGAAAGACCTTAAATGCCCATCAACTGACCAATGGATAAAGAAGATGGGGTAAATATATACATACAATGGAATATTACTCAGCAATCAAAAAGAATGAAATCTTGCCATTTGCAACTACGTGGATGGAACTAGAATGTATTATGCTAAGCGAAATTAGACAAAGACAAATATAATATGATTTCACTCATATGTGGAATTTAAGAAACAAAACAGATGGACATAGGGGAAGGGAAGCAAAAATAAGATAAGAACAGAGAGTGAGGCAAACCATAAGAGACTCCTAAATAAAGAGAACAAACAGGGTTGCTGGAGGGGTGTTGGGTGGGGGGATGGGCTAAATGAATGATGGGCATTGAGGAAGGCACTTGTTGGGATGAACACTGGGTGTTATATGTAAGTGATGGATATTCTACTAAATTCTGCTCCTGAAATCATTACACGATTTGTTAACTAACTTGGATTTAAATTTTAAGAAAAAAAGAAAGATAAAATAATGATAAAGTTTATTTATTTATTTTGAGAGAGAGAGACAGAGAGAGAGAGAGAGCACAAGCAGGAGAGGGGCAGAGAGAGAGTGAGAATCCCAAGCAGGCTCCACACTGTCAGCATGGAGTCCGACCTGGGACTTGAATTCACGAACCATGAGATCATGACCTGAGCTGAAATCAAGAGTCAGATGCCCAAACGACTGAGCCACCTGGGCGCCCCACCATTTGGGTTTGAAGTGCTGGATACGGAGTTTCAAACTCAATGAAAGAAAGATTGGGCAGGCCCTGGCTGTGACCTGGAAAGCTAGGACTAATACAGGCATCTCTTAAATGTCTGCCCTTTCCTGCCCTGGAACCATGGACAGTTCCACTCTGCCTAGCCTGATGAGGCAGGTCACACTGACATACAGTTAGGTGACATCTTCAGCATTATAGGAAAATTAAAAGAAAAATTACGGTATTCTTATTTTTATTGTTTACAGCTGTAAAATTTTTTTGAAATTGTATTTTGTTATTATTATTTTTTTTAAGTAGGCTCTATGCCCAACATGGGGCTTGAACTCATGACCCCAGGATCAAGAATCACATGCTCTATCAGCTGAGCCAGCCAGGTGCCCCTATGCCTGTGAAATTCTTATGCTGCCCATTTGAGCTGCCTTTCTTTATCATTCAAAGTTTCTGGGCTATGTAAGAATCATGGTTTGGTTTTTAATATATACATCTTTCACATTGTATGCAATATTGTTTTCTTTTTCTTTCTTTCTTTTCTTTTTTTTTTTTTTTTTTTTTTTGCAATATTGTTTTCTAAGAGTAATCTATACTGATTTAAAACAAAATTGGACGGGGCGCCTGGGTGGCTCAGTCGGTTGAGCGTCCCACTTCGGCCCAGGTCACGATCTCACAGTCAGTGAGTTCGAGCCCCGCGTTGGGCTCTGTGCCGACGGCTCAGAGCCTGGAGCCTGCTTCAGATTCCGTGTCTCCCTCTCTCTCTGCTCCTCCCCTGCTCATGCTCTCTCTCCATCTCAAAAATAAATAAAAACATTTAAATAAATAAATAAATAAATAAATAAATAAATAAATAAATAAAATAAAATAAAAAATTGGAAAGCACATCAAAGCATAAAGACCAGGGGAAAAAAAACACCCATGATTACACAATTTGAAGCCATCAGCATTCACATTTGGGCAGATTTCTCTGGTATCTTTGGGGAGTATTTGCTAAGCTTGATTTGGCAGGCAGCCAGGCATCTGTCCCAGACTCTTTGACCTCCTGCGCGTTACTCTTCCCTTAATAGAAATTTACTTAATCAACCCTGCCCTCCCCCTTCTACCTCCACCCCCACCCCACCCTGCCATAGTAAAAATTAAAGCCAGCTGCTTGAGGATTCTGGTAACTGGTGAGGATGGCTGGGCATGAACCTCCTGGCAACAGGGGAGGCAGGAATGGAATCTGGGCTCTCATGAACGAGAGGTACTGGGCAGGGAAGCATTTCAGCTGGGCAGTGGCTCAGAAGCCTTCAGTGCTGCAGTGCAGAAACTATGTGTTCTCGCTCCCTTTCATTTTCCCTACTGTTCACAGAGCTGGCCGAAGCGTAGGTCCATGCCTGACATAGGGCAAGGAGGAGTCCCATGGAAACCAGTTTCATCCTCATTATGCTGGGCCTCCTTGGGGGGTGTTTTTACATTACTGCCTTCTTAATTGTTTTGAATGGGAGGACATTCACATGGTTCAAAATAGATCAGTGTGTTTTATACAGCAGAAGTCTCCCTCCTCCCTTCCACGGCACCCACTTTTCCCCCTCCAACTCACTGCTGGTCTCAGCTTTTAGTTTTTTGTGTGTATTCATCGAGAGTTTACTTATGAATATCAAAGCAAATACAAATATATTCTACATTCTTGTTTTTCCCTCCTTGTAAACAAAAGGATGCATTGTACATACATTTTCTGCAACCTGCTGGGGTTCCTCCCCCCCACCCTCCACACCTCTTAGTAGATCTTGGAGACTTTTAAAAATACCTGTGCACTGAAAGCTTCCTCATGCATTTTTATACCTTCAAATATTCTGTTGTATATACATAGCATAATTTATTTAACCAGTTCCCTATTCAAGGATATTTGAGTCCTTTCCAATCTTATGTTATTTTGAGTCATGCTGCAATGAGTAACTTTGTATATATGTTATTTCTTAAGTATGGCGGAAACACAAATTCCCAGAAGTTAAATTACTAGGTCAAAGGAGATACTTGGTTGTAATTTTTATCTTTGTCCACAGGAATTCTGTCGGATCTCTGTCCACAAATTTCTTTCACAGGGATTGTACCAATTTATACATCCACTGGGAAAGTATGAGAATTGTTGTTTCTCTTGGGGGATTATTACATGCTTCTTTCACGTTGCTTTGAATTGTTCTTCAGTTGTCTTAACTTGGATGCTGTCCTCCTGATTAGGTGACAGGTTTATTGAGAGCAAAGACGAAGCATTTACTGCTTTTGAATCATCTGCATTTATAAAATGATATCATATGGCACCCTAGGAGCACAATAAATTTATTTGCAGTGTCATTTGGGAAAAGAAGCCAGTTAAACCTTACTGATCAAAGATTTCTGTACTTGGTAAGAGTTCAAGTGAACTGACTTCTCCCCTCCAAAGTAAAGTAATCATGAGGCCTTGTTGCAGGTAGTCATGGAATGAGTCCTGACATGAGGTGTTGTGACCTGGGCTTGCAGTGGAAGGGCATGTGTGTGGGCTTCTGTCCTGGAACCCAGGGTCATTTTCCCAGATTCGATCTGGTGACGCCTTGGCATCAGCAGGTCAAACTGCATGCCTGTGCTGTCATCTCTTTTCCTTCACATGTGCCAGTGCCTGCCCCACAGTAAGCAGGAGAACAAAGAGCTGCTTTTAAACTTTTTATGTCTACTGCAAATGTAAACATTATGTCATTGTAATCTAGCTTTCCTATATCTTCGTAGCAAAAATATACTGATGGTTTCTTTGTTCTCTGTTTCTGCTATGTTGGCTTCACCCATATATATTATCCTGTATCAGCATCCAGGGATTTTCAAACTTTTTGGCTTGCACATCCTCCAGAGGATTTTGTAAAATTACATGCCCCCCTCACCCATTTACAGTCTCTATCTAAAATTTTATTTTGTTTAATTAGTTGTGAAGGATATATTTTAGAGCTCATTGTCAATATTGACTTTAAAAAATAATTGCTGAAGGGTGCCTGGGTGGCTCAATTGGTTAAGTGTCCGACTCTCGATTTCAGCTCAGGTCATGATCTCACTGTTCATGAGTTTGAGCCCTGCACTGGGCTCAGGGCCAAGCATAGAGCCTGCTTAGTATTCTCTCTCCTCCTCTCTCTCTGCCCCTCACTTACTTGCACCTTTCTCAAAATAAATAAATAAATAAACATTAAAAAAAATTGAATATACATGCACTTACATATGTATGTATATATATGTGTGTGTGTGTATGTGTGTGTGTTAAGCCATTATACACATACACAAGATATTTATCAATCATACCAGGGAAATATCCCTCTGTTTCTACTTTTTTCCTTTTTTTCCTATTCCTATAGGAACAGGAGAGAATTTCCTCTCTTTGTTTTATTTATTTATTTTATAGGAATTTCCTATTCCTATAGGAATAGGAATATATTTATTTTATTTATTTATTTATTTTATAGGAATTTCCTATTCCTATAGGAATGGGGAGAATTTTCCTCTCTTTGTTTTATTTACATACAATAGAATGTCAATTTTAAGTGTACAATTTGAAGAATTTTGGTAATTGTATGTAATTACATAATTTCACAAGTATATTCATGTTGAGGCATGTGTATGTATATGTATAATACATGTATGCATTTATATACAGTGTAAAGCCTTAGCACAAATATAAATGTGCAAATATGTATGTGTGCATGTATATGTGTATGTGCATTTATTAAAATATACACACCAAAATATAAAGTCTTAACATGAATATATACAGATCTATCTATATATTTATTAGGCATATGTAAACACACATATATATTTAGTTTATATGATATAGCACATATATAGGAATGTATATACACACACACACACACACACACATATATCCCTACTGAAGCTGTATATTATATAAGAATATATTTATATTTTATATAATTTATAAATAAAATCTAAATATATTCATATAAACCATAGATTCTAAACTACAGAGCATTAACACAGATATATTTATATATACCATTATATATATATATATATATATCCATTCAGATGTCCCTATATATGTATGTATGTGACACACCCAGAAAACTGTAACTTTATTCTTTTAAATGTCTACAGAGGAATCTAATAGTGTCTGATACCCACCATCATCCATTAAAAGAATACAGGAACAGGGGCGCCTGGGTGGCTCAGTCGGTTGAGCGTCCGACTTCGGCTCAGGTCACGATCTTGCGGTCCGTGAGTTCGAGCCCCGCATCAGGCTCTGGGCTGATTGCCCAGAGCCTGGAGCCTGCTTCCGATTCTGTGTCTCCCTCTCTCTCTGCCCCTCCCCCGTTCATGCTCTGTCTCTCTCTGTCTCAAAAATAAATAAATGTTAAAAAAAAAAAAGAATACAGGAACAAGCTCTCCTTTAAACATCAGAAATTTTATATCATTCCTTTTTTCCCCCTGAATTTGAATTTCCATTCCGCTTCCCATATGGACCTTTTCCATATATATTTTTATGCTTGAAAATCTTTCAGTGGTCACCCTATTGTACTGCAACAATATAACTATATACATGTATAAATTGAAATTAATATTTTTATTTCCTGTGACCATAAGTCCTATGATCGTTGAATAATCTCTTCTTTTTTTTAATATATATTTTTAAAGTTTATTTATTTATTTTTTTTGTGGTGGGGGGAGGGCAGAGAGAGAGGGAGAGAGAATCGCAAGCAGGGTCCACACCGTCAGCACAGAGCGCGATGTGGGGCTGCAACCCATGAACCATGTGATCATGACCTGAGCTGAAATCAAGAGGAAGATGCTTAACTGACTGAGCCACCCAGGTGCTCGTGAATAATCTCTTCTGATGGAGTTATCATTACAATTGTTAGCAAGATACTTGGTCAAAACAACAATATATATCCAAATTAGTAAATAATTACTAAATATAAAGTTACATTTTGGTGGAAATATATCCTCTAAGGAGAGAGATGGGCTTTTTACCACAGTGAGTATATGTATCTGGGTTTGATTATTATTCACTGCTAGAGTAGGCCAGCGTTCAGTATCAATTGTGTTTCTCAGTAGAAACACAGGGGAATCCTGTTCATACAAAAAGAAGATAGGAACTAGGGTCCCTGGGTGGCTCAGGCAGTTAAGTGTCCGACTTTGGCTCAGGTCATGATCTCCCAATTCATGAATTCAAGCCCCGAGTTGGGCTCTGTGCTGACAGCTTGGAGCCTGGAGCCTGCTTCAGAATCTGTGTCTTCCTGTCTCTCTCTGCCCCTCCCCTCCCACCTCTCAAAAAGAAATAAACACTAAAAAAGTTAAAAAAGAGAGAGAGAGAGAATGGAAAGAATTGTGTTACAGTGTTCTCAGTTAATTCTTTGAGCTCATTCTGAGCCAAAAATCCTATGTTGCCCTATTGTCAAAAATCATTTTGAATGCTAAGTTTGTGACTCTCTGAGGTCTCCTTCAATTTTGTTGAACACTTAGCTTTAGAAACCCCCTGCCTTACACAAGCATGTCTTCCTCAGTCTTTAAAGCCATTTCTTGCCTCGGCACGAACCCTGGTATTCCCAATCCTCTTTCTGTTTGGTGCCCAGGGAAGTGTGCCATAGTGAGAACAGCATGGGTGAGAGGTGTTCTCATCTTTCCCAAAGTGGAAGAAGGACTACTGGGGAAAGGAAGAATTTGCTCATGCAGCACAGGCAAGATCTCAGGCAGGTAAATTGTTGAGTTTTTGTTGAGTATATGGAAATTGATTCCCTCAGCTGCTGTTGCCTCGTACCATGTAGAAAGTGTTTGTATACCCCCATGTGAAGACCACTATTTGTCAAAACCCCTAGTTTTTTTCCACTTTACCACAACTTTCTTAAACCTGCCCTCAGTGGAACACATATCAGATAGAGGTTATGGTTATCTTCTTTTTTCTGTTGTGTAACAGGGCTGAGGAGACTGCTGGTCCAGGCTGGTCACCGGACTGCAGACACTTGATCTTAAAATGCAGACTCCAGAATTTGGCTGTTCCAATGGATAGGGGTTATGAAGAGACTCTTGGGAAAAGAAGAGAAAAATAGGAAAATATTGCTATCTCTGTACCTTTCAGAATGCAAGTGGGGCCTGACCTGGTGTTAGCTGGGTCTTCTCTCTTAGCCTTGTCAACAACGCGAGTGTGCTTGCTTGCTTGTCCACTTAAAGGGATTCTCAAAGCTGATCCTCAGTGAAAAGTAAAATGACATTTTATATCATCTGTATACTTGTGTAAGCCGTGGGTATTTTTAGAAGGGGCAGTTTGATGTTTACAATCGTGACAGATATACACCTGAAATTAATACAATGTTCTATGTCAATTATATCTCAATAAAAATAATAAAATTATGATAGATATTCTGTTGAGTGATGGAAAAACAGTTACCTCACCATGAAGCTAAAAAACAGTTTGGTGAAATTTGATAGAAACTTTGTTGCTGGGGGAAAAAAAGGAAGAAAAAGACGGTCCCATAAATCTGTTATGAATTTACAAATATGGGCTCTTTTAGGGATGCTTGCAAAAGAGGCAGAAGCCTAATAAGTAAGCTAATGGGGCCTTAATGCTGAAATATGAATGTTTATTTTATAGAAGGAGCTATACAGATTTTCAGGTATTCAACATCTTCTTTGTCTGTGACAGAGTGACCATTTGATAAAAATGCACTTGACAAACAATTGATGTGAGAATGAGCAGAGAGAAGTGAAATGGAATTTGGCTGAGTGTCTTAGTGCGTTCGGGCTTATATAAGAGAATACCACAGACAGGGTGGCTTGTGAACAACATTTATTTCTCACAGTTCTGGAGGCTGGAAAATCCAAGATCAAGGCAATGGCAGATTCACTGTCTGGTGAAGTCTGCTTCCTCATTGATGCTGTAACCTCACAGCAGAAGGGGTCAGGAATCTTTGTAGAATCTTTTCATAAGGGCACTAATCTCATTCCTGAGGCTCCACCCTGTCAAAGGTCCCACCTCCTAATACCAACCTACTGGGGATGAGGTTTCAACAAATAAATTTGGGGGAAAGAAAACATTTGGTCCATATCAGTCTGCTTAGGTGGCTTAAACAACAGAAATTTATTTTCTTACAATTCTGGAGGCTGCAAGTCTAAGATCAGGATGCTAGCATAGTTTGGTTCTGGTAAGAGTTTTCCTCCTGGTTTGCAGCCAGCCACCTGCTTCACCTCCATGCTTAGCACAGAGCCTGATGCAGGACTCAATCCCAAGACCCTGGGATCATGACCTGAGCTGAAATCAATAGTCAGATGCTCAACTGACTGAGCCACCCAGGCACCTCAGAATATGAGGGTTTTAACCCAGACTGTGCCACTAAGAGGCTGTGATCTTAGGCACGTCACTTTATTGATTTTCTGGGTGTTAAGGCAAACATTTTGATTGTGGGGAATGGTGCGCCCTTCTGTGGTACAAGATCCTGAACTGAGGAACAAGTTGCATTTTGTTCACTGCATGTTTACTTTGGCAAAAGATAAGACAAATACATTCAAAACTATTTTAAAAATTACAAACACTGAAAGAGAGCCAGAAATTTTAAGGCATTAGCGAGAAAGCTCAATATTCCAGAGAGCCCTCTGATAATTGGGATTTTATAGTACACCAGTACAAAAAGTATGACAAAAAGTCAGATGGTGGTGGTGGTGGGACATCTGTGTAGGGTTGGAGCGATTAAAGAAAGGAATAAGGCCAATGTCCGAGTTTGAGTTCGGTGACTCATCTCTCAGTGAGCACCAGGGTGGAAGGAAAGGGCAAATGACCCACAGAAGAGTACAGAGCATCTCATTCATAAAATCACCTGCCATGATTTCATGAGACCCAGATCACTCCCTCTCTTGGATTTTTTTCATTTTGTGTGAGTGAACACCTGAAGTAATTTTTTTCAGATAGGATGACTGTTGTAGACTATCTTGAGTTTTTTATCAAATAAAAAACAGTTTATTCATAATCTGAATGTTATATTTTGAATGATCGTTTAACCACAGAATTCAGAGCTCCAAATATTCTTTCTCTCAGGAGTTTGAAGACATTTCTCTATGGTCTTCTAGCAACCAGTATTGTTGATGAAGTTTGATGTTTGTTTAATTCTCTTTCCTCTTCATAAACATTTTTCCCTCTTGTTGGAAACATTCAAAATTTCTTGAAGTTTTAACTTTCCCAAGAAGGTGACTAAGTTGGGTGTTTGTTCGTTTGCTCTGCACAGCACTCAGTGGGCCCTTTTAATCTGAAGACTTTGGTTCATTTTCAGCTCAGAGACATTGTCTTCAATATCTTTTATGATTTCCTTCCCTTTCTTATTTCTTTTGTTCCATCTGGAATTCCTATTGAAGGAATATTAGGCTACCTGGCTCTATCATCCACAAGCCTTATCTTTTCTCTCTTATTTCCTTATTTTTGTCTATTTGCTCTTTATTCTGAAAGTTCTCCTTTATGTCCATATTTCAAATTGAGTCTTTGCCTATCAAAAAGAATGAAATCTTGCCATTTGCAACAACATGGATGGAACTAGAGTGTATTATGCTAAGAGAAATTAGAGAAAGAGATATCATATGACTTCACTCATATGTGGAATTTAAGATACAAAACAGATTAACATAAGGGAAGGGAAGCAAAAATAATATATAAAACAGAACAAAACATAAGAGACTCTTTTTAATTAAAAATTTTTTAATGTTTATTTTTGACAGAGAGAGTGAGCAAGCACAGGGGAGGGGCAAAGAGAGAGGGAGACACAGAATCTGAAGCAGCCGCCAGGCTCCAAGCTGTCAGCACAGAGCCCAACACGGGGCTCGAACTGACGAACCATGAGATCATGACTTGAGCCGAAGTTAGATACTTAACTGACTGAGCCACTCAGGCACCCCAAGAGACTCTTAAATACAGGGAACAAACTGAGGGTTGCTGGAGGGGATTGGGGTGGAGGGGGGATGGGCTAAACGGGTAAGGGGCATTAGGGAGGACACTTGTTGGGATGAGCATTGAGTGTTATATGTAGGGGGTGAATCACTAGATTCTACTCCTGAAATCATTATTGCACTATATGCTAACTAAAAAAAAAAGAGAGAGAAAAAAACAAATTGAGACTTTGCCTGTGTATGTTCTAATAAATTCAGTTCTTCTATTGGATTTCCTCCCCACCCCCAATAAGTATAGTTTCATTACCAATTGCTCTTTTTTTTAGTTCTTTTCTAGAACAGTTTTCCATGTTTAGCTGGAGGGCAAAAGCTAAATTTGTTTAGGCGGAGAACACTGGAGGTCCCAACTTTGCCAGCAGCCTAGAATGCTTGTTAACAAATTACCCTAATAGTTGTCTGTGGGGCACTTTTGTACTTTCTATCTGTTGCCACTCACTTCGAAGCTTCCATGGAACTTCTTTTCAAGACCTCTGTTCCCCTGAGGTGTTTAAATTGTGGTGTCCTTAGCTTGTTCATTGTTAACTGCATTCTAATGCTCTCTGCCTTCTAAGAATTCTCAAGATTTCTGGGCCTATGATGGCCACCTTTTCTTATTTTTGTACTGCTGTTATGACTTCATTCTTTCTCGAAATATCTTTGTAGCATTTCCGTGGGCTTTTGGATGGGAGAGGAGAAAGGTCTTATACCCACCAGTTTAAACTGGAAGGCTTTCTTCCTTAAAATTGTAGCCTGGTCTTCTCCTCTCCTCCACCTCCCTCCCTTCCCTCACATACACTCTTTGGCTTATCTTTTTAGTTTGCAGGAAGGTTCCCACAACTAAGCATTCTGGAAAACTCTCTAGGTAGGCTGGATTTGGGAGCTCCTTGTAATGGTAGGTTTGTTGAGTCATCACCAAGTTACTCTGTGACTGCAGGGGTGAGAGAATACAACCATACTAACAGCTCTTCCAGTGTTTGCCTATGCCCTGTCAAAGAAAAGTTGTATCAGACTAATTAAATAGGTGAGGAAGAGGGGCACCTGGGTGGCTCAGTCGGTTAAGCGTCCGACTTCGGCTCAGGTCACGATCTCGCGGTCCCTGAGTTCGGGCCCCGCGTCAGGCTCTGTGCTGATGGCTCAGAGCCTGGAGCCTGCTTCCGATTCTGTGTCTCCCTCTCTCTCTGCCCCTCCCCCGTTCATGCTCTGTCTCTCTCTGTCTCAAAAATAAATAAACTTTAAAAATTAAAAAAAAAAAAAATAGGTGAGGAAGACTTTATTCAAGACTAATGCATTAGGGGTCAAGACTGTTGCAGTAGGGGTGAGAGATGGAACTCAACTCTGGATACAACAGAAGTAGCTGGGGTGTTGTAGCCAACAGGCAGGATGAGAGGCATCAGTGGATGGGAAATTACTAAGAGGAACTTGGTTGGATACCCAGGGTTGGGGGATCCTTGCTAAAGGATTGGCAGGATTGTGCTGAACTGGCCTTAAGCAGGCTGAGGGTGGTAGCTTTAGGACACAGTCTAGTCAAGAAGAGAGCTCAGAAGAGCTGGACCAAAGTTTGGTCAAAAAAGGGATCCTTGTCAGCCCCTTCCTCATTCTATGTACATGTGAATATTTCCGTTCAGTACTGGGATTCTTGGCCTCCTGACCAAGTGGCTATCATCCTAATTGAAATAATAGTCTAGACTTAATGTGATATCTCATTCTTATTTATTTGTTTGTTTGTTTTGTTTATTTATTTATATTTGATTCATGATATTTCCTTAAAGATTAGTTATTTCTAGCACTTTAGAAAGCAGAAATGAATTGCAGTTCAGAGAACATGCTTTGGAATGGGAAGCACTTGGGGTCAGATCTTTGCTACTTATTAGCTGTACGGCTTCGGGCAGGTCACTTAAAAATACCTTCTTCTATGAGTTAGCTATTAATGTAATTATCACTGCTAATTAAATGGAAGCTACCATTGATATTAATATTATTTTTGACCCAGACTCACATTATCTGGATCTCCTGAAGCTAACCTCAACAGTATTCCCTATACCAGGACTGATACACAAATTTCCCTGAACCTGGCAGACTGGTGAATATCTACTAGATACCAGTAACCTACAGAGTAGCCCCGTTTGCTCTGGTAGAAGCAGAGTCACTGAGGCCCTCAATGGTAGCTTTCTTACTCTGAATAGTATTCTCGGGTTCCTTCATCTTACACTGTGCTACCTATAAGGAAAATGTCCTAACTTTATTCCAATAGGCACATCAAAACCATTGGAACATTCTTTTTTTATGGCATAATTACTAAAGTGGTTACCTATATTAGTACTTAGAGTGGAGTGTTAATGTTATACAGCTTATCTGCTCTCTCATGCCAATCAGATGCTTCTCTTTAAGTTACTATCTCCTGCAAAATGCTGTTACTCTTTTTAATTAATTGATATGTCCTCTATGGCTTTTTTACTTTCAAAAAGTACAGCTAAAAGTTTTCAGAAGTTTCACAAGGAGTGTGTGTGTGTGTGTGTGTGTGTGTGTGTGTGTGTGTGTGTGTGTGAAATGGAGCAGGATCCTTGAAAATTATGGAGACCACAAACATTGTTTCTGCTTTTGATATCATTTCTAACTTCTCTACTCTCAGATAATAATAAAGAAAAATCAACACTGCCTAGGTTATAACAATGGCTATCTTTTTTTTTTTTTTTAACGTTTATTCATTTTTGGGACAGAGAGAGACAGAGCATGAACGGGGGAGGGGCAGAGAGAGAGGGAGACACAGAACCGGAAGCAGGCTCCAGGCTCTGAGCCATCAGCCCAGAGTCTGACGCGGGGCTCGAACTCACGGACCGCGAGATCGTGACCTGAGCCGAAGTGGGACGCTCAACCGACTGAGCCACCCAGGCGCCCCAATATAACAATGGCTATCTTAAATGAGCACATGTTCCCCTTTCAGCAGGTTTCAACCTGGACTTTACTTCACCAGGGCTGAGAGCACAACAGGGCTGAAATCACCAGTGAGTCACTGAATCAGAATCACCTCTACTGAAATGTCTAGTTACAGACATCCTTTAAAGGGACTTTGGTAGAGGTTGCTAGGAATGGTGCTGATTTTTAATTAAGTAGAAATTAAAGCAGAAAACAGGTGATTTAGAAAGAAATTTGTGTCCAGTGCTGTATTAGGATTCTTCAGAGAAACAGTATCAATGGGATGTGAGTCCGTGTATGTGTGTGTAATCTCTTTTTATATAGATAAAGAGATTTATTATAGGGCATTGGCTCGTGCAGTTATGGAGGCGAGAAGTCTCAAGATCTTCAGGCAGCAAGCCAGAGACCCAGGAGAGCTAATGGTGTAAGTTCTGGTCCAAAAGCCTTCAGGCTCGAGACCCCAAAAGAGCCAACATTTCAGTTCGAGTCTGAAGGTGGAAGAAAGATCCACATCCCAGCTCAAGGTAGTCAGGAAGGAAGAATTCCCTCTTACTCAGCCTTTTTGTTCTGTTCAGGCCTTCAGCTGAGGCTCACCCACATAGGTGAGGGCAGTCTGTTTTATTTAGTCTACTGATTCAGACATTAACTTCATCCAAAAAAGACCCTCACAGACATGCCCAGAATCCTGTTCAAACTTCTGGGCCCCATCCCCTCCTGGCCCAGTCAAGTTGACACATAAAATTAACCATCACAAGTGCCTCCCCGTCTATATTATTTTGATAATAATATAGAGGATAATCCCTTCAACTTTGGGAAACATAAAGAAGGACAGAACAGTGTGACAGCAAATCCTTAATTCTTTTCCTGAGAGCATCAGGGTGCCTGCTTGAAATGTTAATTGGACTCTTAAACTCACCTGATGTTAACACATCAGTCACTAAGCCAGGATAAATAGTAGTTACTAAAATTCTTCTTTCCACTGACACCACTCTGTGA
Source organism: Panthera leo (assembly GCF_018350215.1). Classification (NCBI taxonomy): domain Eukaryota; kingdom Metazoa; phylum Chordata; class Mammalia; order Carnivora; family Felidae; genus Panthera; species Panthera leo. Next base: position 50,019,537 of record NC_056682.1, read on the forward strand.
GGAGAAGGAAACCTCAGGAGAATGGGAAATCATGGGAATGATTTCTTTATTGTAGGTATTTTCTGCCTTTGCTGCAGTTGTTTTTCACAGGAGAAGAGCACTGCAAGCGTTTGGAACCCATGTTCCTCTTGCTTTCCCAAAACTTAGCTTTTATATAACAGCTGACATTCTCCTCTCATACGTAGCATGGAATAGGCAGAGGCTGTTAAAATGTATAATTATAATGATTATTTGCTTTTCTTATGATATGGTTTTCTTGAGGCACGCAGGGTTAGTCTCTCTTGGTGGTAAAGATTGGCAGGTATAGGAATTCTACCCTTGACTTTGCTGCTTCTCAAAGCAGCAATATCAGCAATATCAGTATCACCTGGGAATTTTTTAGAACTAGGAAATCTTTGGTCCCACCTCAACCTACTGAATCAGAAACTCTAGGGTTGAGACTCAGAAGTTCGCATGACATCAAGCCTTCCGGATAATTCTGATGCTTGCTCAAATTTGAGAATTGCTAATCTGGTATCTTTGCAATTAATGCTTGGGAGTGATACACATATCTTGAAGTTGAGGAACCATAGCCATTAGCAGGGTATGTAAACCATAATTCTAAAGAACTCCAAAACTATACAGAAAACATTCTTCCTCAGAGCAGATATTCTCATTACTGTGTGGTGAATATAAGCCTTGCTTGATTTAGTTATGTCCTTTTATATGTTTTGATTGATCATCAATTTGAAGGGGGGATCACCCACAAATGGAATTTGTCATACCTTGATGTCCTTTAGTAATGACACACAAGTTAGGGGCGCCTGGGTGGCTCAGTTGGTTAAGCGTCTGACTTCAGCTCAGGTCACGATCTCACGGTTCGTGGGTTTGGGCCCTGCGTTGGGCTCTGTGCTAACAGCTCAGAGGCTGGAGCCTGCTTCAGATTCTGTGTCTCCCTCTCTCTCTGGCCCTCCCCCACTTGTGCTCTGTCTCTTTCTCTCTTTCAAAAATTAAATAAACATTAAAAAGTTACAAGAAATAATGACACAAGGGTGATACTTCTTGTGGCCCAAATGGTGTGAAACGGATGAGGGAGAAGAGATGTATGCAGGTGAACTTGCCATCGTGATTGTGCCCTTTTAGCATTGGCTTTCTCTATCAGCTGACAGAACTTCTGAAGATTAGGTTAAAGAAGCTCATGGAATGGGAACAGAGATGGAGCACACAGATTATGACCATCAGCAACCCAAGGTCTTACTGTTTTCTCAGCCCTATTTGAAAGAAAATCTGTTGAGGGGCTCCTGTTTACCTGCATGGCAGCTGCCATGAAGAAAATCATGTGGAGAGTTATTTTCATGTTTTTCCTCCTCAGAATTAAGTAGAGGGAAAGACATTTGCCCAAGGACAAGTATGCCTGTTATTGGCAATAATATCAATGATTAGACATTGTGATATCCTTTAAAAATACAAATGGTCATTTTTCCTTGCAGATCCAAAGACTGAATATATTCCCAAAGACACAGTAAGATTACCCCCACACTGATTTAGGTGTCACTCCATGTACCTCCCTAAGCTTATCCCTCATGTCAAATTGAGTATACTGTTAAAATTATTGGCCTACTTGTTAGCTTAGAGGGCAGAGAGTTTTTGTCTTGCTCATTGTATCCACAATGCTCCTTGCATGATGTATGTTCAGTAAATTTTTGTTGGGTGCACCAATTAACATAAGGAAAAAAAAATTTTCTAAACGTCCTCAGTGTCAGGGCCTGTGCTTGGTGCTGGCTATACAAAGGCAAATAAGGCAGGCTTCCGGCATGAAGGTGATCTAGCCTTATTGCGGAGAGAAACATTGGTAAGTACTCTATAGTGTAAGGAAGACTTCCCAGAGGATTTGACATCATCTGAGTGAGGTTTTAGAGGATGAATAGAAGTTTGCCAGGACCACCAGCTGAGGTAGGAAGGCATGCAGAAGGAAGGACATATCAGAATCAGGCACTAGTAGGTGCCAAGACACAAAGTTGCAAAGTGGCATGGACCATTCCCAGAATGGGAGGTAATTTGATACTACTGAAATATTTGTTTATGGAGGGGAGGATGGATGGGAAATACATTGGAGCCCAGCTTAAGGGGCTTAGGAGTTATGTAAACAATGGGGATTCATTAAAGGGCCTTAAGCAGGGAGGTGATGGGGTGGCAGCATGAAGGAGGACTGATTAGGGAAGAGGAGCATTGACAGGGTGCACACTGGGGAAGTGGTGGAGGTGGAACTGTTCACGCTTGGAGACTGGCTCGGAGTGGGTGAGGGGTCCGAGGTGACTATGTGGGTGGTAGTGCTACCCTGCAGCCCAGTTAAAAGAGATATGGAGTGGGTATAGGAGGAGATACTGGGTTTGTTTTAGATCTACCGAGTTTAGAAAATTGTGCAACATTTTGTCAGAAAGGTCCACAAAGCAACTGGCCATTCTCAAGGCTCGGAGACGAGGCCAGGGAAGCAGTGATTCTTAAACTGATGCATACCTGTGTTCAAACAAACAACTAAATCAGTCTTTGGGTGGCTAAGATCACTTAGAGAAAGGAGATAGCTAGGAAAAGAAGAGGCCAGGACAGAGCCTTGGGGAATCAAACATTAAAGGGACATAGGAAGGCATTCCAAAATGGCGAGGAAGCAGAAACATGGAGCAGAGGCAGTGCTTCTCAAACTCAGGTTGCCTCAGAATCACTTGGAGAGCATATTAAAATGGAAGATCTTGGACTCCCACCCACGGAAATCCTAATTCCGTGGCTCTGGGGTGGGCCTGAGGATTGCATTTCAGATGCACTTCACGTGCTGTTGATCCTGCTGGCCACAAGCCACACTTTGGGAGGCACTGGAATACTCAACAAGGAGGCAAGAGAGTGGTCATTGGAGGGTAGTTCGAGGCTCCAGGGGATGTAAGAACCTTGCGCATGTTTACAGGTTGACGTGAAGGAGACAGGGAGAAGTTGGACATCCTGGAGAGGAAGGCAGTGATTCATAGATGAGATCAGAGGAATGATCCCAAAAGAAGATGGAGGTTCCAGATATGGTCCCAGTAAAAATATCAGAGGGCTGTGAACGTCCACTTTAAATACCAAAGCCCCTTTAAGTAAGATGACTTTCTTATAGCTTCTCCTTCCTCTGTTTTGTGTTTTTATCTCCTGCCTCCTCGGGCTGCTGTTCACTTTTACCTCTCTGGCTCTCTCACTGTGCCTAGGAGCCTTTGTCTCTCTGTGAAAACCCTCCCAGTGTGGTCACTTCTGGGTACAGACACATAAAGACACGACTGGCTACAGATGAATGATCGGTAATGAATAGGCTTTCAGCAACACAAGGCATTTCAAGGATAAAGGAACATTTCAAAAAAGGTTTGATCATTATTGCTAAAATTGTGTTTCTACCACCTTCTTGCTAGAATTGCTGTCAAGCTGCTTGGCAGATCCCCTGGGATATCGCTCCCTGGTATTGCCATCACAGTGAAGCACAAAGACACAGCTCTCTCTCTCTTACTAATGAAAGCCTGCTTCCTTGTAGCCCCAGAGCCCTCGGACAAACTAGAAAAGCTTCAAAAATCACTTTGTATGATTAAAAAATACAACCACCACCACAAGGATAGCTGTGAGCAATCACATGCCTGTGTATGCATCACATTGTCTGAGTTCAAGACAACAAAAGTTTACTGAGGGCTTGTCATAGAATAAGCCACCACCGAGATCCAAAGGTTAGTAAAATAATGTTGGGATTCTGAGGGGGCCTTTCATGCCCCTTTCTTTTCCAAGTCCTGAACCAGAATGACATAGAGGAAACAGACTGGGATTGAAATATCATCTTTCTTGCTGCTAAAGCTGGTCTGGAGAATGTTGCTTAGACCCGAGCCCAAAATTGGCTTCTCATTTCTTCCTCCGGGAACTGAACTTTCTCCCTGGACATAGGCAGGGTGGCTGGAAACTGCTTAACCTGCCACTGCATGAGGAGAGAACACATATGGCCCGTGGGGCAGACATCTCTGAAAGACAAACTTGCAAGGAGCTTGGGTAGTGAGTGTGTAATGACCCTGTAGGTAGGCTTATCAATAATCTAAGTGATGTGTTTCTTCCTTGAGGAGTATATAAAGGAAGTGGGAAGAGAAGGATAGAAGCTATCTTCTCAGTACTATGGAAAAGATTATTTCCTATGTTCTTGATCAAAGCAAACATGGGGAGATGGGAGGAGCATGGTTTCACCTACACTCTCCCATGGTCTGATCTTCTAACCCATGAGTTTTATTTATTTATTTTTATTTTATTAAAAATTTTTTTTTTATGTTTGTTTATTCATTTTGAGAGAGAGAGAGAGAGAGAGAGAGAATCCCACGTAGACTCCACACTGTCAGCACAGAGCCCAATGTGGGGGTCAAACTCACAAACCGTGAGATCATGACCTGAGCCAAAATTAAGAGTCAGACACTTAACCAACTGAGCCACCCAGGCACCCTTAACCCAAGGGTTTTATAATTAGCCCTGTGGCCAACTGAGGATGGGACTGCCCTCCTGTTACACATGTGTTGGAAGTGATAAGACAGATACATCTGGGGTTGTAATTCATCTCTACCTTCAGGGGCCCTCTCCCTCATACATATAGCACCCTTGTGTATCTGCATGGGACCTTGTGTATCTGCAAGGGCTTTCCAGCTTTGCCGGCAGAAGTCTCCGTAAAAGACAGAATGGTACATTGTAAATCAACTCCAGTACTTTCCTATGCTACAAACTAAGTTTTGTTTTCCATTCTAGTTCTCATCTCAGCAATGTCCAGCCATGTTTTGCAATGAGCCCAAATTGTAGCATCATTGTACTCTAGTAGTAATACAATGCCAGCAGCATAAAGTTATCCTGAAGGAGAATACTTCTCCCATTATTAAATTCCAAAGGCAACTTAAGTTCCTGCCCCAAGAGGCTCTCAATCTAGCAGAATAAGACAAATGCTTAAATAAATAATTACAACCCAATCTGAGCATTTTAGAGTAAAAATCAAAACATTTAGGGGCACAGGGGTGGCTCAGTTGTTTAAGCATCTGACTTTTGGTTTTGGCTCAGGTCATGATCTCATGGTTCATGGGTTTGAGCTCCTCACTGGGCTCAGTGCTGTTGGTGTAGAGACTGCTTGGGATTCTCTCTCTTCCTCTCTCTGCCCCTCCCCTGCTTGAACTCTCTCTTTGTCTCTCAAAATAAATAAATAAACTTAAAAAAAACCCATAGCTTAGAGGAGGCAGCATTAATTCTAACTGGGAGAGTGGGAAAATATTTTACTTGAGTTACAGCTTTAAAAAAAAAAACTTATTTTGAAAAAAAATCAAACTTATAGAAAAGGTGCAAGAATGGTAAACATTAACTCAGATTCACCAATTGTTAACATTTTGCTCTATTCTTTCTCTAGATACACACAGACACATTTTAACTGTTATTTTGAATTTTGCTGAAACATATTTTAGTTGTAGACATTACCATCATCCTAATACCAGCATCCTAAATACCTCAGGATGTATCTCTTAAGAACAAGGACATTCTCTTCCATAACTACAGTGCAATTTTTAAATTCAGGAAATTTAATATTACTGTAATGCTATTATATAATAGAGAGTCCATTTTCAAATTTACCTACTTGTTTCTATAACGTATTTTATAGCATTTTTTTTCCCAAACTAACATCCAATCCAGGAATACACATTGCATTTAGTTGTCATGTTTCTTTAGTCTCCTTTGATCTTGAATATTTCCTCAGCCCACCACCTACCTCCCTCCTTCCCTCTGAACTTCCTCTCTTTTTTTCATGACATTGACATTTTAAGAATCTAGGCCAGTTATTTGGTGAAATGTTCCTCAACTTGGGTTTGTTTGATTGTTACTGCATGGTTAGATTGCCCCATGCTTTCTTCTTTTTTTCCTTTGAAACAGTTTCAAACTTACATAAAAGCCAGAATTATATAGAGTTTTGCAACTTTTTTTATAAGTTCCAAATAATTCTTACCCAGATTCACCAATTTTTAACATTGTGTCGTATCCACATTTACCATTCTTTCTTCCTCTCCTTCTCCTTTTATGTTTGGTGTGTGTGTGTGTGTGTGTGCTGTGTGTGTATAGAATAGTTTTGTTTTTTTTTTTTTTTTTTTTTAAAGTAAGCTCTACGCCCAAAGTAGGGCTTAAACTCATGATCCCAAGAATGAGCCAGCCAGGTGCCCCTAGACTAGTTTCTTTTTTAAATTCTGAACCAGTAAAGAATAGCTGTCACCCTTTTAATGACAGCTTACACTTTTTAAAATTTTATTTTATTTTATTATTTTTTTTTGAAAAAAATATTTTTTTAAAAAGCTTATACTTATTTAATGTAAGCAAGATAGGTTTATTTTTATTTTTTTATTTTTATTTTTTTTCAATATATGAAATTTACTGTCAAATTTGTTTCCATACAACACCCAGTGCTCATCCCAAAAGGTGCCCTCCTCAATACCTATCACCCACCCTCCCCTCCCTCCCACCCCCCATCAACCCTCAGTTTGTTCTCAGTTTTTAAGAGTCTCTTATGCTTTGGCTCTCTCCCACTCTAACCTCTTTTTTTTTTTTTTTTTTCCTTCCCCTCCCCCATGGGTTTCTGTTAAGTTTCTCAGGATCCACATAGAAGTGAAAACGTATGGTATCTGTCTTTCTCTGTATGGCTTATTTCACTTAGCATAACACTCTCCAGTTCCATCCACGTTGCTACAAAGGGCCATATTTCGTTCTTTCTCATTGCCCTGTAGTACTCCATTGTGTATATAAACCACAATTTCTTTGTCCATTCATCAGTTGATGGACATTTAGGCTCTTTCCATAATTTGGCTACTGTTGAGAGTGCTGCTATAAACATTGGGGTACAAGTGCCCCTATGCATCAGTACTCCTGTATCCCTTGGGTAAATTCCTAGCAGTGCTATTGCTGGGTCATAGGGTAGGTCTATTTTTAATTTTCTGAGGAACCTCCACACTGCTTTCCAGAGCGGCTGCACCAATTTGCATTCCCACCAACAGTGCAAGAGGGTTCCCGTTCCTCCACATCCTCGCCAGCATCTATAGTCTCCTGATTTGTTCATTTTGGCCACTCTGACTGGTGTGAGGTGATATCTGAGTGTGGTTTTGATTTGTATTTCCCTGATGAGGAGCGACGTTGAGCATCTTTTCATGTGCCTGTTGGCCATCCGGATGTCTTCTTTAGAGAAGTGTCTATTCATGTGTTCTGCCCATTTCTTCACTGGGTTATTTGTTTTTTGGGTGTGGAGTTTGGTGAGCTCTTTATAGATTTTGTATACTAGCCCTTTGTCCGATATGTCATTTGCAAATATCTTTTCCCATTCCGTTGGTTGCCTTTTAGTTTTGTTGGTTGTTTCCTTTGCTGTGCAGAAGCTTTTTATCTTCATAAGGTCCCAGTAATTCATTTTTGCTTTGAAAAAATATTTTTAACATTTATTCATTTTTGAGAGAGCATGAGCCGGGGAGGGGCAGAGAGAGAGGGAGACACCGAATCTGAAGCAGACTCTAGGCTCCGAGCTGTCAGAGCAGAGCCCAATGCAGGGCTCGAACTCACGAACTGAGAGATCATGACCCGAGCCAAAGTTGGACGCTTAAGCGACTGAACCACCCAGGCGCCCCTTAAACTTTTTAAAATTTTAAATAAAAAATTTATATATTTAAAGCATACAACATGATTTTGTATGTATATCCATAGTGGAATGATGACTGCAATCAAGCTAATTAACAAATCCACTTCCTCACCCAAAAGTAGTTACCATGTTTTTCTTCTTTGTGGTGAGAGTACCTGAAATTTAACCTCTTAGCAAATTGCCAATGTTCAATACAATATTATTAAATATAGTCATCATGATGTACATTAGATCTATAAACTTATTCATCCCATTTAATTGCAGCTTTGTACCCTCTGATCAACATTTCCCCCATTTCCCCCACCCCCAGGCCCCTAGAAACCACCATTTTATTCTCTGCTTCTATGTATTGGACTTGTTTAGATTCTACATATAAGTCACATCATGCAGTCTTTTTCTTTCTGCATCTGGCTTATTTCACTCAGCTTAATGTCCTTCAGGCTCATCCAAGTTGTCACAAATGGCAGGATTTCTTTCTTTTTTAAGGCTGAATAACATTCTATTGTTTGTGTGTGTGTGTGGGTGCATGTGCACACATACACATATGTAATACAGTTATGGCATAAATGTATATCAAATTTTTTTATGCATTTGTCCATTGATGGACAATTAAGTTTTCACCATGTCTCAGTTATTGTGAAGAATGCTGCAGTGAACATGGGAGTGCAGGTATTTCTTCAAGGTAATGACTTTACTTCTTTTGGATATATACCCAGACTAGGGATTGCCAGGTCATATGGTAGTTCTTTTTTGGGGGGTGGGACCTCCATACTTTTTTCCAAAGTGGCTGTACCAAAATTAGATTCCCATCAACAGTGCACAGGGGTTCCCTTTTCTCCACATCCTTGCCAACACTTGTTATCTTGTATCTTTTTTTTTTAATCTTTTTTTCATTTTTGATAGAGAGCGAGCAGGAGACGGGTTGAGAGACAGGAGGACAGAGGACCCAAAGTAGGCTTTGCGCTGACAGCACAGAGTCCAAAGCAGGACTCGAACCATGGACTCATGAACCAGGACTCATCAACTGTGAGATCATGACCTGAGCTGAAGTTGGACGCTCAACCAATGGAGCCACCCAGGGGTCCCTGTTATCTCTTACTTTTTTGATGATAGTCATCCTAACAAGTATGAGGTGATATCTTATTATGGTTTTGATATGCATTTCCCTGATGATTAGTGATGCTGAGCACCTTTTTTGTACTTGCTAACCATTTGTATGGTTATCTTTGGAAAACTGTCTATTCAGGACTTTTACCATTTAAAAAAAAATTTTTTTTTTTGCCACTGAATTGTAGGAGTTGTTTCTGTATTTTGGATATTAACTCTTATCAGATATATGGTTTGCAAATGTTTTCTTCTAATCTGTAGTTTACCTTTTCATTTTATTGTCTTCTTGCTGTGCAGAAGCTTTTAAACTTGTTTACTTTTTGGTGGCTGAGCTTTTGTTGCCATGTAAGTGACAGCTTTTGAGGTAAGTCTTAAGGGGGATGAATAAACTTGCCAGTTGGACAAAAGAACTTGGGCACAGGAAGGGAATTATAGCCAGAGGGATTCACATGTGCAGAGATGTAAGCTAGTATGTACAGAAATAGCTGGTGAGCAGCCAATATTTTAGAGTAACTGGTCTGGGAGAGAAGGAACCAGAAAGCCAGTTGGAACTTACCATGTTAAGGAATTTGGACTTTGCTCCATAGGAAAAAAGAAAATGTTGAAGATTTGTAAGCAAAGAGATAATAGTATCTTATTTATTTATTTATTTATTTATTTATTTATTTATTTATAAGAAAGACTAGGGCAATTTGGAGGAGAAAAGGGCAAGAGAGACCAAATAGGTAGATATTGTATTTCAGCAGGTGGTGAAGAAGACCCGAAGGAAGAGGTGTAGGGGAGTGTTTGCTGAAGTCCTACTGTGTGCTGGCCATTTTGCATGTGATATCTCATTTCATCACCACAAAAACCTGAGGTCAGAGAGGTTAAGTAATTTGGCCGAGAACCATCATAGTTAGTATTTGGACCCAGGCCCATGTGACTCTAAAGCCCACTTGGAACTACAGTGAGGTCAAGGATGGAAACAGGAAGAATCACAGCTGGTGTTAATCAGGAAAATGACTACGAGGGGAGGGAAAGAATTGGGGAAGTCAGAATGATGATTGTGCTAACAGTACCTATAAACATGGTTTGGGTGACTGGCTGGGTTTGTGAAACACCTAGGGCAAGATACCTAGTGGGCAGTTTGGCTCAGGAGCTCAGAAGAAGGGTCTTGGTTCAGGGTAGTGGTCTGGCTGCTAAAGTCATGAATACGTGCTCAATGAGAATGGAAGATGATGGCACACCAACATTTAAAGGGTGGTGGGAAAGAAGATTCAGTGAGAGAAAAGAGAGAGGGTAATGAGAGAGCGATGTGTTGAGAAGCCAGGATTGAACCATTTCAAGAAGCTAAGTGTAGAGGATTAAGAAGAATTCCAAAAGGAGGCCTGAGAAGTTTCACTGGCATTACTGAACGAGGAAGTCTCTGGTTACCATAATGAGAGCAATTTCAGTAGTTTGACAGGAGCCAGCTTTCTGGATATGAAAGAGTGAATGGTGGTAGAGAAGTGGACATAGAGTAGAGATTACTCTTTTGAGAATTCTGGTGAATGATGATGATGATAGCAGTTAAGTAAGAGGGCTATTTGCCAGGCACTGGACTGACAATTTATACTCATTATCTAGGTTAATCCTTACTGTATTCCTGTGAGGTGTGTACTATTATTATCCCCATTTTCTGATGAGAAAATTATAGTGAGGAGAGCATACAGAGGTTAAGTAATATGCCCACGGTTACCCGACTAATAATAAATCAAGGTTTCAAAATCTAAATCTTTGGGAATTCAAATCTGGTGTTGTAAGATGGTGGTAGTTTGGGCCTGGGCCTGAGCCTGTGTATAAGCAGTGGGGGTATAAGCAGTGAGATTTCCTCTGTAATGAGGAGAATATTGACTATATGTATTAGAGAGAATAATTGACAGAGCAAGGTCAGAGGAAGGAAGGATATCAGATCACATTAAAAAAGAGAGTGCTAGTCTTGGACATCCCTTTGTCAAAGGCCAGAACAGATGAGAGAATAATCCATGAATATGGACCCAGATGTCAGTTAAGATAGATTTTTTTTTTTGAGATTTAAGTAAAATTGACTTAAGTTCCCATTCCACATTGGGATTTCATGTGGAAGTTCAATGCCTATTCCAAGATTTCTGTTAATTCCTGCGAGCTCATCTAATAGTTTCTTTAGCTTTTGAGTTTTGCTTCTATTAAATTCGTCTCACTTGTAATTCAATTCCCATGTTCTTATTCCTTATTTCCATCTGACCTGGCTGTAGAACTCAGACCAGTCCCCTCTACATCTTTTTCCCTTGATCTCCCCCCAAATCACTCACATAAGGCACTTGTGCATATGTCAGATATTACTGAAGACTTCAGGGATTTTATATCCTTAGCAACACAAACAATGTGAAGTCCAATAATAGATATTTCTATTTTAAACATGCTTTCAGCTCCCCCATCACTGGAACTCACTCCCCAACCTTCAGCCTCCCACACCATTATTTAAGCCTCATCTCTTCTTACTCTCCTCCCATTTCCTGTCCTCTTTGCCCTGTTCCAGTCTTCATATTCTTCTTTTTCTCTTCCTCCTCCTCCTCCTCCTCCTCCTCCTTCATCTTCTTCTTCTTTTTTATCCAGATCTGTTTAGCTATCTCTGTTTTACAGTTTTGTTACAAGCCAAGCTTTCTTCCTCCATACTCCAGGTGTCATATCAAGATAGTTTCCTCAATAAGGTATTTTCTATTCCTAAGAGGAGCTCTGGCATCAGCTGCTGAAATAATTTTTTTTTCACCTCAGAGTTTAAAGATGGTGTAAATGTGGGAGGAGAGAATTGAAAGGGATTGCTTCTATTTTCTCAATGCACATGAGAGATCTTCTTCTGTTGAGGTAGGGATGGATCTAGGAAAGATTTGACAGCTAAGGTGAGGGATTCTGTCAATAGAAATTTACCAGATTTCTAAACTTTGATAAAATACCACATTTACATAGAATGATTCCTTTAACTAAGCCTAGAAAAACTTATAGAATTGATTCCTTGCTAGAGATGGATTATTCAGTTTACCAAGTGCTCTGGTCAATATGAGAAAAGTAGAAAAAGCAATGGAGAAGGGAAGAGTCAGTGTATGTAAACTAAAGTCAGGATAATTGAGATCACAGTCCTTGCTAATCCTTTCTCCCCCCCACACAGGCATGAACACAAACATGCTCAGCAGTTTTGTCATATTCATCTTGTAGCTGAAAAGGGATACAGGAGTCGCGTTAGTTATTTGTTGTTCCATAACAAATTATCTCAAATGTAATAATTTAAAACACAACTACTTATTATTTCTTATTTTCTATATGTCAGGAATTCAGGGGGCACTTAGCTGGTTGGTTCTGGCTTGGGGTCTTTCAGAGGCAGCAGCATCATCTGAAGGCTAGACTGGGGCTGGAGGATCTGCTCCCCAATCCCACTCACATGGCTGTTGGCAGGAAGCCTCACTTCCTCACCACAGGGGCCTCTCTACACTGTTTCTCATGACATGGCATCTAGCTCCTTTCAGAGTGAGTGATTGAAAAAAAAAAAGAACAACCACAGTGAAAGCTGAAATGCCTTCTATAAATTAATCTCAGGAGTGACACACCATCACTTCTGCAGCGTTCTGTTGGTCACATAGATCATCTGTGGTACAGTGTGGAAATACTATATGAGGGTGGAAATACTAGGGAGAGAGATCATTAGGGACATTTTGGAGGCTGGTTACCATAGAAGTCTTTCCAAAAACATTTTGGGTGTTTGTGTGTCTGTGTGGGCTCATATTTTAAAATGAAGGGGTGTAGTTAGATAGTTAGCTGACTTCTGGATTTAATGGACTAGTAAAATAACAAGTAATTGGTGGTCCGGGGGTGGGGTGGGAGCAGGGAACCAAACTAAATATGTCTCAATATTCTGTCATGTAAGGAAGATTTTTAAAAAGCTGCCATCACTATCATTTCATAAAAACAAATTTTAACACAAGAAAGGGGAAAGGACATAATCTCAAAATAAAGGACAATCTTTAAATTGAATAAAATTGAAACCTCAATAACTTGCCTTTGCTTTTCTCATTTAACTGTGGACTGACAAAAATTTCATCCTATATTGGTCTACAAACTATCATTCAGGAACTACTGAGAACAGATATGGAATGTTCTAGTACCTGTAAAGATGACTATGAGAATGATGTAGAAACACATAATAATCCATTCAAAGTAAGTGAAAAAGGAAGAAATTGAAATGGTTGATACATAAAGATAGCAATTTTATAAAATTATGCTTGTGAGCTTGAAGGAAGCCACAGAGCTGGCAAATATTTATCAGTTTATGTGTTTTTTATTATTTGTGTTCCTACGAATATTTAAGTGTTTATTATTTAAGCTAATTAAAGATGAAATACAAAAAATTGAACATTGGGGTGTCTGGGTGGCTCAATTGATTGTCTGACTTCAGCTCAGGTCATGATCTCATGGTTCCTGAGTTTGAGCCCCACATCAGGCTTGCTGCTGTCAGCCTGTCAGCACAGAGCCCACTTCGGATCCTCTGTACCCTTCTCTCTCTGCCCCTCCCCTACTTGTACACGCTGTCTCTCAAAAAACAAATAAAACTTAAAAAAAAAATTGAACAGGGGTGCCTGGCTGGCTCAGTCGGTTAAGCTTCCAACTTTGGCTCAGGTCATGATCTCACAGTTTGTGGGTTCGAGCCTTGCGTCAGGCTCTGTGCTGACAGCTCAGAGCCTGGAGCCTGCTTCGGATTCTGTGTCTCCCTCTCTCTCTGCCCCTCCCCTACTCATGTTCTGTCTCTCTGTCTCTCAGAAATGAATAAATGTTGAAAAATTAAAAAAAAAATTGAACATCATTGCAGCATAGTTAAATGTACATAAAAGTAATACAAATGCGTGGTGGTATTTGAACTTTTAAAGTATTTTCATATTTAGTTAATATATAGTTAATATATTTTTGGATTATTTGCTTCATTTATTTCAATCATCTTTTTTCTAAACAATCACCTCTTTGGGCACCTGGGTGGCTCAGCTGGTTGAGGGCCTAACTCTTGATTCTGGGTCAGGTCATGATCTCACAGTTGTATGAGTTTGAGCCCCGTGTCTGGTTCTGTGCTGACAGTGCAGAGCCTGCTTGAGATTCTCCCTGCTCACACTCTCTCTGCCTCTCTCAAAATAAATAAATAAACTTCAATAATCCCTTCTTCATTTTAGAGATATGCATTTCCTTATAACCCACACAATGTTATCATGTGTGTCCCTTTTTACAGAAGATGAAACATCTGGAGTGCCTGGCTGGCTCAGTCAGTGGAGCATGCGACTCTTGATCTCAGGGTTGTGAGTTCAAGCTCCTTGTTGGGTGTAGAGATTACTTAATAATAAAATCTTTTTTAAGAAAGTGAGGATGAAATATCTGAAACTGTCCATTAGGAGTGAGCTTTGGGTTGTTAATTTTAGCCCACTGAATTGATGGATTTGGAGAAATGTCACATTTTCATTTGGTTTCATTTTTGACCTGTGGCATAGTATTTGCAAGGCTGAAGGCATGGATTGAGGAAGGGATCAGTGATTAGTTTGTTCTGGCATTGACTGGGTCCCACTAGATTCATGCTCTTATCATTTAGGTTGAGAATTAATCTCAAGCAATATTTAGGAAAATAGTGAAAAACCTTCTCTTCAATAAAATCTTACTGTAAACATTCATGAGTTGGTTTAAAACCTACACATTTTTTTCTTGATAATGGTTGGTAGAAACTACTGTTTGTTTGTTTTTTAAATATACATGAACTCCATGTTATTACCAACTTATATATATTTTTAAAGTTTTAAAAAGTTTTTAGTATTATTATTTTCAGAAATTTTGCTTTCAATTTTGATTTTATAGCTAAATGGGTTAACTAAGAAGTTAATTGATGTTCTGTAAGTACTTCTATGACATTCTGCCCATTTTCAATTGGAGTGCCTTGTTTATGTGAGGCATTTTTAAGTAGTGAGTAGTTGATTTTTTGAATGTATGGGTAGCTTTTTTGGTGTAAGGACAATCCTGAAGTGATAGAGCTACAATGTGACATTGGAACTTTATCAATGCTCTGCCTGATTTTTCTTCTTCTCCTCCTTCTCCTTCTTCTTCTTCCTGGTTACAACTCTCATTATGCTAAATTCTGCAAACACTCAGACATGCCATGTTGTGGCATGTTGTTGTAAAACTGAGCACAGTTTTACTCCTCACTGGCATAATTTAGGGTAAATGTTAGGTGCCTGTATTTTTGCCTTGGGGGGACATTTGTATCATTACTTGGAACTACCAGGAGCAAGCTTTTGGTGGCATTTGATATCTACCGATGGTCAAACCTGACTGCCTCTGCAAGCTGTGCCGACATGGTGGGGAGGGAATAAAAACTCACAGGGGAAACAGTGCTTGAAGGAAGAAGGGACTTTAGAGACAGATAGGTTATATTTTAGGGACGACAGCTAATTTTTAGAATGTTAATTGGTCATTACAGATTATAAGTCTTATGTAAGTGACAGGTTTGAGCCATGCTAAGCTTCCTAATGAATGTGAAACTAGTACAAAATTTATTTTTCACAGCCACATGCAAGATAGTGAGTACTATGACATGAGGCAAGGAGTTAACAAACCGTCTTCTGACAATAATGTGTGTTTTGTTTTGGACCTGATATTAACTCAGTGTTCTTACTACAAAGTATTTTACAAAACATCCGAACTGTTGCACCTTTTGCCAGATAAAAAACAGCCACTTTTAAAAGATAACATCAAAGCCAGGACTTTCAGAGTGAGCCACTTAGCAGGCTAGTGAGTGCTATCCATGGAGCCTCAGAAGATGACCTTTTGTCTTTTTGGCACTGATGGACCAAAGGGAAAGAGTAACCTTGGAACTCCAATCTGGAAATTGTCATGCATTGTTCTAATTATAAGCCACAAAAATTGCTCAATCATTTATATATAGAAAAGATCTTGAATAGTGGTTGTCAGCACTTTCCTTTAAAATCAAAGCATTACTGGGGCGCCTGGGTGGCGCAGTCGGTTAAGCGTCCGACTTCAGCCGGGTCACGATCTCGCGGTCCGTGAGTTCAAGCCCCGCATCGGGCTCTGGGCTGATGGCTCAGAGCCTGGAGCCTCCTTCCGATTCTGTGTCTCCCTCTCTCTCTGCCCCTCCCCCGTTCATGCTCTGTCTCTCTCTGTCTCAAAAATAAATAAAGGTTAAAAAAAAAAAAAAAAAAATAAAATCAAAGCATTACTGATAGAACAAGTTCTTACCTGACTTAAACTCACTGATAATTCCTGAATCATACCTTTTGAAGGTTGCTGGGGGTCACCAGTGGCTTGCCTGTGATTGATCTAGCAGCCTTGCTGAGTGGATTGTGGGTCTGGCAGCTACCTTCATGGAAAGTAACCACCGGTGCCTCTCTCCTTAAGACTTGAAGTTAACTTTTATCAATTTCTCCTTCCATGAGACTAAACCCCCCTTCTCCTGGATATTAACATTTTGGGAGAAACAGGTAACCAGCAGGGATCTTCTAGGAGAGCATTTTGCTGAAATCTATAAGATAAATTTCCTGGCATAATAACACAGTCTCATTAGTATAATCTGTCACACTGCATGCGTTTTATATTTCTCTAACATCTACAACTCAAAGTATAATTCCCTTGTGAAAGAAATAAATGCTTACCAACTTCTTAGGCAGCCAGTCTTTTAATCTTTTGTACCATTTCTACATTTGAACTCATTTAACGGAATCAGATGCCTTAGTTAAATCCATTAATGCAACATAGAAATCACATTGCCGTTTTCTGCATTTCTGTTGCACTGCAGTGTAGGATAGTTTTCAGATTTCAGGCTCTGGAGTCAGACTCCTTGGGTCCAAATCCTGGCACCACCACTTACCAGGTGTGTGATTTACACAAGTTACATATAACCTCCCTGGGCTTCAGTTTTCTCAACTGTGAAGTGGGACTCATAATGGAACTGAACCATATAGGGTTGTTAAAAGGACTAAATGAGACTATACATTCCACACACAGAAACATATTCACCCTAGCTTAAATAAGTAAGGTCTTCTTTTCTTTCTTTTTTTCAGTAGTAAGGCAACATGAGCAATCTCATGGATACCCAGTGACAGCTGGGATATATGAGACTTGAGCTGGAGAGTGAGCAGCCTCTGAAGCTTTCCCCTCCATTTCTCACAGGTTTGTTTGCTTCCTTCTGTGTGTTGGCTCTGTTTTCTGCAGACCAGCGTTCTTGGCTTATTGCTGTGCGTATGTCCAGGAATTATTTTTTGCCCAGTTCCATACAGTTTATTAGATGAAGCACTCTTATCACCTGACTCAGCTTCACGTGTTCTGCTCCCAAGTTTCCAGATGAGCAGGAAGTCCAGTCAGCTGGGGCTGAAGGGGATGAGGCCATGTGATAAGAATGGTGGCGATATGCAAAGGCTGATAGTGGCTTACGGTCTCTAAGAAGGTGGTGTAATGGTGCAGGTATGTGCAGTAATTGGCAACTCTAGGATATTTATAGTGACAATGTTCAAGGGTGCTTAAAGGCTCGTTTTGCCCATGAATTACTTTTTTTAAGTTTATTCATTTATCTTGAGGTGGGGGAGGGCAGAGAGAGAGGAGAGAGAGAATCCCAAGCAAACTCCATGCTGTCAGCGCAGAGCCCGACACGAGGTTTAAACTCACAACTGTGAGATCATGACCTGAGCTGAAATTAAGAGTCAGATGCTTAACCAACTGAGCCCCCCAGGTGCCCCCATGAATTACTTATTTGAAAAATCTTTTTATTAAGGGATAATACACATATAGCGAAGGATACTAACATAAGTGTACAACTTGATGAATTTTTACAAACTGATAACCTGTGTAAGCAGCATGCAGCTCACAAAATAGCGCATGACCAGTACCCATGCAGCTCCTTTTGTTCTCCTCTGGTCACTGCTACTTTTTTTTTTTTTTTTTTTAAAGTTTATGTATTTATTTTGAGAGAGAGAGAGGGATAGAGAGAATCCCAAGTAGGCTCTGCGCTGTTAGTACAGAGCCCAACACAGAGCTCGATCTCATGAACTGTGAGATCATGACTTGAGCCGAAATTGAGAGTCGTCTGACACTTAATCGACTGAGCCACCCAGGCACTCCTGCTCTTGTCATTGCTCTTGACAGGTATATTACTTTTGCCTGGTTTTATACTTTTTGTAAATGGAATCATATCCTATGTACCTTTTTGTGTCTGGCTTCTTTTGCTTAGCATTGTTTGTGAGATTCATCAGTATTGTTGTATGTATTTGTAGAGCATTCTCATTGCTGTAAAGTAGTCATTTGGGTGAATACACTATACTTTGTTGATCTAGTCTATTACTGATGGACTTTAGGTAGTTTTCTGTTTCTGTCTATTCCTCACGGTGCTGTTGTGAGCTTGTTTTGTAGAATATGCACACATTACTACTGATTACTTTTTTTTAATGTTTATTTATTTTTGAGAGAGAGAGAGAGAGATAGAGAGCACGCGCATGAGTGGGGGAAGGGCAGAGAGAGAGGGAGACACAGAATCCGAAGCAGGATCCAGGCTCTGAGCTGTCCCCACAGAGCCCGACGCGGGGCTTGAACTCGTAAACCATGAGATTGTGACTGGAGTCGAAGTCGGATGTTCAACCAACTGAGCCACCCGGGGGGCCCCACTGCTGAGTACTTTCACCACCACAGGCTCATACAGGGTGTGCTGAATTATTTTCCATCACACGCAATTGAATTGGTAGTCTCTTATGGGTGAATATTGTTATGCACTTTATCTGGTGATTTCTTATCTTTTTATGTTGTGTATTTCATGGTATGAGGGTAGGGTTAGGTTGTAAACATTTTGCATATATGAAAAAACCCAGAATATATTTTGAGAGGGTGCTCAAGTATTTGTTGATGGAATGAATGAACAAATGAACAATGGTGTATGCCGTTTCCTTTTCTCGGAACAAGCCCTATTTATATGAGAGGCTCTAATTGCTGTATTTAGACAAGGCTGACCTGCTGCTTAGCCAAAGCTGATTGATCGAGGGGTTGACACAGGAGACAAGCCAGGACAATCATGTCTCTTTTCTGGGAATTTAAAATTTGGAACAGAAAGAGAGAGACTGGGTACTGCAGAGTCCCTATGACTGTGCTCTAGAGAGAAGACCCATAGGTTCCTGGAGCAGATAAAGATCTGCATATATGATTGTTAAAGAACAATGCAAAACTATTTTGATTAAGTTCCAAAATACAAAGTAGAGACAATAAATGTAGGTGAAGGCTTCGAGTCTTAGAAATTGATTTAGTGTGAGAGTAAAGAGAGAAGTCAAGATGGTGCCAGGTTTGAGTTTCTGAGTTAGGAAAAATAATGGTAACACCATTATCAATATTATCAAAAGGACATTTGAGGGGAGCAAAGGGGGAAGCAGTAAAGATGAGTTCAGTGTGGGATATACTAAGTTTAAAGTCCTGGTGAGGTGTGACTGGGTGGCTCAGTCAGTTAAGTGTCTGATTCTTGATTCTGGCTCTAGAATTGATTCATGATCTCACAGTTTGTGACAGCATGGAGCCTGCTTGGGATTCACTCTCTTTCTCTCTCTCTCTCTCTGCCTCTCCCCTGCTCTCTCTCACTCTCTCTCTCGCTTTCTGTCTCACACACACACACAATAAAATCCTACTTGGGATTCTCTCTCTGCCCCTCCCCTGCTCACTCGCTCATGCGTGCTCTCTCTCTCAATAATAAATAAATAAATAAATAAGTAAATAAATAAATAAATAAATAAATAAATAAATAGACATTAAAAAAATAATAAAGTCCTGGTGAGACAATCTGATTGTTCTGGTGAAGAATACTGGCTTTGGAGTTCAGAGGACTTGGAGTTCCATTTGTACTTCACACCTCACTCTGTGATCTTGGGCACTTTATTTAGCCTCTTAATGTCTCAGTTCTCCGTCTATACACTGATATCTCCCTGTAAGGATTAAAATGAGACAATGCCTATAAAGGGTTTAGCTTATTGCTTGGCAATTAAGTATTTATAAAACATGTATTAAGAGTATGATGATGATGTGATGGTGTCTGGAGTACAGCTGGAAGACAGGGACTGGAGCGCCATAGGGAGGGATCTGCTTAAAGGTGCAGATGATGCAAGGGAGCTGACTGAAATTGGCAACAGAGTGTGGAGAAGAAGAAGAAGAAAGTAGCCCGTCATATCTTTTCAGAGAACACCTCTTAGGAGTCAGGAGAAGGAACAGGAACCAGAGGAAGAGACTGAGCTAGAACTGTTTGAGAGAAGGAGATACGAGAGAGGACAGGCTCAAAAGAGCCAAAGGAAGAGGATGGTCGGCATTAGGGGCTCCAGTAAAGTCAACGATACATCATATTTTGGTTGGGTATCCCTTTTTCGTCTTAAAGCCTGCCTATCCTAAGAATAGGCACCACCAGGTGGTGAAACAATGTGTTAAATTCACTCAAAAGTGTAAGAAGTTATTTAGGCTGAGTCCTCAGGTAGCAGCTATTTGCAGGTCCTCTCTTGTCAGCGTGGAGATGAACCAATACCTGGTAATTCTTACCATAGCTTCTGGGCCTGTGTCTCCTCCCACACTGCCAGACTTCTGCCTGCTGCCACACACCTCTGGAGGAGAGCCAGGAAGATGAACTGTTTAAAAAAAGAGAAAGAGAAAAGAAAAAAGCCAACTTCAGATTTTTCAGGATATTCGGGCAACAGTTTTCCTCATTTTCACTTCCTGGAATGGTTCTCATTTTTAAAAATTTGATTCCCCCTCTATGACTTTCCTGAACACATTGATAAAAGAAAATTTTTTTTGTACATATGTAATGGTGGTGAGGCTCTGGATATTTGTTCATAGTGAAATTATTACAATAAAGTAATAAAGGTAAGGAAAACAGTGAGGTATGAGAAGAAAGGGAAATAGGGGTGAGTAAGGAGGTGTCAAGAAAGAAGAAAAAGGAGGATCAGAAAGAGGAGGGGCTGATGGGTGTGGAGAGATGAAGAGTATGTTCTGGAAAACAGTTTGCTAGGTTTTTTTTAAAGTTTTGTTTTGCAGATGGAATCCTGAGCTCAAACTGTCCCCTGTGGGAAACTAATCAATCTTCAATGGTTTCTCAGCCTCCTAGCTAGAGCGTGGGCCTGGGCTCCAGCAGGAAGGGTGTTTGGATGGGTTACATGGCAGCTGTGGACCTGTCTCAGGGGGTGCAGTTCCTCTGAACTACCAGACCACCCACGCACAGGGATGGGAGCCGGCCCCTGGCCCTCCTCAGCTTCTCCAGGTTCTGGTGTGTTTTTGGTTTCCTGCTTAGGAAACCCTGGAATAGAAGCCCTGCCTTTTGGGGATTAAAAACATGCTAAAAAAAAAAAAATGTTGAAGCAAATTTAATCTCAGATTTTACTGCACTTATAGATTTTAGATGGTTTAAACTCATTCTTGAGTTAACAATAATGATCAGGTGTGTCTTTGAAGATTGGTAGAGTTCCTTCGCCCACCCCCATTGTTCCAGTTACCCTAAAAATCTTGTCCTGACTTTGCAGGTGTTGGAGTGTCTCTTAGGATTGTAGAATATGTGCATTTTCAGATTCACAGGGATTGGCTCTTAAGTGTTTCAAACGGTATTTCTTTTCCCTCCTAGTTTTGGTTGATCTTGCCACACGACTGGATTAAGCTATTGTTTTTGCAAAGCCCCGGGCTTTTTGTTTTTTCCCCGAAGCATGCATGCCGCCTGGCCTTTTCTTTGTTGTTAAATATTAAAAGTGTTTCAAAACTCCAGTCCATTGTTGGAGCCGGTCAGCTCATTTAGGAGGGCCTTTTCTACGGGTCTGGGTTTATTTTTGGATTGAATTTCACTGGGCCCGCTCGAAGCAGCTGAGGCTGTCGTAGTCGCAACCTGTTCCAGAACTGTCGGGGGCATTCTCTCCGCACTCCATAGGTAGGTTTCTCTAAAGGACGAGGAGCATTTGTAGGGCGCTGGTTTGAAGGCTCAGGGGACCTGCCGGGTCTTTTCTTCCCGCTCGCCCGGCTGGCCGCCCTCGCACTCGCTTTCCCACAATCCCCGGCTCTGTCGCCGCCGCCACAGTTCCTGGACCCTGGCGAACCCGGCGGCTGAGCCCGAGGCCTCGGCGGCCCTTCGGGCGCTGCCCGGAAAGTCGCCCCCGCCCCTCGCCCCTCGGCTCGTGAGAGCCCGGGTTCGGCCATTTCCGGCCCGGCGCACTTCGGCAAGTTCCGCAGACGCTTGTCGGAAATGGCTGCCCACCGGCAGGGGGAGCGGAGGATCCGGCGCGGCCTGGAAGGCGGGCGGGAGGCGGCGAGAGCGGCTCTTGGGCACCCGAGTTTCGCACAGGCGGCGGAGGCTCGTCCCTGAGCTGGAAGCCGGTCGGACTCCTGGCGACGGCGGCGGCTGGGGCCCCGAGCAGGGAAGCGGCGACCAGGAAGCGGCTCGTGGTAGGGATCCTGGGGCTGGCCCTGAGCGCTGGGCACCGGGCAGGCGGGAGGGACCGGGTCCGGCAGTGCTGGGGCCGCGGGAGCCCTGGGGAGACTGCTGCTCTGCGCGGCGGGGGCGTGCAGCTTCGGAGTAGGCCTTCCCAGACGTCTCGAGGAACTGGGGAGAGGACCTCCAGGGCCTTAGCCACCAGCAAGGAGGGGTTAGCCGGGTTCCGGGGGTTCTAACACGCCCCTCCCTCTCCCCGGCGCCCCTTGTAGCCTCAGTTTGGGGCTGCGCTCCCACCTCCACCTCTTCTTCTGGAAGCTCGGCTTCAGCTGTGCAGCGTCTTCTGTTCCCTAAGCCCTCCATCCTCCTGCCCCCTGTGTTTGTCCAGCTGCTTGTGTAAGAGCATCTTCTGTCGACGAAGGGGCAGCCCATGTCTGCCTCCCTCCCATGTTCCCGGTGCACACACTCCCACATCTGCTTTGCGCTGCGTTCAGACACAGTCGCCCGCAGCTGTTTCTCCTTTGGCTCTTTTCACGGGGTTCACCTCCTTTGATCATAAGCCCTCAGTCAGAATAGCCACTTCCTGTCCGAGGGTTCAGGTGCCGCTGTTCTCTGCATTTGGGGCTCTTGTGCCCAGGCCCAGCTGTGTAGCGATGGGCCTAGCGCTGCTTGGGCAAAAGGGCTGCAGGGTGCCTGTCTGCACTACTGAAATCTTAGCCCAGTGACCCGACCCGTGCGCTGCAGGGGACAGTACGAATCGCGAACCTTTTGAAGATCAGGCAGGGCTGCCAGATAGAATGTTTATCTCTTCTCCACATTGAGCCAGTGGTTCAGTTCCTTTTTAGGTATCTGTAGTTCTCAAAAGACTTGAATTTGGTAGATGTGAACTTCTTTTCTTTCCTTTTAAAAAATTCCAAGGGCTTCATCAAATCCTCTTGGTTCAACTCCCATGGAGGAGGAGGGGGAGGAGGCAATGCAGAACAACGTGTGTCCTCCCCCCGCCCCATATGTGATTTACTTAAGAGGTGTCTTTGGCAGTTCTTCCCCTCACTTTGTCCAATTTTTCCTCTAATTTAGGTAGCTTCACTTTTTAAGGCTGGGCTCTCCATATTTTCTTTTGTTTTAAAAAGATCTTTGTGTGTTGTGGTCATGGAGACTATCTGAATTTTTCCCTGTTTTGCTTAGTGGTTAGTCTTGCACTCTGTCCAGTTATTATACGATATATCCAGAGTGCCTGGGATAGTAACCTGTGGGGTCTTGACAGTCTTGAGTGAATCTAAGCATTCTCCACAACTTATTTAGCAAGGAGGCTTTTCAATATTTCCTGATGAAAGAAAGGCTGTCTTCTAAAACTCTTATTTGGTGAGTTAAAAATACCTTATCCTGTGGGAATTTCCTGATCTTCTGGGGGAGCCTGAGGAGTCCTAAGTACTCATAAGTATGTGGGATGCTAGCTTAAATACTTTCTAGAAGAGAATTAGAATTGTGAATCTTCGGAATACTCGAAATTTTTATTCAATACCCAAAGAGAATGGTCAGTGCTCTCAGTGGGCGTAGCTACTAACCAAATATTGAAAAGAATGTGTCTTCATTTCTTCATATTTCTCTCCATTTTCTAGGGAAAAAACTGGCATTAAATGTTTGGTGGGTAGTTGGAATCTCTTAATGATGAGGCCTCAGAGTTGTAACCTATGAGTAAAAAGACAAGTTAGAAATGGGTCAGGGGTTGGGCCTGAGAAGTGGATTTGTATGATACTGTGGAAGGTTCAAAGGATGGTTGAATGCTATCAGAAGAATGTGGTGGTAAGATAAGGACGTGCCCTTTCCCTCACGACACTAGGCTTGCTGTTGTGTGGAAAGTCATTGACGGGTGGTGTGGAGTGAGGTGGTGGCAGGGGTGTGTGTGTGTGTGTGTGTGTGTGTGTGTGTGTGTGTGTGTGTGTGTGTGGTCCCTACCTGAGGTGAGACTGGTAAGTAGTCCTGGGAGGAGGATTGGAAATATTGCTGAAGTAGAAATAGAGTCAGGTATTAGAAAAATGAAGATCCCTCTAGATCTACTGTTGGTAGAGATTTGAGTGTCTTTGCATGTAGTAACTTAAGAGTGAGTCAAGGAATATGAATCTTTCGTAAAGTCCTAACACTGTGCACTTATTTCTGCTGGATATTAAGTTTATATCAGAAAACTTATTTTAGCATATTTCCATTTTATTTTTATTCCCTCATAGTTTTTGGTAACTCTTTTGAAGACGTATGATAGGATAAGAGGAAAGAAAAGATTTTTCATGTATTTGTATGTTCCATGAAAATAGTGGGGCTCAGACACATGGGAGTCTGAGAACTTAAGAGGGACAGAGGTAGATTCACCTAGAAGCACCATTTTTTCCTGCCTGAACCAGTCCCACCTCCTGTACACTGGGAATTTTTCACCTCTCTTTGCTGATGTTACTAGGTGGAAGAGAGGCAGGATTAAAAATTTTGTAATCTTGAGTATGTAAGAGGAATATGGAGTCTCCATTTAGCAGCATATTTGCCTCCCCTACACCTAGGCCATAATGTTTAGTGTAGGATTTTGCACCAGAATGACCCAGTAACATTCCAGGGATGGAACCATAGGAAGATGAACTACGTCTCAGTATTCAGCCACCTGTGTGGTTTGTAACCTGAGAGTACCTTTACAGAAAAGTAGGTAAACTTTTTCAGGGATGGAACCATAGGAAGATGAACTATGTCTCAGTATTCAGTCACCTGTGTGGTTTGTAACCTGAGAGTACCTTTACAGAAAAGTAGGTAAACTTTTTCTGTAAAGGGCCAAATAATAACTATTTTAGGCTTTGCAGCATTTCAGCTATGCTGCTGTAGGGTGAAAGCAGCATATATGTGATACATATTACAATAAATAAATACAGTAGTATATACATACAATCCATAATTGAATGAGCAAGGCTGTGTTCCACTGTAACTTTATTTACAAAACAGGCAGCTGGCTGTAGTTTACCAGTGCCTGCCTTAGTGGATCAGCCCCTCACACACATGTCATTACCTTTTGTATATTCCTCTGCTTGTGCACAATACCTTTTAGACTGGTCGGTGATATTAATGATTAACATCCTGGATGTTTGCTTTGGTGACAGTTTACTCTGTTATCCTATCTTCTTATATTGTTGTCAGTTTAACCTTGTTTTCCACCTTCCTTTGAAACATTTTTTGCAGCAAATGTTTGATCTGTGGGAGGAATAAAAAATGAATTAGGTTGGGAATATACGCCTAGCTTGTATAATAAAAGAAATACATAAATACCTTATGATGGTAGGTTGTAATATGTCTTAAATGACTGTAGTTCTTTGGCATCATATAGTACTCTTTTTTTTTTTTGGTCACATGGGTTTTGATCTTTACAGTAACTTTGAGAGATAGGAGACTAAATGTTAACAATATTCCTTCTTTTGAGGGGGAAGGAAGGTCAGAAAGAAAAGTGAGATGTGGGGAGGTTTAGTTATTTGACCAAGTTTAGTGGTAGTAAGTGCAGAATTCTTGAACTGGCCAGTAATACTTACAGAGCTGTCTCCATTTGAATATTTACAATGACATGAACCTCCCTGGGCAGCTCATTTGAATTTGTAGATGGAGTTTTCTTTTTCCTAATTGAGCTGCGGTTGGCCTCTGTAATTGTCACCTTTCAGGGCAGTATGAAACAAATCTATACCTCTTCTCTGTGACAGTTCTTCAGATGTTGGAAGGTAGTCATCATGTTTCCCCAGGACACGAGTTGCAAACTGGTGTGCAGGGGTCAAATAAGGCCTGCACACATAATCATTTGGCTGCCCAGTTTATGCAAAAACTTAAATTGGGAGCCGACTTTTAGAAATGGGGATATTTCACATAAAAATTTCTATCTGGCATTTCTTGAGAAAAAAACTTAGAGGATTCAGTGATACAGAGCTCACAATTTCTGATGGTAGTAATCTCCCTTAGATGCTAAATATACTCTCCATTTTGCTAAAGTGTCTACCTGCTGGCTTCACTAGTTTACTTCACTTTGAGGGCTTTTGTAGTCCTTGAGATTGCTGTCCTTTTCTTAAGGTTTTCTGTTCCACAGTCTAAATAAACATTCCCATTTCCTTCAAATGTTTCTTATTTGACAGTTTCAGATCTCCTCATCAGCTTCTTAGTCCTCTGCCTTTCATTTACTTTTTACTGTCCCTCTTAAAGTGTACTCAGCACAGCTTATGGTATTCAACATTCACTGTCGCCTTACAGGGTGGAGAGTAACCTTTACTCCTTCCTACTTCAACACTAGGTTAAGAAAAAAAAAGAAAGAGAACAGCAGAAAAACAAAGTTTAAACTTTGGGTTTTTTGCCCTAAGGGTTTTTTGTGTGTGTATGTGAGTGTGCATGGTGCAGTTAAATCAGATCATTTCCATGTAGTTTCGGCATCTAAGTGCTGAACTTCCCTTTATCTCTATTAAATTTTATCTGCTTTGATAGTCCAGATTGATAAAATCTTTTTGTATCCTGAATTTTTTTCCAGCCTTGACTTACTCTTCCCAGCATGACTTGTTTATTGTTGAAATAGAGCTGTAAAATATAAAAGCACTGTGGCTTAGGAAATAGTTGATGAGGACCCTGTTACAAATGGAAAATTAAGGGGGGCCTCAAAGAAAGCATTGTGTTGAAAATCTTGGAGGTGAAACAAAAGGTCTTGGGAAGAGCCTAGCTGTCCTAAGTTGACCTGTTGGTACTATTCTACCCCCACAATAAAATATATATGTATGTGCTTTCAGTGTGCAAGGTGGTTGTAAGTCAGTGGGGATCCAAGAATCTAAAAGGATCTTTGAGGTCATCTACTTCAGTCCTTTAATTTAGGAGTTTAAAAAGGATAAGGAGCATATGAGTCCAGAAGGACAAGAAATTGTGAAGTTAGAGGACCTGATGAATCAGATGGTAATGAGAGAGGGACAGCAAAACTGGAGTCTCAGGTTGAATTCACCCATGAAGGTTGCAGTCAGATGCCTGAGTCATAAAGCTGATTTATGTGTGACTTAGCACACTTTTACTTCAGTTTTCTGTGCCATTCATAGCGTAAAATAAAAATCATGTTTTCCTGAGTCACGGAAACCTTAGAGAAATTAGTTTGCACTCTAGGTACTTGTACATCAAGTTGACTGTTCCAGGAAGATACTTTAGCAAAATCCATCTGAAGACCTTATTTTTAAAAATGTGTTTTTCCACTTCCCTCCCTCCTGTATAGTGGAATCTCTATTTTTCCACTGAATATTTTCCAATTTTATTTAAAATGATTGAAAAGCTTATTGACAGCTTGATAGTCATTTTAGTGACATGGATTTTATCATACTTTATACTTAACCATGCTTCTAATTTTGGAAATTTAATTAAAATTTTTGTTTTTATTTTTGCTATTAAAAAGAATGCTGTGGTTATTACATCCTTATAAAACAAATCTTCGTTCACATGGAATACATTCCTAGAAAGTGAAATTGCTGGACATTTTAAAGACTTTTGTTACAAATGGCAAATTACCTTTCCATTAACCTTCCTACTAACTTAAGCAAGAGTACCTGCCTCACAGCGTAGCTGCCCATGTGGTGCAGAGCCGCACAGTACCTTATTAGTGGTATACTTTGTAATGTTTTAGTGTGAACATTCTTGAGGTTAAATCTTTTTTCTCATCCCTGAATCTTACCTAATAATAATTTCTGGAAGTGGAATTGTAGGGTCAGAGTGTAGGCACAGTTTCAGGGCTCTTATTACTTAGTGCTGAATTGTGCTCCAGAGGTGTGCCAGTTTTCACTTCCAGCGGCAGAATGTGGGGATGTTACCCTTAATCCAGGCTAGCACCGTATGTTAAAATTTTACAATTCTTTGCTGATACACATGTGGAAAATGTCCCTGTATCTTGATTATATGTCAATTTCTATGATTGTCAGGGTAATCAATCATCTAAAACTGTTTATCATTTGGGCCCTTCTTATATACTGGCATACCTCAGACATATGGCAGACCACTGCAGTAAAGTAAGTAACACAATAAAGCATGCCAAATGATTTTTTTTCCCTCTGTGCATATAAAAGTTATGTTTATGCTGCAGTGTAGTCAATTAAGTGCACAGTAACATTATGTCTAAAAAATGTACATACCTTAATTAAAAAATATTGCCAAAATATGCTATCATCTGAGTTTTTGGCAAGTCACGATCTTTCTTCTGGTGGAGGGTGTTGCCTCAATGCTAATGGCTGCTGATCGATCTGGGTGGTGGTGTTGGAGGTTGGGGTGGCTGTGGCTGTTTCTTCGAAGAAGACAACAGTGAAGTCTGCCCCATCAATTGACCCTCGAACAATTTCTCTGTAGTGTATGAAGCTGTTTGATAGCATTTTATACACAGTAGAACTTCTTTCGAAACTGGAGTCAGTTCCCTCAAACCCTGCCACTGCGTTGTTGTTCTAACCCCTTTGTTGTCATTTCTACAGCTTTCCCAGCATCTTCACTGGGAGTAGATTCCATCTCAAGAAACCACTTTCTTTGCTCATCTGTAAGAAGCAATTGCTCATCTGTTCGTTATCATGAGATTGCAGCAAGTCAGTCGTAACTTCAGTTGTTAGGCTCCACTTCTTTTTTTTTTTTTTTTTTTTTGAGAGACAGAGAGGGAGGGATAGAGAATCTCAAGCCAGCTCCACACCTGGCACAGAGCCTGACATGGGACTCGATCCCACAGACCCTGGGATCATGACCTGAGCCGAAATCAAGAGTCAGATGCTCAACTGACTGAGCCACTCAGACGCCCCAAGAATCACCTTTTAAATCTGTAGATTCCAGGGCTTATGCCAGACCCTGTGAACCAGAATCGTGGGGCCAGAGCCCAGCCTCTTTCAGGTTCCACTCCTTGTCCTTGTTCTCTTGCTGTTTCCACCACATGTGCAGTTACTTCCTCTGCTGAAGTCCTGAACCCCTCAAAGTCATCCATGAAAGTTACAATCAGATTTCTCCAAAATTCTGTTCATGTTGGTATTTTGACCTCTTCCCATGAATCACAAATATTCTTAATGGTATCTGGAATGGTGATTCCTTTTCAGAAGGTTTTTAATTTACTTTGCCTAGATCCATCAGAAGAATCCCTGTCTGTGGGAGCTGTAAGCCTTACAACATATATTTCTTTTTTCTTTTATTTTTTTTAGTTTTCTTACTTAGCACACACAAGTGGGGGAAAGGCAGAGAGAAGGGGAGACAGAATCCCAAGCAGGCTCTGTGCCATCAGTGCAGAGCCTGATGCGAGGCTCGAACCCACAAACCGTGAGATCATGACCTGAGCCGAGATCAAGAGTCAGACACTTAACTGACTGTCACAGGTGCCCCACAACATGTATTTTTTAAATAATATGACGTGGAAGTTGAAGTGCTTCCTTGATCTATGAGCTACTGAATGGATGTTGTGTTAGCGGGCATGAAAACAACATAAATCTTATTGTTCATCTCTATCAAACTGTTGGTCATGAGTGACCAGGTGCACTGTAAGTGAGCAATAATATTTTGAAAGAAATCTTTTTTTTTCTGAGCAGTAGGTCTCAACACAGGCTTAGAATATTCAGTAAACCGTGTTGTAAACAGATGTGCTGTCATCCAGGGTTTGTTCCATTTATAGAGCACAGGCAGAGTAAATTTATCATAATTAAGGACCCTAGAATTTTCACAGTGATAAATGAGCATTGGCTTCAACTTAGCTGCATTAGCCCCTAACAGGAGAGTCTATCCTTTAAAAAGCTTTGAAGCCAGGCATTGTCTTCTCCTCTCTAGCTATGGAAGTCCTTGATGGCATCTTCTTTCAATAGAAAGCTGTTTCATCTATATTAAAAATTAGTTTAGCTTAGCCACCTTCATTAATTATCTTAGATCATCTGGATAACTTGCTGCAGCTTCTACAGCAGCACTTGCTGCTTTACCTTGCACTTTGATGTTACAGAGATGGCTTATTTCCTGAAACCTCTTGAACCAACCTCTGCTAGTTTCAGGCTTTTCTTCTGCAGCTTCCTTATCTCTCAGCCTTCACAGAATTGAAAACCTTTAGGGCCTTGCCCTGGATTAGGCTTTGGTTTAACAGAATGTTATGCTGGTTTGATCTTTTGTCCACACCACTTGCTTCATATTAGCAACAAGGCTATTTTGCTTTCTTACCGTTTGTGTGAACATTTTTAATTTCCTTCAAGAATTTTTCCTTTGCATTCACAACTTGGCTGTTTGGCATGAGAGCCCTAGGTTTTGGCCTTGTGGCTTTCAACATGCCTTCCTTACTAAGCTTAATCATTCCCAGCTTTTGATTTAAAGTGAGAGACATGTGACTCTTCCTATAACTTGAACACTTACAGGCCATTGTCTGGTTACTAATTGGCCTCATTTCCATATTGTTGTGTGTCAGGGAATAGGGACACCTGAGGAGAGGGAGAGATACAGGGGAATAGCATAGGTGGTGCAGTCAGAACACACACACACAACAGTTATCTATTAAGTTTGCTATCTTAGATGGGCACGGTTGGTGGGGCCCCGAAGTAATTACAATAGTAACATCAAAGATCACTGATTACAGATCACCCTAACAAATAAAATAATGATG
The DNA here is from genome assembly GCF_018350215.1 of Panthera leo. Taxonomy (NCBI): domain Eukaryota; kingdom Metazoa; phylum Chordata; class Mammalia; order Carnivora; family Felidae; genus Panthera; species Panthera leo. The sequence goes on from NC_056682.1 coordinate 50,050,380, forward strand.
AAAAAGATTGAAATATTGTGAGAATTACCAAAATATGACATAGAGACACGAAGTAAGCAACTGTTGGAAAAATGGCAGATAAACTTGCTTGACTCAGGTTGCCACAGGCTTTGAACTTATAAAGAACACAGTATTGTGAAGTGCAATTAAATGAAGCAAAATAAAATGAGGTATGCATGTAATTTCCTGTTTATTTACCTTGACCACTCAAGTTGTATTGCCTTTACTTCTATTAATGTCATATTGCAAATATTTTCCCCAGTCTTTTCATTGAATCTCAACTTTTAAAAAAGTAAATATATAGAATCTTTTGAGACTTATGTAGTCAAATCTGTTGAACTTTTACAGATAATGTTCTTCTTTGAATTCCTGTAGTAGTGGCTGTACTCACCTTGAGATGATATTCCATGTATTCCTTTTGTTCTTTTTATGGTTTCATTTATTACAATTACCTCTTGAATCCATCTGGGACTTATTTTTAGATTTGGTTTGTCACACAGGAATTTGAATTTATTTTTTTCCAGAAAAGTGAATTGTCACATTATTTTTTGAAAAATCTAGCGTGGTGTACTTTAAAGTGAGGGCAGCAAGGTAATATTTTTCTTTATAAAACTAATACATGCTTTTTGTAAAAATGAATGATGACAAAAATGAGTGTTAAGTAAGCAAATAGTAGACATGTGAGTAGCATGGTATAGAACAGATAGACCTGGATTTGTATCTGGGCTCCTCCACTTATTTGCTGTATGGCCTTGAACAAGATACCTAACATCAGTGATTCATACTCCTTTATCAGTAAAGAAGAAATAATACCTACCCACAGATGGTGGACATGAGGATGGAATGAGATAATATGTGTAAAGTGTGTTATCTAGAGTACATTGTAAATATAAATAAATACAGTTACAACAAGTGAAAAGCCTCCTCTACCTTCCATGTCTTCCAAAGGTGTAGTCTGTAGAATTCTTACTTGAATAAGGTGTATTGTTGTTGGCCTTCCTTAGTTGTGTCTAATTACATTGATTCAGATGTCATCAATCTGAATGGGAGTTGTCATTAATTCTTTGTTAGTCCAGTGGTTTTGAGTTAGAGTTATGTGTCCTGTGTTAAAATCACCTGGGAGTTTTGTCAAACCACAGGATCCTTGGCCCACACTTTGGAGTTCTGATTCAGTTAATGTAGGCAGGGCCGCAGTTTATCATTTGAAAAAATTCTTGAGTGAGTTGTGAATCTGATTTGTAACCTTAGTTAAAAAATGACTGGTGAAGCAATATGCTTTTGGTTTGTGGGACGTTATGAAACTGGTGGGAAGGGAAACGTATAGGAAATGGCATAATTTTCAAATTGAAGACTTATGTTAGGAGTTGAGAGTTCTGGTTTCAGGTTTATTGCTGACTAAACAGGTGACCTGGGTTAATCAATAATTTTTGTTTACTTGTTAATACCTTGATTTGTTTGCGAGTGATATTTGTGGAACATCTTTGGCCTTAGAAATCTGCTCTTGAGCCCAAAGAATACTTGTTCTCTAACAGCCCTATAATAAAGGTGGCTTCACTGTGGTTAAGTTTGTGATTGTATTGTAATCTTGAGTCTCAACTCAGTATGCTAATTTTTCTTACTTTGGCTTTTAATTGGTGACAACTTTCTGTTTCCCTTGTTTTATACCCAGGTTGAGTTTATCCAATAAATAAGCTACTGTGGTTGTTGTATTGTGAAAAACACATGGCTCAAAAAACTGCTAGAACTGATACATGAATTCAGTAAAGTTGCAGGCTACAAAATCAATATACAGAAATCTGTTGCATTTCTATATACCAATAACGAAGCAGCAGAAAGAGAAACTAAGAAAACAAAACAGTTGCACCAAAAACAATAAGATACCTAGGAATAAACCTAACCAAAGAGGTAAAAGACCTGTACTCTGAAAAACTATAAAACCCTGATGAAAGAAATTCAAGATGACACAAAGAAATGGAAAGACATTCCATGCTCGTGGATTGGAAGAACAAATGTTAAAATATGCATACTACCCAAAGCAATCTACACATTTAATGCAATCCCTATGAGAATACCAACAGCATTTTTCACAGCTAGAACAAACCTAAAATTTGTATGGAACCAGAAAAGACACCACATAGGCAAAGTAACTTTGAAAAAGCAAAGCTGGAGACATCACAGTTCCAGACCTCAAGTTATATTACAAATCTGTAGTGATCAAAACAGTATGGTATTGGCACAAAAATAGACACAGAGATCAGTGAAACAGAATAGAAAACCCAGAAATGAACCCACAACTATATGGTCAACTAATCGACAAAGCAGGAAAGAATATCTGTGGGAAAAAGACAGTCTCTTCAACAAATGGTGTTGGGAAAACACCAAACACATTTGGTTAGCTACATGCAAAAAGTGAAACTGGACCACTTCCTTATACCAAACACAAAAACAAATTCAAAATGGGTTAATGACTTAAATGTGAGATCTGAAACAGTAAAAATCCTAGAGAAGAACACAGGCCTTTGTTGGCTATAGCGGCATTTTCCTAGATATGTCTCCTGAGGCAAGGGAAATAAAAGCAAAAATGAACTATTGGGACTACATCAAAATAAAAAGCTTCTGCACAGCAAAAGAAACCACAGCAATAAAATTAAAGGCAACCTTCAGTATGAAGAAGATATTTGCAAATGACATCCGATAAAGGGTCGGTATCCAAAATCTATAAAGAACTTATCAAACTCAACACTCAAAAAACAATCCAGTTAAGAAATGGGCAGAAGACATGAATAGACATTTTTTCCAAAGAAGGCATACAGATAGCTAACACATGAAAAGATACTCAACATCACTCATCATCAGGAAAAGCAGATCAAAACTACAATGAGATATCATCTCACACCTGTCAGAATGGCTAAAATTAACAATACAGGAAACAGCTGATGTTGGCAAGGAGCAAGGGGAACCCACATGCACTGTTGGTGGGAATGCAAACTGGTACAGCCCCTGAGGAAAACAGTGTGGAGGTTCCTCAGAAAAATAGAATCACCCTACAATTTAGCAGTTGCACTAAGTATTTACCCAAAGAATACGAAAATACAATTCAAAAGGCTGCATGCTCCCCAGTGTTTTATAAATAGCATTGTCTACAATAGCCAAATTATAGAAATAGCCCAAGTGTCTATCGACTGATTAATGGATAAAGAAGAGGTGATATATACGTATACAGTGGAATATTACTCAGCCATCAAAAGAACAAAACCTTGCCATTTGCAGCAACATGGATGGAGCTAGAGAGTATCATGTTAAGTGAAATAAGTCAGAGAAAGACAAATACTATGCATACGATTTCACTCATACTGGAATTTAAGAAAGCAAACAAGCAAAGGCGGAAAAAAAGGCACACTGAGAAACAGACTCTTAACTGTAGAGTACAAACTGATGTTTACCAGAAGGGACGTGGGTGGGGGGAGGGGTTAAATAGGTGACGGGGATTAAAGAGTGCACCTGTGATGGGTGCTGGGTGTTGCATGGAAGTGTTGAATCAGTATGTTGTACACCTGAAACTAGTATTACACTGAATGTTAACTAACTGGAATTTAAATAAAAGCTTAAAAAAAATCATAGTGGGGAAAAAAAAACACCCATGGCCTCTATCTCCTTTATCTTGTGAAGTGCCTATGTGCAGTTCTTACCAATTATGCTTTATTTACAGTTAGCTTCTCTGGAAAGTGCCTTATGTTGTTTTGAACAACAGACGAGAGTAGTCAGAATCTTAACAGTAGTACTAGTATCGGGGAATTGTTTCAGTGCTTTTTAAAATATTTCCTGATTTTTGAACGAGGCACTACCTTGCCATAACAGGCTGTTAGTCATGCCTGTGTTTAGTAGGAAATCAGGAAATGATGTTCTTTTGGGTTGCTGGTATTTAAAAACAAAACAAAACCTCTGAAATATTGCTTTCAACAACCTTACTGAAATGATTTCCTGTACAGAGCTGTGTTTACCTAATTTGAAGGGCTAGTGGCAATAACAGCAGCAATGTACAAACAGTTCTGTAGAACCTGCACCTGGGTTGAAATGAGATGCTGCCTCCTTGATGGGCCAATTTTGACTTTAAAAAAAAAAAAGAGGTAGCACTGCATCCACAGATACACAGGTAAGTCATAGGTTACATCAGCAAAGGTATTTTGCTGAACATATTATTGTCTTACTTTGTTTAGCAGATAAATACTTCAAATATGAATAGAGTGTTAGCTTTTGGTTCTGAAGTAGTATTACTGTGTTTTAATTATAATTATCCATGGTTACAGTGGAGCAATAGTAATATGGATAATTTTAAAATAATTTATGCATGGTATGCATGTGCACTATGTTCCTTGAGTTAATGTCACAGGCAATTCACCATTAATGGTTAAGGGATTAATAGTGTGAGCAACTCTAAAATGAACCCTCAAATCAAAGCAACTCTAAGAGTTTGATTTGAAGCTAAGCTTTATTTAGTATGGATGGTCTTAGGCAAATTACCTAACCTCTGTTCTTTGGTTTCCTCATGTGAGAATTAGAGTAGTACCTGTTTCATAGGATTGTTGTGTAGATTAAGTATGTTTAGAAGTATAATCAGTTTAACCAGGAACAGTAAACATTCAATAACTGTTAGCTATTATAATTACTGACAATATTAAAGTCAGTTGAAAGTTTCATTTGGGAACGTCTTATAGTGTTGAGCTTCTTCCTGTTTCTTGCCCCATTCACTCTTCATACCTTTCAGATGTGATACATGATGGCAGCCCAAATGGAACCAGCCATTCCCTTCTTTCCTCCCTTCTAATTTTTTTCTCTTCCCCTGTGTGTTTTACTTTAGTTCAGGTTATTTTTGTTTTTGATATGAAGAAAATTATATAAGTTTATTAAAAGGCATAAGAGAAGACCTGAATAAACAGATATCCCACATCCATGATAAAGAGTTTAAATATCAAAGTATTTTAGTGGTTTTTAAAAAAATTTTTTTTGAGAGAGGGCATGTGAACACACAAGTGGAGGAGGGGAAGAGGGAAAGGGACTCTTAAGCACGCTCCATGGTCAGCACGGAGCCTGTTACAGGGCTTGATCTCCCAACTGTGAGACCATGACCTGAGTGGAAACCAAGAGTTGGGTGTTTAAACGACTTAGCCATCCAGGCAACCCCCAAATATTTTATTTTTAAAAAAATTTTATTTATTTTGAGAGAGAGAGAGCACACGAGCTGGAGAGGGTTGGAGAGAGAAGGAGAAAGAAAGAGAGAAATTCCAAGCAGGCCCTACCCTGTCAGTGCAGAGCCTGATGAGAGGCTCAAATCCACAAACCATGAGATCATGACCTGAGCCTAAATCAAGAGTTGGATGCTTAACTGACCAAGCCACTCAGGAGCCCCCAGAGTATTTTAGTTTTAAAAGAAGAAAAGTCCATTCAGTAGGATGGTTGTTGTATCATCAGACCCTTGAAAGCCAACTCCTGATCACAGGTAACATTCCTGCTGATAATAAGAGTTTGCCAGTTGTGAAAAGGAATGTCACAAGAGAAGACTGCTGCAAAGAAAAGGTGATAACAGAGAACATTGATATGAGGAAGATGAGGGGGGAATACAAGTGCATGCAAAATTCTGAATTGGAACTGTAAACCTCTTGGACTTTTGAATTGAGTTTTTCATATTTCTACTTAACAGGAACGGAACTTGTTTCAAGCCCTCAAGCGAGTGGCTAGTGGATGAAGAATTCTACTTTGTATTTTAATCAGCAAAATGTTTTGATTAGAGGAAGATTAGAAAGTTAGGCATCAGCCAGCCATGATCTGAATGGTAAATCACCGTGTACAAGTATTTAGAATTTTTTCTTTTTCTTTGCTACAAGAAGAAACTTAACTACTGTAACTTCCTTATAATCATAGATGTACTCTTATTACCATTGGAACATTAAGGTGTGCATGTCTGTGTTGCTGACCGTGGAAAGGGAGATATCAGGAGGAGGTCAAGGTTAGGTAAATTTAGAGTCATCTGGTTGAGGGGGCTAATTGAAGCTAATTGGTGAGCTCTTGTAAGTGAATACTAAAAGAGGACAAAGGACGAACTGGTGAAGAACTATTGTCTTTAAAAGTGGTGAAAGGAGTCAGAGAAAGAGCTGTTGGCATGGAGAACCAAGACAGCAGATGACTAAAAAAGTATAAAATACAAATTAACTTAGTATGAGATAAGAGGTGTGTGTGAGAAAAATGACAAAACATTTGGATGGAAGAAATAAAAGAAAATGTGAATAAATGGATGGATTTTCATGCTTCTGGATAAGATTATATGAAAATAATACTTCCATACTTAAATGCAACATAATTCTTTTGTATATATTACTGAATTCTGTTCACTAATGTTAAGTTTTTTCATCCCTGTATTCATGAGAGATTATTTGTAGCTTTCTTTTTTGGTGGTTTTTGTCTGGTTTTGGTATCAGGGTAATGCTAGCTTTATGAAATAAACTGAGAAGTATTCCCTGTGGTAGAGATTGTATCATGAGGGCTGGAGATTCCTCTGTGGGGAGGGGTTAAAATTACAAAGTTGACTTATTTATAGAATTAATTATTTCAAATGTTATTTCATTTCATCTAAGCTGTCAAATTTACATGTGTAGATGCACTGCGTTAGCTGAGTCCCACAAATATTTTTTGTGTATGATATGTTATTTCAGTCTTCCCTTACTATCTTTTTGATGCCTGCAGGGACTGTAGTGATCCTGTTTCATTCTTGACGTTGGAATTTGCAACTTTTCTTTTTTTGTCAGTCTTGCAGGTTTTTCAAAACTCTTGACAAACTTGGTTTTTAAATTGATATTTTGTTTTTGTTTTTCTGTTTTTTTATTGGTCTGCTCTTTCCTTCCTGTTTACTTTGTGTTTATTTTGTTCTTTTTCTAGGTTCTTTTTTTCCCCTAAGTTTATTTATTTATTTTGAGAGAGACAGAGACAGCACAAGTCGGCGAGGGGCAGACAGAGGGAGAGAGAACCCCAAGCAGGCTCTGTACTGTCAGCATGGAGCCCGATGTGGGGCTCGAACTCAAGAAACTGTGAGATCATGACCTGAGCTGAAACCAAGAGTTAGATGCTTTACCTGACTGAGACACCCAGGAGCCCATTTTTCTAGGTTTTTGAAGTAGGAGCCTAGGTTATTGACTTAAGACTTTACCTCTTTTCTGAAATGTGTAAGACTTTACCTCTTTTCTAATGTGGGCACTCCATGAATACATTTTCTTTTGAGCACTGCTTTAGCTGAGCCCCATGAATATTTTTTGTGTATAATATGTTATTGAACCCTGGAAGTAGGTAGGATTTTCTTTTCTTTCTTTTTTTTTAATGTTTATTTTTGAGAGAGAGAGAAAGAGAGAGACAGAGCACGAGCATGGGAGGGGCAGAGAGAGAGGGAGACACAGAATCTGAAGCAGGCTCCAGGCTCTGAGCTGTCAGCACAGAGCTTGACATGGAGCTCGAACTCATGAATCATGTGATCATGACCTAAGCCAAAGTCAGATGCTTAACTGACTAAGTCACCCAGGCGCCCTGGGGATTTTCAACATCACTTTAAGGAGGAAATTATATAACATTCCTAAATTATCAAAGCTTTGTGGAGTCCTGAGACAGATGGTATGGCTGCAAGTCAAGGTGGCCTTCAAGCTTCCTCCTAGCTGTGAAGTTCTCTTTTTATTTTACAATGTTTTATTTTCCTTGAATCAAGACTACCTAGTCTCTAAATCTTAAACTTGATGTAGAATGAAAATGTAAATTAAGACTTTCAACTGGCATCATTATTCATTGAGCAATGATTAGATACACAGAACTTTGTAGTGTTCTGTGGGGGGATTTCAAAAGTGGTGAGAAAAGTAGTTTCTTTCTAGAAGGAGTTTTAATCTAGCTGGCAAGAAATAAATTACTTAAATAAAACTAATGAACAGTTGATTAAGTTCTGAATCCTCTGAAAGTGGGTGTTTAGAGACTTGAGAAATCAAGTGTAGTTGGAGAAAGATTTATGAAAGAAGTCAGTCTTTAAAATGGCCCCACTCTGTGCTGACAATGTGGAGCCTGCTACGGGTTCTCTCTCTCTTGCTCTCTCACTTGCTCACTCTTTCTCTCTCTCTCTGTCCTCTACCCCTCTCTCACTGGCTTTTTCTCACTTTCTCTCAAAATAAATAAACATTAAAAAAAATGTCCCCAAAGAATAAATGGGTAAGTGGAAAAGAGAAAGAATGCCAATCCAAGTGTCTGTTAGTGTGTCTGCTGGGGAGGAGAGATGGAGAAGATTGGAGAAAGAGCCACAACTTGAGCTGACTCATTCTTTGCATTACGGGAGCGCTCGAAAGAGTCATGATTTGAATGTATGTGGAATAGTTTAAATAAGGTGGATAGGTAGAGCAAACCTTGTTATAGAGGTTTCCGCTATTAATGATCATGTAGTAAAATGTCTAATGATGTGGGACATTAGACTGTTCTTGATGTCAGGGAAAAAATCAAATTACAAAAAGAATATACATGTTTAATATGTTTTTGTATGCATATTTATTCATGCATAGAGAAAAGACTGGAAGAGGTCTCTGGTTTTGACAAAATAGCAGACCAGATAAATATAATGCCCCTGCTGCCACAAAATGCATATTGTACTCTCCAGAAAAAAAGGTAACAATCCTCATTAAAATAAAAAAGTGTGGTAGGAGCAGGCAAGGATGGGGATCGAAAAAGCATGTGGTGTGCAATTTGATGTTATATTCCCTTAGAGTGTTTGCTAGTCTTAGTAACTTGCATTTTAGTTTCCATAGAGACCAGAGAAAAACCCTTAGGCCTGTGCGTGTTAGAATTGAGACAGCAGATAAGAGTATATTCAAAGGGCTGAACATTCACTTAAGGAGTAGATAGACTAGAAAAAATGTGCCTGTGAGCATACACAGATGTCTCTGTTAGTCTGGATCCTGGATTTGTTGGGGAGGGGAGTGCTGAGAACTCAAGACCATGACTTTCCCCTTCATGTCGGTATTATGTTTGAATTTACAGTACATGTGGGGTCTGGGAGAATCTCCAGATTGAGAATTGACATTAAAAAAATGGTTTAAGGCTGATGATATGACAGAGGTATTTGGAAAACAGAAACTGTTCTAGAGGGGCATATCCTCAACCCAGAACACATGTAATTCCCAGAAATAAAACACTACCAAAAATGAACTTAATATAGAATTATAAAGCACGTGAAGAAACAGTCCATTATTCCTCTAAAAGCAAGAATTAGCAGATAGAACAAATTAAACACATGAAGGGAAGGAATAGAAAATATGATAAAGAATAGGTGCTATCATAAACATAAGGCCACTTAAAAAAGAAACTAGTAGAATTTCTGAAAATGTAAAATTTAAACCCAGTGGGTAGGATAAACAGCAGCTTAGAAACAGAAGAGAGAATTAATGAGCTAGATCAGAATTTGGCAAACCGTGGCTTATTGGGTGAATCTGAGTTGTGGCTTGTTTTTGTATAGCCTGCATGGCAAGAATTTTTTTTTAATATTATTTTTGAGAGAGAGAAGAGTGAACACAAACAGGGGAGGGCCAGAGACAGACAGACAGACACACACACACACACACAAACAAACAATCTGGAGCAGGCTCCAGGCTCTGAGCTCAGAGCCCAGAGCCCAATGTGAGGCTTGAACCCACAAACTATGAGATCATGACCTGAGCTGGTCAAATGCTTAACTGACTGAGCTACGTAGGTGCCCTGGTAAAAATATTTTTTTATGCTTTTAAAGGATTGTTTAAAAAAAAAAAAAAGACTAAAGAAAACATTCTATTTATGTAGACTGTATGTGGCTCCCAAACCCTAATATATTTATTTTCTGGCTCTTTACTGAAAAAATTTCCTGTCCCTAAACTGGATAGATCTGAGGAAATTTCCAGAAGGTAGCACAAAGGACAAAGAAAATATAAAAGAGAGGTTTAAAGACATGGAGAATGGAATGAGGAATTCTGACATGTATCTAGTCATCTAATAGGAGTTCAAGAAGGAGAGAATGAGGGATAGGCAATATTCAAAGAGATGATGGCTAAGAATTTTTTAGATTAATGAAAGACATGAATCTTAAGAATCAATGTTTAATGAATGCTGAGTGCCCCTTCCCCCACTACCCCAATTGTACATGTAGACACCTGCAGAACCCCACAAGTGAAAAGATATTTTATTACAAATTTTTTTAATGTTTATTTATTTTTGAGACAGAAAGAGACAGAGTGTCAGTAGGAGAAGGGCAGAAAGAGAGGGAGACGCAGAATCCCAAGTAGGCTCCAGGCTGTGAGCTGTCAGCACAGAGCCCAATGTGGGGCTTGAACTCGTGAACCGTGAGATCATTACCTGAGCTGAAGTCAGATGCTTAACCGACTGAGCTACCCAGGCACTGCTGAAAAGATCTTAATGACCAGGATGAAAAGTCTTATTATCCATAAAGTACAACCGTTAGACTGACATTTCACTTCTCAGCAGCAGCAGTGATGGAATCCAGAGGATTCTTCACTCTTGGTGGAAAAGAATTGTGAACCTAGAATTGTCTATCTAGCTGGATCATCATTTTGATTTAGGGTAAAATAAAGTATTTCCACATAAAAATAGTTTATCACCAGTAGTCTCTCACTGAGGGAACTACTTAAGGAAAAAGAAAACCATAGGGTGGGAATGAAATGCAAAAAGGAATGGAATTCTGAGTAAGGAAATTGGTAACTATGTGGGTGAATCGAAACAAGCATGAATCCTATTAGTAATGATAAGGGCTAATATTGAGCATAAAAACAAGGTGGAGCTAAAATATCAGTCAATAATGACATGAAAGTCAAGAGGTAGGTCAGTATAGGTGAAGATCTTTTATTTATTTTTTAAATTCTGTAATGTTTTATTTTTGAGAGAGAGAGAGAGAGAGAGAGACAGAGAGAAAATGAGTGAGGCAGGGGCAGAGAGAGAAAACAGGCTCTAGGTTCTGAGATGTCAGCACAGAGCCTGACATGGGGCTCAAACTCATCAACTGCGAGATCATGACCTGAGCCAAAGTTGGATGCTTAACCGACCGAGCCACCCAGGTGCCCCAAAGATCTTTTGTTAATTGAGAAGAGGGAGGAAATATTAGAGATACTGTTAAACTTTTGACTTAGGAATGCATGATATGGGGAGTCTGGCTAGCTAAGTCAGTAGAATATGTGACTCTTGATCTCAGGGTTGTAAGTTTGAGCCCCACATTGGGTGCAGAGATAACTTACAAAATAATAAAATCTTAAGAAAAAAGTATGTATGTTACATTTTAAGAGTTAACCTCTTAAAGATAAGTTGAGTATTAACTTATAGACTGGTAGAGGGGTTAAAAAAGAACAAAAACCTTGATAACAGAAGATAAGAAAGGGGTGAGGAGCATAGAAAAACATAAATAACACAGATTAAGAGTGTTATAAGTAAATCTTAATGTATCACAGTGTAAGTGGATCAAACACTAGTTTAAAGACAAAGATTGTTATATTGGAGTTTTATTTAAAAAATGAAGTCTTGTTCTCAAATGTTTGTAAGAGGTACCTGAAACACACGAATATGGAAAGTTTGCTAGAAGAAGAATGGAGAAAGTTCAGCTAAGCAAATATTAACTAAGACCTCAGTTTCTGGAAAGGTGGAAACAGCCTAAGTGACTATCAACAGATGAATGGATAAACAAAACGGTGGTATAGGCATACAATGGAATATTGTTCAGCCATAAAAAGGAATGAAGTTCTGAGACATGCTACAACATAGACAAACCTTGAAACATAATTATGCTAAGTGAAATAAGCCAGGCACATAAGGACAAACATTGTATGATTATACTTATATGAATATCTAGAATAGACAAACTAATAGAGACAAAGTTAATTAGAGGTTACTAGTGACTTAGAGGAGAAACAGAGTTACTGCTTAATGGTTACAAGAATTTCTGTTTGGGGTCATGAAAAAGTTTTGGAGATAGATAGTGATGATGGTTGCACAACATTGTGAATGTAATTATTACTGTTGAGTGGTACACTTAAAAGTGATTGAGATGGCACGTGTTATGTCTTTCACACTTTTTTACCACACAGTAGAGGAAAAAGGGCCTAATGGACATTCTAGAACTGAAAAATACCTAAAATTAAGAATTTATTGGATGAAATTAATGATAGACTAGATATGGTTTGGTGAACTCAAAGACAAGTCAATTGAAATTATTCAAACTGAAGCACTATTAGATGAAATAAATACTGACTTAGAGTAAAACAGGATAAATTGATGGAGAATGTGAGATTAGGCATTATGGTTTGTCACGGTCCAGTACTAGAGTGAAGGCAGAATAAAAGGGATAAATGCAAACATTATTGTAAATTATTATTATTGCTGTTATAAATATTATTACTGTGATTATTATAAGAAAGAATGAGTATAGTTTGGCAGGAGGTCAGATGTGGACATAAGCAGTTGGAGGAATTAAAAAATAACTCTAAGACTTGTGGTTAATAAATAGCCTACAATATGCTAGATATCATGCAAGGTTTTTTTATTTGCTATTTCTAATTCTCATAACAGTCCTAAGCATGACTGTTATCTTTTTGCTGATGAAAAAACTGTGCCTCAGAATGGTTAAGTGACCATCTAATAGCTTGTAAAGCTGGGATTTGATCCCAGTCTTGCGAGCCCTGAAGTCTGTTCGCTTTCCTGTATATCACATTGTTTTTAGTTGGAAAGACTGGAAGGATGTAGTATCATGGGCAGCACTGAAAGTTATTGGAAAGATGAGGTATTTGGAATCATGATGGTGATATATATCCTAGGAGAGGTATCCTTCAGGGAGTTGGAAATATTGGTCAAGTAGTGCAGAGCAGAAAGGCTAAGGTTGGAGTATTAGCTCTGGGGGTTGAAGCCATTTAAGTGGCTGGATTCATTACTAGGTTAAGTTGAAAACCATGGCGGGCAGCATTTTCCATATGAAATAGTTAGAATACTGGTTTGTTTTGCCAACAAAGCAAAAAGGGCGAGTAAATTGGGGAATTCGGTAGAACACCAGGAAGTATGGTTTCATGAGAAATTAAGTAGAATGTAGAATGAGAAAGTGATCAGTGATATAATTAATTTATTTAACTGATGTTTATAGAGGACTTATAAATACACTGTGCTGGGTACTGGTGATATAGCAGTGATCCAAGCAAATGAGATTCCTGTCCTCAAGGTTTTGGTGGGGAAGATAAATAGTAAGTAAATAAATGAAAAGATATGAAGGAAATAAATAGATCAGTGCCGTAAAGTGTCAGGAGGTAAGAATGACTACCTTCAATGGGAACAGCAAGGAAGTTAAGAACTGAAGGATGAGAGTCAGCCAGAGAAACCCTGGGGAAGAGCATTTGAGACTAAACAGATGGCAGATATAAGAGTTCTGAGGCAGTAAAGAGCTTGGTGTAGTTAGGGAATTGAAAGGAGCCTAGTTTAGCTAAAGTTGAGGGAGCAAGTGGAACAATGATGGCAAATGAGATTAGATAGGTGGTCAGGATGTAGTTACAAAGGGCCTGGCAGTAGAGTGGGAAGCCACTGAAAATTTTTAAGGACGGGAAAGACATGGTTTAATTCCTGTTTGTTTTTTTAACTAATATGTAATAGACATAAAATATTCTGTTAGTTTTAGGGGTACATCATAGTGACTTGATATTTTATCCCCATGGTAAATCTGGTTACTGTCACCATACAAAGTTACTACAATATTATTGATTATATTCCTTATGCTGTACATTATATCCCCATGACTTATTTATTTTATAACTAGAAATTTGTACCTCTTAATCCCCTTCACCTATTTTGCCCACCCCCAACACCCTTTCAGTCCCCCTCTGGTAATTAACAGTTTGTGTCCTGTATCTATGAGTCTGTTTCTCTTTTGTTTTGATTGTTTTGTTTTTTAGATATATGTGAAATCATACAGTATTTGTCTTTCTATGTGTGCCTTATTTCACTTAGCATTATACCCTCTACGTCCATACATGTTGTCTTTGATGGCAACATTTCATTCTTTATGGTTAAGTGATATTCTACTGTGTGTGTGTGTGTGTGTGTGTGTGTGTGTGTGTGTGTATATACACACACCACATCTTTATCCATTCATCTATTGATGGACACTTAGGTTGCTTTCGTAATTTTGGCTATTGTGAAAATGCTACAGTGAATGTGGGGGTGCATATATCTCTTCAAATTGCTGTTTTTGTTTTTGTTTTTTAATTTCAATTAATTAATTTATTTTTTAAGTTACATCCCAGTTAGTTAGCATATAGTGCAATAATGATTTCAGGAGTAGATTGCAGTGATTCATCCCCTATGTATAACACCTAGTGCTCATCCCAACAAGTGTCTTCCTTAATGCACCTTACCCATTTAGCCCCTCCCCCCTCCCACAACCCCTCCAGCAACCCTCAGTTTGTTCTCTGTATTTAAGAGTCTCTTATATTTTGTCCCCCTCTTTGTTTTTATATTATTTTTACTTCCCTTCCCTTATGTTCATCTGTTTTGTATCTTAGAGTCCTCATATGAGTGAAATCATATGATCTTTGTCTTTCTCTGACTTATTTCGCTTAGCATAATACCCTCTAGTTCCATCTACATAGTTGCAAATGGCAAGATTTCATTCTTTTTGATTGCTGAGTAATACTTCATTGCATATATATACACCACATCTTCTTTATCCATTCATCTGTCGATGGACATTTGGGCTCTTTCCATACATTGGCTATTGTTGATAGTGCTGCTATAAACATTGGGGTACATGTACCCCTTGGAAAGAGCATATCTGTATCCTTTGGATAAATGCCTAGTAGTGCAATTCGTGGGTCATAGGGTAATTCTATTTTTAACTTTTTGAGGAACCTCCATACTGTTTTCCAGAGTGGCTGCAGCAGTTTGCATTCCCACCAGCAGTGCAAAAGAGATCCTCTTTCTCCGCATCCTCACCAACATCTGTTGTTGCCTAAGTTGTTAATTTTAGCCCTTCTGACAGGTGTGAGGTGGTATCTCGGTGTGGTTTTGATTTGTATTTCCCTGATGATGAGGGATGTTGAGCATTTTTTCATGTGTCTGTTAGCCATCTGTTTGTCTTCTTTGGAGAAGTGTCTATTCATGTCTTTTGCCCATTTCTTCACTGGATTACTTGTTTTTGGGTGTTGAGTTTGATAAGTTCTTTATAGATTTTGGATACTGACCCTTTATCTGGTGTGTCATTTGCAAATATCTTCTCTCATTCTGTTGGTTGCCTTTTAATTTTGCTGATTGTTTCCTTTGCTGTGCAGAAGCTTTTTATCTTGATTAGGTCCCAGTAGTTCATTTTTGTGTTTTTGTTTTCTTTGGATAAATACACAGAAGTGCAATTTGGATGGTCTCGTAGTTCTGTTTTTGAATTTTTTTGAGGAACTTCCGTACTGTTGTCCATTTTGACTGCACCAATTTACATTCTCACCACATTTTCTTTTCTCTACATCCTCACCAACACTTGTAATTTTTCGTCTTTTTTGATAATACCAGTTTAATAGGTGTGAGGTGATATCTCATTGTGGTTTTGATTTCCATTTCCCTGATGATTAATGATGTTGAGCATCTTTTCATGTGCTTTTTGTGTGTGTGTGTGTGTGTGTATCTTCTTTGGAAAAATGTTTATTCAAGTCCTTTGCCCAGTTTTTAATCAGTTTGGTTTTTTGATGTTAAATTGTGTAAGTTCTTTATATAATTTGGTATTAATCTCTTATCAGATGTATGATTTGCAGATATCTTCTCCCATTCTGTAGTTGCCTTTTCATTTTGTTGATGGTTTCCTGAATTGCTCTGCAAAAGCTTTTTGGTTGGATATAATCTCAATTGTTTTAGTTTTTGTTGTCCTTGTCTGAGGAGACTGATCCAAAAAATATTGCTAAGACTGATGTCAAATAGATTACTGCCTATATTTCCTTCTAGGAGTTTTTTTAGATCTTACATTCAAGTCTCATCCATTTTGAATTTATTTTTGTGTATGATATTTTTGTGTAAGATAAAAGTCCAGTTTCATTCTTTTGTACATAGCTGTCCAGTTTTTCCAACACCATTTATTGAAGATAGTATCCTTTCCCCATTGTATATTCTTGGCGCTTCTCGTGTAAATTGACCACATATGTGTGGGTTTCTTTCTGGGCTTTCTATTGCATTGATCTATGTGTGTGTTTTTATGCCAGTATCATACTGTTTTGATTACCACATCTTTGTGGTATAGTTTGAAATCAGGAAACATAATACCTCCAGCTTTGTTCTTTCTCAATATTGCTTTAGCTATTTGAGGTCTTTTGTGGTTTTATACAAATTTTAGGATTGTTTGTTCTATTACTGTGAAGAGTGCCGCTGGTATTTTGATGGGGATTGCATCAAATCTATGGATTGCTTTGAGTAGTATGGACATTTTAACAGTATTAATTCTTCCGGGGCACCTGAGTGGTTCAGTCAGTTAAGCGTCTGACTTCAGCTCTGTTCGTGATCTTGCAGTTCGTGGGTTTGAGCCGCGTGTTGTTGGGCTCTGTGCTGACAGCTCAGAGCCTGGAGCATGCTTCCAATTCTGTGTCTCCTTTTGTCTTTGCCCCAACCCCTGCTTGCATTCTGTCTCTCTGTCTCTGTCTCTGTCTCTCTCAAAAATTAACATTAACAGTATTAATTCTTCCAATTCATGAGCACAGAATATCTTTCTATTTATGTTGCCTTTAGTTTCTTGTATCAATGTCCTATAGTTTTCAGAGTACAGGTCTTTTACCTCCTTGGTGAAATTTATTCCTATATATTTTATTCCTTCTTTTTTTCCAAGAAGCTTATTGAAATATTTATTCATAGTCCCACTATTTTAAATGTGTATTTATGGACTGTCCAAAAGCAATAGTTTCAGTACCCCCTCAGACTCCTGGAAATGTTAAATGATCCAAGAAACTTTTGTGAAGGTCAAGTTTTCTTTTTTCTTTTTTTTTTTTTTTTACTGAGGACATCCTTAGGTCACCTTTGCGCTCCTAGAAAAGATTCAGTTAGCAGCAGTCTCTGTTTCAAGCATCCATCTTTCGTCTGCAAAGTTAATGATATTCATTTGATTTTTGCAGAGTTTTACAACTTGAAACAGTTATCAAGATCTAAACCTTAAATGGCACCTTAAATGGTGACGTGATTTCACACTGTGATAGGGCAGGCATACATGACAGTTATACAGTGAGGTCTCTCTCTTTTGCATGAGAGAAATCTCTGCCTGGCATACAGCTGATGACGAGTAAACTAAAATGTACTCAAACCAACCTCCCCATATCCTGGCATGGGAACACAGACTGGGAGCCTCTTGGGGACCTCTTGAGGTCTCCTGGACAATGTGGTCTGGGCCAGGCTGCTGCCCTCCACACATTCAGGTCATGGGACCCTCAGACTCACCCCTGGCCTGGTTGCCCAAGAGGCTGTGTATCCTGAACTACTTACCATTCCAGAACCCCCAGTGCAGCACATCAGCAGAGAGCAGAGGCAAGATTAAAAATGGCATTTTATGTTTTCTTATGCAATTGTAAATGGGATTATTTTCTTAATGTCTCTTTACAATCGCTTGTTATTAGTGTATAGAAATGCTACTGATTTTTGTATGCTAATTTTGTATCCTGCTGCTTAACTGAATTCATTTAGTGGTTTGCTGGTTGAGGCTTTAGGGTTATGTGTGTGTGTGTGTGTATGTGTATATATATATATATATATGGTATCTTATCATATGCAAATAGTGTTTTACTTCTTTTTCCATTTGAATGCCTTTTATTTCTTTTCCTTGCCTAATTGCTGTGGCTAGGACTTCCAATGCTATGTTGAATGAGTGGCAAGAATGGGCATCCTTGTCTTATTATTGATCTTAGAGGAAAAACTCTCAGCTTTTCACCACTGAGTGTGATGCTAGCTATGGGTTTGTTAAATGTGGCCTTTATTACATTGAGGTACATTCCTTCTATGCCCATTTTGTTGAGAGTTTTTTTTTTTATCATAAATGGATGTAGCATTTGTCAAATGCTTTTTCTGCATCTATTGAAATGACCATCTGCATTTTATCCTTTGCTTATTTAATGTGGTGTATTGTGTTGATTAATTTGTGAATGTTGAACCATCTTTGCATTCCTGGAACAAACCCCATGTGATTATGGTATGTGAACCTTTTTAACGTGTTGTTGAATTCAGTTTGCTAATATTTTGTTGAAAGTTTGTGCATCTGGATTTATCAAGGATATCATCCTGTTATTTACTTCCTTTTTGTGGTGTCTTTTTCTGGGTTTTGGTATCAGGGTAATGCTGGCATCATAAAATGAGTTTGGAAGCATTCCTTATTTCTTTAAGTTTTTTGGAATAATTTGAGAAGGATCAGTACTAGATATTTTTTATGTGGTAGAATTCATGTGTAAAGCCATCCAGTTCTGGAGTTTTGTTGTTGGGGGAGTTTTAAAATTACTGACCCAATTTCATTACTTATAATTGGTCTATTCAGATTTTGTTTCTTTGTTATTCAGTGTTGGAAGGTTATGTTTCTAGGAATTTATTTATTTTTCTGTACTTTCCAATTTGTTGGTGTATAATTGTAAGTCTTTTATGATCCTTTTGTATTTCTGTGGTGTGAGTTGTAACTTCTCTTTCATTTCTGATTTTATTCATTTGGGTGCTTTTTTTCTTGAATCTGGCTAGAGGTTTATTGATTTTGTTTATCTTTTCAAAGAACCAGCTTTTAATTGATCTTTTTTTTATTGATCTTTTCTGTTCTTTATCTTTGTTTCATTTATTTCTGCTCTGATCTTTATTATTTCTTTCCTTTTTACTGACTTTGGGCATTGTTTTTCTTTTTTTAATTCTTTTAGATTATTTATAATTTGGGATTTTGTCTGTTTGTGTTTTGAGAGAGGGCTGCATTGCTGTGAACTTCCTTTTAGAACTGATTTTGCTTGTCCCATAGATTTTGGAAAGTTGGGTTTCTATTTTAATTTGTGTTAAGGTATTTTTAAAATGTTCTCTTTGATTTCTTCATAGATCCATTGGTTTTATTTTTTAGTAGCATATTATTTAGTGTCCACATGTTTGTGTTTTGGAATTTCTAGTTTTATTGTAACTAAATTCTAGTTTCATACTGTTAGTAGTTGGAAAAAAATGCTTGATACATTTTCAGTCTTCTTGAATTTATTGAGACTCGTTTTGTGGCCTAACGTGATCTATCTGGGAGAATGTTCCATGTGTACCTGAAAAAAAAGTGTATCCTGCAGTTTGTGATAAAATGTTTTGTATATGTATCTATTGAGTCTTTCTGTACAATGTGTTGTTTAAGGCCAATGTTTGTTTACTTGTTGATTTTCTGTCTAGGGGATCTATGCATTAATGTAATTGGGAGTTTTATGTTCCCTATTATTATTGTATTATTTTCACTTTCTCCCTTTATGTCCGTTAATACTTGTTTTTAATATTTAGGTGCCCCTATGTTAGATGTATAAATACTTATGCATGTTATGTCCTCATTTTGTATTGACCCTTTTATCATTATGTAGTGTCCTTCTTTGTGTTTTTTTACAATGTTTGTTTTAAAATCTGTTTGTCTGATACAAATATTGCTACTCCAGCTTTCTTTTCATTTTCGTTTGCATGGCATGGAATGCCTTTTTCTATCTTTTTACTCTGAGCTTTTGTGTGTCTTTAGATCTGAAGTGAGTCTCTTACAGGCAGCATATTGGGGCTTTTTTTTCCCTTTCACACTTTATCTTTTGATTGGAGTGTTAAGTCTCTTTACATTTAAAGTAATTATTGATATATACGTACTTATTGCCATTTTGTTAATTGTTTTATGGTTGTTTTTGTAGCCCTCTTCTGTTCCTTTCTTCTTTTCTTAGTGTCTTTTCTTGTGGTTTGATGGTTTTCTTTAATGTTATGTTTGGGTTCCTTTGTCTTTATTTTTTGTGTATCTTTTGTAGGTTTTGGTTTGTGGTTACCGTGAGGTTCATATATATTGACCTATATACATAGTTGTTAGTCACTTAAGTTCAAATGCATTCTAAAAGCACTACATTTGTACTCTCCCACCCCCACCATTTTATGTTTTTGACTTCATGTTTTACATCCATTTTTTTTTTGTATCCCTTAACTATTTATTGTAGTTATGATTGATTTTCCTATTTCTAGTAATGGCCTTTTCTTTTCCAGTTAAAGACTCCTTAACATTTCTTATAAGGCCAGTTGGAGTGAGCATGGGCCAAAGGATGCATGCAGCGTGTTACACAGGAGCTGCGTTGGTGGAACGGCTGGAGCTAGTGTGGGTTGGGAGTCTGGGATGTGCTGGGGAGGCCCTAGCAGGTCAGCTAGAGCACCTGGACCTTGCTCTTGTTCAAACTATCAAGGTGGAAGGACTCACTGGTGCCTCTGACTCCACAGAGCTCGAGCAGTTTCCCTCCTGTATGGTGTATGCTCAGGAGTTAGTAAATGAATTTCCCTCACTTGTTGTGTAGTTGCCCTTTAAATCACTGTTTTCTCACTGTGACCTGGGGTACATGAGTCAGTGCACAGGCCCCTCAGTAACATTCCTCCCTACTGCAGCTTGATGTTTTATGGGTGGGGTTCCTGTCATTACAGTGTCTCTGTTTCCTACCCCTTTCTGTGTGTGTTCCCTCCATTGTTTGTTGTGTAGAAGCTGTTCAGTCAGCCCTCGATTCTTCTTCAGGACGAATTGCTTTATATGTAGGAATAGATTCAGTGTGTCCTTGGTAGGAGGTGAATTCATGGTCTTCCTACACTGCCCTCTTGAACCACCAATATTCTAATTCATGTTTTGGAGTACCTGGCTGGTTCAGTCAGTTAAACGTCCAACTTCACTTCAGGTCATGATCTCACAGTTCATGGGATCGGGCTCTGTGCTGACAGCTTGGAGCCTAGGTGGAGCCTGCTTCGGATTCTATGTCTTCCTCTTTCTCTGCCCCTTCCCTGCTTGCACTCTGTCTCTCTCTCAAAAATAAATGAACATTAAAAAAAATTCTAATTCATGTTTTTAAAATGATGATTCTGGTTGCTGTGTGTAGAATGCATTGTAAAAGCAGGCTAAGGGGTGCCTGTGTGGCTCAGTTGGTTAAGTGTCCAACTTCTGCTCAGATCATGATCTCACGGTTGGTGAGTTCGAGCCCTGTGTCAGGCTCTGTGCTGACAGCTCAGACCTGGGAACCTGCTTCGGATTCTGTGTCTCCCTCTCTCTCCCTCTCTCTGTTCCTCTCCCACTTATGGTTTCTCTCTCTCTCGCTCTCTCTCTCGCTCTCTCTCTCTCAAAAAAAAAAAAAAGATTTAAGAAAATTTTAAAGCAGGCTGACAAGTTAGGCATTCACTGCTGGGGCAGATGGTAAAGAATAAGGCAGGTTATATTGTAGTTGGATTAAAAAAAAAAAAACTCTGGAGATTGCTTCTTATCAGTGTTTCATTGACATTTATTTCTAGATCCTAATAACTTCATTGCCATTTTCCAGAGAATGACAGAGGAGACTCTGGGGGTTTTCTTTTTCTTTTGTGCTTGCAATAATTTAATTAGCTGTTTAGGAAAGAACGTTTTATGCTCCTGGACATTGATGACAGTTTTGCTTTATTCCAATAAAAGAGATGGAACTTAATTGGAAGAAATTCTTTTGAATCATTATTGAATTATTGGTTCCCATTAGAACTTTTGTTTTTTTTTCCTACCTGTGTTCATATAAGTTGGTAGCACTAGCAGTATTAGATTAAGTGTAGCCAGTCTCCAGATGACATTTAAAAAAACGTTTTGTTTAGACTCTGTGTAATATATTTGAGAGTTCTAAATGTAAAAAAATTACAAACATGTAAATGCAGACTATAGTGTAATAAATCCCCATGTATCCCCATCATTCAGTGTCAACAGCAGTTAGCTCACGGCTAATCTTGTTTCATCTATACTTCTAAACACTCTTCACCACCCTCATTCATCCTGTTTACTTTTAAGCAAATTCCAGATAAATTGTTTTCTCTGTAAAAATCTCAGTATATACTTCTAAAAGGTAGGAACTTTTTTTTTTTTTTTTTTAACATTTCATTGTTTTGGTTTATTCCCTCTTCTTAGAGCACACAAATAGGTAACTATATATCTGGATGATTTGTCTTCAAGAGTGTTAATTTATGCCTCTTGTTCCAGTGTAATTATTGATAGCATCCCTTTTCACTTAAAAGGGTGTCTCTGTTTGAATGTTAAATTCTATGGTGATTGATGTTGAGCATCTATCTTTTCATGTGTCTGTTGGCCATCTGTATGTCTTCTTTGGAAAACTGTCTGTTCATTTATTCTCATTTTTTAATTGGATTGTCTGTTACCTTTTAGTTTTGTTGATTGCTTCATTTACTATGCATAAGATTTTTATTTTGATGTAGTCCCAATAGTTTATTTTTGCTTTTATTTCCCTTGCCTCAGGAGACGTATCTAGAAAAATGTTGCAACAGCCAATGACAGAGACCTTATTGCCTGTGCTCTCTTCTAGGATTTTTATTGTTTCAGGTCTCACATTTAGGTCATTCATTAATCCATTTTGAGTTTATTTTTGTGTTTGGTATAAGGAAGTGATCCAGTTTCATTAAAAAAAAATTTTTTTTTAATCTTTATTTTTGAGAGACAGACAGAGTCTGAATGGGCAGGGAAGGAGACACAGAATCTGAAGCAGGCTCCAGGTTCTGAGGTGTCAGCACAGAGACTGATGCAGGACTTAAACTCACGAACCGTGAGATCATGACCTGAGCCAAAGTCAGATGCTTAACTGACTGAGCCACACAGACACCCCTCCAGTTTCATATTTTGCATATAGCTATCCAGTTTTCCCAACACCATTTGTTGAAGAGACTTTTTCCCATTAGATATTCTTTCCTGTTTTGTTGAAGATTAGTTGACCATGTAGTTGTGGGTTCATTTCTGGGTTTTCTATTCTGTTCCATTGATCTAGGTGTCTGTTTTTGTGTGAGTACCATACTGTTTTGATTACTACAGCTTTGTAATGTAACTTGAAGTCTGGAATTGTGATACCTCCAGCTTTGTTTTTCTTTTTCAAAGTTGCTTTGGCAATTCTGGGTCTTTTGTGTTTCCATATAAATTTTAGGATTGTTTGTTCTAGCTTTGTGAAAAATGGTGTTGGTATTTTGATAGAAATTACATTAAATGTGTGGATTGCTTTGGGTAGTATAGACATTTTAATAATATTCTTCTCTATGAGCAGGGAATATCTTTCCATTTCTTTATGTCATTTTCAGTTTCTTTCACCAGTGTTTTATAGTTTTCAGAGTACAAGTCTTTCACTTCTTTGGTTAGGTTTATTCCTAGGTATTTTACTAATTTTGGTGCAGTTGGAAATGGGATTGTTTTCTTAATTTCTCTTTCTGTTGCTTTATTATTGGTGTATAGAAATGCAACAGATTTCTGTACCTTGATTTTGTATCTTGTGACTTTACTGAATTCATTTATTGGTTCTTGTAGAATTTTTAGGGTTTTCTGTATCGTGTCATCTGAAAATAGTGAGTTTTACTTCTTCCTTACCAATTTGGATGTCTTTTATTTCTTTATGTTGTCTGATTGCTCTGGCTAGGATTTCCAGTACTCTGTTGAATAAAAATGGTGAGAGTGCACATCCTTGTGTTGTTCTTGACCTTAGGGGAAAAGCTCTCAGTTTTTCCCCATTGAATATGATATTCACTGTAGTTTTTTCATATATGGCCTTTATTATGGTGAGGTATGTTCCCTCTAAACCTATTTTGTTGAACTTTTATCATTAATAGATATTGTACTTTGTCAAATATTTTTTCTGTGTCTATTGAGATGATCATATGGTTTTTATCTTTTTTCTTATTTATGTGATGTATAACATTGATTTGCAGAGACTAAGCCACCCTTGTATACTGGAATAAATCCCACTTGATCATGGTGAATGATTTTTTTAATGTATTGTTGGATTCTATTTACTAGTATTTTATTGGGGATTTTTGCATCAATATTCATCATCAAAGATATTGGCCTGTAGTTCTCTTTTTTTTTGTGGTGTCTTTATCTGGTTTTGGTATCAGGGTAATGTTGGCCTCATACAATTAATTTGGAAGTTTTCCTTCCTCTTCTACTTTTTGGAATAGTTTGAGAATAATGGGTATTAACTCTTCTTTAAATGTTTGGTAGAATTTGCCTATGAAGCTGTCTGATCGTGGACTTTTCATTCTTTGAGGTTTTTTTTTTTTTTTTTTTAGATTACTGATTCAGTCTCCTTGCTGCTAATAGGTCTATTCAAATTTTCTATTCCTATCTCAGTTTTGGTAGGTTATTTGTTTCTAGGATTTTATCCCTTTCTTCTAGGTTGTCTAATTTGTTGGCATTAGGTTTTCATAATATTCTCTTGAAATTATTTGTATTTCTGTGGTGTTGGTTGTTATGTCTCCTCTTTCCATTTATAATTTTATTTGAGTCCTCTCTTTGTTTTTTGATGAGTCTGGCTAGAGGTTTATGAATTTTGTTGATCTTTTCAAAGAACCAGCTGCTGGTTTATTTATCTCTTCTACTGTTTTTTTGTTTCTCTATCATTTATTTCTGCTCTAATCTGTATTGTCTCCTGTTGTTTGGGGGTTTTGTTTGTTCTTTTTCTAGCTCCTTTAGATCTAAGGTTGGGTTGTTACCTGTATTGCTGTAAACTTCTCTCTCAGAACTGCTTTTGCTGCATCCCAAAGGTTTGGGACCCTTGTGTTTTCATTTTCATTTGTTTCCATGTACTTTTTGATTTCTTCTTTGCACTCTTGGTTGACCCATTCATTGCTTAGTAGCATGTTATTTACCCTGCATGTATTTGTGTTCTTTCCAGATTTTTTTTTTTTTATGTGTGTGTGTTTGATTTCTAGTTTCATACTGTTGTGGTCAGAAAATATGCATGGTATGACTTCGATCTTTTCGAATTTGTTGAGATCTATTTTGTGGCCTAATATGTGGTCTGTTTTGGAGAATGTTCCATGTGCACTTTGAAAGAATATGTATTCTACTGTTTTAGGATGGAATGTTCTAATATAGCTATTAAATCCACCTGATCCAATGTGTCAGTCAAAGCCATTTTTTCCTTGTTGATTTTCTGATTGGATGATCTGTCAACTGGTATAAGTGTCGGGTTAAGTCCCCTATTATTATTGGGGCACCTGGCTGTCTCAGTTGGTAAAGCATGTGACCCTTGGTCTCAGGGTTGTGAGTTCAAGCCCCACATTAGGCACAGAGCTTGCTTTAAAAATAAATAAATAGAGGGGCACCTGGGTGGCTCAGCTGGTTAAGTGTCCAACATCACCCAGGTCATGATCTCATGGTTCATGAGTTCAAGCCCTGTGTGGGCTTTGTGCTGATGGCTCAGAACCTGGAGTCTGCTTAAGATTCTGTGTCTCCCTCTCTCTCTGCCCCTCCCCTACTCACGTTCTGTCTCTCTCTCAAAAAATGAATAAACGTTAAAAAAATAAATAAAAAAAGATAACTAGATAGATAAATAAGTAAAGTCCCCTACTATTATTGTATTACTGTTGACTAGTTCCTTCATGTTTGTTATAAAATGTTTTATGTATTTGGGTGCTTTCATGTTGGGTGCATAAATATTTATAATGTTATATCATCCTGTTGGATTGTCTCCTTTATTATTATGTAGTGACCTTCTTTGTCTCTTGTTAACAGTCTTTGTTTTAAAATCTGTTTTGTCTGATATGAATACTACTCTGGCTTTCTTTTGACATCCATTTGCATGATAAATATTTTTCCATTCCTTCACTTTCAGTCTGCACGTGTCTAGGTCTAAAATGCATCTCATGTAAGCAGCATATAGGTGGGTCTTGTTTTTTAATTCATTCTGTCACCTATGTCTTGTGACTGGAACATTTAGTCCGTTTACATTCAAGGTAATTATTGATAGATAGGTATTTATTGCCATTTTATTCCTTGTTCTGCAGTTATTTTTGAAGTTTTTCTCTGATTTGTTCTTCTCTTTCCCTCTCATGGTTTACTAGTTTTCTTTAGTGATATATTTGGATTCCTTTTTCTTTATTATTTGCATATCTATTAGTAGTTTTTAGTTGTGGTTACCATTAGATTTATATATAACATCTGCATATAACAGTTTATATTAAGTTGATGGTTGTTTAAGTTTGAATTCATTCTTTACTCCTCCTCCATACATTTTAGGTATATGGTGTTATATATCCTTTTACTTTGTGAGTTCCTTAACTGTTTTTTTACAGAAATATTCATTTTTTTTCTCTTTTGTTTCCTACTTTCATACTATCACTTTTGATATTTCCTTTCTACTCAGAGTCCTCTTTAATATTTCTTGCAGGGCTGGTTTAATGGTCACAGACTCCTTTATTTTTTTGTTTGTCTGGGAAACTTTATCTTTCCTCTATTTTGAGTGATAGCTTTGCTGGATAGCATATTCTTGTCTGTAGATTTCTCCCATTTGGCACTCTGAATATATCATGCCACTCCCTTTTGGCTTTCAGAGTTTCTGCTGAAAACCCACTGATAGGCTTATGTGGTTTCCTTTGTATGTAACTGCCTTCTTTTGTTTCTTTAAACGTGTTTTCTTTATCACTACCTTTTGCCATTCTAATTACAATATCTCTTGGTGTGGATTGCCTTCTGTTGATTTTGTTGGGGGTTCTCTGTACTTACTGGATCTGGATATCTGTTTCCTCCCCCATATTAGGGAAGTTTTAAGCTGTTATTTCTTCAAATAAATTTTTTGCCCCCTTTCTCTCTCTTCTTCTTTTGGGACTACTGTAATACCAATGGTATTATGTTTGATAGAGTCACTGAATTCCTTAAGTCTGTTCTTGTTTTGTGTAGTTTTCTTTTCTCTCTTTTGTTCATCTTGATTACTTTCTATTACTCTGTCTTCTATGTCATTAATTTGTTCCTCTGGTTCTTCCAACCTGCTGTTCATTCCATCAAGTGTGTTTTTAATTTCATTTATTGAGCCCTTTATCTCTGCTATGTTATTCCTTATCTCTGTGTTAATGGTCTCAGTGATGCTTTCCACTCTTTCTCAAGTCCAGCTAGTATCTTTAGGATCATTACTTTAGATTCTCTGTCAGGCATGTTACTTATATCTGTTTCACTTATATCTCTGGCTGTGGCTTTCTCCTCTTCTTTCATTTGGGACAATACCTCTGTCTTCTTATTTTTTCTAATTCTCTGGTCCTGTTTCTCTATGTTAGGAAAGTCAGGTATGTCTCCTGTTCTTGAGGGTAATGGCCTTATGAAGAAGAGATCTAGTAGTGCCCTGCAGTGTAGTGTCCCGTGTTCCCCAGGGCCTAGCACTTCAGAGAGTGTCTTCAGTGTGTGCTGCATGTGCTCTGCTATTGTGTTCTGGTCGCTTTATCCTTTAGGCCAGTTGTCTGCAGAGGCTTTCTTTGTCTGTAGTGAGCAGTGTTTCATCTCTGGCCTGAATGTGGTGAGTTCTAACTAGATGTGTTCTGGTCTGCTTATGAAATGAGACCTGTTACCACTATTGCCTGAACCAAGGCCCTGCAAAACTCCCAGGTTGGAAGATGTGGTGTGGGCAGGGGGTTATGCCAGTCTCCTGGGGTAGGGGTCCTGCTGAGCTGGGATTGAGGGCAGTTCCACCTGAGCTTGAGGGGTTGGGGGCTTGGTGTAAGCAAGTTAGGTAGGGAGTGTCAGCGGTGTGCTGGTTCCTGCAGGTGACTCTGTGCTTATGCTGAGGTGCAGGGGAGAGAAGTGGTGCAGGTCAGTTCCATTGTTCCCAGAGAGGTCTCTCTGCAAATACTACCCAGGCTCTAGGATGAGCAGGTAACCTCCCCACTGTGTGCTCCAGGTGCTCTTCAGATTGATGTTTCTACTGAAAGTCCACTGACTGTGCCCTGCCTTCTCTCTAGGAATAGTCCCAATGCCCTTTGGCCTCTCCCTTAGTCTGTACCCTCCCACCACCCCCCAGCTCCCCCCCCCCCCCCCACTGTTAAAACTCCAGGCTTTAAGCCCCACCAATTGCAAGAATTCATGACATTCGGCCCCTCTCGCTTTCCGAGCCAATTGCTATGGGAATTTGTGTTCCCTGTGTCCTGGTCTCTCTTGCCCTTCTGTGGCTCCCCACCCACCACAGTGGCCAGGATCCATTTCTCTCACAAACCATGTGTCCACTCTTCCTGCCTTCTCTACCTTTAGTTGTAGAGTTTGTTCTTCCAGCCTTTAGGTTTATTTCTGGGGTATTGAGGATGATTTGGTAGTTATCTAGTTGTGTTCATGGGACGAGGCGAGCCTGGGGTCCTCGTACTCCCCCAGCATCTTCCCCTTCAGTAAATACATTCTTTAATAATGCCTTTAGTATTGAGTATTTTTCTAATAGCATGTCACTTTTCTATTTTCTATCAGGAGAGCAAGCCCTGGACCTGGAGCTCACTATTTTAAGAAATTATATACTGAAGTAAAATGCTGCATGAGTTAGAGAAAGGAAGGATCCAGAAACATATGGTAAGGAGGGAATGAATCAACTGAATTTCCTTGATTATGCATTCCTTTTTTTCTTCCACTTAATTCTTTCTTTGTTATAATTTGTTTGTAAGGTGTAGAGAATATTCTTTTGAAAACAGGAAGAGAAATTTTTAACATTTGATTTAAAAGGATAATGCTTTAGAAATATTGACTTACATTTTCTGGGATATTTGGTTAGCTGTTAATTATCCAACTTTTGATCCTCCAAGTTTAAGCTTTTTTGTGATCAATAGTTTTTGTTTTTTGTTGTCATTATTCTCTTATTCTGCTTACTCAAGCCTTTTATTAACATTGGCAACTTTTTTTATTTAAAGGAGAGGTGATTCTATCCCAGCTCTAATAATTTTACACCTCTAACAAGCATAGAAGCTAGAGAGAAGATTGAGCACCTGTGATGTGCTACTTATACTACCCTGTAGTAGTGTCCTTGCTGTTTGTTTATATTTTATCTCTTAGGTTAAAGGAGGTTCCACAAGGTTGAAGATTATTTTGCATTCTCGCTTCTCCTGTAGTTATACTGAGCATGTTTTAGACATGTTAAGAGTATGGTAAATACTTTCTGGAGGAAATAAATGAAAGGAATTGGGAATATTCTTTGGCGTAGAATATTATGAATTCAGTTCTAGATATGTTGAGTTCAAGATGAAAGCAAGTGAAGAGCTTTTGTAGCCTGCGATAGTAAAGTTGGTAAATGAACAGGAGTGAGAATGTTGTTTCAAGATTTATTAGCTGAAAGTACTCTCACATTCTCTGTCCTTTCTTGTCATAGCAACACAATATATTGTTTCTGTCTCAGTATACTTATCTCCATTTGGGGAGATTAGGAAACTGAGGTATAAGGTTTGAAAGCAAATCTGTCTCCAAAGGAGAAGAAATAATGCCCCACATTTCTAAGTATAGTAGTCTTTCTGAAAGACCAAGTTACTATTTATATTTTAAAGAGGAACACTTGATGTCTGCTAGCATAAGATAAATGAGAAGCAAACTAGGAAATACATTTTGTCTCTGGATTAATGCACCTACTACTGGGTAAAGATCAAAAGAGTTCTCTTCCATTAATTTCAACTCTGACTGTAAAGCCTTGAGCTTTTCAGAGTCTTTTTTTTTTTTTAAGTGGTTCAAAAGGAGGCTCATGTTAGGAATAAACATGACTAAGGAATGAACATGACTATCAAGGCTGGACAGGATGGTGTTTCTTTCCATTTAGAATAACAAATTGTCGCATACATCTTTGCCCTCTGTTAAATGTTGTTGATCTTCATTTTATAGAGCTCTAATTCTGCCCTGTATCTTGTTAAATTGGAGGACAGGGTGTGTCTATGTGTATATAAAAACTGAAGTTGTTTTTGGACGCTTACCCATTTCTTATTAGCCATACTGTAAAATATCCATACTAAGACAACCTGAACCAAACTTAAAATGTTCTGTGAGACACACATCAGTGTTCCAACTATTATTTTACCTTTTCAGATTTAAGCATTTTCTAGAAACTGGGGAAGGGTGGGGTTGTCGCACATAATCTTTTCAAGACTTACATGGTTCTCTTTTTTTTGCAGGCCTCATTGTTGGCAAGGACATCGATAAGAGGGTGACATTCATTTCTGTTCTAACCAGCTACTTTATAACTGTGAATAGTAACTATGCATATTTGTTGCTCAGCAAAACCAAGGAACAAGAGCTATGGCAGTTGAAAAAGTCTGTCTGATTCCAGGGTATTTTTCCTGGGTTTCATCATCAGGGACCTTCTCCTTTTCATCTCATCAACAATGTGGTACCTTTTACCATTCAGTAAAGATTAAGGACATGTTCTTTGGTCAGCAACCAGAACTTAAAATCTGCTGGAATAAGGTCAGAGACCATTTCAATTACAGCTGAGGAAAATGAAATTTCCATTTTATTTGGTGCCTTGTACAGGGAGCACACTAACTCTTAACAGAAAGGTCTGAGTGAAAAGAGATTGAGTTCGTCTAATAGAAACTCATGGTTATGGCGAGTGACCCAACGTGATTAGAGGGGGCAAGAGCCACACAGGAACTCATGACGGGCTATACCATGTTGCGGAATGGGGGAGTGGGGAATGGAGGTCAAACCTGTATGTTACGGTGGTCCAACCGGATCCGACTCACGTGGCTCAGTTTCACGCTCTTCATCATTCTGGTTTTCTTCCCCCTTATTGCTCACTATTATCTCACCACTCTGGATGAGGCTGATGAGGCAGGCAAGCGGATTTTTGGCCCAAGGGCTGGTAATGAACTATGCGAGGTAAAGCATGTGCTGGATCTTTGCCGGATTCGTGAGTCTGTAAGCGAAGAGCTTTTGCAGCTGGAAGCCAAGCGGCAAGAGCTGAACAGTGAAATTGCCAAGCTGAATCTGAAGATTGAAGCCTGTAAGAAGAGCATTGAGAATGCCAAGCAGGACTTGCTTCAGCTCAAGAATGTCATTAGCCAGACTGAGCATTCTTACAAAGAGCTGATGGCTCAAAATCAGCCCAAACTTTCTTTGCCTATCCGATTGCTTCCAGAGAAGGACGATGCCGGTCTTCCTCCCCCAAAGGTCATACGGGGATGCCGGCTGCACAATTGTTTCGATTATTCTCGCTGTCCTCTCACCTCTGGTTTTCCAGTCTATGTGTATGACAGTGACCAGTTTGCCTTTGGCAGCTACCTGGATCCTTTGGTCAAGCAGGCTTTTCAGGCTACAGCACGAGCCAGCGTTTATGTTACAGAAAATGCGGACATTGCCTGCCTTTATGTGATATTAGTGGGAGAAATACAGGAGCCAGTAGTGCTTCAGCCTGCTGAACTTGAGAAGCAGCTCTATTCTCTACCACATTGGCGGACAGATGGACACAACCATGTCATCATCAATCTGTCGCGGAAGTCAGATACACAGAATTTACTATATAATGTCAGTACAGGCCGGGCCATGGTGGCCCAGTCTACTTTCTATGCTGCCCAGTACAGACCTGGATTTGACTTGGTAGTGTCACCACTAGTCCATGCCATGTCAGAGCCCAACTTCATGGAAATCCCACCACAGGTGCCAGTTAAGCGGAAATATCTTTTCACCTTCCAGGGTGAGAAGATTGAATCACTGAGATCCAGCCTTCAGGAGGCCCGCTCCTTTGAAGAAGAAATGGAGGGTGACCCTCCAGCCGACTATGATGATCGTATCATTGCCACCTTAAAGGCTGTACAGGACAGCAAGCTAGATCAGGTCCTGGTAGAATTTACCTGCAAAAACCAGCCTAAACCCAGTCTGCCTACTGAGTGGGCACTGTGTGGGGAGCGTGAGGACCGCTTAGAATTACTGAAGCTTTCCACCTTTGCCCTCATTATCACTCCTGGGGACCCTCACTTGGTTATTTCATCTGGGTGTGCAACACGGCTCTTTGAAGCCCTGGAAGTTGGTGCTGTCCCAGTTGTGCTGGGGGAGCAAGTCCAGCTTCCCTACCAGGACATGCTGCAGTGGAATGAGGCAGCCCTGGTGGTGCCCAAGCCACGTGTTACCGAGGTTCATTTTCTGTTACGAAGCCTCTCAGATAGTGATCTGCTGGCTATGAGGCGGCAAGGCCGCTTTCTCTGGGAGACGTACTTCTCAACCGCTGACAGTATTTTTAATACCGTGCTGGCTATGATTAGGACTCGCATACAGATCCCAGCTGCTCCCATCCGGGAAGAGGCGGCAGCTGAGATCCCCCATCGTTCAGGCAAGGCGGCTGGAACGGACCCTAACATGGCCGACAATGGGGATCTGGACCTGGGGCCAGTGGAAACGGAGCCGCCTTATGCCTCACCCAAATACCTCCGCAACTTTACTTTGACTGTCACTGATTTTTACCGCAGCTGGAACTCTGCTCCAGGGCCTTTCCATCTGTTCCCCCACACACCCTTTGACCCTGTATTGCCCTCAGAGGCCAAATTCTTGGGCTCAGGGACTGGATTTCGGCCTATTGGTGGTGGAGCTGGGGGTTCTGGCAAGGAGTTTCAGGCGGCACTTGGAGGCAACGTTCCACGAGAGCAGTTCACGGTGGTGATGTTGACTTATGAGAGGGAGGAAGTGCTTATGAACTCTTTAGAGAGACTGAATGGCCTCCCTTACCTGAACAAGGTCGTGGTGGTATGGAATTCTCCCAAGCTACCGTCAGAGGACCTTCTGTGGCCCGACATTGGCGTCCCTATTATGGTAATAGAAAAAAGCAGTTTGTTTTACTGCATGAGATAGCATTTTACTCCTTAATCCTTTTTCCAAATATATATAAAGTGTATCTTTATAGATACACTTTTTCCCCCCCATACAGATTTCCTTTCCCCATGGAATTTCTGCTTGCTTCTTTTTCAGTCCTTTCAGGCCTTGCCAGTTCCATTTCTGCTACTCACTTCCTCTAAATCTCCTAAGACTCTCCAAAACTGAAATCCATACTGGCCTCATGAAGGTTTACAAAAGCCCTTCAGTTACCCCATTGATGTTTTCTGTGTCATAACAAACATGTTGATGAGAATGATGATGACAGAGCTATTAGTAAGCACCTGTGATTTCAGGGTTTATAGAATTTAGGATTTATAGAACTTACATTATTATGGTCTCTTCACTTTATATCTGTGGAAACTAAGGCTTCGAGAGATTAACTGTTCTGCCCAAGGTCATGATTAATAAAGGACAAGCTGAGCTTTAGTGTCTGATTCCAGAAGCTGCATTTTTAATCACCTCCCTGTTTTAGCAGGAAGACCCATTTCTTTATCAGGATATTACAGAAGTCTTTTGAAGGATTAGAGTTGGGGGTTTGAAATATTTGGGAGTTGGAGATTCTGCACCTTTTCTATGGTCTCTTACAGGTTCTTTCTCAGATTCTTTACTTTATCTGTTGACTTGGATGCTGTATTTTACAGGAAAAATAATCTGTTATGTAGAATAGGGCTTTAGTTCTGAGTACTTTGTTTATCCACCTTCTGACATAAATTTGGCCTTAGCAGATTACCCATTTATCTTAAATGTGAGGCCTTAGAGCAAGTCATAAGCAAACAAAGTTCCAACCACTTACCCCATGGCATAGACTTTCCAGAAAAAGGTAGCAAAGATAGGCAAAAGTTCTGGTGGGCCATCCATTGCCAAAAGCTTGCTTAAGAAAATTAGTGTAATTTTTAGGAAGAACTTGTCTGAAGGGGAATGTTTGGACTAGACCAGTGTTTTGAAAATTTATATCAAGAAACTAATTCATGTGAAGTATTTTCTAAGCAGCAGCATGGTATAATGTTAGGGCAGTATGAGTTTTGGATTAATATAGACCTGGGATTAAGTAGTCCTTTTGGATCTTTGATGAGTTAATTAACTTCTTTGACTTATGGGTTAAACAGAAAAATAAAATAATACAAGTAAGGAATCTAGAAAGGTGCCTAATAATTTTTTGATTCCTACTTACCCTTTCATGTCCAAGAAGATGGGAGGCAGTATGGATATCTGTCTATGTTGTGGACAGGGTTAACTCACTTCACTGATAAAGGCTTCTTGTATCCTCTGCATAACAGCTCTTATTACTTGCTTTCTCCTGTACAAATCTTTAAAATTGTCTTTCTTATTACTGCTGCTATGTGCTTACCACCACTGCTCATCTTTTCTTTTCTTTTATTTAGTTGAATTTATACTCTGAGGCTCTTCAGAGACTGTGTAGTGTTCTAAAAACTTTTGATCCCAGAATTTATCTTGTATATTAAGAAAAGTGTTATAAATAGGGAGATTTCTTTATAAGATTTCTTTCCAAATAAATTTCACTTTTTTCTTTCTCAGTTACAGCTTCTTAAATGTCATTGAAATTAAAAAGAAAAAAGCGTTTGTTCTGTGAAAGGTGGATGCTGCTCAAATAGAATAATAAAGCAGCCTTGGTTTTCCTTTTTTCCTGAGTTTTCTTTGAATTTGATAGGGATGTAGAGAAGCTGATGCCACCCTGTTAACAATGACTGAAATTAGTTAGAGAACTTACCAGAACTAATCCTCTCTTTTAGCTCTGGTGGGAAATAAGTACTCCTCTTTGATTACTGGGCAGCTCATTGCAATAATACAATGCCTAGTTGGAAAGTGCCAGAAACTTTCCAAATGGGGGGCCATTCTGAATAGCTTGCCCATACTCATGATACCAGTTTTTTTCCTAGTTCTTCTGAAAAAGAGGAAACATTTTTAAGCTGGAGAATTCACTGTATTCTCTAAATATTTTGCCTGTTCTTTCTGTTTAAGAGAGGCAGGTTTTTTGGGGGGCAGTGGTTGAATTGCTGACCTCTTGGGCACAGAGCCAACACTACCAGGTATCAATACTAGGAGGGACTCGCAGCTCTCTCTCTCCCCTGTGGAGAAATGGCACCGTTATGAGACGTTGCAGAGTAGTTTTCCTACCCAGGATGCAGATGTACCCAATTCATTATGTTATAATTAACGGGTCTTTATAAAATTAGCAGTAGGGTGGTTCCCAGGCAATCTGTCAGATTCCAATCCTTAAGGGAAAATGATTTCAAATCAGCATATTTGAATTAATCTAGGAACCCACACATATCATTTCAGAAATTGAGGGGCAATTTGTGCTTCCCTTGTGCTCAGGTTCTCACCTAAGCATGAGGCATAAATGGTAAATATTTGTGGGCTATGAAATGTATTGAGCACTAGGTTTTTGAGTAGAGAGGGATTGTCTTAGGGGTGCCTTCTGGGATTTGTCAAATTCCTCATACTTGTCTATTATTTAGATGACAAAGGGGAAACTACATTGGATCTGGCTTAAAGCAAATGTGATCTTTACCACCATCCTTTGACACTCTTGCCCCAAAAGATTTAATTCTCTTCAGTTCAAATGGGAAAGGGCCTGGGCAAGGTGACTAGACTCCACCCAGAGAGATGGGGCAAGTGCCACTAGTTGAAGTAGCTGACTCATCAGAATGGGGCGGGGCTGCTGAACAGAGGTGGTGGTGGTGGGTGACTGCTCTGTCTCTTGCCTGTTTTGTAAACAGTTGAATCAGGTTCATTAGCTCTGGGAGCTTAATAACTAAGAATGTCTAATGGAAGTGGAGAGTAGTATTCTTTTTTTAAATTTTAGAGAGAGAGAGGGAGTGCAAGTGGGAGAGAATGGCAGAGGGAGAGAGAGAGAATCTCAAGCAGGCTCCACACTGAGTGCAGAGCCCGATGTAGGGCTCAGTCTCAGGAACTGTGAGAATATGACCTGAGCCAAAATCAAGTCTGACACTCAATGGACCCAGCCATCCAGGTGCCCTGTGTGGGGAATAAGTATTATGTCAAAGGATTTGAAAGCTAGTCCTTTGAGAAAAACTCCCTACTGGGTTGGGGACCACCACTTTCATGCGTCTTAAAGATGTTCCACTGTTTTCAGGTCTCCCTTGTTTCTGATGGTATGTCAGTGGTCTTCAAATTTTTGTTTTCCTATATGGAACACGTTCTTTTCCTCTGGCTGCTTTCAAGACTTTATGTTTAGTTTTCAGTGCTTTGAGTATGATATGCCTTGGCATGGTTTTCTTCTATTTGTGTTCTGACTGGGGTTCACTAAGCTTCTTAAATCTGTCAATTTATTTTTTCTTCATATATTGGAAAATTTTTATGTCATTATCTATTCAGGTATATTTCTCTGCCCCATTCTTTTCCTCCTCTCCTTTGGGGGCTTCATTATATGTATATTAGACATTTAAAAATATTTATTTATTTTGAGAGAGTGAGAGAGCATGCATACGCATGCTGGGGAGAGGCAGAGGGAGGGAGGGAGGGAGAGAGGGGAGGGAGGGAGGGAGGGAGGGAGAGAGAGAGAGAGAGAGAGAGAGAGAGAGAGAATGAGAATGAGAATGAGAATGAATGAATGAATCCCAAGCAGGCTTTGCACTGTCGGTGCAGAGTCTGATGTGGGGCTTGATCTCATGAATTATGAGATGATAACCTGAACTGAAATCAAGAGTCAGATGTTCAATCGACTGAGCCACCCAGATGCCCTGTGAATATTAGACATTTTGATTCCATCCCACAGTTCTTAGTGTCTCTATTCATTTTTTTTAATCTTTTTTTCTGTTCTGCAATTTTGATAATTTCTCTTGATTTATCATCATGTTCACAAACTTTTGTGTCATCTCTACACTTAAGCTCATCCAGTCAATTTTAAATTGCAAATATTATATTTTCCAGTTCCAGAATATCCATGTTTTTAAAGTAATAGTTTCCATTTCCCTGATGAGATTTCCTCCCTTTTTTTTTTCCATTCTGAGTACATTTTATTGAGCATAGTTATAATAGCTACTTTAACACCTTTGCTGATTCCAACATTTGGGGTTTTGCTTTCATTGATTTTTCTTTTTTCTTGAAGGTCATGTTTTTCTGGTTCTTGGTACATCGCACAGTTTTGTATTAAACTCTGTACATTGTGAATATTACATTGTGAAGACTGGATTTTGTTTTATTTCTCTGTGAAGTATTGATACTTTAGTTTTCACAAGCAGTTTATTTGGTTGGACTCAAATGGCAAGTTCCATCTCTTGAGTGAGTGGCAACTCAAATGTTAGTTCAATCTTTTTATCTTTTATTAGTCTGCTTACAGATAGTACCAAGCATGCATGCATGCTTGGCCATGGTAAGGATTCTAGATTTTATTAGAAGTATGTTAGGATGCCATTGGAGGGTTTTGAGGAAAGGGTAATATGTGTTGGACTATGGGGAAAAGAGCAGAAGAAACAGTTCAGAGGCTATTATTGCAGGAGCCTAGGTGAGGGGTGTTGTAAACTTGGACCAGAGCAGCAGTGGTAGAGAGGGTCAGCTAAGCATATCACATCTCCCTACTAGAATCCAAGGTCTCTGTGGAAGTGTTAAGACCAGAATGTGCCCATTTTTCCAAATGAAAACTATATAGAGAGATACGAGATTGTTTTTCACTGCCATTTTCCCTCCCTCCCAGCCCTTAATAGTAAAACTGTAAAAGGAGAACCCCATTTTGGAAACCTAATGTCATGCCAGAGTAGTTATTGTCATGTCAGTCATCATGGTCAACTAAGGGAACAAGAAGGAAGACTAGAAGAGAACTCAGTGTCATTAATAATCAGGCTTGGACTTCTGCCAGTCAGGCTGTTAAAGGCTTTACTTCTGGCTAGACC
The DNA here is from genome assembly GCF_018350215.1 of Panthera leo. Taxonomy (NCBI): domain Eukaryota; kingdom Metazoa; phylum Chordata; class Mammalia; order Carnivora; family Felidae; genus Panthera; species Panthera leo. The sequence goes on from NC_056682.1 coordinate 50,088,093, forward strand.
TCAGGCAACAGTAGAGATAATAATAAAGGCTATTCCTTATAAAGTTGGTACACATTGTTTTTTTATCTGTGTCCACTCTCCTTTAAGAAATATTACTTGAGGGGTGCCTCAGTGGCTCAGTTGGTTGATTTTAGCTCAGGTCTTGATCTTAGGGTTGTAAGGTCAAGCCCTGAGTTGGGCTCTGCAAGTAATATATATGTTACATGAATAGATCAGATGATATTTTCCTAAAATGTGATTTCTAAGCAAAACTAACAGGAAAAATCTTGTCCAGTTTTTCTAGGTCTAAGATTGTACAAAGTCTGGTAGACTTCACTAGGTTTAGCATCTCTGGTTTTTTTCTTTGACATTATTTAATAACTTGGTGATTATAGCTATGGCTCTCGTTTTTCTGTTTGAGAAGAGGCTACGTGGCTGTGAAGGAGAATTCTATAAAACAGAGCTACCAGAAATCAGAAATTATAGCAAAAACTATAAATGTGTAATATAAAGGAATTGCTGAAAAGTCATGTTGCATAAATGATTTCTTAATTGCTACAAATCAATTCTTTAGGGAATGTCTCCTCCTCTTAGTCTATTTGTACTCTTTACTAATTCAAAGTAAGGAATCTGAGACTGAGAGAATTTTGTTTTGGGTCACTCAACCAATTAATACCCAAATTAGAACTTAGGTCTTAGGACTTCTGACCATGGTCAGTGCATGTTTTTCTTTTTTACCAAATCTCAATTTCTTGAAAAGGCACAGCTTACATGCATAAATAAAATGTTTACAAAGTAAAATAGGAGGAGATTGTATTAATCTTATGTGATAATAATTGCTAACAAGTTTTGAGCATTTTCTATGTGCTCGGTCAGCACTGTGTTGTCCTCTTGATATGCATTCTCTTGTTTAAAAACTATTTATATATTTTGAGAGAAAGCAAGAGAGCGTGGGCACATGAGCGGTGGAGGGGCAGAGAGCCAGGGAGAGAGAGAATTGCAAGCAGGCTTTGCACTGTCAGCGTGGAGCCCGACTCAGGGCTCCATACCAAGAACCCGTGAAATTACGACCTGAGCCAAAATCAAGAGTTGGACACTTAGCTGACTGAGCCACCCAGACACCCCTGCATTCTCTCATTTGATGGTGAACCTCTAACCTATGCTATTTGACCTACAGCTTTATAGGGATCATGTACAACTTCTTTTATGAGTTAAAACAGACTTATCTCATAACCTAAAATATAACCTAAAATCAAAACCTAAATTGTTTTTTAATACTGCATCAGACCCAAATTTAAAGTAAGTTATAAATAGAAAAGTAGTTCACTGTGTTCACCTTCTTATTCCTTTCCCTTTCTTTTCATTACCTAACTTTCCCTACTGCTTAATGTTTATTGAATGAATGAGTCCCTTGAAAAATCAAGATATTTTAATGCTGCTTGGTCTCTCTCTGTTGATTATCTCTCCACCCTAGTCACCTCAAGCTGTTTCACATGGGTCCTTGTCTCAAAAGCAGGTATACAGGACTATGAGCTTCCCTTTATACCTCATTTTCTTAATTCCTGAGCTCTGTGATGGGTTACTTCTTTTTAAAACTTTTTAAATTTTTTAAATATATTTTTAATGTCTATTTTTGAGAGAGTAGAGCGGGGTGGGGGCAGAGAGAGAGGGAGACACAGAATCTGAAGCAGGCTCCGGGCTCTGAGCCATCAGCACAGAGCCCGGCACGGGGCTTGAACCCGTGAAGTGTGAGATCATGACCTGAGCTGCAGTCGGAAACTCAACTGACTGAGCCCCCCAGGCGTCCTGGGTTACTTTTTTAAGTTAGAGGAAAGGGGAGGATGGAGGACAAAAGCTAATTGCTGTTTACCTTATTGCCTGTATGGTGACTTGACATAAGGCTCATTTTCAGAAATGGATTCATTACAGAAGTGTATCACACATGTGTATGTGTTGTTTGAGACTGGAGACTGTTGACTTTGGCTAGGCAAAATTTTAAGGAGAGAAAGGAGAACATTTTAAGTGTATTTAAATTGCTGAATTTAATAGGTGGCATTATGTGTTTGTATGGTGCTTTATATTTTCCACACATATTTTCTAATTTTATTACTTGTCAAGTATGTTTTACCTTTTTGTGTTCCCTGTTCTTGGTCTACTTTATGACTTGGGTTCATACACTTAATTTCTTCATGCCCTATTTTTCTTGCTTCCCAACTTCAAAGACCTGCCTATGGCTAGTTGTGAGCTGCTTTTATAAAAGATTCCATATTTAGGTAGTTCTTCCATTTGAATCCAAATTCCTCTGCTGCACTTCAGCAACTGTCACTTACCAAATTGTAGAAATGTTCGATTGTTGCTTGTTAATAGCAATAACTACTTACATTTCCATCCCTTACATATTAAGAAATATTGGCTATCTATTAATTGGGGATCTAACTTATGATAGCTAATTAAATATTTATGATGTAAATTGATACTTTCCTAATTAATGTGAATTTGCTGATTTCTGCCAGGATTTAGAAGCCAAATACCTTATTAGCATACTAGGAGAAAGGATCTTTGTAGAGTAGTAGCTCTTTATCATTCATAAATTCCAGAATTCCTCAAGAACCAACTTAAATGTTATGTGAGGTTACTAATTATTTTTTGATCATGCATGTACTTGCATACATTTGCATACAGTAGGACTCCAGGCCATGACTGCTGTATTGTTCCATTGTGATGGGAAGAAACGTGCAGTGAGTGGAAGTCTAGGCTTTTATGAATGATGGTAGAACTAGTCAGCAGGAGAACTCATGTAGCTTCCCCAGGAAGCATTGTTCATGAAACAAACTAAAAATGAATGTTGGCGTGCATGGCTCCTGACTTGGCAGTTGTAGGTTGATGGATTGTTTTGCTCTGGAATACTAGATTAAATGCTAGGAGGTTTTAGTATGTAGAATGTTATAGTTTTGATACATAAAGTTATCAAGTCTTTATTCCATATTCTGAAAATAGAATGGACAGGGCTAAAGTAGGGTTTATTTCCTAGTCGTTTGGTTATTTGCTCTTTTATAAGATGTGTTGAACACCTACTGTATGCCAGGCACATTGCTCGGTACATTCTGGTCAGTGTCATAACCAGTAATTGACTTAGTAACTTGAGGGTCAGTTTTCATGTCCACGAGTTACCAAGGTATAATCATTAGGCATGAGAAAATAGCCAGTGTTGAAGAAGCAGGAGCTGTTTTTTAGTTTTAAAAACAAAACAAAACAATGTCAACAAAAATGAGCAACATGACTTACTACTCTGGTTGACTCATTTCTATCCTTTTCGATCTGCCGTTTCTCAAAAATCTTAGATGCCAATGCTGATCTGATGGATGTCTGCATTACAGATATTTAAGTTTTTTAGTCCTTATGTTTTTGGTGCCAGAATTGATAACAGTAGGTTTGCTGAGCAAAATTTTGTCTAGCTATTAAGCAGTATAGCTTTGAAGCAAAACTGTTAGAAGAAAGCTTTTACTCTTTCCTCCTAGTTAATTTTAGTTTATATTTGCAATGTCTGTAAGTGCAGAAATCTCCTTTTGGTTGTAAGGAAAAGGTAAATTGTTCTTAAATAATGAACTGTATGTGCTGTACTGTCTTCTGAATGTTGACTCTAAATCAGAGTATCTCCTCAGTGGCACTAATGACATGTAGGGCTGGATAATTCTTTGCTCTGGGTGGTTGTCCCGTGCTTGTAGTATTTAGCAGCATCCCTGGCCTCTGCTGACTAGATACGAGTAGCTCACCCCGTTCCACTACCAGTTATGACAACCAAGACTGTCCAGCGTCATTGTTTTATATGTTTCTTGGGCAGAATCGCTCATAGTTAAGAATCACTGCTGTAAATTCTTAAAGCAGACTTTTTGACCACAATTGTTTGTGAGCCAACCAGAAATAAGCTGCTGCAGTTCATGATGCTGTGTTTCTGTGAATCCTCAAATCTTTCCTTTCATTCTGATGGCTGTTGCGTCAGTTCCCTAATCCTGAAAATCTTGCTGCCATCCAGCCCAGAGGGGTTGTGCCAGGATGAGCAAAGGTAGTATGTATACTTTATTTCTGGAATCCACAGTAGTTGTTTGTAATGGACTTGCCTCTTACTGGACTTTAATAAACTTGCTAAAAAATACAGATGTGAAATCTAGGCTAAAACACATTTGGTATTAGATCTTCAGTTCTAAGTCTTCCAGAAGACAAGCAGGTCCTCTTGATTTGGTTTATTTTGTAAATTGGACAAAAATTTTGGATGTGCTCTAGGCATCAAATCATGACTATTTTAGTTTGTGTTGTTTTTAGAGTGAATGAGGTTGTTTATAAGATGGTCACATTTGGCTGATGAATAAGTTCCATTTTTGCACACAGTATGGGGCTGTATTTAGGAGAGAGGTTCCTCACTTACCTTTGCACAAGTAAGTGGTGGAGTGGGAATGTGAACTCAGGCTTTTCTTTTTAAAAAAAAAATTGTCTCTATTTTCTTTTCTTTCTTTCCCCCCCTCCCCCTTTTTAGAAGGAGAGCGTGTGAGCTGATGAGAGGGTCAGAGGGGGAGAGAGAGAGAGAGAGAGAGAATCTTGGTCTGGAGCCTGACACAGGCCTTGATCCCATGACGCTAGGGTCATAACTGAGAGTCGGACACTCAACCAAATGAGCCATCTAGGCGCCCCCAGGCTTTTTTGATGGACTCCAAAACCATGCTTTTCCTCTACCAACCCTCTCAAAATTTAATGTGCATAGGAATCACCTGGGGATTTTGCAGGTTTCTGACTTGGTAGGCTTGGGGTAGGCCTGTGTTTCAAGAGAGCCCTAGGGGAGGCCCGTGTTGGTGGTGTTTGGCTTACACTTTACTAAAGTTCTGTGCTGTGTTCTTGGATTGCTAATTTTGCTGTAGATAATCTTCCTAGTGTCTAACCTGTAAAACTGATAATCTACAGTTGAATATTCAAGAATTGAGTATGTTTTCTTCATTTTAAGCTGTGTGTATTTGCTGCTAGAATTGAGGGGGAGCTTTGTCCACCTGAGCTGCCAGAATTGCAGTTCTGTATTAAGTGGATGCTAGGTGTGTTAGGAAAGTAAAATGAATGACCAAGAGTGGTTTGTTGGGGGTGGTTGAGCAAACAGCTGCCATAGTGCATTGATTCTAAGGTGGACGTTATTTTATATTTTAACATCTCTGAAATTGGGTGTGTCTTAAGATAGATGGCATTTTGTGTTTGCTGAGGTTGGCATTTGGCTCCTGCTACTTCTGACCATTTCCCTGCTCCCTGGGGATGGAGCCCAGCAGCTACTGAGGTGAGTAGTTGGTCATCTCCCCCTCCCTGCTCATCTTTACTGCAACCCAGACCTCAGTGCTTTGTTCTGCAACTGCTGACTCTGAGCTTGGGAGACCTGGGCTTGCTTCCAGGGACTTTTTATATGGCCAAACGTGCTGCAGGGCAAGGGGGATTTCTGTGTCTATTGCTTGGCTCTGACATCTGTTTTCTGTAGTAGCAAATCTGATTATAGATTATAGATCCTTTCTTGTCTTGACTTGGGAGGAACTCCTCTGGGGCTGAGGCAAAGTCTTTTAAGACTTTTTAAAGCTCTTTAGTAAAGTAAACATTCTAAGTGATGTTTGGTTTGATGAGATTGATAAATTTAATGTAAGTTTAGCAGAAAAAGACTGATTTGGAGTTAGAAGGCACTAATTAGTGTCTAGCTCTGCCACTTGCCATTTGTCCATGTACAAGGTGAGAGTTGGCCATATGATCTGTAAGGCCTTTTGATCTCTGAACTAATTGGATTCTAAGTATGTTAGAATGCATTAGTTGAAGTATGAGGACTCTGCTCTAAGAACATAGAAGTGATTGGGGCGCCTGGATGGCTCAGTCGGTTAAGCGTCCGACTTCAGCTCAGGTCACGATCTCGCGGTCCGTGAGTTCGAGCCCCGCGTCGGGCTCTGGGCTGATGGCTCAGAGCCTGGAGCCTGCTTCTGATTCTGTGTCTCCCTCTCTCTCTGCCCCTCCCCCGTTCATGCTCTGTCTCTCTCTGTCTCAAAAATAAATAAAACCTTAAAAAATTAAAAAAAAAAAAGAACATAGAAGTGATTAATTTTGACAAGGGTGTAAGTTGACAGGAGGCAGAGAGAATGATTCTGGTAGAAGAAGAGGAGAAAGAGTATTTTAAGCTATGGAGACAGTATTTGTGAGATCACAGGAGTACCTTTGAAAGCATTCATGAAGTTTTAGACCATGGATATAATTCCATTCATCAAGCTAGGTAGAGCTTATTCTCAGTACAAGTAAAAGTTTCTGTTGAAAGTAAGATGACCCTCTCTGTCTTTCTAAAAAGATGATTCCTCAGGAAGTTCCCTTTGTTTCTGGTTTTTGAGAATAAATTGATAGTTTCCCATTAGGTGGATTAATTAGATATAGGTACAATAAAAATAAAATGAGCTATTAAAGTACTGAGTATGGTCATCTTCATATTGGGCAAGGTGAATAACAAAGCTACCACCTACATTGTTAGTAAACTGTGCTTATCTAAGATGTCTAAGTAAAACATTTTCTTTGTAATGTAATTCTGTTTGGGCACTAATCTTTGTTTTATGAAGAAAATACTGCTTTGCATATATGGGTCACTTTGGATAGAGAATCTTTGAATTGGGATTTGCTGTAAGTTAACACAGCTGTTAATTTTGCTGAGTTAGGTACCCCTTGAAAGAAAAAGCATCTGTATGTGTAGTCAGTGGGAATTGCAAAGGTGAGGTAATTAACCTCAACTGGATGGGCTCTCCTTTTTTAGGCATCAGAAATGACACAAACTCAAGGGATTTCTGAGTTGGGCTTTAAAATTTATAAGTAAGCCTGGGGATTTCAGAGCTGGGAATTATAATCTCAGTTCTACTCTGCCACCTTGTGTTCTCTTGGGAGAGTTATTTTTAATTTCTGTAGACTGTTTTATCGTTTATGTAAAATAATCCTCAGCTTTAACTTGTTTCACAAGAAAATTAGTTAGCAAATGAATAAAGCTTAAAATGTGAAATCCTTATACATTTGCTGAATTATAAGATCAGTTTCTGTTCCTGAAAGACATGTACTGGGTTTTATGAGTGGTAGGCAACCTGGCAAGATTATTTAGTAAATTTAGCCACAGTCTCCTTTGACCAGAGGCAGTTTTGGTTTTGCATTCTATAATGCAGCATTGATCATTAGTGTTTTTCCTTCCTCCTTACAGGTGGTCCGGACTGAGAAGAACAGTTTGAACAACCGCTTCTTGCCCTGGAATGAAATTGAGACAGAGGCTATCCTGTCTATTGATGATGATGCTCACCTCCGCCATGATGAAATCATGTTTGGGTTTCGGTGAGCAGCTACTTTTTAATCAAGAAACACTTTTGTTTGCAAGTGACAGAAAACCAACTCAAAGGTGGATTAGGCAGCAAAATGAATTTCTTGGCTGATAATAAGTACTCAGAGGTAGTAAGGGCTGACAGGACATAGCTGGATTTTGGGTCTTAGGTGATGTTGGAGAACTCCATTTCTCTTCATCTCTAGGTTTTGCTTTCCTCTTTGTTGCCTGTGATCTCCCATAGGCTCTCCCTTTGAGGGAGGGCAGGGAGATGGATTCTGTGATTGGCTAGATCAGGGTTATCTGCCTGGCCCTGGAGCTGAAACTATATCATCCTCCAGGCACAAACATGGACTGAGTGGAGGCAAGAGATAGTTCCCTAATGGAAATGTGAGGTTTTTGTGTTTGCAGGAATAGCTCCCAGTCAGGCAGAAGCAACATGTTGCTATGTGTTGGGTAATGGAATGGTGCCAGAATCCTGGGGCTTGAAAGATTTGGGGAAAGATGGGGTTAGGAGCAAAGATCCAAGAGGAAAAAGAGAGGGAGGAGGAGGTGGTTCTTATGATCAAAATGCGTGACATTTTTGAATCCATACTGTGTTCCAGAGACTAGCTGAGCACTTTGTGTGATTTTATCTCATTAATAACTTGACGATGTAAGTTGTACTCCTCTCCATATCACATAGGAGTAAACTGAGATCAAGGAGAGCAAAATCATGATGTTAGAAAGTAAATGGCAGAACTGGAATTCAAATGCAAGTTTGTCTGACTCCAGAATTTCCAGTCAATCACTAAACTATGTAGTTTTCTTGAATCTTAGTAGTTCTTACCGGGGTTTATATATCCCAGTTGAAGGATCATTACAGATAAGAGAATGGAGTACATCAGGGTTATTCAAAGTGTGTCATGGACTAGTATGCAGGCCCATGGGCAGTTTATTATGTGTCCACAGTGAAGTAAGTACAAAAATTGAGGGTAGGCCTTAGCAACTTTAAAGCAATTTGACATTTATTGTGACATCCAAGCTTGTGATCATTTTCTTGCAAATCATTTTTGGGTAATGTTTATTGAGTACAATTCATAAGTCATACAATTCACTCATTTAAGTGTAATCATTCAACAGTTTTTAGTATATTTACAGAGTTATGGAACCATCACTGTGATCTTTTTAGAAATCTTTTATTACCACTGAAAGAAACCCTGTACCCATTAGTGATCACTTCCCATTTTCCTCCACCTTCTCTAAGCCCTAGGCAATTATTAATCTATCTGTGCCTCTATAAATTTGCTTATTGTGGATATCGAAAATAAATGGTTCCATATAACATGTGCCATTTTGTAACCGGCTTCTTTCACTTAATAGATTTTAAAAGGTTCACCCATTTGGGGGCGCCTGGGTGGCTCAGTCGACTGGTTAAAGCATCCGACTTCAGCTCAGGTCATGATCTTGTGGTTCATGGGTTTGAGCCCCGTATCGGGCTTTGTGCTGACAGCCTGGAGTCTGCTTCAGATTTTGTGTCCCTCTCTCTCTGTCCCTCCCCCACTTATGTTCTGTCTGTGTGTCTCTCTCTCTCAAAAATAAACAAACATTAAAAAAAAAAGGTTCACCCATCTGAGCATGTGAGTGTATTGCCTTTTGTATATATGCATTTGGTTGGTCCATTTCTCTGTTGGTGGACATTTGGGTCATTTCTGCTTCTCGGTTATTGTGAATAATGCTCCTGTGAAAATTTATTTTATTTTATTTTTTTTCCTGTGAAAATTTATGTACAAGTGTTTGTATGAACATTTCCTTTCTCTTAGATATATACATTGGACTGGAACAGCTAAATCGTGTGGTAACTCCAACATTTTGAGGAACTGCTATATTTTTTTCCACAGAGGGTGCACCATTTTATATTGCCACCAGCAGTATATAAGTGTTCTAATTTCTCCATGTCTTTGATAATACTTGTTTTTCATTTTTTATTTATAGCCATTCTATTGTTTGTGATGAAGTAGTATTTCAGTATAATTTTGACTTGCATTTCCCTAATGACTAATGATGTTCAGTATCTTTTTATGTGCCTAATAACCGATTGTAGTGTGTTGGTAATTAGAACATTAGCACATTTAAAGAATAATTCATTAAGGGTAAGGCATACCAAAGCATGACCTATTATAATATGGCACATGAGTTAAACATATTTAGTGCAGCGCAGGTTGAGTATAAGGTTAAGGAACTGATTATGTCCTTTGTTTTTATATGTAAATCAGTAGCATTATTTATAGTCAATATTTTAAAATGCCTAACTTTCAAATATTCACTGAGGCCATACCGTCTAAAACTACTGATGCATTGCCCCAAGAATTTATTTAAGCCTTTATCTGAATTTATCTCATACCAGTGCTTCCGTATTGAGTTTTCCCCTTATTATTTAATAGCTAATTAACCATATTTTTATGATATATAATTAGCCTTATTTATTATTATTTAATATATAATTGACCATATCATGGTTGGCAGCCCTTAAAACAAATTAGATATGGTACCTTTTGATATCATGTATGTAGCAAATGAGATTCTGTCTTATTAAGGACTAATTGCATTATATTGACTTAAATTAGCCAAATAGATGATTAAAATACTCAGTTTCTGGGGCGCCTGGGTGGCTCAGTCGGTTGAGCGTCCGACTTCGGCTCAGGTCATGATCTCGCAGTTCGTGAGTTCGAGCCCTGCGTCGGGCTCTGTGCTGACAGCTCAGAGCCTGGAGCCTGCTTCGGATTCTGTGTATCCGTTTCTCTGCCCCTTTCCCGCTCATGCTCTGTCTCTCTCTGTCTCTCAGAAAATGAATAAATGTTAAAAAAAAATTAAAAAAAAATTCAGTTTCCTATTCTTTCTGCTGCTATTTCAGGACTAGTAGAAGTAATAGGCATTTGAAGAGATCAATATTTTTAGGAGTATTGGTAGAACATTTGGATATCCTGGTGGTATTTATTAGTAATTCTTACATTCTGTAAATGTCAAAGTATATAATAAAAACTTCTTGTAGCTTTTTGGGCTAGTAATTTGGATTCCTTCTTAGGAGATAAATTAGGACAGAGGTAAGACTTGGGTAGGAGATGCCAGAAGGCCACCTAGGAGGCTGTTACATTGTGATAGAAGTTGTGGTTTCTGGTGTATTGGACTAGATTAATTGCTTTCAAACTTAATAGGAGAGGAAGTCTTTTGGAATGAAATCTTTTTTGTGTTTTAGGAATTGAAACTCCATGTAAGTGATGAGAGAGTTTCTCAGGCAGTTTAAATCTCTGTTTGGGGGTGAGATGGAGTGGGGATATGGTGGTTTATTGCTTAGGAAACCAGAAGCACTTCTACAGCTTGTAGGGTTCTGTAGACGATAAGTACTTTCAGCTCTATGATTTTAGCCTGTGAAATTGGGGAACCAATTTTATTGTCCTACCTTACCTATAAATTTAGGGATTATATAAAAGTTTAGCCTGGAAACATACTGAATTCTGAATTTATTATTTCATGCATTTACGAATCTTTCATTTGTATAGTCCTATAGACCACTTCTTTTGATGGTACAGGTTTCGGCCTCAGCTGTGCTCAATTCAGGAATTAAGACTGTTGCACCTACTCCAAGCAATAGTCTCCTGTGGTTAAACCAGGGGGCTCCAAGTTTTTTTTTAATGGTGTACCCCCTCAGTAAAAGAACAGTTCTGTATGCAATACACGTAAATTATATACAAGTCCTACTGTACTAACATATTATGCTCATGTAAAACAAAACTTTTGAGAAAAAATAAAAATAAAAAATAGAAAATAGAACAGAAAAAAATAGAAAATAGCACATAAAAATATAACAACTTTTTTTGGAAATTAAGATTAAAAATAAATAGAAGTAGAAATTGATATTTCTTCCTACTTGTTAGCAGATTGCTGTTCATACCCCATTTTGGAGACTCTTGACTTCTAGTTAACTCCTTTCCATGTTATTCCAGCTTGTTCTTTCTGTAAAGGCTTAGAGAGGTGCTGGCTGCCAGAAGTTAGAAGAGCAGTAAGCAAGTGCTTATTAAGGAAACTACATGTGGCACTCTTTGCTTGTTTTTATCCTGTTTGGCCTGTGATTGATCTTGTTATTTAAAGAAAAACCTTTTAAAGGAAAAAAGAAGTAACAGCCCAAGGACCAGAGCCTGCAAGATAGAGACGGTAATTTTAAACTTTCTGGTTATCTTAGAGCTTCATACTCAGGTGTGTGCATATACTTGTGTTTTTCAAGGGTGTGGAGAGAAGCACGGGACCGCATTGTGGGTTTCCCTGGCCGTTACCATGCGTGGGACATCCCTCATCAGTCCTGGCTCTACAACTCCAACTACTCCTGTGAGCTGTCCATGGTGCTGACAGGTGCTGCCTTCTTTCACAAGGTAAGAAAAAGCTTGATAAGATTGGCATGAACTTGGTTAAGAGTTGAGCCTTTGGGTGGTAGTGAAATGCTGCCCTAAAGTTAGCCATCCTAATGTTTCTTATATGTTCATTTTTTTTCTTTTAATTTTTTTAAATGTTTATTCATTTTTGAGGGACAGAGTATGAGTGGGGGAGGGGCAGAGAGAGAGGGAGACACAGAATGCAAAGCAAGCTCCAGGCTCTGAGCTGTCAGCACAGAGTCCGATGTGGGGCTCGAATCCACAAAGTGTGAGATCATGACCTGAGCCGAAGACCGACACTTAACTGATTGAGCCACCCAGGTGCCCCTCTTATATGTTCCTTTTATGCTAGAAGTAAGTTATTTCTATTTTTAAAGATTGTTTTCAAGATGCTCAAAGCAACTCTGGAATAAAAAGTCAAGGTAGTAAGGTTGCCTGCACGATTGCATGTAGGCCATTAGGGAAATTAGTTTACCTTTCTGGGCATTGGCTCTCATCCTTAAAACTGAGAGCTTTGGGCTAAATATTGTTGTTTTACCATTTCCATCCTAGACATGGCCTGGCTGATTCTCTTCTGATTCAGGCTAACCCACACTATCAAACCCCACTATGAGCCTCTGTAGTGGTTGTGCAAGTTTTGTTTATTCCTTAGAGCTTTCACCATGGCATGCATCCCAGTTTTTAATGAATATCCAAAATGCATACCCCTGCAGTCATTACTTTTCTCCTGTATTGTTATTGCTAAATGTTTTTGCTCCTGACTCATCTTTCATCTGTATCTTGTCTATACTATGAAGTAGCCACTGGCCACACGTGGCTATTGAGTACTTGAAATGTGACTGGTCATTATTGAGATGAGCTGTAAGTATAAAGTGCACACCAGATTTTGAAAATTTGGCATGAAAGAAAGAATGTAAACTATCTCAATAATTTTTATATTGATTGTATGTTAAAATGCAATTATTTTGGATACACTGGGTTAAATAAAATATGTTCTAATTAATTTTACTGTTTCTTTTTTTAATTTAATTTTTTAAAAATTTACATCCAAGTTAGCATATAGTGCAACAACGATTTCAGGAGTAGATTCCTAAGTTACCCTTACCCATTTAGACCATCCCCCCTCCCACACCTACTCCAGTAACCCTCTGTTTGTTCTCCATATTTATGAGTCTCTTATGTTTTGTCCCCCTCCCTGTTTTTGTGTTATTTTTGTTTCCCTTCCCTTATGTTCATCTGTTTTGTCTCTTAAAGTCCTCATATGAGTGAAGTCATATGATTTTTGTCTTTCTCTGACTAATTTCACTTAGCATAATACTCTCTAGTTCCATCCATGTAGTTGCCAATGGCAAGATTTCATTCTTTTTGATTGCCGAGTAATACTCCATTGTATATATATACTACATTTTCTTTATCCATTCATCCATGGATGGACCTTTGGTCTCTTTCCATACTTTGGCTATTGTCGATAGTGCTGCTATAAACATTGGCGTGCATGTGTCCCTTCGAAACAGCACACCTGTATCCCTTGGATAAATCTAGTAGTGCAGTTGCTGGTTTGTAGGGTAGTTGTATTTTTAGTTTTTGAAGAAACCTCCATACTGTTTTCCAGAGTGGCAGTACCAGCTTGCATTCCCATACTGTTTCTTTTACTTTTTAAAAATGTGGCTACTAGAGATGTGACTCACATAATATATCTTAGATAGTGTTGCTCTATACCTTTCCTTCCAAGTACTTCCTCTGGGCTCTGAAGAATCCTTTTTCTTAGATAGCCAATTCCCTGCACCCCTCACTTCACAGAATACCTCTTCTGTCTCCTTGACCTGATTAATACCTGACTTTTCTCTGAGGATAGTGCTTCCCCTTTACCCTGTTCCTATATTTCTTCCTGGGACAGTGATTTAGTCTGCTCATTTCCCCAGATATGTACTTTGGAGCAGGGAAGGTACAGAGAATCATTTTTATTGCTTACCAATGACACTTCCAGACAATTCTCAGCTCTCATATAAAATCTCATTTGAGTCTCATTTGAGCATCTGTCTTGTTGCTTCCATCTAGGAACCTCCTAGTTATTTCTTCCTGGTCATCAAAGACATTGCCACGTGGCCCATCATCCTGATCTCCACTCCATGCCCTCTCTCATCCTGGGCAACTTGCACACTGTTTTCCCCATAAATGTTGAAGTGTCTTAGAGTTCTGGCTTCTGTATATAGTGCTCTTCTCACTTTGTGTTTTCCCTAGACATTCTCTCATATCTCAAGGTCTTGTGGATTAACATCTACAGGCTGGTGATTTCTGTGTCTATATTCCAGCCTTGGCTGTTGCCTGAATTCTGTACTCCTATACCTAATGATGTTTTCAGGACATCCCCTATATGTCCCTCTTCAAACTTCAAACTGACATCCCAAGTTTCTCCAATCTTTTGTCCCTCATGTATTTCATATTTCCTGTGGTGGCATCTTGTGACCCACCTCAAACAGAACCTTGAAAGCCATCTTACTAGGGACATTTTGAACTAGACTAAGAGATCATTAAACTTTCAGATTTTTTTTTTCTTTTTAAAACTTAATGTGTGAAGCTGATCTGCTTGTTCCATCTTTAACCCTTGTGCTTTTTTTTTTTTTTAATGTTTATTTATTTTTGAGACAGAGAGAGACAGAGCATGAAGGGGGGAGGGGCAGAGAGAGAAGGAGACACAGAATCGGAAGCAGGCTTCAGGCTCTGAGCCATCAGCCCAGAGCCCGACGTGGGGCTCGAACTCACGGACCGCAAGATCGTGACCTGAGCTGAAGTCGGGACGCTTAACCGACTGCGCCACCCAGGCGCCCCGTGCTTATTTTCCAAACATGGGTGGGCTTTGGTTGGATAGGAGTTGCAAGTAGGATTAGAAACTATCGGCTGAGAAACCATACTTAACTGGAGTCATTTATTTTCCTACTGGTCATCTGAGAAAGAGCCACCAATTTTAGCATTGCTACTCATACCTTAAGAATTTACTTGCCTTCTGAAAAGTCTGCCTGTTCTCAAATTCTGATTGCTCTTTAAAAGTTACAATAGCCATATCCCTTCACTTTTAAGTAATAAATAATTTACTTAATAAACCTTAGGGTTTTGGTTTTTTTTTTCTATTTGAAAATCTAGAGCAAAGGTTATAAAGTAGCAGCCCTCAAGCCTTCTGTGGCTAACAGAAATGTTTATTTAGTCCCCTAATGCCATCCCATGCACTGCCAGGTTTTAAACACCAGAGAAGTTTACACAAACATCTGGACTTCGGTGAACATGAAGATCAGGTCATACTTGGGTGTTCTTCCTGCCTGGCACCAATTGCCTGAAGCTGTGTAGTCACTGTCCCCTGCTGATGGGCTTGTATGCACTTATTTGCTCCACATCTCTTTATTTTTCTTACACCAGTTTCTTTAAAGTGTCACTTATTTATTTACCTTACTTGTTTGGTCCTTGAAAGCAATGAAGTTGGTCATCCCTGATTTGAGAAATCAAGTTTTCTGTTTATAAGTACCAATCAATAAAAAATTTTAAACCTGTACCTCATATATGTGTGTATTTATTTATATGCACTACTGTACTTATAGAAATTTTTATAATGTTGAGATAAAGATGAAATAAAGTTTCAAAATGATATTCTTACTGAATTTTTATATTTTAGTGAAAGCAAATGATTGAATATTCTTCTTCCTCCCTCTTTCCTTTCCTTTCCTTTCCTTTCCTTTCCTTTCCTTTCCTTTCCTTTCCTTTCCTTTCCTTTCCTTTCCTTTCCTTTTTTTGTTTTAATTCCAGTTAACATACAGTGTTATATTAGTTTCAGGTGTATTATTTTAAAACCTTAATTTGACACTGTCTTATGGCAAGTCAGAGATCTATTTCTTTTTTTTTTTTAATGTTTATTTTTGAGGGAGAGATACTGAGCGTGAGCTGGAGAGGGGCAGGGAGACAGACAGACAGACACACACACACAGAACTAGAAGCAGGCTCCAGGCTCTGAGCTGTCAGCACAGAGCCTGATGCGGGGCTTGAACCCACGATCTGTGAGATCATGACCTGAGCTGAAGTTGGCTGCTTAACCAACTGAGCCACTTGGGTACTCAGATCTATTTCTAAAGTAAGCATATTTTTGATAATTGGTTTTAGTCACTGTCCATGTAAGAAATGCCACATTGCTGGACTTATTAAGTCATGATATTCATCCACTAATTTGGCAGCATTTTGTTAAAATCCGCTTAGAATTTTCATCTTCTGAAATGCCTTTTTTTTTTTTTAAGGAAACTAATGAGAAAGTGTTACTTTTCTTAGAGTAGGTTCTAAATGCATTGAAACTTTTCATTTAAAATATTTTTAAACAGGCTACAAAGTTTTTATTTTTTTAAAATGTACAACATGAAAGCGTTTATGGCATCAATCATAATCACATAATGGTGGAAATACTTCTAAACATTTGTGTTCATAATGTCTTCTCCATATTTTTATTTTTTTATTTTTTCAATATATGAAGTTTATTGTCAAATTGGTTTCCATACAACACCCAGTGCTCATCCTAAAAGGTGCCCTCCTCAATACCCATCACCCACCCTCCCCTCCCTCCCACCCCCCCTCAACCCTCAGTTTGTTCTCAGTTTTTAAAAGAGTCTCTTATGCTTTGGCTCTCTTCCATTCTAACCTCTTTTTTTTTTTTTTTTTTTTTTTTTTTTTCCTTCCCCTGCCCCATGGGTTTCTGTTAAGTTTCTCAGGATCCACATAAGAGTGAAACCATATGGTATCTGTCTTTCTCTGTATGGCTTATTTCACTTAGCATAACACTCTCCAGTTCCATCCATGTTGCTACAAAGGGCCATATTTCATTCTTTCTCATTGCCACGTAGTACTCCATTGTGTATATAAACCACAATTTTTTTATCCATTCATCAGTTGATGGACATTTAGGCTCTTTCTATAATTTGGCTATTGTTGAGAGTGCTGCTATAAACATTGGGGTACAAGTGCCCCTATGCATCAGTACTCCTGTATCCCTTGGGTAAATTCCTAGCAGTGCTATTGCTGGGTCATAGGGTAGGTCTATTTTTAATTTTCTGAGGAACCTCCACACTGCTTTCCAGAGCGGCTGCACCAATTTGCATTCCCACCAACAGTGCAAGAGGGTTCTCGTTTCTCCACATCCTTGCCAGCATCTATAGTCTCCTGATTTGTTCATTTTGGCCACTCTGACTGGCGTGAGGTGATATCTGAGTGTGGTTTTGATTTGTATTTCCCTGATGAGGAGCGACGTTGAGCATCTTTTCACGTGCCTGTTGGCCATCTGGATGTCTTCTTTAGAGAAGTGTCTATTCATGTTTTCTGCCCATTTCTTCACTGGGTTATTTGTTTTTTGGGTGTGGAGTTTGGTGAGCTCTTTATAGATTTTGGATCCTAGCCCTTTGTCCGATATGTCATTTGTAAATATCTTTTCCCATTCCGTTGGTTGCCTTTTAGTTTTGTTGGTTGTTTCCTTTGCTGTGCAGAAGCTTTTTATCTTCATAAGGTCCCAGTAGTTCATTTTTGCTTTTAATTCCCTTGCCTTTGGGGATGTGTCAAGTAAGAAATTGCTATGGCTGAGGTCAGAGAGGTCTTTTCCTGCTTTCTCCTCTAGGGTTTTGATGGTTTCCTGTCTCACATTCAGGTCCTTTATCTATTTTGAGTTTATTTTTGTGAATGGTGTGAGAAAGTGGTCTAGTTTCAATCTTCTGCATGTTGCTATCCAGTTCTCCCAGCACCATTTGTTAAAGAGACTGTCTTTTTTCCATTGGATATTCTTTCCTGCTTTGTCAAAGATTAGTTGGCCATACATTTGTGGGTCTAGTTCTGGGGTTTCTATTTTATTCCATTGGTCTATGTGTCTGTTTTTGTGCCAATACCATCCTGTCTTGATGATTACAGCTTTGTAGTAGAGGCTAAAGTCTGGGATTGTGATGCCTCCTGCTTTGGTCTTCTTCTTCAAAATTACTTTGGCTATTCTCTTCTCCATATTTTTAAAAGAATGCAGTTCTTTCTTCTTGTTTTCATGTCACCTTCCCTTGTTGAGGATATGGATTATGTTCTCTACCTATGTTCTCATTTGCACACTAATGGCAGCCACTGTCCATTTAAAGGGTCGACAGGCACTTGGGTGGCTCAGTCAGTTAAGCATCCCACTCTTGATTTTGGCTCAGGTCAGGATCTTTTATTTTGTGAGATCAAGCCCTACTTCGGGCTCGGCATTAACATCAAAGAGCCTGCTTGGGATTCTCTCTCTCCCTGTCACTGTGCACCTCGCTTGCTCTCTCTTTCTCTCTCTCTCTCTCAAAATAAATAACACTTAAAAAAAAATAAAGAGTCGGCAAGTTTTAATCCTCTTTCTGTAAGAGAAAAATGTATAATTCATCTTTTAAGTTCACTTAAGTACTTTGCCGTAAGATAACCAGCAAACCACTATGTGGTACAAAAATTTTATTATCATTATTTCACTACATAGATTCTAACTATTTAAGGTAATAAAATATATAAATCCGTTTTATTGGGCACCTTACCTATTCATTCATCATTAGCACATTGCAACACATCATAATTAATAATTGCCTTGTTTTATAGCATTTGTCCTTTTCTGTGGTATAAGTATTCTTGCTGCGACTGATTTCAAGCTATAGACATGAGTCACTGAACTTGAAGTTAGGAAGGGATGGGCAGTTCTGCACCATTATATAGTATTTTCACCATCCAGATATGGTAGATATAAACAACCTCAAGATAACAGTAAAATGTAATAAATAATAGTAAGCTAATTAAGTGATGTGCTTTAGGTATTTATTGGTTTTAATATAACTTATTTAATTTTAAGTTTATGTGATTATATTTTTAATAATGGCTATTTTTCATAACACGCTCACAGAATTCCTAAACAGTCTCAAAATTCTTGGTTAGCAATTGACATTCATTAGCAGGTGTGAGCCAGCTTTCGCACACCATTTTGTGGGCCTTTCAGGACAATTTTCAGAATGTAGACTTCGGGGCGCCTGGGTAGTTCATTCTGTTAAGCATCTGACTTCAGCTCGGGTCATGATCTTGTGGTTCGTGGGTTTGAGCCCCGTGTCAGGCTCTGTGCTGACAGCTCGGAGCCTGGAGCCTGCTTCAGATTCTGTGTCTCCCTCTCTCTCTGCCCTTCCCCTGCTCTCACTCTGTCACTCTCTCTCAAAAATAAAATAAAACATTAAAAAAAAAAGAAAGAAAGTAGGTTTTTACTCTGAGTGAAATGAAAAGCTGTTGAAGGGTTTTGGACTGGCATGTTAAGTTGGACTTGTGTTTGAACATGATCACCCTGCTGTGCATAGAACGGACTGTAGGGAAGAAAATATGACAGCAGGGAAACTGTTTAGGGACAGTATGAATAATCCAGGCAAGAGATGATGGTGGCTTGGAGCAGGGAGTAGCCTATGGCAATGGTTGAGAAATAATCAGATTCTAGAATCCATATGTAGAGGAACTGAGGGATTGGATGTTTTATGGCTCAATAACCAGGCTTTCCCCCTCACTTATCCCTTATTGTCATTGTCACAGAATGTTCAACTGAGCCACTGTCTGACCTAATTTGAAAAAATCTTTATATTGTTGTAAAATGAACTTTTGATCCTCAAAGGGGGGTGATAATGGCGATTTGGACGGGAAAATTATTTATTATTGCAGAAGATCTGCCTTGTAGGATGTTTAGCATCCTTGGCCACAACCCCCTAAATAAATGCCAGTAGCGATTCCACTAATGATTGTCACACCCAGCCCTCCCACCCCCACTACACTTCCTAACAGCTCCTAGATCCATGTATGTTTTTGCTGAAAGCCAAAGAACTGTGGCCTCTAACAGAGTATGTGATTCTTTTTCTACCCCTGACAGTATTATGCCTACCTGTATTCTTACGTGATGCCCCAGGCCATCCGAGATATGGTGGATGAATACATCAACTGTGAGGACATTGCCATGAACTTCCTTGTCTCCCACATCACTCGGAAACCCCCCATCAAGGTGAGGGTGCCAGTACTTCTGGAACTGGGGGTGCATGTATACTTCAGTCACTTATTTTGCGGTAGTGCAATAGGTAATGAACCGTACCTCAGAGTCCTCATCTGCAGTTGTTGCAGAGTTAAGTGAGTTGTTCATACAGGGGCTCTCTGCCGCTAAGGCATAAATGGACAGAACTTGGAGGGTTTGGAACTTGGATGGGGAAAATGTTACATCTTTAATTTTCACTAATCTCTAACTGGAGTTAGCATTTCCATCAGTTATCAAACATGCTACAGTTCCTAAGAGTATTTACAGTAACTGATTTGTCACCAATAGAACTGACAGATATTTTCATATCACATTACATTTGTTGCTGCATCTTGAAGTATTATTTATGTTCACCATTGCTTTGAAATTATGGTAGTTACTAACTTTTCCATAGATCCATGGCATAAAAAATGTAAGGTTTCTGTGTTAACATACGTAAAGCTCTAAGAATAGTTCCTGGCACATAAGTAGTGCTATGAAAGGCATTTACTCAAAAACAAATCATCAGTACCTTCTGGATTCTAGAAATTTGAATTCTGTTTTTGTCTTTGAGTTAGTGAATAGATTTGACCAGAATATAATAACTTAATACTCTGTGCACAGAGAGACTGGTTACATAACCTTTTATGTCATCATCGCAGGTTCAGACAAGTGAAAGCTCTTCTGGTAGGGATGAGGGTCGGCCTCGTAAGGACCTTGCAGCAGTTAATATTTGAGAACCTGTTTGTCAGTTCAAACTAATAGTATTTATAACTATTCTGTCAGTATTTGTGTTATGGATTCACACCTGCTGTCCTTGAGGTTAAAAATTAAAAAGCTGATTAAGATCCTGTTGTCTTTATTGTTAAAAAGGCATATTATTTAATTTTATAAAATAAGTTTACCTTCACGTATTAATTAATAATAATTGGGCGGATATTTCATTCCTCTTATATTTTGAAGGTAAGTTGTAGACGAAGTAACCACCAGCATATGCTAATGATACTCCAGTCATATCTGTAGTGGTAGCAGAGTGGTAAACAGAGGACCTTGGGTCCATGCAACAAAGCATAAAAGGAAAGAAAGAAAAGCAATCGGAGGCCTTATGCATTCATTTATGCCTAATCAAACCTTTTCCCAAGTATGGCTCAGCATTATAACTTAACTCCGGATTACTCCATAGTTTTTTCCTATTCCTGGGCCTTCTGCTAAAGCCTCACAAGAAAATAATTAGCAAAACAATGCACCAAAAATTTTTTTTAAACTGTGAATAATAGTCATTACAATTACTTATATAAAAGTATAGTATGTTTCCCAGGTGCAGTGATAGATACTAATTAAATATTAAATGAAAATCTTTGTTTTCATTTTATGTGATGTTAGATAAAAAGCAAACTTCCTTATAAACGTTAAGCTAAAGAGACAGGGTTCTCAGAAATTAATGATTGGTGCAATTTTCTTTTCTTTCTTCATCCTTTCTTATGTGACCAGGGACTAAACTTCATCCAAGATGTATGCTTCTATTTATACTTCCCTAGTAGATCAGAAGACATTATCCATGAAAATTTAAAGTATCTGAGTGATTAGGTACCTAATAATATCATCAGTCACCTGAAGCACTCACAGACATGATGAATTTTTCATCCTTATTAAAGCGTGTTTGTCTACCATATTAGGCCAGTGTTTCATGAGCCAAACCATCTCTTCAGTGTAGAGAGTTAGACACAAATAATTTGCACTTGGTATACATGATCCTTACCAAGTAAAAACTTGAAAAATAAGTATTCTCTGTGAATTTTCACAGTTCTGTGAGAATATAAGAAGAGTTCAAGATTAGGATGACTTTTTTAAGTCAAAAGTCAATAAATTAAGAATGTCTTCAAATTCTTAAATTAATTCCTTCAAATTCTGAGTCCAGTGATTTACTTAATAGTATAGAACCAGTTTGAGCTAAATATTTCAATTAATTTACCTAATTTTTTTTAAAAAATTTTTTAATGTTTATTTATTTTTGAAACAGAGAGAGACAGAGCATGAAGAGGGGAGGGTCAGAGAGAGGGAGACACAGAATCTGAAACAGGCTCCAGGCTCTGAGCTGTCAGCACAGAGCCCGATGTGGGGCTCGAACTCACGGACCGCGAGATCATGACCTGAGCCTAAGTCGGCTGCTTAATCGACTAAGCCACCCAGGCGCCCCTAATTTACCTAATTTTAATAGTATTAGGTATATGTGCTATTTTATGTTCTAAAATAGTAATTCTTTTTTTCCCTTTAACTACTTCAAATTTTCACTATCAAACTATATTCTCTCCCTTGTTATGATTAAGCAGGTATGACTGTTTTATACGATTAGCAGTGTTCTTTGAAAAATGTTAATATTGTAGGTGCTCCTGGGTGGCTCAGTCATTTGAGCATCCGACTCTTGATTTTGACTCAGGTCATGAACTCAGGGTCATGGGATCCAGCTTCTCGTCAGGCTCTGTGCTGACTGTGACGCCTGCTTGAGATTCTCATTCTCTCTCTCTCTCTCCCTCTCCCTCTCCCTCTCCCTCTCTCCCCCTCTCACCCCTTCCCTCCGCCCCTCTTCCCTGCTTGTGCTCTCTCCCCCACCCCCACGAAAAGTATAATAAATACTAATAAAATGTTAATATTTTAACAATATTGACTAAATAAAGAAAAAGGAATTAGTTTCATATTATTGCTTTGAAAAATGTACTGTTTTCATTCAAGGAGGAGAAGATCTAGAATGTAAATAAGCTTCATTCAGAATAAAGGGCTTAAGGGGCACCTGGGTGGTTCAGTTGGTTAAGCATCTGACTTCAGCTCAGGTCACGATCTCACAGTTCATGAGTTCAAGCCCCATGTGGGTCTCTGCACTGACAGCAGGAACCTACTTGGGATTCTCTGTCTCCCTCTCTCTCTGCTCCACTTACACACACACGCACTCTCTCTCAAAAATAAATAAATAAACATTAAAAAAAAATAAAGGATTTAAAAGCCCAGCAGGAATTAAAAAGGAAGTAGAGAGTGATAAGGAAGTAGAGGTAGAAAGCATAAGTACGTATCTTAATTCTCTAGTAATAAAAGAGTCTCACCATCTGTTGAAGGGCTTTCCTTTCTGTTACTATGCCTGACACTAATACTTCTCTTGGACTGAATGTTCCCACATAAAATATAATCTATAGTATTGGTTAAGTGTTAAAAGTTCAAACTTCATTTTATACTACAGCTGTTGCTTCATGTTTCTAAATTCCTTTGTTTTGTTACATAATACAGTGTTTTATAATATATAAATACATATCCCAAAATGTATAGAAATGTATTTTATAAATGTACCGGGGTTGCTGTCTCAAATTTATTTTTACTGGTGGGGCACATAATTAGAAACCACTGCTTTAAGTGAGAACAGCATAAAATATCTTTTTGTGTCAAATGGGATCATTTGCAGGGTTAGGGGCTTCTCTGTGGTTAGATGGTGTCTGGGATGAGGAGGAAGATTTTCAGGTATAGGGAGAACAGACTAGAATACTGGATATAGATGCTGTTTGATAATATCCTTCTCTTGACGAATCCTTTTTTTTTTTTTTTTTTAATGTTTATTTTTGAGAGACAGAGAGAGAGACAGAGAGAGAGAGGGAGGGAGGGAGGAAGGGAGGGAGAATGAGTGGGGGAGGGGCAGAGAGAGAGGGAGACAGAATCCGAAGCAGGCTCCAGGCTCTGAGATACCAGCACAGAGGCTAACAAGGGGCTTGATCTCATGAACCATGAGATCATGGCCTGAACTGAAGTCAGACACTTAAGCAACCCAGGCGCCCCTTTTGATGAATTCTTGATGCCCATCTCCTGTTTCAGTGAGGATGGTGGAAAAAGTGGTAACTCACTACTTCCTGTACACAACAAGGATCCTGTGAGAACTGGGAAGTGGGGGGGCCTGGTGGGCTCCTTTACAGGGACCAAGGGACCACCTCTGTAGAAGTCCTGACCCCCTCAGACTTTTGGCTGTGTGGTGAGCAGCACCTCGGAGCACTGACCACTGCTCACCCGGTTCAACTATGGAGACTTGTGCGCTGACAGCTATGATTGGCTATATGTGATGTTTACTTGTTAGCTAAAAATTATGGGATGGGTCATTTAAGCTTAATTTCTTCCCTCAATTTATATTAGTAATAATAATTTTTAAATTATTTGTTAAAATATCTGTTCATAAATAAAAATTACTCAAGCCTTTTGGCATTTTTTTTTTTTTCGTTCTCTGTGGTGGTAGCCTTTTTATTTTTATTTTTTTTTAAATATGTACTTTTTTGTAGTCTGCTTTTTAAAAAGTTCACAGTAAATTTTCTGGTTCTGGCAGTATTGTGGACTAGGTAACCTAAAAATAACATGTTTTTAGTGTTTATGTAACAGACTTTTCTTTCACTGTATAGTTGGGCTTATTATAAGACAGGAAGGGGGAACTAAAAATGAGAGTGGCAAGCATGTAAGGTGTCACTGGAACTCCCTTGGCTGGGATGCTGTTAATTTCATCCTTCCAGAGGCTTGTGTTTTATCACTCACGTGAAAAGGAGTGAAGAACCGTTGGGCCTGTCAAAGGCAGAGAATCAGATACATCTGTACATATATGAATAAAGTGCTTATTATATATATATATATATACACACACACACACACACACACACACATATATATATATATGGAACGCTTGCTATTTACTACTGGTTTACAATATGTGAATGAAATGTTTTTAAAAAGGGAAGAATATAACAAACATCCGTACCCAGCAGTTTTGCCAAATATTGACATTTTGCCCTATTTGTGTCAGATTATATATTTTTCTTCCTTTTTTAAAAAAGAAACAAATGGAGTAGATCCGTGTATCACCCTGTTCATTCCTCTTCTGCTGGGTCATGGCTACATGTACCTTCGGTTATACTTGATTATGCCAAACTATCTTCAAAACAGATGTACCAATGGATATTCTCACCCACACTGTATAATAGTTGCAGTTCCTACACATCTTTATTAACATTTGGTACTGTTAAACTTTCATTTTTGCCTACTTGATAGGTATAAAGTGTATCCCATTGTCTTAATTTACACTTGCCTGATTATTAGAGAGGTTGAGCATTTTTCTCCTTGTTCCTTAGTCATTCTCCCATACCACCCGCCCTGGAGGCAGGGCAGGGCGAAGAGAGGCCCGGCTCCCACAGGCAGGGGTGGGCGGGAGCAGCTCTTAGCAGGCCTGAGAGTTCAGCCAGGGAATGGTAGTGAGTCAGGGTCTTTTTTTTCTGTTGCAGGATCAGCTTTGCCTTTTTTGAACTTTATATAAATGGAGTCATACAATATCTCCTCTCCATGTCTCTCAGTCTTGCTTTCGTATTTTTTAAAGCTTTTAGTTGATATTTTCTATTTATAATAATTTTATTATACTTTTCATCACTGACCTCTTCACACCCATCCATTGATTGAATTCAGTATGCTTTTCATTCCTATTCTCTTTGGTTCTTTTTCATAGTCTCTAGGACTGTTTTGATAATCCCTTTTTTCTTTATCAAACCTTAAGTAATCTTGCAAAATTTCCTTGCACGAATACACATTTATTGTCCTAGTAACCATCTGATAATCCTGCATTTTTGCAGGGTTTTGGGTTTTGTGATTTTACAGGGTTTTGGAGTCTAATTCTGTTGTTTGTTTCTGCAGATTTTCCCTCATGTGGCTCATTCCCTTTTCTTGTGTGTGACTTTTGATTGTGAAATCCTATTCTTTGAGATTTTACTTACGGCATTTGTAGGAAGGAGGGGTGCATTTATACCAGAGAGGATTTGCTTCTTCCATGCACCTGGGGTCAATACCTTGAGACCTGTTGAAGCTAAATTAGCATCTTGGGGCTTTTCAGGACACACAGGTAACATAACTCAGGTGTGTGAGGGCTAGCATGTGGTTGGTTATACATTCTCACAGGTGATGTTTCCTCTTCCACTTAGAGCTAAGACTGGGAAGAAAACAGCTTTCTGTGGAGCTGCCTCCAACCCATGCAGCCTTCCACTGGGTCCTGGTGTGTAAAAAAGTCTCCAGTAAGGTTTTGTAGCTCTTGCCTCCCCAGCCCGTTAAAATCCAAAGCTCCTGGCTATCTCATTGGATTCAGACTTTTTCATTATTTTGGCCTCTGAGGATTTCACTTCTTTCCTGACATTTCATCTCCTTTCTTTCATTATGAGCTTGGCCATACATTTAAAGAGATGGTGTATATAGTTCATACTGAATTTTCAGGTACTCTGTGCTGAGGGTGTTCTTATGTCATTTGGTCTGCCACATTGCTGATCTTGAAGCTGTTAAATTATTTATTATGCTTTTCTAATTTCTTGAAATTTCCCGGGCATCATCGTAACTACTGCTGTATAACCACTTTTCCATGCCTTTATAATTTTCCTAAACCTCTTTTTTTGTAAACATTTTTTTAATGTTTATTTTTGAGAGAGAGAGATAAAGTGGGAGCGGGCGAGGGGCAGAGAGAGAGGGAGACACAGAATCTGAAGCAGACTCCAGGCTCTGAGCTGTCAGCACAGAGCCTGTTGCCGGGCTCGAACTCATGTGTGCTGGGAGATCATGACCTGAGCCGAAGTCTGACTTAACTGACTGAGCCACCCAGGTGTCCCCCTAAGCCTCTTTTTAATGGATGTGTAGTATTTTATAATTATTTAAATAGTCCTCTTTTGATGGGTACTTTTCTATTATCTTGCTATTGCAAAACATTGATGAAATGAACCATCTCATACCTACGTCTTGCTGTGCAACCAAGATAAATACTAGAGGTGGAGTTACTGAGACAAGTAATACTAAACATTATAAGGCTTTTGGTCTCTACAGTTCAGGTTATTTGGAAAGAGCACCCTTTTCAATGATATAGATACATATGTGACAGAAAGAAAGCCTGGGCTGTGGCTCCTGACGTGCTCTGTGGGTGAATGTGGCCACCCAGGGTCACTGTCTTCCCTGGGAAATTGGAAGCATCGGATTGGTTAAGCTGCAGGATTTCTGTTGTACTAGCACCTGCGATTCTCACTCTGTTTGCTCTTTCTTCCCTATTCCCAGGTGACCTCTCGGTGGACTTTCCGATGCCCAGGATGCCCTCAGGCCCTGTCACACGATGATTCCCACTTTCATGAGCGGCACAAATGTATCAACTTTTTTGTCAAGGTGTATGGCTATATGCCCCTGCTGTACACTCAATTCAGGGTGGACTCTGTGCTCTTCAAAACCCGCCTGCCCCACGACAAGACCAAGTGCTTCAAGTTCATCTAGGGGCATTGCAAGTTTTAGGGAGAGGATGAGCAGAGAGGGGGAGATGGCTCCTAAGGTTCCTAGACATTGAAGGACCTCAGGGACATCCGCTGGGTGGGTGGCCCACGCCCTCTGCTGGGAGAGGTGGCAGGAAGAATGGAAAGGAAATAGCCTTCTTTCTCTTAAAGTCGGCCACACTGGGCCTGGAACCCTGGTCCAAGGACACCGGGGTTCCCTATACAGGGCACTGACTGATAGCTTACACTGAGGACCATGGGGACTCCGGAGAGTCACTCACGCAGTTCATAAGCCCAGGACAGCTGGTTTGTGATTTTTAAATTCAGTAACAGCTATTATTATTATTTAAAAGGAAAAAGTTTCAGATTTGCCATTCAAGGCTTATTTATATATATGTGTGTGTATATATACATATATATGTGTGTATATATGTATATAGATGCACACACACACTCTCACATACATATACATATATATATATATATTTGGGTGGGGGGGGGAGTTTGAAATTTCTGCCTGTTTCACAAAGTGAGGGACCCATCAGGTCTTCTGATGTTCTGTATGTTGGTGGAGACGGATCCTGGCCTCATGGTATCTAGCTCATCCTTAAGGATCATCTCCACACTCCCCAGGGCATCATTGTGCAGAAACAAAAAGGCCAGGCTTGGCCCTCCTGTGGGGCCTGGACGAGATAAGCCGTGTCGGTTTGTTCCTTCCCCCATCTGTTGCCACCCGGCGATCTGGAACTCGCGTCTTCCTGTTGCTTGAGTCCGTGGGGAGGACCTGCACCTCTGGGAACAGCGGAGCTTCCCTGTGCTGGATTCAGTGGTTTCAAGGATTCATCATTAGGCCGTGCTGTCCCAGAACTTGTCCCTGCGCCCCCATTCTCTCCCCTGTTGGAAAGAAGAATGAGGAAGGAGTGAGACCTGAAGACAGCTCTCCCAGATGGCTCTTTTTGTTCAGCCCTCCTTTTAAAACACATGTTGTGCTTTGGCTTCAGGCTTTCCTGAAAGTTATCTCTTGTGTAAGAGAACAGAGAACTGGCAGGCACTTCCAGGTGTGATCTGCAGTGGTTTGCGGGTTGGCCTCCTCTCTCTGGCGTAGAATGAGTGAGCATCCTTTGCGGATCCCCACCCGGCTGGCCGGGAAGTCTTACAGCAAGGCGCCTGCCTTGGGATAAATACCTTGGTGAAATTCACCTTCCCCTCCGCCTTTGTCTGGACCTGTGCCCTATGTTACCTGTAGTTTTTAGATCCCCAATGCCAGGTTGGTTCCAGGACCCCTTGAGGTTTGGTATGTGCCAGAACGATAGGAAGATCTAATTTGTTAAGTTAGGCTCCAGTCCAGCCTGAGATTTCACAGGCATTTGTACCCACATTACCACTTTCACTCCAGGTTTACATTTCTATTCCTTGGGCTGAAATGGAAATAAGCTATTGGTTTTTTTTTTGTTTGTTTGTTTTTTGTTTTTTGTTTTTGGTGGTAGTGGCAGTAGGGGAATGGAAGAGGGTATTAGAGGCATTTGGCAGGGATTTAGCCCATGGCTTGTACCATTTTTCTGGACCCCACTTTCTTTCAGTGAAGTTGAATATAGGTGGTTTCCTACAGCTGGACAAAAGCTCAGGTCTGTCCTGGTCATGCACATGCCTTAAGCCAGTTCCGTCTTCCCCAGACCTTGACACCCTGTGCTTCTATTTCTTGGGGGCACGTTCTCCTCTGACATGTCTGTATCAGTGGGTCTCTTCAAATATCATTTCAAAGCCAGACTCTGTCCCGTATAGATCCCATCCAGCTGGAGGGCTAGCTGGACCTAAGGGACCTCTCCTTCTTGGCAGACAAGACCAGGGCTGCGCCTGGGACTTGTGTCGTCCAGAGGTTCCCACTGGCATCCCACTGGCTCTTCCACAGAGGCAGCTACCCAGGAAATTCAATTCAGCTTCTCAGCAACCCAGCAAAGGGGTCCAGACTCCCTGCATCCTAGCTTTCTAACTACCCTTTTCTTGATTCCTGACTTTATCCTTTTTAGCGGTAGCCTTCTTCCCTCCGGGGAGCCAAAGAGTGTGGTGTTTTGAGCTATATATGTGGCTGCTATTTTTATCTTGTTTATTTTAATGTGAGGAACTCATAAACTGACTTTTAGTGGGACCTGGTGAGAAAAGAGCAGTCTGTGTTAGGACCCCCATATGTTGGAGCCAGGTTTTTTGGTCCCTGAATGCTCTTGGTGGATCCAGGAGTAGCTGAGTGGTCTGAGATTATGGATGACATCAAAGCACACTGCAGAAGGGCTAGGATGTCAGAGCCCCTGACAAGGCGAGCACTATTTTGACTTGAATGGAACACTAACCTGAAGGACTCCGAACAGCAGGCCCTGGTGGACACTGGCCATGTTCTTAAGGGACTCTCCTCAGTAGCAAGAGGTGGGGCAGTCAGACCTTTTATGTTGCTTGTTAGGTGCTACTGGAGAGTGAGTGGCTGCTGCTTTTTGTAAGCTGGGTTAGGGGGAGGCCCAGCTCCATGCTTCAAATGCCTTTGATGCTGATCGGTCACCTTGGGAAACACAGATGTCATCTCTACCATGTAACTGTGACTCATTTGGAAGATGAAAACCGCTCACATGGGTTTCCCCAGCTGTCTGTAGGTAACACCTTGTTGCCTAGTCTTTGCACCCAGGGCCCCGGACATCCTTGTCCCCAGGTAGCCAGTTGCTTTTCACCATGAGGGACATTCACCTAAGTGAGAGCCTCCCCAAGGTGCTCATCAGTCTGTCTTGAGCCTTTGCACTCCTGGCAGTGGTTGTCTGTCTGGTGCGGACTGCTCCTCAGGCCGGGCCGGCTCGTGGTCACCGGGGTCCTGTGTTGGCAGGTGGAGTGGTCTGTGCAGGAGCTGCCTGTGTGTGTGCTCAGGGAGCTCCCGCTTTGAAATGATGATATGTTGAAGGGGGAAGCTCTTTGATGTCCAGGCCGTGTCCATCCGCCCCACCCTTTTTCCAGTCATGAGCACAATGGTCTTATGTTGGATTTTTGTAAAAAAAGAAAAAAATAAATGGAGACTTTAACTCAAGCAGCCTGGAGGTCCTTTGTGATTTTCCTCTGCAGGAACGGAAGAGTGACCCAAGAGAAGGTGCCTACCTGATTCCAGGGAGCCACAGCTGGGGCCCCTGCCAGCAGAAGGCCATGGGCTGTGTGGTTTGGTCTTGGTGCAGCCTTCGCACTTGAACCTGGGTGATGCTGTAAACACACGTGGATGTGGGCAGCCTCGCCTGGGTCCATTTCTGGGATTAGCCATTTGATTACATTGAAAGGAATTTGGGTGTCCTTTAACTGAATTGACTGGGATAGAGGATGGCATTTGCCACATTCTACCTCCTTCCTTTTTTCATGGTAATTAAGTGTGTTGTGATGCTGGGGGCTAGTGCGTTTAAATCTCAAAGATCTGCTGAGAGTTAATAAATGCAAGGAGTCTGCTGTTTGGCATGCAGCACAGATGAATGATTACTGGGGTAACGCGCTGAGAATTTCTCAGCAGCTCTTTCTGCATTCCATTTGTCTTAATCCCAACTCATTGTTCAAGGCAGTTGAAGCACTGGCTTCAGGAAGTCTTCCCTTCCTCGACACCACTGCTTGCCCCTGCCCCATCTCCTGTTTCGGCAGCTTGACCTGCCCGTCACCGCACCGCACACCTGATGGCTTCCAGCTCTGCAACCCATGCCACATTGGAAGTCTCTTGAGAACTGAGCACATCCTGAGTGCTGAATAGCTTTTTGATAATACTGATTTGACAAATCCAAAGAGGGTCACCTAGGAATCCTAGCTGGCAACAAGCTGAATAGTAACCAGTATCCTAGCGTTTTTGGACTAGAGCTAATGTGGTATTATCAGATAGTGAAAGGAAGCCTGGCCCGTAATGGTTGACAAGTTTTTATTCTTTAATCTTCATTGACAAAGGAAGACGAGAGAGCATGCCAAGAAGAGTTAAAAGACACAGAACGGGTTCCAGAAGAGACCATTAAAGTAAGGTGGGCAAGCCTGGTTTGTTACTTAATTTCACCTGTTTCTTGACTGACTGATGTATGTATGTATGTATGCATGCTTGTTTTCAAGTTTTTCAAGTTTTTATTTAAATTCCAGTTAACTCTTAATTCAGCCAGTTGTTTTCTCTTTCTCAATTTGTCTTCGTATTTTGTGAAATTACAATCCTCATATTGCAGGGTTGTCCTGTTAGGATTTATTTAAACTATTGGTCTCAATATTTCATTATGAAAAATTAAGTATAATTTTTATGGTATAAACTTGTATACCTAACAATTATTTTACTATACTTGCTTTATAGCTATCTATTTATTGCTCCATCCAGCTATTCGTCCCTCTATTCATCCTTTATTTCTATTATTTTGATGTTTATTCATTTTTGAGAGAGAGAGAGTATGAGCAAGGGAGGGGCAGAGAGAGGGAGAGACACAGAATTTGAAGCAGGTTCCAGGCTCTTAGCTATCAGCACAGAGCCTGATGTGGGGCTCAAACCCATGAACGGTGAGATCATGACCTGGAGCTGAAGCTGGACACTCAACCAACTGAGCCACCCAGGTGCCCCTATTCATCTTTTTATTCATCCTATTTCTGGTACATTTCTAAGTGAATTACATTAGTACACTTCCTTCCAAATATATAAGCACACATGTCATTAACTGGAGGTCAGTGTTAGTTTCTGTGTGTTCCATGTAAAATTTAAATACTAAATTTACACACTGAAGCACTCAGATCTTAGTGTACATTCTCTTGAGTTTTGACAAATGCATCCACCTGTGTAACCCTACCCCCCAATCAAGATACAGAACATTACTGTCAAGCCCAGAAAGTTCCCTTATGTTTCTTCCTTGTCAATCTCTGCTTCCAACCCCCCAGAGAAATCCAGTGATTTTGATTTTGTGTTTTCCACATTGGATTAGTTTTCCCTGTTCTAGAATTTCATATAATGGTGTCATATAATTTTACTTCTTTGTGGAAGGCTTCTAGAAACTCCGCATAATATTGTTGAGAATCACCCCATGCTGCATTTATTAATTGGTTCCTTTTATTGCTAAGTAGAATATACTTGTATGGCAACATTTGTCCATTCTATTGCTGGGAATTGGGCTGTTTATGGTTTTTAGCTATCAGGAATAAAACTGCCATGAATATTCATGTGCAAGTTTTTTTTTTTTTTTTTTGCCTTTTTTAAAATGCTTCAAATTTTTATTTCTAGTTAGTTAACATGTAGTGTAATATTAGTTTCAGGAGTAGAATTTAGTGATTATCATTTACATGTAACACCCAGTGCTCATCCCAACAAGTGCCCTCCTTAAAACCTGTCACCCATCTAGCTCATCCCCCGCCCACCTCCCCTTCAGCAACCCTCAGTTTGTTTTCCGTAGTTAAGACTCTCTTTTATGGTTCACTTCCCTCTTTTTATTCTTTCCCCCTATGTTCACCTGTTTCATTTCTTAAATTCCATATATGAGTGAAATCATATGGTACTTGTCTTTCTCTGACTTATTTCACTATTTCGCTTAACATTATACTGTCTAGGTCCATCCATATAGTTGCAAATTAAGGTTTCATTCTTTTTTATGGCTAATAAATATTCCATTGTGTGTGTGTGTGTCTTTATCCATCAGTTGGGACGAGCGGACATTTGGGCTCTTTCCATAATTTGGCTATTGTCGATAGCACTGCTATAAACATTGGGGTACATGTGTCCTTCTGAATCAGCATTTTTGTATCCTTTGGATAAATACCTAGTAGTGCAATTGCTGGATTGTAGGGTTTTAACTTTTTGAGGAATATCTATACTGTTTTCCATAGTGGCTGCTCCAGTTTGCATTCCCACAAACAGTGTTAAGAGGGTTCCCCATTCTCCTTCCGCATCCTTGCCAACATCTGTTGTTTCTTGTGTTAATTATGGCTATTCTGACAGGTGTGAGGTGGTATCTTATTGTAGTTTTTTTTGTTTGTTTTGTTTTTTTAGAGCATGAGTGGGGGAGAAGGGAAGAGGTAGGGAGAAAAATCTTAAGCAGGTTCCATGCTTAGTGCGGATCGGTGCCTGACATGGGGCTCAATCCCACAACACTGGGGTCATGCCCTGAGCTGAAATTAAGAGTGGGACGCTCAACCAACTGAGCCACCCAGGCATCCCTCTCATTGTAGTTTTGATTTGCATTTCTCTCATGATGAGTGATACTAAGCATCTTTTCATGTGTTTTGTTAGCCATCTGGATGTCTTCTTTGGGAAAATGTTTATGTCTTCTGCCCATTTTTTAACTGGATCATTTTTTGGTTGTTGAGTTTGATAAGTTCTTTATAGATTTTGGATACTAACCTTTCAATATGTCATTTGCAAATATCGTCTTCCATTCTGAAGGTTGCTTTTTAGTTTTGTTGATTATTTCCTTTGCTGTGCAGAAGCTTTTTATCTTGATGAGGTCCCAATAGTTCATTTTTGCTTTTGTTTCCCTTGCCTCTGGAGATGTGTCTAGTAAGTTCATGTGCAAGTCTTTTTGTGGATTTATGGTTTTCTCCCAGATAAATACCTAGGAGTGGAATTGTGTGATAAGGTAGGTATCTATATATTTAGTTTTATAAAAAAAAAAAAAATGCTGGACCTTTTCCCAAGGTGATTGTACCCATTTCATACCCCTACCAATAATGTTGAGGGTTCCAATTACTCACCTCCTCATCAGTCTATGCTGTTGTTAATCTTTTTAGCCATGCTGGTGGGTAATGGTATCTTGTAGTTTCAGTGTGCATTTCCCTGAAGACTAATGACATTAAGCATGTTTTTTTACATGCTTACACCATTTATATATATATTCCCTTTGTGAAGTATCTGGACAAATCTTTTTGCCCACATGGGGTTTGTCTCTCTCTCTCTCTTTTTTTTTTGTATTGTTTAAAAAAACATTTTTAACAGATTTGATTTTTTTGAGCAGTTTTAGGTTCACAGAAAACTTGAGTGGAAAAGGAGAGCTCCCTCCTCTCTCACCCTTACCATCTTGCATTAGTGTGGTAAATTTGTTACAACTGATAAGCCAGTATTGACATATTAACTCAAGTCCCAGCTTACATCAGGGTTCATTCTTTGTGCAGTATATTCTGTGACTTTGACAAAAGTACAGTGACCTGCCCCAGACCTACTGACTATGACAGTATTCCATGGAAGTTTCACTGTCCTCCAAATTCTCTCTGCTCCCACTATTTGGTGCCTCCTTGTCTCTAACTCCTGGCAGCCATTGATCCTTTAACTGTCTCTTTCATTTTGCCTTTTCCAGAATGTTACATAGTTGGAATTGTATAAATGCAGCCTTCACAGAATGGCTTCTTCCACTTAGCAATATGAATGTCAGGTTCTTCATTGTTTTTGTGGTTTGATAGCCCATTTCTTATTATTGCTGGATAATATTCCATTGTAATGTCTTTTTATTGTTGATACTAGTCCACTGTCAGACATCTGTTTTATACATATTTCCCCCAACTTGTGGCTTGCCTATCCTTTTTCTTTATATCTTCTGATCAGCAGAAGCTTTTAATTTTAATGAGGTCCAATTTATAACATTTTCTCTTTGTTATTGCTTTCTATGACTCAAGAAACCCATGCCATGAGTTCTAAAGACATTCTCTTATGTTTTCCATTGAAAGCTTTATGGTGTTAGCATTTACACTTAGGTCTAGGATCTATCTCAAATTAATTTGGGGGCATGGAGTATAGTAGTCAAGGTTCTAATTCTTTCTTATTTTCTATTATGAATGTCTGATAATTCTTTTTTTTTTAATTTTTTTTTTTTTTTTTTTTTTTTACATTTATTTTTTGAGAGACATAGAGCACAAGTTGGGGAGGGGCAGAGACAGAAGGAGACACAGAATCTGAAACAGGCTCCAGACTCTGAGCCGTCAGCACAGAGCCTGACGCGGGGCTTGAACTCACAAACCATGAGATCATGACCTAAGCCAAAGTTGCACGCTCAACCCACTGAGCCACCCAGGTGCCCCTGAATGTCTGATCATTCTAACACCATTTGTTAAAGACTTTAATTGAGTTGCTTTGGGGCCTTTGTTGAAAATGTAGTGACCGTGTAGGTGGGGGTATTTCCCATCTCTCTCTATTGTCCGAGCTGATTTGTCAGTGCTGGTTGCTAGCACTGTCCTGGCTGGGTTACTGGAGCTCACAAGGTAGTCTTGCAGGAAGTAGACGTCCTCCAACGTGGTCACTGTTCTCAAGATTGCTTCGGGTACGATGGTGGTTACTTTGTAGTTCTCTAAATTTTAGGGTTAATTTGTCAATTTCTTTTAAAAACCTAAAATTAAAATATTTTTATTCTGGTAAAATTTACATAACGTACAAATGACCTTTTAGTCTGTTTTTATTTTTATTTATTTTTTTAACGTTTATTTATTTTTGAGACAGAGACAGAGCATGAACGGGGGAGGGTCAGAGAGAGGGAGACACAGAATCTGAAATAGGCTTCAGGCTCCGAGCTGTCAGCCCAGAGCCCGATGCGG
Organism: Panthera leo; assembly: GCF_018350215.1. Classification (NCBI taxonomy): domain Eukaryota; kingdom Metazoa; phylum Chordata; class Mammalia; order Carnivora; family Felidae; genus Panthera; species Panthera leo. The sequence goes on from NC_056682.1 coordinate 50,123,697, forward strand.
GGCTCGAACTCACGGACCGTGAGATCATGACCTGAGCCGAAGTCGGACGCCAACCGACTGAGCCACCCCAGGCGCCCCTTAGTCTGTTTTTAAATGGACAATTCAGTGTCATGAAGTACACTCACAGTGTGTAACCACTACCACTAGCAATTTCTGGAGCTTTCTCGTCTTCCCAACAGAAAAAGTCTGTTCCTCACTCCTTTCAGTCCCTGAGAACCTCTGTTTTGTTGCTATGAATCTGTCTATTCTGGACATTCATATAAATGGAATCACATAATACGGAGTTTTATGTGTCTGATTTAATTTACTTAGCATGTTTTCAAAGTTCATCATGTAGCATGTGTCAGAATTTCCTTTTTATGGTTGGATAATATGTCATTTTGCACACACACACACGTGGTCTTGGAAATTTGTTCTTCTGTACTTAGGAGAAACTTAAGTTTTATCTGTTATTCTTGTGAACTAAAGTCAAAAGAGCACAATGCATAGATTATATAATAGGTGCCTAATAAATGCTCATTGATGACTGGAAGGGCCTATAGATGACTGGAAAAGACTATATAACATCAAAGTTCACTATTTTCAAAATACTCTGAACATTGTAACTAGTTACTAGATTAAAAAGTTATATTAGATAATGTAAAAAAAAATGTTATCACAGGATTGTAGCAAGTCAGTCCCATCTCCAGGCTCTACTTCTACTTCCCTCGCTATTTACACATCTGCGGTTACTTCCTCCACTGAAGTCCTGAAACTTCAACATGTAAAAAATGCAGTATCTGCAAATCACAAAATGCTTGCACAGTATTTGTCTTTCTCTGACTTATTTCACATAGCATAATGCCTGTAAGGGCTAGCTGTGTGGCTGTAAAAGGTAGAATTTACTTTTTTTATGGCTGAATAATCTCCCACTGTGTGTGTGCACGTGCGTATATCCCACATTTTCCTTATCCATTCATCCATTTATGGACACTCAGGCTGCTTCCATGTTTTGGCTGTTTTGAATACTGCTGTAGTGAACACAGGGGCTGCAGATACCTCTGAGATAATGATTTTATTTCCTTGGAATATATGCCTAGAAGTGGAATACTGGATCACATGGTAGTTGTAGTTTCAATTTTTTTTTGTAGGTTCAATTTTTTTTGTTTTTCACAGTGACTGCACCAATTTGCATTCCCACCAGTAGTGCACAAGGTTCCCTTTTCTCCACATCCTTGCCAACACTTATTTCTTATCTCTTTGATAATAGCTTTTCTAACAGGTGTGAAGTGATATCAATATTTACATTTTCCTGATACTGATGTTGAGCACCTTTCCATGTACCTGTTGGCCACTTGTAGGTCTTCTTTGGAAAAATGTCTATTCAAATCCTTTGCCCATTTTAAAAAGTTTTTTTTTGTTGTTGTTGAGTTGTAGGAGTTCTTTATATATTTTGTATATTAACTCCTTGTCAGATAGATGGTTTGCAAGTATTTTCTCCTATTTGGTAGGCTTCCTTTTATTCTGATAGTTTCCTTTGCTGTGCAGAACTCTTTAGTTTGATGTACTTCTACTTGTTGAGTTTCACTTTTGCTGCTTGCGCTTGGCGTCCTATCTAAAATATTATTGCCGAGGCCAGTGTCAAGGTGCTTTCTCCCTATATTTTCTTCCAGCAATTTTGGGTCTTAAATTTAAGGCTTTAATCCTTTTCAGATTAATTTTTGAGTGGTGTAAGATAGCAGTCCAATTACTTTATAATATAATTTATGGGGCGCCTGGGTGGCTCAGTCGGTTAAGCGGCCGACTTCGGCTCAGGTCATGATCTCGCAGTCTGTGTGTTTGAGCCCCACATCGGGCTCTGTGCTGACAGCTCAGAGCCTGGAGCCTGCTTGGGATTCTGTGTCTCCCTCTCTCTCTCACCCTTCCCTGTTCATGCTCTCTCTCTGTCTCAAAAAGAAAATAAAAACGTTTAAAAAAAATTAAAAAAAATATAATTTATTATCAAATTGGTTCCAACACCCAGTGCTCATCCCAAGTGCCCTCAATGCCCATCACCCACTTTCCCCTCTCCCCTACCCCCCATCAACCCTCAGTTTTTTCTCAGTATCCAAGAGTCTCTTATGGTTTGCCTCCCTCCCTCTCTGTAACTTTCCCCCCGCCCTTCCCTCCCCCTTGGTCTTCTGTTAAGTTTCTCAGGATCTACATGAGTGAAAACATATGGTATCTGTCTTTCTCTGATTTCACTTAGCATAATACCCTCCAGTTCCATCCACGTTGGATAGCAATCTAATTACATTGTTCTGCATGTGGTTATACAGTTCCCATTTACTGAAAAGACTATCCTCTTCCCATTGAGTATTCTTGCCCCCCCCCCCCCCCCCCCCCCCCCCCCCCCCCCGTTAGTTGACTGTTTAAGTGTGGGTTTGTTTCCGGGCTCTTGAGTCTGTACCATTGGCTTATGTGTTATTTTTATGCCAGTACTATACTGTCTTGATTACTATAGCTTTGTAGTAAAACTTGCATCAGGAATTGTGATGCCTCCAGCTTTGTTCTTTCTCAAGATTACTTTGGCTATTCAGGGTCTTTTGTGGTTCCACACAAATTTTAGGGTTGTTTTTTCTATTTCTGTGAAAATGTCATTGTAAATTTGCTAAGTATTGTTGTATTGAATCTATGGATGGTAAAATGTTTTTATGATATGACTAAAACCTATTAATAGGCTACTAAAAAGCAGTAGAGACTATGGTGTTTAGTCTTTAGTAAACGAACTCATGATTGATGTTGGCTTTATCCTCTGGCAAGATTAGACATCTTTGGCTGTTCTACACTGCCTGTCTCAAGGTTTTGCAACTTCCTTTAGAATTGTAGCTGGTTATTTCTAACCTCATTCTGGGTTCAGAGAGTAACATTATTTACTCCTAGTTCCACTACGGTGGTTTTGAGAACATCAGATGTTTCCTACCTTACCCACAGTGTAGCAATAAAACACTGAGACAATATTCAGCTTCCTTTATGGCTGTAGGGAAGACAACTCAGGGCCAGAGAAAAACAGTATCTCCCTTTCCTATCCACCAGTTTGCTTGGCTCTTATGAAAGTATCATCATACAGCTTGATCCAAAGGGATCAAGGAGAGGCGTAGCTGTTGCCTTTCTTGAAAAGCAGTGGACGAACAGGTATGTCCCCTTCCCCAGCTCGCTCCCGATCCCTGATACTCACATAGGACATTATGGTAAGGCAGATACCATGTACTGACTATATGTTTTGGGAAAAGTTACTTAAACTTTGTACCTCAGTTTCCTCATCCAAAATCTTAACTTGGAGAGACCACCCTGAGGCAGGAGCACCCAGCCAAGCCAGGTCAGATTCCTGACCCACAGAAATGAGATAATGTTGCTTTAAGTCACCGAGTTTTGGGAGTAATTTGTTGCACAATAGAATACCGCTTCTTAGATGAAAAGAAATAACAAAACCAGGTTCTCCTTCACTATTAATGGTTTTTCAGTTACTAATTATTAGGATTTTGTTGGGCTTGAGTAGACACTGGTCTAAATGTCATACCCTTCACCAGGTCAGCATCAGTGGGCTGCATGTCTATACCACTGACACACCATCAGTGGTATAACTGTAGCATGGGAAGGCAGGTCCTGCCATTTCTTCTGGGTCTTCTACCAACCAACCTAGTTTGCTATCCAAATACCTGAACTCTAGGTAGTTATTCATAACTGCTCTCTCCTAATACTTGCAAAGGCCAGTTCTAGATTTTCTCTCTGCTCTAACAAATGACTCTTTGCTTCTTCCTGCCTCTCTGGCTTCTGCCACTAAGTAGGTGATGGTGACTTGATTACAGCCTTTATAATTTCTCAATTATTTCTTGCCTGTCATTGCTTCTCAGCCTTTTGGCTAAGATCATGTGTATTCCTTGCCTGACAGTGTACTAATTTGCATTTATATATGGTTTGTTGAGTAATCACCTCTCAAAGGATCAGTGCCTGGGGCTCTCTGAGCAAGCCCTTTAACAAAAATCAAACTTGGACAAATCAAAGTAAAGTAACCATTTTGATTTTCTTGAGCTCTATTTTATACTACTTTTATATTTTTAAAGATGCTTGAAATTTAACTTGATTTCTCTCAAAAGTTTTCGTAGAAAGTATTCCTACATGTGATGCATATTTATCATTTCCTCTAAGATAAAAAGTAAACTTTCACGGTGATGGCTTGTCAATCTCTTGTAATGTCCATCCCCTCCCATGGCTGTAGCCCCGCCCCCCCCCCAACCCCCCAGGTCATTCTGTAGACACATCCTAGGCCCCCTGATTGGGGTGATGACCTGTACCCTGGAAAACAGAGGCCTGCTGAAGCCGAGCACTCCTGTGTCCGAGTCTGGCCAAGTCAGAGAAGGCATCGTCCTCTAATGAAGAATTCCTTCCCATTGGTAGGGCCATTCCAGAGAATGGACAATCCAGTCTCCATAAAGCCTGAGTAAGTAGTTCTATAGGATTTTACATCATTCATTCTTGACTCAGTAAATCCCTTTGTGATGCTTAGCTGGTGGCTAAGTTGGAGGATGGGGACTACTGACTGAATTTCAACCAGTCTGCAAAGATTGTAGGGACAGGCTGACCTGGGCCTACTTCCCTAGCTGACCAATTCCAAGACTTGTACTCTTACCCCCCAGCCTCCCCAGTACTTGCATAACTGGCGTGTGTGTGTGACAACTGATGCTTAGATAGATGTCATCTGACATATCTGTTTTGAACAATTAAGCAGTATTATTTCCAATGCAGTAGCTTACTATTATGAGGATCTATGGGCAGTGGAGTTTAATGCTCTGCTTAATGCAGACAATCCTGATAATCTGCAAGGAAGGCAGTGATGGGCAGGGATTAACTAGCAGAGCCTGAACTGTTTTGTTCTGGACCTTCCTCCAGAAGGTTAGGCTGAAGGTTGATACCAATCTGTGTTGGTGTTTTTTTGTTTTTTTTTTTTTTAGTTTATTTGAGAGCGAGCAGGGGAAGGGGCAGAGAGACGGGCAGTGAGAGAATCCCAAGCAGGCTCCGTGTTGTCAGCACAGAGCCAGATGCAGGGCTTGAACTCATGATCTATGAAATCATGACCTGAGCTGACATTAAGAGTCAGACGCTTAACTGAATAAGCCACAGGCACCCCTGTGTCAGTGTTTTTTATACAGATACAGCTCAGATAAAGTTAAGCACCTTTTCATACAGTTTAAGAAAAATATATGAATGCACACATCAAATTAAAATTTGCCATGGTATTTTCTAAGTTTATGCTGTTCTGTATATTTTCATAGGTTTTCAGACACTAAATAAATATATAAATTCTAGGTTAAACAGGGCACAGATACTTCTATAAAAATAAGTTTTATTAACAAAATGGGCTCACAATATAAAATAAAGATGGTTCATTTTACCAATTTGGGGGATCATCTTTCTTACCGGGCATGGCACTGTAGACAAGTAAATAAAACACAATCGAAGACTAGTTTTCCTGCCCAAGGCCTGTGAAACCATAAAAATAAACACGGACCACTTAAGTCAGTCATCTTTTTACCTATCCCTTCCACCATTAACCTCTTGGGAAGCTGCTTCTGTTACTTTTATGCTACTCCTCAGCTCGCTGCCTTACCGTTCCCGGCTACCCAGAATTGGGAAGAAAATGAATGTAAGTTTAAAGCAGAAGTTCTCCAGGAGATTCTGGCCATAACTCCCGATAATCACGTCCCTCAAGGGTCACTTATTCCTTAAGCCACTGACCACAAAGACATGGCCAACTGTGCCCTTCCTTGGTTTGTGCTGGGCAGCCACAGTGAAGAACTGAAGGGTTTCAGTGAAATACAAATGGTTTAGATGTTCCATTTAGAACTTCTGTAGGAATTTGAGAACGAGGTCCCGCAGTCGTACCCTGAGCATCTCATCATTGTCACAAATGATATGGGTCGAATCTTCCTCAATCTGGATGAGTGTCTCAGCTTCCTGGAGCAGGACAATATGGCCCTTTGCTGTGTCTTCTACCTTAACGTCGCTGAAGCCATGCTGTTCCAAAGAAAAGAGAGAGGAAGATGATGGATACTCTGAAAGCAAGGGGCTGCCTGAAAGGCTGGAGGATATTGCAACTGACAGTTCCAAGAAATGACACTCCCTACGGGACAAGACAAGGATGTCCCCTTTCACCACGTTATTCAACACAGTATCACAAATAAAAGGTATCCAAATCAGCCAGGGAGAGCTCAAACTTTCACTCTTCGCAGATGATGTGATACTCTATATGGAAAACCCAAAAGATTCCACCAAAAAACTGCTAGAACTGATCCATGAATTCAGCAAAGTCACAGGATATAAAATCAATGCACGGAAATCAGCTGCATTCCTATACACCAACAACGAAGCAACAGAAAGAGAACTCAAGGAATCGGTTCCATTTATAGTTGCACCAAAAACCGTAAGATACCTAGGAATAAATCAACCACAGAGGTGAAAAATCTATACACTGAAAACTATAGAAAGCTTATGAAAGAAACTGAAGAAGACACAAGAAAATGGAAAAAGATTCCATGCTCCCAGATAGGAAGAACAAATATTGTTAAAATGTCGATACTACCCAAAGCAATCTACATGTTCAATGCAATACCTATCAAAATAACACCAGCATTCTTCACAGAGCTAGAACAATCCTAAAATTTATATGGAACCAGAAAAGACCTGCATAGACAAAGCAATCTTGAAAAAGAAAACCAAAGCTGGAGGCATCACAATCCCGGGCTTCAAGCTGTATTACAAAGCTGTAATCATCAAGACAATATGGTACTGGCACAAAAACAGACACTCAGATCAGTGGAAGAGAATACAGAACCCAGAAATGGACTCACAAACATATGGCCAACTCATCTTTGACAAAGCAGGAAAGAATATCCAATGGAATAAAGACAATCTCTTCAGCAAATGGTGCTGGGAAACTGGACAGCGACATGCAGAAGAATGAACCTGGACCACTTTCTTACACCATACACAAAAATAAACTCATAGTGGATGAAAGACCTCAATGTAACACAGGAAGCCATCAAAATCCTTGAGGAGAAAGCAGGCAAAAACCTCTTTGATCTTGTCTGCAGCAACTTCTTACTCAACACGTCTCTGGAGGCAAGGGAAACAAAAGCAAAAATGAACTATTGGGACCTCATCAAAATAAAGCTTCTGCACAGTGAAGGAAACAATCAGCAAAACTAAAAGGCAACTGATGGAATGGGAGAAGATATTTGCAAACGATGTATCAGATAAAGGGTTAGTATCCAAAATCTATAAAGAACTTATCAAACTCAACACCCAAAAAACAAATAGTCCAGTGAAGGAATGGGCAAAAGACATGAATAGACACTTCTCCAAAGATGACATCCAGATGGTCAGCAGACATATGAAAAAAATGCTCAACATCACTCATCATCAGGGAAATACAAATCAAAACCACAATGAGATACCACCTCACACCTGTCAGAATGGCTAACATGAACAACTCAGGCAACAACAGATGTTGGCGAGGATGCGGAGAAAGAGGATCTCTTTTGCACTGCTGGTAGGAATGCAAACTGGTGCAGCCACTCTGGAAAACAGTATGGAGGTTCCTCAAAAAATTAAAAACAGAACTACCCTACAACCCAGCAACTGCACTACTATTTATCCAAGGGATACAGGTATGCTCTTTCCAAGGGGCACATGCACCCCAATGTTTACAGAAGCACTATCAACAATAGCCAAAGTATGGAAAGAGCCCAAAAGAAGATGTGGTGTGTATATGTGTGTGTGTGCATTGTGTGTGTGTGTATGCACACACACACATTGGAGTATTACTCGGCAATCAAAAAGAATGAAATCTTGCCATTTGCAACTATGTGGCTGGAACTAGACGGTAGTAAGCGAAATTAGAGAAAGACAAATATATGACTTCCCTCATATGAGGACTTTAAGAGACAAAACAGATGAACATAAGGGAAGGGAAACAAAAATAATATAAAAACAGGGAGGGGGAAAAAACAGAAGAGACTCTTAACTATAGAGAACAGAGGGTTGCTGGAGGGGTAATGGGAGGGGGGATGGGCTAAATGGGTAAGGGGTATTAAGGAATCTACTCCTGAAATCATTAATGCACTATATGCTAACCAACTTGGATTTAAATTAAAAAAAACAATTATTAAAAAAAAGAAATGACACTTCCTAGACTTGGCTAAACTGAACATTCTAGAAACTGCCATTTTTGATGCTCCTCCATACAATTCTTCACACTTGTCACATGACCTTCTATAGCAATAGAATTCAAACATAGCTTCATATACTTTAAAAGAAGCCTCCAAACATGCAAGATTATACAAACCACAACAAAATTTCTATAACCTGCTTAAACTTTTGTAAGTTATCTGGGGAACACATCTAAGCTTGGGTTCAGGAGTCCAGGACACTGGGCCGTCCATCACCAGCCTCCATATGCCAATGGTCTCTGATAAAAAAAGCTCCATCCTATCTCAGGAAAATGCATTCCTCAAAGCAAGACACCAGTGACCTTGTGATTTGGCGAATCCCTTTCAAGGAAGGACACAAGGCAGCACAAGAAATACTTCTCTAGCTACCTTAATGTGAGTTATAGAATTTTCTTTCACATCATACATAAAGTTGAGAAAGCAGAAAAGTAGTAGAAATAAGGCTGATATGCCTGAAAGGGACACAGGATAGGCAAAGAAAATGGGCTAGGAAAAGTCTCTACCCTTAGTTCTAGAAAGCTTGTATAGATTAGGGCAGGTACTGATGTTCCTCTTGCAGGAGAGGAGGCAGAAATGGTGAAAAGGAAGAGTCCAGGTCAGATCCTAAGGGTCAATTCCTTGATGACCCAGGCGAACTAAGTGAAGGTCTTTCTGGGAGAGCGAGTTGTTCCAAGTTTATAAAAAACAAGTCAAGCTCGAGTCCTACCAACAGGGGCTGGAGCACTGCACAAGGTCACAAGGAAGCAGTGATTGACATGTTCACCTGCATCACAGGGGACACTCCCATGTTAATTACTAGTGACCCTACTCTCAGGGGCTAGGAGGGCTGCACAATGTGGCTGCAGTCTTCTTCAGGGAAAATTAAAATTCTAATGGATGGCTGCTGATTTGGGAAAGGACCAGTGTCTTCCAGGTGACTGCTTATTTCTTCCCTCTCCTCCCACCCCGTCTGGGGATTGCTGGCCCTGCTTCTAGAATTCCCAGGGATCCAGCAACACTGGCGCCTCTGCCCTCAGTGCCCCCCAGGCCCAAGCCTCTCTTCTCTTGTGACAAGCCATGTTGGTGCTCTGGCAGCAAGGGGTCTGCTTGAGAAGTGAGGCTCTAAGGGGCAGACTTCCTGGCCGCTCCCACCTTGCCCATCCATCGCATCTAGGTTTTTGAGGAAGGGACTTCCTTGGTTTAGTTCCCACAAGACACAGATGTCATGAGGCGGTCTTCTAGCGGCCTGGTGCCTGATGGGGAGGAAGAGGCTGGCAGAGAAGCAAGTGGGGGACCTACAGTGAAGGAGGGCATGGTCTTCTCAACTCTGTGACCCTCCCCTGGTTCTGTTTCCTGCCACGGCCCTGGATCAAGCAGATGCTTCAGAGACAGGAGCCCAGACTGTGGAGACTATGAGAAAGGCAGCAGCACACATTTCTTGAAGCAGGTGAACAGCAGGAAGGGAGGCTCCTGCGCAGCTTTTGCAGGTGCAAACCGAATGCGCTCACCTTCTCCAGGGCCTGCACGAACTGTTCTACCGGGATGGAGCCGCTCAGCAGTGGCTTCAGCACTTTGCAGTCTGGAATGTCATCGCTCGCCCGCTTTCTCTTCTTACCGCCTGTGGGCTGGGTGGGCCTGGGTGGGGGCTAGAGAGGGAACAAAAACACCATCTCAGCAAGAGGTCAGTGCAGGCCACAGCCAGAACCCGTCTGTCCATCCTACCAACACAACCTTTTTCCTGGTGGAGGCCCTGGCGCCCAGCCCGGCGTCACCCCGTGTGAGGTCAGCCAGCTCTTGAGTTCAGAGTCACTGTTAGCTGGGGGCTCCATCTGGAGTTCTTCATAACATAAGCTAATGCCAAAGCATCCACATAGCATCAATATTTTTGGCAAAGAGATCTCCCTTTTATCAAGACTTGTCTCTGATTCAATTCAGTATCTTCTGAATAAAATTTTTAAGATTTTATTTTTTTAAAGTTTATTTATTTAGAGAGAGAGTGTGAGTGGGGGAGAGGGGCAGGGAGGGGGAGAAAGAGAGAATCCCAAGGAGGCTCCAAGCTGCCACCACAGAGTCCAACATGGGGCTCCCTCTCATTGAACCCTGAGATCATGACCTGAGCTGAAATCAAGAGTCGGATGCTCAACTGCCACCCAGGTGTCCCTTCTGAGTAAATTCTTAATAATAACCTGTGCTGGCCACTGCAGGTGTAGCAACAGCAGGTTGGTCACAGCCACTAGCGGTGGGGTCAGACTCATGGGCCGACATGAAGGTCAGAGAAATTGTCTAAAAAGCGGTGATGGTGGAGCTTCGGGAGGGTGAAGTAAAGGCGAAGTGGGAAATACAGCAGGTGAGGGCACAGCATGCGCCTCATGTATTTGAAGTGGCAGCTCCGTGCAGCTCATTCAGGGTGTCAGAGCAGCACAGCCAAGTCCGGAAGGAGTTTTTCTAAGGGGGATGAGGGAGGAGGAGTGCCTGAAGAGCTGCACCGTGAGGCAGTGAACATGCGTGAACGTAGGGCATGGGGGGGGAGGGGGGGGCGCAGAGGGGACAACCGTGGGTGGCTCCCAAGCCCCACCCACTTCCGCAGGTGTGGGGCTGGCGCCCACCCAGCTCTCCGCACTGCCCGCTGCCTAACAAATGCGCCCGCGGGAGCTGAGTGGGGCCGGCACTTTGGGAGCCGGGAAGGGCACTCAGGCTGATGTGTGGCCTCCACTCTACAAGTAATAGCTGCTCTTCCCTTTTATCTCTCTGAGGCATGTGGCCAGAGAAGTAAGTAGTGAAGAATCTATATGCAGGGCCCTCTTTGTTTCAGATCGAATCCATTACGTAGTGTGCTAACTTCTGCAGTGGGACACTGGGACCACGATCGTGGGCGCTTCCTCGTGGACTCAGGCGCAGCCCACACTCCCCCATACCTGAAGGACGTGCTTGTTATCTTTCGTGTGCAGCACTGCCGAGACCGTTGCCAAGGAAATGCCAGGCTTAATCTCCATGGGCACCAGTGAATCTGCAAGCTGGAAGCACACAGGGGTTTCAGTCGGGCTCGCCTCAATTTGGGGACGAGGTGCAGCAGCTGTGCTGTCCAGTCAGGATCTGGAGGCCACACCGGGCTGGGGCTTAAGTGCCCCCGCCAGCCTGGTGGGAAAGACACGGCATCAAACGCCATAGCGCTGAGCCTTTCATGATCACCTTTATTCATTTCCTTTTCTTTTGAACTTCTGTCTACATCACTGCAGTCTAACATGGCCATAATTTTAAGGAAGAAGGTAAAAACATTTTTAAAATAACGTTAATCAAAAATGTATCGCACACACAAATGTGTACCTCGGTTGTAATAAAGAAAGGAGGTAAGAGAAGCCGGAGAGGCAAAGGGGATAGTGGTGGTGGGTAAACTGGGCTGCGAAGACTTAGAGAACTCGTCCGACCGCAACTTCTTAGACAGTGTTCTGGGTGCCCTTCCCGGCGACAGCCCAACACTCTCCAGCCGTCACCCAGTTGCAAGCCTGTGCCACTGCGTGCTGGGACCCCAGCATGCTGACCCTTCTGCTTCTCCCTTTTGTTAGCTCCACCCCCACCCCAAATGATGAGATGCCCACACTGTGCTAAGGGCCCATCACCTGAACTGCCACAACCTCACATCCATCTTTCAGGTGGCTTCCAGGCGGCTCCGAACACTTTCACAGTATTCTCCAAAACCTCAGAGGGCTTCTCTTTATGCAGAAATACCTACTGAGTGCTGACTTTTCATGCTAGCCTCCGCCTCTGTCCTCATGACCACTAGGTGACTAGTGTCAGGCAGGAAGGACAGGGCAGTAGCATTTGGACTGAGTGAGCTAATTCCTGGAAACGTGACTTCTCCCAAAGGCGGAACATCCAACCTTTACCTGGGGGCCATCTCTTTCCCTACCACCCGAATCTGAGGTGTACCCCATCTCCTGGGCAGCTTTAGAGCTCCCTGACCCCGCCACTGGCAGTGATGTGTGATCTTCTAAGAGGCCGTAGCGCTCAGCTTTAGTTGGCTATTGCTCTTGCTGTTTTATTAGGATTCTGTGACTATAAGAGTTACTTTCCAGTAACAGTATGCATACTCTTTCTGGAAAATTTGGAAAACAGAATACACGTAGACCCCGGTCTGTCCCAGTCTCCTAGATTTAAGAACAAAAGTAAACAAATATGCAAGATGCCACTTAGGTAAATATGAAGATCTATATCACATGGGCAGAGGAAGCAGCTCAGGGTATTTAGAAGAACTGGAAAGCGGAATGTGAAAATTGTTTCACGAAATAAGAAAACATATGTGGCACAAGTGTGAAACGTTCCCCCCGGGGGAGACATGTCTGCTCCGGTCTCCAGACAACACCCGTCCGTGAGCATCCTTTTCCTTCCTACACTGCAGTTACGCCCATCCCAGGGGAGCCTGCCTAGCAGAACTTTAAAGCCAAAGAACTGGCCTGGGAGGTTTGGGGACGGCACTGTGGGAACACAGCAGGTGAGATACTCTCCCTGGGCGGCCCTGTGAGGGAGATCTAAGACTCATCTAGGCTTGAGGGAGGTCTCCACTCAGATACCTCCGTGAGGGAGGGAGCACCCCTCGCCGCCCTCGAATAGACAGTCTTCCGAGAACCCGTCCATGAGGGTTGTCGCATCCGATCTCCCGTCTTGCACTCAGAGGGACAAAGGGGGAGGATTTATGGGAAGCTGCAGAGGACACACTCTCGTTTGGGGGAGGAATAAGCATCCTTTAGTAGCAGCAAAACCTAAAGAGCAGCGCCAGATTTTAACCTCCTCATCTCGCACATGCGTCTCCCAGGCAAAACCCTACATTACGTCCACGGACAAAAATTTATGTAAAACAATGTTTCTGAAAGCATTACTTATAACATAGAAAAAGCAGAAATAATAAAGCTCACCAATGAAGGAATAGTTATGATAAACTTATGATAGACCATTACACCCCCACTAAGATGTTTACTTGTCGTGACCTACTACTGTTCCATGACCAAGGCAGCATGCCGGGTAGGATTCAACTACACACACACACACACACACACACACACACACACACACAGAACAGACAAGGCAAATACACAAAATTCTGAGCAGTAGTTATCTCTGGTACGGGGACCACGACTGATTATTTTGTCTTTATCCTTTTTTTTATTCTATTTTCCGAATTTTCCAGAAAGAGTATGCATACTTTTATTGGAAAGTAACTCTAATAGTAACAGAATCCTAATAAAACAGCAAGAGAAGGCAGAAGGGCCTTAAAAAGATGGCTGTGCAGAGCACTGCTCTCAGGAAAGTGTGGGACCTGAGCCTCTTTCAGGGGCATCGTGGTCAATGTGACTGTCCTAATAATGTGACAGTTTTAGCCTTTTCACTCTTGCTATCACGAGTGTTCACTGGGATTTTCTCAAGGTTACATGACATAGATTATCCACAACAAAGTGAAAGCAAAAGGAGATAGGACAGTCCACAAGCAGACATTAAAGAGATTTGCAAATGGAAAATAGTGCCCCTGTTCTCATTACCTTTTTTCAGAAACATTTTCTCATAAAAGATATTTTAGTTGTGTTAGCATCGAATGGGTTTATGTCATTATTTTTATAGCTTTTTAAAAATTTTATTTTAGAGAGAACAAGATCACAAGAGGGAGAGGGACAGAGGAAAAAGGAGAATCAAGTAGGCTCCACGCTCAGCATAGATCCCGACGTGGGGCTCAATCTCAAGACTGTGAGATCATGACCTGAGCCAAAATCGAGAGTTGGATGCTCAACCAACTGAGCCACCCAGGCACCCCCTAAATCATTATTTTTAAAATGAATAAATATTTTTAAAATGTCTTCGTTTTAACATCTAATATAGCAAATATCAATAGATGTAACCCACATAAACAAAAGCTCTCTGAGGTTCTAATTTTTTTAAGTAGGCTCCATGCTGGGCATGAGAGCACGACCTGAGCTGAGATTAAGAGTCAGATGCTTAACTGACTGAGCCACCCAGGCGCCCCTTGGGTTCTAATTTTTAAGAAATTTTGAGACCAGGAATTTTGAGGACATGTTCAAGCTATCTCAAGAGGCAAAAGGAAGCCAAAAGTAGCTTCCTACAGAGCCTTCCACACTAACATTGCAGGAGCTAGGCCATGTGACTCGGGCTGCCTTGCCCTCAGTTGGTCGCTCATGCACAGTATACCTCAACTGTCTCACGTGTACAATATGCACACAAATAATCACATTTATAATCCTTATATGTTGATTACTCTTATTTCCTCCATCTATCTCTGAATTTGATGAAACTTGACTCACACTCAAATGAGGTCCAGAAAGGATGAGAAAAATCCACCGTGGTCAGGGACGGAGCTGACATCAGTGCCTCTGTTCTGAGAGGCCCTGGCTTCCTGGCTTAAACATGTTAAATGTGAACACAAGCAGCGGTCCTGATGTTAACAGCTGTTACTTCATTGCCTGAAAAATTAGGCGGTTCTGAAGATCCCGCCTCTCTTGCCAGTTCCTTGCCTAAGGGGCTGTGTTCTTTGGTTCATCCGCATTTGACACAAAGCCAAGAAAGCCACCTCTGAGATCATCTTTTTTCAGATACTCAAGTGGAAAACCTGGGTCTGACCATGAGAAAGAGAACAGCTCACCTCTGGCATGATTTCGATCTTCTCGTACCGACGCTTGAAAGGCAAGGCGAGGACCTCGGCCCGCCGATAGGACATTGCGGGCGGCTGGCAGTCGATCATCAGGTCCATGCGGTGGGACTGCGCTGGGGGTGGCTGCGTGTACTGCTCAGGGCAGACCACGTGCAGTGGCTGAGAACCAACAGGACAGGGGCAAGTAAGGGAGGAGGCCCACCTCAGTGTGCCCGCACTCCTGCTCCGCCTCACCACCTCCTGACCCCCCTCCCCTCAAACCCAAACACTGGGCAGCAGGAGAGGGGAGTGCAGTGCGGGGGAAAAAAATAAACATTTCAGAGAAAAGCCCTCAACTGCCAGTCACGTGGACTAGTGGGGGATCCACTGCCTCCGTTTGCATTTGTTTTTATGTTTTCACTGTTTTTAAGTCATTTTGATGGTAACTTCCATAGGTCTATGCCCAACTGGTGCCCAAGCCCCTTGAGGGCAGTCTTCTTGTCACACCTACCATCACTGACCGGTACAGCTGTTGGCCGATTGGCAAGAACTGCTGACTTTGGTGCTAGTCTGGTGTTTTGGGGTGGGGGCTTCTCTGGTATCTGCAGGTGCACTGGTGTTAGACAGTGGGCAGTGCACAGCTCACATACTCCACTGTGTGGGACACACTGAATCAGATCTTTTTGCAAAATATCTCTTTGTTATTCTGAGAGACAAAAATAGTAAACCAGCATTTACTTGGGACAAATACCACCCAAGTGAAAATGGATCCCGCTAGCCCACTGAGTTGTACTGACACTGCTTTTACTTAAGAGCCTGGAGCTCACCTCCAGCTCCTGGAAGGCCTTCCAACAGGAAGCACTGGAACAGCCGACCGGATGCACTAAAAACAGCACTTGTTCCGTTGGGCTGATCCTTTTCTTCCTCCTGACGGAAGGTTAGGTTAGGATCTCCTAACTCTTCTCGAAGCCATCCGAGTGCACAGTCGCAGCCTGAGGACCCGTCCCCGCTTCCCTCTCCTACAGTGGGGACCAGGTGGCCTCTGGCTCCCACAGTCATATACTGCCAGGGGCTCCATGAGCACATCGCTGCCGTGTGGACCACAGGGGGAACTTAGTCATGAAAACAACAGGCTCTTAACTGCTTCTGCCAGCGTGCTGATGAGTACACGGTGGGTATCGAATTGCCAAATCAGCCCAAACTTATCCACTACTCTCAATCATGTCTAGAGAAAGCCCATATTCTTTCCTTGTAGGGCCAGCAAGCTAGTGATGGCCATAATCCATTATTTCTGCATTCCTGAGGTTCTTCAGCTTTTCATTTCTTGTTACCCTTCCTTAGAGCTCTGGGTAAGTGCCTCCCATCCTGAGGTCATAGGTTCTGTGAGGAGGAAAGCAAACTTCTGACCTAGGCCAAGAAAAATGAAGGGAGCTAATCGTACCTTGCTAAATTACTAGGTGAAACGACAGAAGACGTGCCAGGGCGCCCTGGTGCTCCTTTAAGCCCCTGAGGCAATGGGGAATGAGAAGTTTTCCTCTTGCCTCTCTCCCTCGCCAACTGCAAGCAGCCTCCCCCAACCCCACTATCAAACTTCTGCCAAGAGGTTGCTGACCCGGTGCAGTGATTTTTACTCCCCGCCCCCCCTACATTCTCCTGTGTAGATGGTCTTCCTTAACCCACCGCTTTACCCAACTACTTCTTCCCTTGCCCTACGGCAGAAGATGCAAAAGGAAAAAACAAACAGAAGCCACAAAAAATAAATCAAAACAAACCCCTAACAAAAAGCAAAATAACAGGGGCGCCTGGGTGGCTCGGTCGGTTAAGCGGCCGACTTCAGCTCGGGTCATGATCTAACGGTCCGTGAGTTCAAGCCCCGCGTCGGGCACTGTGCCGACACTCAGAGCCTGGAGCCTGTTTCAGATTCTGTGTCTCCCTCTCTCTGACCCTCCCCCATTCATGCTCTGTCTCTCTCTGTCTCAAAAATAAATAAATGTTAAAAAAAAAAAAAACAATTAAAAAAAAAAAAAAAAAGCAAAGTAACAGTGTCCATGGTACTAACCCACATCTGCAATGAGGAACCAGTACAGGTTTCAGTGAAACTGCCTTTCGGCTTGAGGAGTCTGTTTCTAGGGCTATTTTGGTGGGGAGACGGGGCGATTTGCTTTTGACTGGACACAGACGGTCCTCATCAAAAATAACAGGCTAATGCTTTCCTTCCCTTCCACCTTTGATTTCTTTAGAACAGAAACTGCTTCCAGGTCTTAAAGCCTCCTACCTGGGGCGGGGCGGGGGGTGGGGGGAGGGGGGCGGTGACCGGCACACGTGCCAGCATGCATGCTGCGGACTCAGGACTCCCGGAGACGCGAGGAAGGGAAGAAGCGCAGCCAGACAGCCCGCCCTGCCGCAAACTCCCTGCTGTATCAGGGCCATGGGGAGACACCAGCACTTCCCTTCCTTACCTGTACTTCTTTGAGCAGCTTTGACACTTGGATGAAGTTCAGTCGCGTATCGATGGGGCAGTAAATGCATTTCATGGCCAAGGGCTGGTAGGGAGCCAGTGCTTCCAGGTAGGAGAAATCAGGTTCTAATGGGAGCACAAAAAGGAAAATTTAAAATGCAAGCAACAGAGTTGCTACCAAGTGAGGAGGCGGCTGGTGTGGTCAAGGCCAGGCAGGATCCGTACCGAAGTGCAGAGGCTGGCGGGAGCTGGATTCCTGATCACTGCAGAGGGTCACTTACTCACAGGTAAGGACGGGGAGAGGCCAGGATGAACCTCTCCCCGGGTGGGTGTGGGCTCAAGATTTTCAACACAGAGAGACGGAGGAGATAAATGAGGGGATACATAAGTAAATGGGGGAGAAGGGAAAACTCTTTGTTGCAACAGAATGCCAAATAAATGTAAACAATGAAAGTAAAAAAAAATTTATCATTTGGCAAGCATCACAGGAATAATTTCTTCGGACCAGGATCATCAATAGATGCAAAAAAAATTAGATAAAAATTTGAGGAAGAGAAGGATACATAGTCTCAAAGTGTCCCCCCACCCAAGATACTGATTAAATGTAAAAACTGACTTCACAGTGGGGAAACCTGGCACAGGCCTCTCGAATCAAGTGCTCGAAGTTAACAAGCAGGTATGAGACAAATGACATACCACTGACTTGACAGGGCAGACATGAGAAAAGGACCCTGGCCTCATGTCAACAGATGCTTTTGCTGCAACTGTCATGCTCCTCTCGGCAAAGCATGGCGTGCGCAGTGACTGGGAACCACGCTTGCCATGACGGCCCATTTGTTAAACCCAGAACTACTCACTGTGGCCTGTGTGGCAGAGATTACATTTCTGGTGTGAAATATAATACTTAGACTCACAACAGCCTGTGCCCCCATGAGGACATCACTTCTTACAGCCCTCTGGCTTATATTTACCCATCCCATTAACTCTCCCAGTGCATTAAGGATGACTGATGGAACTTCCAGATTTTTATTAAAAAAAAAAAATTTTTTTTAATGTTTATTCGAGAAAGCGAGCAAGCGAGTATGAGCAGGGGAGGAGCAGAGAGTGGGGGGGAGACACAGAATCTGAAGCAGGCTCCAGGCTCTGAGCTGTTAGCACAGAGCCTGATGTGGGGCTTAAACTCACGAACTGCAAGATCATGAACTGAGCAGAAGTCAGACACTTAACTGAATGAACCACCCAGGCACCCTGGAACTTCCCGATTTTTCAATTACTTCCCCTTGGTGGCTCCTGTTTCTCTAAGAAGAACCCCCCAAATATGAGGCAAGGACAGCTACCTAGGAGAAAACTGACTCCCTTTTTACGTGTACTATGTGAGCTACAACTTTCCCACAGCTGTAATACAATCCAAAAAAGTGGTCCAAAACTCATCTCTGACGTGACCAGACATCATACATGACATAGCTGCTCTGAAAGTCCCTCAAAATGGGTTTAGATTTAAATTCATTACCAGGGTTGTTATGGACAATCAAACAATCCTTGATTTCTTCTTAGCTGGCTAAAGGAAAAATTATACTACAGCAAACACTTCTTACTGTGCCTATAAAAATACTGTACCCACTGTCATATCAGAGTCAGTAACCCCTCAAAAAGAATGAAAGACCACCTTTAGTCCTACTACAATGTTCTCCAGAATACCTCTTGCTTAGCAAAAGTTGGCCATGGTGAGGTTCTGGGTATTGTGGGTCAATGTCTTGTGACCTGACTTCCTCTGCCTTTGGCCAAAAGGGGGCCTAGGAAAAAGAGAAGAAGTCCCTGAAGCTGCTTTTCTGAGCTCTCCTGGCACTTTCTACCAGGTCTTGGAGTTATAGCTGGAGTCGGCCTGTCAGTCATGGCCAGGCCATGTTGTTCTCCTATTGGACATCAACAATTTCACAGAACCCTAACACCAGACATAGCCATTTGGTGACCACAATGGATCAAGACAAAAACAAGAACCCCTCCATAATCATGCCTGAACACACAACCACAACACTGTTCTCGAACCACAAAAGGAGCAAACATTACCCTATCCTGGCTCCATTCTTCTTGCCTTCTAGATAAGAACTATTAAGATATTCAATCATTTAACCACTCCTGCTTCCTAACAGCGGCCAATCCAGAGCAATGTCCCACATATGTGAACCTACCTCAAAATCACCCAACACAAGTCCAAATCCATAAGTTCTTTCCAACATGTTCTGAGATGCCTCCCACTTCCCCATGTGTTCTTCTCAGCTGCAATGAATCAATAAAGCCAACTTTGTTTGACCGGTGGTGTGATGGAGGCCTCTGGCACTCCTCACAAACAGGCTGAGCACAGGAAAGGGCCCCAGTGTCCCTGATCTTGAAGATTTGGGCACAGTTAGACTCTATTCCATCATTCAAGTCTTAAAAGCAATGAGAAAGAAATCAACTGATAACTTTCTCAACAACTTTTATGTGCCAGGCACTGCATGAAGTGCCTTCTGATAACATTTCAGTAAACACACAGAGTCGCCCAAGGAAGGAGCCATCAACAATCCCATTTTACGATGAAGAAAGTGAGGCTCAGGGAGGTGAGGTAACTTGGCTTAGATTATAGTACACTGAACCAGATTCAGATCAAGGTTTTTCACTCAACTGCCCGTAAGATTTCCAAATCCCGAGGCTGTCTGAAGACCTAAAGTTGCTAAAATAATATAGTGATTAAGTAAAACCCCTGCTTGGGTTCATTAAAGGATTTGTTTTACTCTGAGGGTTTTGTCTCCAGAAAAAACAGTGTAAGCCAGAGCAAACTATAACCAAAGGAGAAAAACCCAACTCAAGAAATAATTCCTAAAGGGTAACACAAGAGTGGTTACTAGGATTACTGCCATTCTTGAAACAGCTTACAAAATCCTATCAAAAGCAGTTCAGTAGAAATCTGCCTCACGGAAAAATCTCCGAAAAATGGGTATGAAAGCTTTGTCCAGTACAGTTTCCTAACAGTCCACCTTGCTTTACTCTTTCCCTTGTGGTTTACGTCAGATGAGTGTTCATATTTATGCCTTACTGAAAATTTTGTCCTGGTCGGTGCACTGGGTGAAAGTCCCAGTGGAAAGGGCAGGGTTTTATTTGTTTGTTTACTTACCTGTGAATATGACGGTGTTGAGACTAGATTTCCCCCAGAGCTCCATGAAATGGACCACGTCCCCAAATCGGAGGGAGGGGTGCCCAGTGAACACCACACATGGTTGCCGGAAATCACTGCTGAAGTCTCCGTGGAGGCTCGGGTAGTGCTTCAGCTTGTTGGTCTGAATGAGCTACAATATGTACAGGGAAGCACACAAAGAGATGTTAGCCTGTCCAGGTGGAGGGAAGGACTGCACAGCATGGGAGCATGAGCAGAAGGAAGAATACAAATGAATCTGATTAGAATTTGTGGGAGATTGTGTTTTTTGTTGTTGTTATGTACAATGTGACTTTCTGAACAGATACAACCTTCTGGTACGTATTAACATATTATTCAGGCTGTTAAAGGCCTGATGCAGTCTAACCCTTCCTTTAGAGCTTCCTGACACTCGGGAGTCCCGGCCCTAGAAGTTCCCAGGATCAGTTATTATTTGAAGTACAAGTAATTTTCCCCAAACATGTGACTCACCAAGTTCTGTCAACAATAAACACTTCACACAAGAAAAACTGTTTACCTGCACAGGACCATCTCTTGAGATGTAAGTTACTGCAGCAACTTACCAAAGACAAAGGCCAAATTGGCTTTCAGAAATTTGGGAGTGTGATGTCCTCCCAGAGATGTCCTACGCAGAGAGCTGTAGTAAGAAGTGGGCCGTGTACAGCCTCAGACTTGTCTCAAAAGTGTACGTTTTGAATCAAATGATCTCCCTTCCAGAGCAATACCTGGCAATTCTCTCCCAACGTCATAACCGACTCAAGGCAACACCATATAGTTACAGCCACAGATGGCATCTTGTGACATGGCTCAGCAGCTCTTCCTGCTGCCCTGGCCCTGCCTCCACCTCCCTACTCTAGCACCAAAAGGTAAGATGACAAACACCCAGACTTCAGAGACCTTAAATGCCAGCTAGATCAAAGGGAATACTGCCCTGAGATATTGTCTAATAGATAAAGAAATAGTCTGTGACATAAGTTAATCCTGAACCAACCAATAATGCATAAGAGGGGAGCCCAAATCCAACAGAAGTCACCCAAATAGTGAAGTGTGGCCGGAATGGGACTACCCCCAAATGGAAGCTAAACTCTCTTCACTATAAAGATTTAATTTTTAATTCAGAGAGATTGCTTTTACTGGTAACACTGCAACACTACTCTAGAGATCTTAGCCAGGCATCCCTGGTTTGGATGGGATATGTTGTAGTAAAGATGGGACAAATGCTGAATTCCCACCTCCCTTCCAAGTTATATACAAACAAAAGGGACATTCTTTTTATAACTGATCTGCCCCCAAATCATTACTTGTCCCATTGAAATGGGTGAGCGCTGTCTAAAAGACTAAGCCTACCGTATCCATTGCCGTCAAGGAGACGAATGGGATTCTAAGAATAGCAGTGGGTCTTTGCACACAACTTAAATCACTTTTTAGGCATTACCTACAGTTCCTGAAGTTCTACTGATCAATGCATAGCAACTAAGATAAATTCATCTCTTTTCTTTTGCCCACTGGAGCTACCTTTCTAGCTGACTTACTACATTTGACCATTCATTACCTCTGTACTTATTTAAGGTCCAACTGTATAGGCAATGAAGCTGTAGGGTAGGAATTCTGTAAAAAAAAATTTTTTTTTTTTTTAAATTATCAGTACTAAGGCTAGAATATTTTCTCTTTGGCACTGGTCACAATACTGAGTCAACTCCATCATATCCTAAAGTAGGCAAGTGCGTTTCAGGAACCCTGATCATGCAACTATGGTCTTTTCATATTCCTAACTAAATGGGACAAAAGTAATCTGTGACAATATGTGGGTAAAAACGTAGAGTAACACTCTTAGAAAACAAAAAAAAGCTAATTTTTGTTGGGGGGAGAAAAAACCAGCCTTCAGTGGTAAAGTCCACCATAAAGTATGCTTTGCCACGCTTAATTTTCAGACATCACTGCATTTCTAGCCTGAAGTTCACTGTGGTAATGACAAAGCTTGGAAAAACTTTGGCTGCTGTAACGGAATGTGTGGACTGAAACATGACTTTGTCAGAACCTTCCGCATGAAATTCTGGCTCATAAAGGTCCTTTGGAGTAGCAATAAGCAGGGGTGGCAGGAGTTGTCAAATTTAAAATAGCGGGACATTTGTTGCTATTTACGCTGAATCAAACAGTTAACTGTAAAACAAATAAACCAACTAAATCCTATACAAGCACATCCACACAGACATCTGTGGATGGATGAAGTCTGTACAAACTGAAAAGTCCATGTTCCCAACTGCACACTAAGGAGCAGTGTGACCAGCTTCTTAGAGGTTCCCCTTTGTCCTTTTCCACTTACTACTGCCTCCAACCCCACCCTCCAGGATAACTGCAATCCTGGCTTCCGATACCACAGAATTGTTTTGTGTGTTCTTGAACTTTCATATAAAGAAAATCACACTGTCTACTTATATCTCACTTATTTCACTCGCATGATGTTTGTGAGATTTGTTTACATAACTTCGTATAATTGGAATTCATTCATTCTCACTGATGTAAGTAAGGTATTCCATTGTACAGAATATACCACAAAATCCGCTTGAGTATTAACGGCATTTAGGTATATTTCAGCACTATTACCAAGAATGCTCTGAAGATTTTTGTCTGTGTCTTTTGGTGACATACCCATGTATTTCTGTTTGGTATATAATTCAGGAACAAATTGCTGAAGCATTTCAGCTTTAGCAGATATTGCCAGTTTCCTAAAGTGGCTTATACCAATTTAAACATCCTTTTTAAAAATGTAACAAAAAATTGGGAGTAACTCTTTTGTTGGATAGTAAGAGAATGGTTAAGTACATTATAATATGTTCATATGATATGCTATGGAATACTAGGCAGCAATAATAATAATAGGAGGCACTCAGAAAAATATCCATGATACACTGTTTGGTGAAAAATGTAATGAAAACAAAACTGGCTATGTTATGTTGTCATGTTATATATATTGTATTTGTTTCAAGTGTCCAATAATATATATATTGTGGAAAAAAAATCACCACAGTAAGCCTAGTTACCATCCATCATCATAGATAGTTACAAAAGATTTTTTTTTGAGAACTCTTAATATCTGCTCTCAGCAACTTTTAAACATGCAATACAGTATGGTTAACTACAGTCACTATGATGTACTTACATCCCATGAATTATTTTAGAAGAAGTTTGTACCTTTGACCCTCTATTTTTTAAAAACTTAAATGTTATTATTTTCATCATTAAAACTTCACATCTATGATCAACATGACTAACTGGAAAGAAGACTTTGACTATAAATGAATCTGTTGTTATGCAAAGAAATTAGTAGTAGGGGTCAGATAACACTCAGTGAACAGAACAGAGGTAGGTTATGAACTGCAGACACGTACTGGCAATAGAATGTGTTAATGAGAAGAGAAAGTAACATATCTTGAGTTAGAGTACTTCGCGGTCATCTCACATGGGAAACAAGGGACTATATGAGTTTACCTAAGGATTTCTATAATCTAGTGACATGTTATCATCCATTTATCTACAGTTTTTTCTTGCTTTGACCCAATAATGCCATTTCTTACCTCTGCATGAGGAAAAGGTGGTTCTGGGAGATACACCTTAGTCTGTTTGTTGTGACAAAGCCTTTTAAAGAGGAAAAACGGATGAGCCTGTTAGGGTAGGGCATACAGGATCATTTGTTGCCACCTAGTGGTAGCAGCAAAAACACTAGTAAAGCGTATTCAAAATTTTCCTGTTAACCAATCCAATCTCACTGTGATTGAAAGCCAGGATCTACGTACGGAGTATTCAGAACAAGACCCTTGTGAGCATTTTTTAACCATTAAAATTCCTGAGTACATTTTTTCCTTGAAAAATAAGCTTGTTATTTTGGAATAATTTTAGATTTATAGAAAAGTTGCAGAGACAGTACTGACTTCCCTTGGGCCCTTTACCCAGGGCCCCCTTAATGTTAACATCTTACATAACCATGATACATTTGTTGAACTGTGAAATTAACATTAGTGCATTACAACTAACTAAATTCCAGACTTTATTTGGATTTCACCAGTTTTTCCACTAATGTCTTTTTTTTTTTTTTTTTTTTGCTCCAGGATCCAATTTGAAATATCATATTGCATTAGTAGTGATCACTTTTGAGGAGAAAGTGACAGGCTTTCTTCAGAGACCCAACTTTCTGTTTTGCACATGCACTAAGCAACACTGGTCACTGAAACTGGAGAGTAACGTGGTATCTCAAGTGGGAGACTCTATAAATGTTTCAGGTAGTCTATATTTCTTTCCTAGACAGAGCGGACATTTAAAAATGGAGATGTCTGAATAAAGCAATTGTGGCCAAAGTTAACAACTGATAACTCAAAAGACAGGTGTTCTGTAGGTTTGGCGTTATGTAGTAATAACGCATGTTTGTTCACGACTACTTGTAAGAATTCTACTAAAACAGTATTAAAGTATTTCAACAGTTCTACCAGATCCTATTTTTTGGGGAGTAGTTCAGGACTCCAGGGTTTGGGTTTTATATGAACTTCATGAATACAACTTATTAATTTTTCCTACACTTAAAATTTCCTTTAATCTTGATTTAAAAAACATTACTTTATATCCTTTTTGGAGGAAGATGTAAATAGGGAAGGAAGATATTTTTGGAGGGTTACCTTATAATATCTAAATTACATATATTTATATACATAGAATTATACATAATATCTAATCAGGAAGACAAAACTTTTTAAAGTCAGGAAGAGAGACAAATAGAAGATCTTCATTTAAGGTTTCTTAGATTGTTGCAAAGGATACTATGTTGCATTAGTTAGTATCAATATATAAAAAAACTAAAGTATTTCTGACAAAAAAAAAAACAAGACAAAACAAAACAAAACAAAACAATAACTTAAATGCATTGTGGTATCCTTGACTGGATCCTGGAATAGAAAACTGACATTAGTGGGAAAACTGGTACAATCTGAAAAAGATTGTAGTTCAGCTAATAATGTGTGCTAATGTTCATTTCTTGGTTTTGATACATGTGTATGGCCGTGTAAGATGTGGCCATTAGGGAAAACTAAGTAGAAGGTATATAGTTCTTTCTGTACTACCTCTACAACTTTTCTGTAAATTCAAAATTATTCCAAAGTAATGACTTTATTATTTAAAAAACAAATCAAAGTTAAAATCCGAAGTGCCAAGAAGGGGAAAAAAATATCTGCAGATGTATAACAAAGAGTAGAGTTCAAATAAATTGGTAAGAAAAGTATAACATCTCTAATCAGTAAAAAAGGGATAATTTACAGAAGACAATGGGCAAGAGGAACAATTTACAGAAGACAAAAATCTTTCTCGAAAGCAACTGAGATTTGTATAATCAACATTAAAACATATTTATACTCTTTGTTCCTGTAATTCCACTGTTAGTAATTTACCTAAAGCAAAAGATGCAGTCGTATATACATACAACGATATTAATTGAAGATTTATTACTAAAAGGAAAAAACTGGGCAAAGCCTGTTCGTCCAACAATAAGACAACAGTTAAATAAATAATACAGTATACAAATGATGTAATAATGTATTCATGTAAAAACTATGTCCTCAAAGTTTTATTTTAATCCTCTAATCTCACATTAAAAATGTGAGATTAGCAGGGGGCACCTGAGTGGCTCAGTTGGTTGGGTGTCTGACTTCAGCTCAGGTCATGATCTCGGGCGGTCCGTGAGTTCGAGCCGCGCGTCGGGCTCTGTGCTGACAGCTCAGAGCCTGGAGCCTGCTTCAGATTCTGTGTCTCCCTCTCTCTCTGCCCCTCCTCCACTTGCACTCTGTCTCTCTTTCAAAAATAAACATTAAAAAAAGAAAATTAAAATATTTAAAAGCAGGATCCAAAATTAAATAATTGGTATGATCCCCATATAGAAAGAAGAAATCCATCCAAATGCCAACAGTGATATTACTTCTGGATAGTGGGTTTACAGGTTCAGTTTTTCCTGTTTTCTGTAACTTGTATTGTTTTCTATAGTAAGTGTGTATTACACATATATTAGAAACGAACAAATATAAACACCCAGAAACAAAAACAACCTACTCTAATTAGAGTGGTCCTGACTTCTAGCCTGTAAGATATCATTTTGACAAGAACAGCACACAGTGGGGACAGAGTGGCTTTGAGGAGCACACCATCCCCCAGGCCTCGCAGGGCTGGCTGGAGTTTTTTATTAAGGATCTGGATGAAGAAATTCAGAACATGCTAATTGTGCAAGTGATCCTTAGGCTGGACTACTAGTTTCAAGATTAACTTCCTATGCTCGGGGAGAAATGACCCAATGCAAAGGATAAAATTCAACAGGTACCAATAAAGTGACGGCCCTACGGACAAACATGACTAACATGCACACAGGATGGAGAAGTTTGTCTGAATGGAGATAGAGAAAAAAAGTCCTTGACTACAACTTTTAAAAGGGGAGGAAAAAATGCCCTTTAAGAAGGTGGAATGGGGAGACAGCATATAGAACATGTTAGGACAGAATGATATACAAATCCCTTCTTAATTAGAAACTTGGTAGAACACTGTGTCCATTACACTACCATACAATCAAAATGGATTACACACCCTATGCAAGTGTCATGCCCCCGTCTAAAAACACCACTCTAAGGCACTTGAAGGTCGACTGTAAAAGTTCTGTATTTCCCTCATCCCTCCCTTTTTTGGGCCAGGTGAGTTAGATTCAAACATGCATCTAAATAATCCTAAAAAGGTTCACTAACTTCATACTGTTCAATAATTTACCCATCTCAGCTGGATCAAACAATTTCCTACTGTAATAAAACTTAGTTTTATCAAATATCATGCTATTGAAACGAAAAAGAACCTAGCTTTTCTTATCATCAGATTTGGTATTAGAAATTCCAGACAACATGAACTTGGGCTTTTTTTGAGCCTCTAGAATGTCACTTCACTTTGTAACAGGCAGAGGGTAGCATGGGAGAAGATAAATGTATAATATTTTGTCACTGAATTTGAAAGTGCTAAGTTAACCCTTTGCCTTTCATCCTTCCTTCCTTGACAACTATTCCTCCAAACTCTAGCAATGTAACAGATTTGGCTTTCATTAATACAATTTTCACATCACAGACATGGAAAGACAACAAAATCAAAGTCTCATAGTAATGTGAGAAAAAAAAAAACCCTTTATATTTTTATTTTTGACAGAGAGTGCGTATGTGTGGAATGAGTGTGTGGACATGCACGTGAGTGAGCAGGGTGTGGGGCGGGGTGGAGAGAGAGAGAGAGAGAGAGAGAGAGACAGTCTTAAGTGCAGAGCCAATGCGGGGCTCAACCATGTGATCACGACCTGAGCCGAAATCAAGAGTTGGACGCTTAACCAACTGAGCCACCCAGCCGCCCCTATACTTTTCTCATTAAAAAAACTTTTTCCATTTTATTCTTACTGCTTGAATGTACTGAATCGTGGAGAAGAATGCAGACATACCACTCAGCAAAAATCTGGGAAAACTCAAGTGAACTGTTGGCCACGGGGGAGATGAAGTAGAAAGGGATGTTGGAGAGGCCGGCGGAGTCAATGTACTGATACAGGCATTCCAGGAGGTCATAGATCACTCCAGAAGGGTAACAGGGCACCAACACGTTTCCTCCATTCCGGACTGTCAGTGCTAGAAAAGTTGAAGTCAGAGAGAAAACAGTGGTGTCAGAAGAACAGTTTTATAAAGGTAGAAAGAAACTTTAATATTTGGATTTCTTTCATTTCCTACTTCTGTTCATACAATTCATTTCTCAGGTACAATGATCTGCTTCTTTTGAAGAATAGCACAAGAGTGGGAGAATCCAGAGCCTAACAATCAGTTGGGTTTTTAATGGACGTCTCAGTCCCTGGGAACAAGGTGTGCAGTTAAGGGTTTGGGCTTTAAAGGTTACCAATGGCAGCCGAACTTCAGGACAGACCCTCCAAGCTCCTTCTCTTTTTAGCTCCTGCTCAAAACTTTGCTGGATTTGTCTCTGTTCAGTCTCTGACCACTGCTGTATGACATATAAGGAAATAGGCCAAGTTTTTCCATTTGACTCATTTTAGTGGCATTTTCTTTCATTAATGTGTTATTTGTAAGAAAATCCTCTACACTTTAAATACTTAAAAACAAGTTATCAAAAAGGACTTGCAACTTAATGGTATAATTATATTAGAAGTTATAACTGGCTACAAAAGAAAAAAAATATCAAAGCCCTCTTAAGTTTCTCTTTTGTTTAGTTTCCAAAACAAACTGAAACGCAGAGCTTTCGGGTGTAGATCTTGAAGCCTCTGGTGTCTTGTATCCTCCTCTGTTCCCAACCCTGACATATGGGTTCTCCCAGACGCTGTACTTGGAGTACTGGTTGACTTGCTATTACTAGAGTATGGTACCGAGGGGAGAGACAGTGGTCAGGGCTCAAGAGGCCTGGATCTACTCCTGCATTCATCACATGCTATAGGACCCCATGTAAGCCACTGAAACCTGGCTGGGCCTGTTTCCTGATTGGTTATGAGAGGAGTGGACTAGATTCAAGCTTTCGTAAGTGTGAAAATTGCCAGGGAACATGTTGAAAATGCAACTTTGCTGCTGGGTCTCTCCTGTCCCCAGAGAATCTGACTTACTAGGTCTGTGGATGGGCCCTCAAATATGCATCTTTAAGAAGTGGCCTCACTGATCATGAGGCAAGTGGTTAGTGGACTTAAGAAACAGATTAGATGCAAGGTTCCTTTCAGATCTAAAGTGTTTTGAGTCTGTGATTCTAGACAATAAGCAAACAAAACATACAAATCAGGGGTGCTATTTGAGACTAGTCCAATAATTTTTTTCAAGGAAGAATAAACTGTGTGAAAGGGGTGAAAGGTCTGAGCTCATTAACTCCTCTTTGGCAACTGTTATGGACTGAACATCTGTATCCCCCTAAAGTTCATATATTGAAGCCCTAACTCCCAATGTGATGGTACTGGGTCAGGGGTGCTTTGGGAGGTAACTGGGTTTAGATGAAGCCATGAGGGTACAGTCTCCATGATGGGATTTTTGCCCTCATAAGAAGACGACACAAGAGCTGCTTCTTTCGGCCAAGGGAGGACACACTTGCGGGTGTCTGCAAGCCAGGAAGAGAGCCCTCTTCCACTGGTCAGACCCTGACCACACTGACAATCTGATCTCAGACTTCCCTGCCTCCAGAACTGTGAGAAATGTTTGTTCTTTAAGCCACTCAGTCTGTGGCATTTTGTTACAGCAGCCCATGTTAAGACAGTAAGCAACCTATACTTTTCTAAAAGAAAGGCAGGATTTCTAGATTTTACTGACAATTATATCCAAAGAAACATACGTTTCTTCTGGGTAGCAAGTCTCTTCTCCAAATTTAGTCTTCTCTCAAAGAAAAAAACAACACTGACCAAATATTGGTGGAAAAATGTATCTGCGAAGTATATTGCTATTGTGAATGCAAAGTATTAAGTCTTTTCTGTGCTATTACTTACAAGCAAAGATGTGATTGTTCCCTTTTTTGACAACTGCTATCCTGTATGCACCCCCGTCTTGCCCCCAAATCCCACCACAGAGCAAACAAGTAAGAATTTTCAACATAAATCAAGTGGGAGAATGTTGAGTATCTGTTGCATAAACGTGCTAAACATTTGAATTTACCCTTACAACCATTCTTACATTCTTCAGATTTATGTTGCTTAAGAATTGCTTTTGCTAACAACAGCAAGCTTTGAAGGATGGGCAGGAAGGGTAGAGTAGGCGGGGCAGGGGAAACCTTGAACCGGGGTATCAGAGGGGGTGAACGTGAAGAGAAGGAACACAAAATGCTACAGAAGCAAGAACTGAAAAGTAAATTTAGCACATTTCATCCTGTACATGGCCTGAGCTGGACACATACCCAGGTTGCTGCAGAACTCTCCCACCATGCCATCCGGGTTGGCGGTGGGGATCTGGGTGAGGCCTGTCAGAACGAGAACGTCGCTGTTTTTGAGAGAAGCTTGGTCCATGGGCTGAAAAACCAGAGAGAACTACGCTCAGTACTTCAAAAGGAAATGGGAAGTGCAAGTAGTGAAGGAAAAAGAGAATAGTCATTGCTCTTTCTGTGTTTGGCTCATCACTGTCCTGTTCCCTTACTTCCTCTAATGAAGTCTGTCAGTGAACAGTTAAGTAGCTGCCCATTGGGGATAGGGACAGATGAGAGGAGGCATGAGGGAACTTTACAGCCATGATAAAAGAGTTCTATGCCGGGGCACCTGGCTGGCTCAGTCAGTTAAGAGTCCGACTTCAGCCCAGGTCATAATCTCATGCTTCGTGGGTTCAAGCGCCACGTCGGGCTCTGTGCTGAGAGCTCTGAGCCTGGAGCCTGCTTCAAATTCTGTATCTCTCTCTCTCTCTGTCTCTTCCTTGCTTGCACTCTGTCTCTCTGTCTCCCAAGAATAAAGAAATATTTAAAAAAATTAAAAAAAAAAAAAGTTCTATGCCTCGGCTGGTGTGGTAATCACGTGATGTGAAAATTCATAGAGCTGTATGCTTAAGATCTCTGGGTTTCACTATACATAAAATTGTACCTCAATGAAAAAAAAAAAGAGCTTATGATCTCAAATTTGTAGAGCGCTTTGCTCTTTTGAAAATGTCATGTCACACATGTCGCTGGTGGGTTTCCAACATGAGTGTGTATTAGAATCACCTGGACGGTTTACTCAACTGTGGGTTGCTGGGCACTGAACCCGGAGTTTCTGATTCAGGTCTGAGGTGGGCCTAAGAATTTGCATTTCTAATGAGCTACCAAGAGATGCTCCTGGTGCCGGTCTGGGTCACGCCTTGAGAACCATTGTGCTGTATAATCTGATTCTCAAGACAGCTCTGCAAAATGAAAACAAGTGTAAAGACTTGAAATAAATACATGAAGTTTATATTATGAAAACATGCAACCTGGGACTCAACTAGTCAAGGCAATTTTCCCTAAGTCTCAGTGGCAGAGAAGCCAGGAAGAATACTGAATTAGGATCCAGAAACAACGAGCTTCCTTCCCATTCTCTTACTGGTCACGGACCTCAGGTAAGGCTCTGAGCTGGGTTTCTCATAACATGGGCATATTTGTGACCCATAAGCCTTCATTGAGTTCTGAGAGTCTTATGAGCTAATATACATGATCTTCTTGTAAACTATGAAGTCTCAACAGTGCACTATTATGTGATCCTCAGGATGTTGAATTTTTATTTTACCTTGCACAGACTGAATTTAATCTTGATGGTTTTCAGAGCATGTAAATAAATAAGGAAGTAAGTAAGTAAGTAAGTTAGTTAAGTAAGTAAGTAAGTAAGTAAGTAAGTAACTGCCTTTTCCAAAGAAACCGGGATTCAAACTGAAAACAAAAATGAGGGCCCAGGGATTGAGATGCTAGGTCTCATTTCGTAGCATGTCTTTTCCTTAGTGTCGTTCCACATACTCAATGGAACACACGAAGATAAAAGTCAGAAACCCAGTTTAGTAAGAAGCTTCATCCCTCCTTTCTCTGTTCAACCCGTATTTTCCAACAAAGAAAATTCCAAACAGTAGCAAGCAAAGACCCACCACCTGCAATGTTATCTCTGAGTATATGTACCTTTTGATGTATATTCCCTTAGCATTTTATATAAACATGAATATAAGGCTTCATTATTTTTTTTAAATAACATGACTGCAGTTATATAAGCTGCTTTCTAACCCGAGAAACATTTCTTTAACACAGATAAGTATAGTCGTGACAGCTATATCTAATAGATTCTGATTCCTATTTGCACTTCTCTAATAAAATACATATGCATTGTTTCCAGAGAAGAAGAAATACAATGGTTTATAGTAGCAGATGTGCAATGAGCCTAGAAATGTTCACTGTGTGCATGCATCAAACAGAAGGACCGGAATGCGGACAAAAGGGATCAAACTTTGTTAGACAGCATATTTAGCTTAAAATGACAATTTTATAAGAACCTTATTAGAACAAACCAATAATGATTCACAGGGCTGATGGGGGAATTCAGATGGTCTAGGAACCCTAGAAATAGCATACACAATTCTGTGTGTGCGCCTATGTACATTTTCCCAGAGGTGACTGGGCTGTCATATGGGGCCATAACCCCCAAAAGGTTAAGAACTACCAATCTGAATGAAAGCATCTAATGGAGATCAAACTGTGGCCCTGAAAACATTATCTCTGTACCTCAGTCATCGATGCTGCCGTCCTTTGAAAATTAAATGTCCACAAAAAAAACAAAACAAAACAAAACAAAACAAAACAAAACAAAACAAAGGCAGTAGTGTAATACAAATACCACCAAGTTGGAAGTTATGAGATACTTCATGATCAGATCAGACAAGATGTTTGTGATTTTAGGAGACATACTTGGGAGACATTTCTTGTAGATTACTAGGGCTACTGTAAAGAGTTAGCCCTTAACACCTTGTAGTGACATCCTCTGAACCAAGCTGACACTGCCAACATCTCCATTTCATCACCAAAGAGCAAATGTACATATTACAGGTGTCTATGGCAACTCACTGAGTGCTTCAAGTGGGAACATTTTATTCAAACACACACTTTGTATGTTCCAAAACGACTACAATAAATACAAATTAGTGTTCTAATCAGAAATATAAGGAAATAAAAATATTTTAAAAGAAAACAAAAATTCCACTATGAGATTCCCAACAAGATAGAGAATGAACACAGGCCGCTGGCTCCCTTCTAGAATCTAAGCTGAGAGAAAGCATAGAAATAAGGGCACCTGACAGTTTTGAGAAACTAAACAACCACGATGAATTCCTGGGAAACCATGGGTGTTGGAATAGGGACAAGATGGCAAGCAAGAGCCAAAGAGGGCTTGCACTGCAGGAAGAATAGAGGGTGGCAAGGAACTCCTTGTCCTTTTCTCTCTCTTCCATACTGCCTATGGCCTGCTCCACCATACTGTGAAGCAGAACATAGCAGAATAGTGGGATGAATGTTCATAAAAGGTACAGGCAGACCTATCAGCCGTTCCTTGTTTCCTCACACTACCAGGCTAAGTGGTAACACATCAGGAAGACAAATCCTGGGAAAAAAGCAGTGTCTAGAGCAGAGGTACAAGAGGATGTCCCTGAAAGCCAAGTAGTAAGAGCTCACAGGGAAATAAAACAAGACCACTGAGGAAAACAACATCTACTAAATACAATAAGCTAAAAACCTACGCCACGTGGAGAATTAATAAACCAAATCGAACAGCAGAATATGCATTAAAAAAGTCCACACACAAAATAAGCAAAAGAAAAACAAATATAAAGAGAAACATTTCAAAATATTATGTATAAAAATACAGTGACTGAAATAAAGAATCCAACACAAAGGCTGAAGGGCAGTATGGATAGAGCTAAAGAATGAATTCTTGAGCTGGAAGATCAAGTTGAGGAGTTTTTTTTCAGGAGGCATCAAGCAGGAGAAGGGGGTAAAAAAAAAAAAGGAAGAAAGAGATATACAAAACATAGAAGTGTCAATACCTGTGTATGAGAAATTCCATAAGGAGAAATAAAAAATCAACCAGAAGGAATAATTTTAAAAACAATTAAAAATCTTTTTGTGTTAAAGTTGGAAGATTTCTCAAAGTATTATACAGAAAAAATACACATTTAAGATATGTCACAGTAAAACTTAAGAATACTGAAGATACAGTGAAGATTCTAAAAGCAAATCCCATAAAGGAACACAAATCTAAAGAGTT
Organism: Panthera leo; assembly: GCF_018350215.1. NCBI lineage: Eukaryota > Metazoa > Chordata > Mammalia > Carnivora > Felidae > Panthera > Panthera leo. The sequence goes on from NC_056682.1 coordinate 50,157,951, forward strand.
TTGCAGTTCTTAAGTACAACAAGGGTACAAATGGAAAATGAATAAAGATTTTCAAAGCTTTATAGTTTCCAAATTCTTTTCCTTGAATTTTATATCTATCCAAGCTATCATTTAAATGTGAGAAAAAATTAAAACTATTCTTAGTACTTCAAAGCCTCATAAGGTTTACCATTTTAAGACGCTCTTGGTGAACATTCCTCAAGCACTCCTGGAAGAAGGAAAGTCAATCTAGAGGATTATGAGATATATGGGAAGGTAAGTTGGAAAAAAAAACCCAACAACAACTCAGTAAAGCTGTCTAAATAAGTGATATATTCAACACTTGATGTATAGCCTAGATAACCCAGAACTAAAATTCCAGACAGTATGAACATGGTGGGTCAGGGGAGAAGGAAGAGGAGAAAGACAGGAAAGACAAGAGGAAGGTGTGGCTCTGGAGGGAAAGACAAAGATATTGATAAACTTAGGACACTCAAAGGAAAAATAAATGAAGCAACAACCCAGAAGAATAAAAATAAAATGTGTGTTCAAACTTAACAGAAAGAAATTATGTCATCTAAAAGAAGGGGAGAAAGGATGGGGAAAAGAATGAACTAAAAAAACCATGAAATAAAATTACAAAAATAAACCCTCAGTACAATAGTAATTACAGTAAATATAAATAGTTTCACCATTCCAGAGACTCTTGACTAAAAAAGAAAAAACCCTTACTATGTCTACAAGGGACTCACTAGAAAAGGATACAGAAGGAATGAAAAGAAACAGCTGGAAAATAGTATCAGGCAAATATGGAGGGGGAAAATGTCTCTTAGCTTTTAATGCAGGTTTGATAGAGAAAAAAATCAGCATCCTGATAAAAGGAGTAATTGTTCAATAAAACATAATGATCACATATACATCTGATCACATTGCTTAAAACTATAAAAAGCAGTAACTGGTGAAAGTATAGGCAGAAGTAGATAAATCAACAAATAACTTTCTTTCCAGAAACTGGGAACTAAGCAAAGATATGATAGAACAGAATAACACAATAATTAGAAAAGTTTTCATTCAACGGTAAACACAGTCTTTTACAACATACACAAAACATTTACAAAAATGGACTGTTTCAAAGCAACACTTCAGTGAAGGAGTATATTCTTATCATAATGCCAATTAAAAAAAAAAAGGAAAAATCCAGAAACATTTAAGCATGATTGGAAAAAGTCTCTTGTCTAACCCTAGGTCTAATCATATTGGATGGACCAGAAACAAACACAAGCACTATAAAACAACCTTTGGCTACTTAAATTATGAACATTATGAAGGAAATTACGATATACTGAGAGATGAATGACAGACCCCTACATATTAACAATTTAACAGAGTTAAATGATACTGAGAGAAATATAGCTTTAAGTACACTTATTGGAAAGCACAATAGGATGGAAATGAATGGGGTAAAGTATTAAAGTAAAAGCAACAGAGACAACCCAAAGATGAAAGGCAGGAAATAATAAAGGGCAGAATAGAAAATGAAAATACAACAAAAACAATTAAAAACAAAAACTTATTCTTTTTTTTTGTTTTTAATTTAATTTTTTATTTTTAAAAATTTACATCCAAATTAGTTAGCATATAGTGAAACAATGATTTCAGGAGTAGATTCCTTAATGCCCCTTACCCATTTAGCCCATCCTCCCTCCCACAACCCCTCCAGCAACCCTCAGTTTGTTTTCCCTATTTATAAGTCTGTTCTGTTTTGTCTCCCTCCTTGTTTTTATATTACTTTTGTTTCCCTTCCCTTACGTTCATCAAAAAAACTTATTCTTTAAAGAAAATCAGTAATGCAGATAAACCTCTGGCAAATCTGATCAAGAAAAAAGGTGTTAAAATGTAGAATGAAAATAGAATTACACAAAAAAGTTTAAACAAATAAAAAGGGTAATAAACAACTTCCATGGATATGATTTTGGAAACCTAGGTAAAATGGACAAATCTCTGCTATATTCGCACAGCTCTGACCCAGAGAATATAGTTCAAAGGTCATGAGAAAGTTAAAATGATAATCTCAGGCCTGGATAATTTTATGGGGAACTGACTTTCAAAAAAAGAGAACAGCTATCTTGTGTATAGCTATAGAGTGAAAATGGGGCTCCTGGGTGGCTCAGTTGGTTGAGCACCTGACTTCGGTTCAGGTCATGATCTCTTAGTTTGTGAGTTCCAGCCCTGTGTTGGGCTCTGTGCTGACAGCTCAGAGCCTGGAGCCTGCTTCAGTCTGTGTCTCCCTCTCTCTCTGCCCCTCCCATCTTGTGCTCTCTCTCTCTCTCTCTCTCTCTCACAAATAAGCAATAAAAAAATTTAAAAAAAAATTAAAAAAAAAAAGAAAAAGAGTGGAAGGTACTCAAATCATCTCATGAGACTAAATGTATACTGATGCCAAACAAATGAAGACAGAACGAGAAAATAAGGTATGGGTCTATTTTTCACTTATGAATACAGATTATAGGCATAACTTGGAGATATCACAGGTTGAGGCCCAGACCAATAAACTGAATATGGCAATAAAAAGAGTCAAACAAATTTCTGGTTTCCCAGTGCATATAAAAGTTACATTTATACATACTATTCTGTTAAGTATGAAATAGCATTATGTCTTAAAAAAAAAAAAAAAAAAACCCTACATACTTTAATTAAAAAAATATCTGATTGGGGGCACCTGGGTGGCTCAGTCGGTTAAGCATCCGACTTCAGCTCAGGTCACGATCTCATGGTCCGTGAGTTCGAGCCCCGCGTCGGGCTCTGGGCTGATGGCTCAGAGCCTGGAGCCTGCTTCCGATTCTGTGTCTCCCTCTCTCTCTGCCCCTCCCCCGTTCATGCTCTGTCTCTCTCTGTCCCAAAAATAAATAAACGTTAAAAAAAAAATTAAAAAAAAAAAAAAAAATATCTGATTGCTAAAAAATGCTAACCATCATCTGAGCTTTTAGCAAGTTAAAATCACTGATCACAGGTCACCATAACAAATGTAATAACAATGAAAAAATTTGAAATGTTGTGGGAATTACCAAAATGTGACCCAGAGACACAAAGTGACCAAATGGTGTTGGAAAAAAGTGCTGATGGCCTTGCTCAATGCAAGGTTGCCACAAGCCTTCAATCTGTAAATAAGGCAGTATGTAAGAAATGCAATAAAGCAAAGCACAATGAAATGAGATATACCTGTATAAATTTCAAAAAAATACTGACCAACTTATATTCCAGGAGTATATTTTAAAAAGAAAAAACTGATCAAATAAGATTTATCACAAGACTAAAGGATGGTTAAATGTGAGAAAAGCTGGGGGTCTGGGCGGCTCAGTTAAGTGACTCTTGATTTTGGCTCTGGTCGTGATCTCATGGTTCATGGGTTTGAGCCCCACTTTGGGCTCTGTGTTGACAGTGCAGAGCCTGCTTGGGATATTCTCTCTCTCTCTCTCTCTCTCTCTCTCTCTCTCGCTCTCTCTGCCCCACTCATGCTCTCTCTCTCAAAATAACTTAAAAAAAAATGTGAGAAAAGCTAATACTACAATTCATTACATTACTGGTTTAAAGGAAATAAATCACATGATCATCTCACAGACTGGAAGAAGCACTTGATAAGGTATAATGTCTACATCTGACTTTTAAAAATAAGAAAATTAGGAACAGAGGAGAAACTCCCTAACCTGATAGACAAAAACCAGTAGGAAGCCATCCTATTTAATGAAGAAGCTACAAAAGCATTCCCTTTAAAATCTGATATAAGAAAAGGCTGCCACTGTCATCACTTCTGTTTACATGGGACTAGAATATGTGATTGTAAGACAGGAAAACGAAATAAAAGATAAAAAGATTGAAAGAAAAGTGACAAAATTGTTACTTCTTTGCAGATAATATTATCATTAGTAGATAAATACTAGAATATAAGAATTCAGTATGTTGTTGAACACCAGATCAATAGGAAAATTAGTACTGAGGCTTTCCAGTCAGTAAAAGCTAGTTCTCTTCTGCCATTTGGGATGAGATGCTGTACTTTTGTGGGCCTCAGTTCTCCTCTAACTCTCCATTCTTATTCAAGATTATTTTTCTTCCTTCCACCTTCTATTGGTAAATGTCCCTCACAGCTCATCAGTCTTTCCCCTTAGGCTCTTTATTTACATACTTTAAAAAATCTGATGCTCTAATTTGTCTCAGGCTTGCTGTCAAATCCAAGTTCCAGTTCTAGATTTTCATGTCCCCGGTGTTCACTCAAATTGCTATGCATCATACTCACTACTCCCTTCTAAAACCAGAACCCCCTTTGTCAACTCCTTCTTGTCAAGTGGGTAAGTGTCATCATTACCATTCTCAATATCATCTTGGCATGAAATCTCTGGCCTGTATTTTTCCTACCCTGGAGACAGCAAGCATTCAATAAGTATTTGTTGAAATAAAGACCTGCCAATGTTTTCTTTGTCATTCCATTCTTACCATTTCAGGCTTAATCCAAAGCCTCACTCTGCTATGCTTATTAGATCACTAAAGCAGCCTATTTTTTCTACCTAGGGAGGTTCCACTCAAGTAGACCAGTGGTTGGCCTTTTCTGTAAAGTCTAAAGCAGAACTTTGCTGGTACAGTGTGCAAGCAGCCATAAACCATCCATAACCAAATGGATGTGGCTGTACTGCAAGAAGACATCATTTATGAAAACAGGTAGCAAGCCAAATTTGGTCCATGGACAATAGCTTGCTGACCTCGGAAGCTGACTGTTAAGTTTTTCAAACTTAAACTTTTCTTATCCTTGCTAATTCAATGCAGAATCCAATTATCATTGCGGCGCCCAGGTGGCTCAGTCGGTTGAGTATCCAACTCTTGGTTTTGGCTCAGGTCATGATCCCAAGGTCGTAGGAGCGAGCCCCTGCTTAGGATTCTCTCTCTCTGCCCCTGTTCTCTGCTTATGCTCTCTCTCTCAAAAAAAAAAAAAAAAAAAAAAAAAAAAATCCAATTATCTGGGTGAAAGGAAATCGAATTCATTATCTTTTTTATATACAACACTGGTTGCCAGCTTGAAATTAAAATTAATTACTTAGGTATGTTGCTCATTACTTTCAAGACCTTATTTTCCCTTTAAATTTACGAACCTTGGAAGAATAATTTACTGGAAATTACATCAGTAGTACTGTAAAGCCTTTGATCTAAGCAGGACAAATCGGAAGAGTTGGCAGCCAAATAATTTTTCTGTCTTTTATGGAAGAATATATCAAGAATGATAGAAGGTGCCAATAAAGTATTTTGATTCAATGAAGCAGATTAAGATGACACTGATGGGCTTTTGATTTCAATAAGCGGGAAAGGCCCAGAATTCTGCTAGCTATAGGAAAAAAAAAAGCAACTTGTCCCCTCCTCTAGACCTGGAGATGAAATTTGATTATAAAAGAAGGTATGAAAAAAACCAATACATGGTGACAGATCATAAGCATCCTATTGTTCTAGACCTACAGCAGGCATTTTTCCTCTTCGTATTAAAATAAGATATGGGCTTCCCCAAGTTATCCATCTACATATCCATCCATCAGCTAACTATCTGATTTCTGCCCCTCCTTTACAAATATGGAAAGAATCAGGATTTATGAAATGGACAATAAATTCATTACAAATACCTAAAAAGGAACAAACAATACATTTGTAACAATGGGTACGTATGTACTTAGCTTCTTGTCAAATATGACTTAACAAATAACCAAGCTAAAATCTTCTAATAGCTTCCCTCAACACGTTTAAATAAAATAAATTAAGGAGCACCTGGGTGGCTCAGTCGTTAAGTGTCCAACTTCGACTCAGGTTATGATCTCATGATTTGTCAGTTCAAGCCCCACATAGGGCTCTGTGCTGACAGCTCAGAGCCTGGAGCCTGCTTCAGATTCTGTCTTCCTCTCTCTCTGCTGCTTCCCTCTCTCCCTCTCCCTCTCTCTCTCTCAAATAAACAAACATTGAAAAATAAACAAAATACATTAAAATAAAATCCAAATTTCTCATCATGGTCAACAAAGTTCCACCTCACCTGGCTGTGCTCATTTCATGGACACCCCTGCTGACCATACTCAGCATGCTGCAATCACAATGGCCCCTCCTTGCTCTTCTGAACATAGATTCATGAGCTAGGACTTTGCCTGTGGGTCACCATGGACCCTCTAATACCTAATGAGTGCTTGACACATACATAGTAGACCCTTAATAAAGAAATAATTAACATCTGCTGAGTAAATGGGTGACCATTTCTGTTGTATATTAGGCTATGGTTATTGAAAGTGGTGGGAAATCTCAAAATCCTAGAGATGGACCCAAAGGCAGCAGGATCTTACAGAGGACCTTGCAATCCTAAACACTGGGACATGGGAAATCTACCTTTCAGGAAGAGTGTCTTAACATAAGGTTTCAGTTAAGCAAGATAAGCTCTAGAGATCTGCTATACAACACTGTACTGTAGTCAACAATAATGTATAGTATAAAAATTATTAAAACGGTAGATTTCATGTTAAGCATTCTTACCAAAATAACAATAATTTTTTTTTTTTTTTTAAATAGGATACTTGTAGAAACCAAAATTAGGAAGATTTAAAAACAACTGATGATGTTCCGGATACATTATCAATTTGGGTTCAGTAACCAAAACACTGAACTGTTAAAAGAGAATCAGAACTACCTGGGGATGTGTGGTAAGTAAGGAGGATCCGGAGACATAGGATACTTTCTCATAATGGGACTGGATAATCCAGTTGGAGCTTCCAAGGGCATAGCCTGAGCTTAGTGGAGTCACCTGAACTGCACCAAAAAGCTCCTAGAAAAGAACCACAGTAAGAGAATGTGTGATGAGCTTTCAGCAGTACAGTCATACCAGATAAGTCTTTGCAGGAAAAAAAAAAAAAAAAAAAAACCACCAAAAAACCCCAGAAATATCCTTCTCTACTTAGATATAGAAATTTGAAAGTAAAACAGAAAGTATAAAGCAAAAAAAAAATCAATGGAGACCAGATGGTAGACCCAGAAAGCAATCCTTACCCCCTGAGTTTCAGAATATCTACATGTACCAGGCACTCAGGCCTCACTCATGAAAAGACTGAGGCAATAGATTTTTTATTTTTTTAAATAAAGAGGCAATAGATTACCAGCAACACCAAAGAGACAAATACTTGGGTTTTCTTTTTCTTTTTTTAGGTTAGGCATTAATTGCCTGGTTGTTCTATACTGAGTGGCTCTGGGCCTAAGTTAACAAAAATGGGGACACTTACTATCAGGTCAGAGCTCAAAAGTTATACCTGCCAACAAATCGCTTCTTGATCTGTTTTATGCTCTTGTATTATTTCACTTGTCCAAAATCTATAAAGCTGCGCCCACTGTTCTTAAGTGAATAGGATGAGATGTCTTTCTCCTGACTCATTACATGCTGGTCAGTAGAATGCTGGCTAACGATGGGGAATGTAAGGGTTAGGAAAGAACACAACTATCAGCCTGGAGGGTGGAAGACAGAAGATAATGACAATTGCTCTGTTTTTTCACCTTGTACAAGATTCTCAGTAAGTGAATGGCTGAAGAAAGGGAACGAGAAGATCCTCCCAAAGGGTAACAGGATGAATCAAAAGCATTCATGCATCACTTAAAACCATATTAACACTCACAATTTTCTGAGAATATCCCACCAGCTGGATTTTGCTAAGGGCAGAGTTCACCTCTTGCATTGTATAACATCTTCTCCAGGTTGATACTTCGACTGCGTCCTTGAGTGGAGAAGGCAGCAGCCTGTAAATGCATCACAATGCCAACTCTATGTTATCACGAAATCCTTTCAAGTAATTTGTCCACTTTATCTGAGTTATTACAACTTACTGGCATATAACTGCCTCCAGGATTCTTTTTTTTTATTTTAATTTTTTAAAGTTTATTCATTTTTTTGAGAGAGAGACACAGAGAGTGAGTTGGGGGAGATGCTGACAGAGAGGGAGAGAGAGAATCCCAAGCAGGCTCTGCACCATCAGCATGGAGCCTGATGTGGGGCTTGAACTAAAGAACTGTGAGATCATGACCTGAGCTGAAACCAAGAGTCGGAGGCTTAACCAACTGAGCCACCCAGGCACCCTGACAGGATTCTTTTATAATCATTTTTATTTCTGTAAGGGTGGTAGTACTGTCCCCCTTTCACTTCTGAGTCCTCTCTCTTTTTTCTTGGTCTAGCTAAAAGTTTTTCAGTTTTGTTGATCCTTTTTTAAAAAACCCTAACTTTTCTCTATTTTCCTATTCTCCATTCTGTTTATCGAGCACAAAGCTGGATATGTTTTTTTTAATTTAGTCTGACCATCTCTGACATTTGGACTGCTTAATACATTCACATTTATTATTGATATAGTTGGATTATGTTTCCCAATTTAACTTTTGTTTTCTGTGTGCCTCAGGTCTTTTTTTTCCCCTCTGTTCCTCCTTTACTACTTTACTACTGATGCAGCCTTTTAATTTCCTTCACGATGTTTCACTGTATTTTTTTTCCTTAGTGATTGTTCTAGGGCTTATCATATACATCTTAACAAAGAGCATTTCAATAGGACATTTCAACTGCTCCTCCCTGTTCACGAGTGATATATGAAATACACTTTACTCATAGGCCTGCAAAGCTATAGAAAGGGATTGAGTTAAACACAGCTGAAGCTTGGCATAAGGGAGGAAAATAAAACACAATTTGTGACCTTTCAGATTAGCATCAGGAGTATCCCTTAAAACAAGCAAACAAAAATTTGTCATTAGAAAAACACTGTATTGTTTGCTGTAACAGACTCAGGAACAGACCTGAGAGAGGGACTTCCCTGAGATTCTCTGTACAAATAGGTCAAGGATTTTCTGGTGAACTGAAAGTGTGCGTTAGTTCTGTTCTCTCTCCTTAAATACCACTGAATATAGTTAAGGGCTACACACACACACACACACACACACACACACACACACACACACACGCCTTTAAGACAAAGAGAATGAGAGAAGAGACATAGCAACAGCATTTTAGAAAGTGGAAAGTAGGAAGACAAAAAACTGACTTAGCAGACACAGGAAAGTTTAACTCAAGCAATTTATACTGCAGAACCCATAAAAAGCTCAGCAATCTGAAACAATAGGTATATCTGGAAGTGAGACTGAAGGTGAGCCTAAAAACAAGGGGATTTGTTGAAAAAAACTGATGAGAAATAGAACCTTCCAATTCTCATCTATTCCACATAGCTCAGCACTGCCTCTTCTCCTCCCAGGCATGTTGCTAGAGGTTATTCTCTGGAGAGAATAAAAATGAGGGTCTGGACTAGGGGAAACCAACAACTAGAAGCAGCTCTGTTATTTTTCTTTTAAATTTTTTTTAATGTTTATTTTTGAGAGAGAGAGAGAGTGCAAGCAGGGAAGGGGTGCGCGCGCGCGCACACACACACACACACACACACACACAGAATCCAAAGCAGGCTCCAAACTGTCAGCACAGAGGCCAATGTAGGGCTCGAACTCATGAACCATGAGATCATGACCTGAGCCGAAGTCAGATGCTCAACCGACTGAGCCACTCAGGTGCCCCTAGAAGAAGCTTTATTAAGCAAAGTTTATATACCAAGAGTAACAATTTTCTTCTCCTCATATGGCTCCCAGAACACTATCAGTCAGGCTTATATCCTCCAGGGGGGTAGGAGACCAGAAGAAACTTCTCTGAAAAATTTGATCAGTACCAAAGAAAACAATCAACTAAAAGACACCGCCACTGGGGGTTTCATGATAAAAAGGCCCAACCAGATTACAGTATGGTGAAGTCTATAATTCAGCAAGACTTAACTCATGGTACACAGATTTTCTAATCAGTTTTTTTACTGTCCGACTCTTTTTAAAAAAATCTTTTTTTTACTGTCCAACTCTTCAACATGAGCCAAGAACCAAGGATTACCATACATGTGAGGAAAGTCTCTAAAATGATAAAGGCCAAAACAAATGAAGGGAGGAGGACAGGAAATAAATTAGGCTGGTAGAATAAAACTTAAAAAAATACTATCATTATGATCCTTAGATAAACAAGATAGTATATCTAAGAAAAGAGAAGAGACTTTTTAAAGAAGAGGGATAATGAGAAAAAGTTTAGACATAAAAATATAACAGCAGAGACAATGAAATCATGCCAACATATCAAAATTTCAAAATAAGTTAAAAACATAAAAAAAATTATACAAGACACAAAAGAACCACATAAAACAAAAATCAGGCAAGGAAGATGCAACATACAGAGCACAGGAGTCCCTAACAGAAATCCAAGCCAAATACTAAAACCTCTAATTGCTAAAATAAAAAGAGGCTTGAAACTACACACTGAAAGAACTGAACGCATACCTGAAATACTGACCCAGAAGAACACAAGATATATTCTGGGAAAATATTTACACTATAAATAAAACAAACTTTGGGGGCAACTAGGCAAAAAGAGCGAGTGACTTACAAAGGAAAAAATATGATACCAGAGTTTCAACAGCAATGCTGTTTTACTCAAAGAAAACAGAGTAAAATATTTAAGACATTCAAAGCAAGAAAATGCAAGCCAAAGATTATACAACTAGCAAAACTGACTTTCAAGGTCACTGAGCACAGATAAACAATTATTAACCTGCGAGAACTCAGGGAATATTGTTCTCATGATCCCATCCTGAGACAGCTTCTGAAGAATGAGTTTCCGATAACCAAATTGACTACAGAAACATCAATGTATCAGCTGAACGTTTATGTGCAGTTTTCCAGAAGTAAGGCCAAATGAAGGTTCAGAGGGAGAGAGGATAGAATGTGAGGGCTGTATGTTCTGATAATATAAATATAATAAAAGCATGAAAAAAAGGGAAGGAAAAATACATATGCTCCTTCCTTTGAATGACAACCTAGAAACAACAACCAATCAGAAGTAAGGAGTATTGTTAGCAACCAGAACGGGAGCTTAAAATTCCATTTCCAACTAAAAGAATACAGAGTTTTTTTAGAGAAATGGGGGCTTCAAGATTTAGGACAGGGAATAAACAAGAGGAGTGTTAAACTAGATTAGCAAGGAAACAAAGGGTACATACAAAGGTCACAATAAAAGGACACAGTGGACACCATGAAAAGGCTCACTGTCCAAAGATGGGAAAATCTGAGCTGCAAAAAGACAATATTGGAATGGGTCAAAATCCATATGTGTCAGAGTGGATTATAATTAGATTGGGGCACGGAGAGGAGCTTCTGAGTTACTGGAAATCTTCTATTTTAGACCTGAGTAGCAGTTATAAGGATGGTTGCTTTATAGTAATTTATTAACTATATATTATCTGTTTTTTATTTGTATATTACAATAGAAGTTCATTTAAAAAATAGAAAAAACTATGCCCAAATAAGAAATTATAATAGCAGAAATGAAAAACTCATGGATAGGTTGGGAGGTAAAGAGAATTTCTCAGACGAAAGAGCAAACAAAAACAAAGGGATGGAAAAAGAAGACAGAAAAAAAAAAAAAAAACCTGAGTTCCTGTCCAAGAGGTTCAACATCTAAGTGTTAAGAATTCCAGAAAGAAAGAACATAAAACACAAGGGAGAACATTTTAAAAACAAAAAAATTTTTTTGCCAAAATTGAAGTTCTTAACTTTTCAGACTTAAAGTTTTTATAAAGCAAACATGCTTTCTAAAAAAAAAAAACAATATTTTAAGCTCTGTAGACCACATTCTGTCGCATCATTCAACCTAGCTATGTAATGCCACAGAAAATATGTAAATGCATGAATGTGGCTGTATGCCAATAGAACTTTACTTATAAAAACTGGCAGGACACATTTGGCCCACAAAACAGGGGCTTGGCCACAGTTGCAACCTCTGTTCTAGATAAGGACCCACTAAGTACTCAGCCCATGAATGAAAACTGTCCCTTAGTAAAACCACATCATCATGATTTTCTTTCTTTCTTTTTTTAATATCATCGTGAGTTTAAGGAACAAAGAGGATATTCTAAGTTTTCACGGAGGAGTAAGAGGGATACATACCACAGATTTAGACTCAGAATAGTACTGGACTTTTCTTTTTTTTAAAAATTTTTTTTTCAACTTTTTTTATTTATTTTTGGGACAGAGAGAGACAGAGTATGAACGGGGGAGGGGCAGACAGAGAGGGAGACACAGAATCGGAAACAGGCTCCAGGCTCCGAGCCATCAGCCCAGAGCCTGACGCGGGGCTCGAACTCACGGACCACGAGATCGTGACCTGGCTGAAGTCAGACGCTTAACCGACTGCGCCACCCAGGCGCCCCAGTACTGGACTTTTCAACAGCACTTCTGGAAGCTAGAGAAAATTTATCAAATCCGGATTTCTACCCATTGGAGGGTGAGGGCACAACAAAGGCATTTTAGATGTGCAGTGTCTCAGAAAGTTTGCCTCCCATGCACTCTTCCTCAGGAAGTTAGTAGGGAATGTGCCTGGCAAAATGAAGGCATGAACAAGAAAAAGACCCAGAAAACAGAGGTTGCAACAGAAGAAAGAGGTGAGGATCTCTTCAGGATAATGGTGAAGAAAATCCTACATGGAGAGCCATGCTGCAGGCCCAAGAGCAGCTGAGATCAGACGGGGGAAAGAGAAGGTTCTGGGAGAGAATTTCCAAGAAGATAAAACTGTTACAACACACTGAGTTTGAACATACTGAGGAGAGACTTGTACAAAGAGACAGGTTGGAGATAAATTAGTAAGAAGTGTATAGGAAACTAAGCAGACAAGATCATTACTAACTCAAGGGAAAACAAAAAGTTGTACAAGAAAAGTAATCCTAACAATGTTATAAGGCCAGGGAGTTGCATTTATACAGTCAGAATAATATAAACACTGAATAGAGGTTTAGCTAACCTAGCACATGGATCACACTGTCCCAATTCTCCTTACCTTTGTTTCTCCAGCAACAAAATATTAATAATCCTTCTCTTTACCTTCTGCATAAACACACTCATGAAGATTTTATTTCACTTATCTGTCCTACATACACTGGATTGCTTTAGGTTTTACAATATTTATTCAATAAATATTTAGCCCTGACTATGGCCATAGCACTGAAGTCCTATAAGGGCTAGAACAGGCACAACATAAAGGCTTCTGCTCATAAGGAGTTTAAGTCTAAAACATTTTTACAACAGTACAAGGCAATAAAAAGATGTCAAAAGCCATGAGTCATCCCTGCCTGCAGACTTGCCTTCTCTCACTGAAGGGTCTAAAAGATATATTGAAAATGCAAATACACACACACACACACACACACACACACACACACACACACACACACACACACACGCCCACCCACCCACCCACCCTCCCTCCCTCCCCTTTTTCACTTTAATGCTTTCCATTACATTCAGAATAAAATCCAAGGCTCTTAGCATGACTTTATAAGGCCCTTCTTTATCTGGGTCCTGCCTCAGCCTTTGTTCTGTATACTGAGTTATAAACAGCTCTCTTGGTGCCACGTTTCCTCCAGCCTGTAACCCATCATGTTGTCTCCTCTTCATATTTTGTGTGGACAACACTTACTCCTTTAAAATCTAGACAGCTTCTTTTTCTCAGGTCTTGTGACAGTGGTCAAGGCCAGGTACACATCCTATGTGCTCTTTGGGAGAATGGCCTAACTGTGTATCAGAGACAGGGAAGTGGTACAGGAGAGCCCTTTGGATGCAGCTACTGGTAGGGGCTGCTGCTACTGCTTCTCTTCTCCTTTCACACCCTTGTTGACTCTCTGCCAACTACTTGGAGGAAGGAGAGGTTTCTCTCAGAGGCACCTGATGGAAGAAACAGGATTTACAGTCTTGTCTGGATATAAATCCCAGCATTACTTCTTCACCTCTGAGCCTCAGTTTCCTCATTTGTGAAACTGGGAGAGCAGCACCTCTAGAAGAATTTAGAGTTGTTCTGTGAGGGGTAAATAGTATAATGTACATGAATGTCTGGCAGAGAACAGATGCTGAATAAAGATGGTCTCTAACCACTCCCTCCCCCAACTCCTCCCCTCCCAAAACACAGCCAACACAGCTCCAGGAACATATGCATTTTCCAACAGTATCAGAGTAAACTTCAGCCCAGGGTGATTTACTTCAATGAGCAGCAATGACTCTGAACTTGAGTGGCCCACGCACTGCTCTATAGGGTCTCAAGAAAGAACCCAAGCTACTCCCCTGCTGTAGCTCCTTTAAATTCCTCAGGATCAGGGAGCTTCATGGTTTGGGCACCCTAGTGCTGACCTTCATAAAAATAAAGACTTCTTACTTTGGGCTGGGTAGGAGAAGAAGGGTTTGTTTCTAAGCTTTAAGCCAGAGCTGGAAGGCTATTATGGGAGTGGCTTGAGAGGGTGGGGCGGATGAAAAATAACACTTGCAGCCTAATCACATCTTTCAACTTAGGTGAATTTGTCTTACACTGCCCTCAGCTTTGCCAAGGCGCTGCAACAGAGTCATCTCTGTTAGAGGTGGAGCAAAAAGTCATACTCAAGGCTAGATTCAACCCGCTTTCCTTACAGTGAACCTTCTTCCCATCCCTTGACAACCAGTACGGCCATTACCCGAAACAACTTTCTGGGCTTTACTTTCTTCCCTTGAGGACCCTTCCCAGCATACTCTCCCCTTGCCATCTGGGACAATGTCCTCTACAAATTAAGCAGATTAAAATATGAAACAGTCTTTCTCAAGACGAGGCATTTGGCTAATGTTTCCTTCACTCTCTGTTGGAGAGTAAACAATTATATATTCAACCTCTAGAATAAGCCACCAAATGCTGAGCCCTTGATAAGAGAAAAAGGGAAGACCAAAGATGTGAAATATCTATTACTTTTGTCTTCAACAGTCCAGAACCTACTTCTGGAGAAATTACTAGAGTGTAGAGAATAACAATTTCCTTAAGCAAAACAAAAGACTTGTGAAAAATTCAGGTATATTTCAACTTGGATCTTCTCTCATCTTCCCGTTAGGGCAAATGGCATAGAAATAATAAATTTATGTTCCAGAGAAACTGAGGAAAGCATCTGTTTATAAAGAAACATTCATGATGATTTTTAATAACTAGTTTAGGAGAGCACTGTTGGGAAGGAAATAATAGCCTTATTAAATACAACAATAAAAACAATAACATATATGTTTTTATTCCATTATATTGTATTACTCACACCATAGTATCTTTTTGCATTTTTGTATCCTGACTGAGCAGTGCCCAACACAAAAGACACTCACAAAATAAAAATGTCTGTTCACTTGTTGCCCCAGGAAAGGCAGGAACCAGTGAGTCAATTATTGACAAGTTCTGTCCAAAGTGCACCAATAAGTTTGGCTAGAGAGCCCTATGACAGTGTGTGAGGAGGTGAGAACTTCAGGGAAGAACCAACCAGTGAGCCAGAAGAGGAAGGCTATGCAGGTCCCAAGGACTCTGGTCTGGAGTCTGACCTGCTCAGTGTAGGATTTTATGACAGGCAGCTTCTAACATGGTCCTAAGGATCCCTGGCCTTCTGTATTCACTCCCTTGTGTGGTTCCCCTCCCCAGAGGGTGGGCTGGACCTAGTGGTTTGCTTCAAGTGAAGAGAATATGACAAAACTGAAGGGATGTCACTTCTTCTAAGATTAGTTTACTAATGACTGTGACTTCCATCTTGCCCATATTCTCTCTTTTGTCCTCTTGCTCACTATGATGAAACTGCTATGAGACGCTCTGTGGACAGGTCCACACACAAGGGCCTGAAGGAGGCTTCAGTCCATCACCTGTGAGGAACAGAACTGTGCCATCACCCACATGAGTGATTCCTTCCCAGTGGAGCCAGAGAGAGGTGAAGCTCTTGTAGGCGACTCAGAACAGACAACCCAGTGTTATTCATAAATTATAGTTTTCTGGATCACATGTTAGCACGGAACCCATGTTTAAATACCTTAACTAAGTCTGGGCTTTCCTGAGGTCTCCTCAATGACATTTTTACAAGCACTAATTATACAGAACTTCTGTAGAAGGGTATTCTTCATATCCAATTTAACTTCAATTTTTGCTTATTTTGGTTGCAACATTGAGCGATTTACTTAACCTTTTCTTTCCACCATATTTCTAAACTGAGGGTAAAATACTTCCTTCAAAGATTGTTGTGAGGACTACAGCAAATGTGTTTATATATATATATATATATATATATATATATATATATATATATGTGTGTGTGTGTGTGTGTGTATATATATAAAATCATATATAGGATAATCAGTGCTTTATGAAATTCAGCTTTTTAATGAAATTCAATCACTTTAGCTCCCCCCTTATACTTAAATTCTTTGGGTATCTTATTCTGGTACCTTTTATTGAGTACACTATTTTTCAGATTTAAAACTAATTATTTGTCATTTTTCTATTGGGAAATATCCAGAGGTTTCCTTTTTCATACAGGTTTGGTGACAAAATTTCCACAATTTTGGTGAATTTCCTATCAGCTGCAGAAGAGATTTAAACTAGGAATTAGTCAAATATACTGGTGGCTTTTTCAAATGACCAAAGTTTCAATAATCCTTTCTACAATGTTAATTTCCAATTCTTTTCTCTCTTTCCTGGTATGCACTGGCTGGTTTGAACCAATCCAGTCACTTCTCAATCATGCCATGTTGCCCTGTTTTTGCCTCTACCCTTCCTTTATCTTAGAATCGCCTCTTCCCTCTTTGAAACTCTACTTAAATCTGCCAAGTCCAGTATAAGTCTGGCCACTTAGTATATAATCTTTGCTTGACAAGCTCCTTGGGTACAGGGATTATGTCTTAAACTTTTGGGGGCATTTTCCTGCAAACTTATCATGATGTCAGGTACTTGGCAGTTAGTCAATAAGTCGTCTGAATTCCATATTTATATTCACAAATTCCTTTCATTGACACCCTTTTCTTACTCCTTTGCGATATTTAGTCACTTGGTCACTACTTCCTTATATTTCCTAACATCTAACCTAACTTTCCCTAAAATTCTGCTTGTGCTTACCTGAGGCTGTAATTATAGAGAGGGATTTATAGAGCCATTCGAAGCTATTAAGATGATTGGCTGATTCAGGAAAAGTTGGATAAAGAAACCCAGTGGGAACTAGTTCTATTTTTTCTGGCTTTCTAATTTATCAAAGTCAAGTTCTCAGAGTCTAAATGTTTAATAAGTACTTTCTAAAAGATTTCATTGTTTTGTTTTTTCTTATCACACTTGAGTACTTAAGAAACTTTCCCCCAGTGTTCTGACATCATGCCAGAGCTCTGCTGTCTCTTCTTCCATCCTACCAGCATCCAACAAGCAGCAAAGACCATGTGTTTGTGTTAAAGAGTAAGACTTTTAAGTCCATAGGGACCACTTAAAAGCTTAGAGATAAAACCCTGGTTGGGTTTTTTCTAAGTGTGTGATGAATGAAGGAATCTGCAAAATGAATGTAAGAGCAGAATACAAAGAATATAAGCAACAGCAACGTCTTTTTCCTCTCATTACAGGAAAGTGTGCTTAATATACATGTGAATGGGGTGGGGTGGAGATGTTTTAGCAGAGTGATGATCTATGTGGAGTTTACTAAAGTGGAGCTTGATAATCAAGCATTTCTCAATATTTCTTTTTAAGTTTATATGAGAGAGAAAAAGCACGTGAGCAGCGGAGGGGGTGGGGGTGGGGGCGAAGGAGTAAGACAGAGAAGAGGGAGACGGACAATCCAAGTAGTCCTGCACTGTCAGTGCAGAGCCCGAGGTGGGGCTTGAACTCCTGAACTGTGAGACCATGACCTGAGCCAAGATCAAGAAGAGTCTGACACTTAACCAACTGAGCTACCCAGGCGCCCTGGGCATTTAATATTAACCTAAAACTATAATTTCTGATTTCTGTTTTAGACCCATTTATCTCTAAAAAGGACAAAGGCAATTGCTTAGGCTACTAAAGCACAATAGAAACAATTCTCCAGAGTACCTAAACTACCTTTGCTTTGATTCGATTCTCATCAAAAAAACCTCTTATCTATAACTTGATCTCTTAAGTGGACTTGCTGACCAGACCAGAGTGTCCTAGATAGATGAACCATTTTAGTTCTGGAGCCAGGCAGATGTCTCAGTATAAAGTAATTAAATGGGATTTTTGTTTGTCAGTCAATATCCTGGGAGTTTAGTTAGCCGGAATCAGTCCCTCAGAGGCTAATCAACTCTGAGTGAAATGAAATGATTAAGTTTCTGGAACTGCAAAGCTCAAGGACAAGCAGTGATGACTTCATCAAAGTACTGCCACTCCATGAACACTGGCTTAAGGAGCCTCTCCCTTGGACATCTTTAAAAGCTGTAACCTAAGTGAACTTAGAGATAATTTAATTCAATTCTCTTGTTTTACAGAAAAGGAGACTGAGTGCCAGCGTCTGGATGACAGTGCTAACTAACAGGAGACAACTGTGGAATCAGAAAAATGGTTTTCCTTCTTTTATACTACCTTACTTTCATCAGGAAAGGTAGCACCTAAAGATAAATTAGGTTGTGGAAGGCACATGTGTGCTGATTACGGAAAAGAGGTTATGTGAGCCAAGGGTATCATTAAAGGGGAAAAGGATGCTGGTGTTTACAGAGCACCTACAATGTGCCTTGCATTGTTTGAAGGACTCTCATGCTACTTATTTAGTCCTCAACACAACCCTGCAAGGCTGCTAATGTTATTCTTGTTTTATAAATGAAGAAACAGAGCCTAGAAGAAATAAATTGCTACAGCTACTGAGAAGCAGATATGAAATTTAAACACCTGTCTATTTGATCTCCAAGCCCATAGCTTTAATTTTTTCCCGACCATATAGTTAGCCCTGATAAATTCCTCTATAAATACCCATGGAGCATCAGAGCTGAGGAACTTCAACCATGTCTTCTTTTATGTTTTTTATAAGGGATGAACCCACATATTTGAGCTCTGACTACTGAAAACTGCCACAACATTTCTGCCAGGAATATATCGGTGCATAATTCCTTAATGCTTGCAAGAAGGTTATGACAATATCCTGTAATGATTTATCCTTAATTATAACCGTAGACTTCCAGGCTAATACAGGAAAATCCTACCTGCTGGTTTAGTTTCTTAAGTGGATTATTCTGTTCTAAATTTTCCTGTTAAAAACCCTAAACCTTGAAGTGGGTATGGGAAAGTCAGAGACTCAAAAATTATCTTGCAGAGGGAGTCTCCTTTTCCTACCCTTCAAAATCTCTTTTTCAAGAAGAGTAAACTGCGGCCATCAAAATGAGGAAGAAAGATGTCTAACTTCTAAATAAATCTCAAGGAGCGGTGTCAACTGAGGCAGGGGAGTCAGACAGCTGCCAAAAAGCAAGAGTAATAGCTTCTTTTGGTATACATCCTAATACTAAATCAAACGCTAACTCAAACTAACTTCAAATGATTTAAGAGAATTTGTCAGATTCCTTTGACCAATGAGTCTGAAAGGTTTTAATTAATTTATTTTTTTAGTTCATGGTCTTATTAAATAACTTAAGCTACCAAAATGCATCAATTCTAGGCACTTAACCAAGAGACCGCCTGTGTGAAGTTTAAGTCAAAAACTGGGGGCCTGAGTCTCAAATCCAACTCAGAGGTGTTTTACTTGGATCATACAGGATTTTATCTTCATGTGTGAGCCAACATTTTAAAAAGATGAAAAAAAAAATCACATTTAAAACATCCAGAGTTTGGGTTTCTCTTAAAAAAAGAAAAAAAGAAAAAGAAAAGGAAGATTTGGCAGCAATAGACTCACGTTTCCATATGGCCATAATCTGCTGAAGCTGTGCCCCTTTAGAGGGATGTGATCCCTAGTCCACAGTTACAGGTGGCCCACCTTACTCTTGTATTGACCTTTCCCATCCCTGGAGTCATCTGAGTTTGTAAGCCCTACTTAAGACCCCTCTCAACAAGGTGAGTACAGGAATTAAAGGAGGAAGAAAAGGGGGGAATGAAAAAATAGAAGACACAGCCCATATCACTTGGGAAAAATGTCAATGTAGCAGACAGCAAAAAACAGTGTTTCTCACTCAATTTAGTGTGCCACAGTACTTTGGGACACTAGATATGAACTGGCTCGTGACAGAAATTTTAAAGTGATGTAAAGCCTTCAGCATAAATGTTATTCAAATGAAGCACTTTTAGTATTCTGGCCCAAGGTTAAATTCTAGGTGAGTATTTCACAAGAACTCTTTTGTCTGATGTCAATTACAAAACAGCTCTTCAAATTCCTCTACCGCTTGTAATATTTATGCGGAGTTTATCCAGGAGAAAAAGAGGACATGGCTTGCTCGGTTTGTTTCTCTAACACTCAGCATATTCCTTCCAATAAGAGTCTTCTCTTTATCAATAACTATGGCTCATCTTGTGCTCAGATGCCAAAACACAATACTTGATCAGGATCAGAAATATGGTTTCAATATATGAAATAATGAAATGAGGTCTTCTCCACTAGTCCAAGTTATTCGGCTTGCTCCTTTACCAAGTTAGCTTTCAACAGTTTCAGATTTTTGCCCACTAGGTGGCGAGATAGCGAATTCAAGGTTTTAATTCAAGGAGCACCCTTCTTTAAAAGGGAGATTTCCTAAGCATCTTAGGAAATAACTTCCAGTCTACCCCTGCAACCTTGCCCTCCCCATCCTCTGCTCCTTCAAGGTCATTTCACCCTTCTCCCTCATAAACGATGGCACTTCTTTTGTAAGTCAGTTATCTCGTTGTATTTTACAAAGAATGGGAGGCAAAGGAAAATTGCCAAGGACTCTGCCCAAGGTCACAGAGGAAAAGGCAAAATAAGGACATGGGACTTCCTAAGACTTGGCCCAGGGTTTGGGAGCCAGGAAACAGTGACCTTTGAACATCACTTCTGGTGTGCCAAAATTATTTGTGGAAGAATACTGTAAGGGGTATAAATTTAAAAGGAGGAAATAAGAGCCAATGTGTACATGTTCCATGGGGAAAGAGAACAAAGTCCTAAAATTTCTAAGGCGGGAAATGCACACAGCTAGGTCTGATGTGCTCCAGTGGGCACACAGGAGAGAGAAAGAAAAGGGGAAGGAGGGATAGCAATGGGCAGGAGGAGAGGCAGCTGAGAACAAGAATGCAAAATGAGAAGGGAAAGGGACCTTGTTTTAGGCAGGTGGGTGTACACACAGAAGAGTCAGACACACGTGTGAGTCTTTCCTACCATGAAGCCATACAGACACCATATCCCTAAATCACAGAAATCGAGACCCAAACAATATCAATAAAACAGAGGAGAAAAATGAGCACAGTTACACATACTTCCTCCTCTCCTCACCTGAGGGGGCTCACATGCACTCAAAAAGTGACATGTGTGCCCTCAAGGCAGCCTGGCATAATGGTTAAAAGCACAAACTCTGGAACCAGGCTAGCCCTACTGCCTGGGTTCTAATTGAAATCCTACCAGTCACTAGTTGGCTGACCTTGAGCAAGTTACTTAACCTATCTGTGACTGTTTTCTCTTCTGCAAAATGATCATGTTACAAAACTAAATAAATTAAGTAAAATGCTGAGACTTTAAGTGAATTAAGAAAAACAAGTGTCTGGCACACAGTGTAAGTTAAATAAAACAACACATACACAGAGGAAACTCATATGCTCAAACTCTGAAACAGTTACAGTATAAAAACAAAGCATATTCTCTTAGCTACACATACATATTTTTGTAGAAGGAATAGTCTACGAATTAAGTCTAAGAATTAAGACATTCTAAAGCTTAGATAACTAGAGAGCTCACAAATCACTGACCTAGAGGGAAAGAGAACACAGTGGCAAGGTGGCTGGAAAAGAGTGGACTTGGGCAGGCACACATGGGACACCCACTACTTAAAAAGCCAATGACGAGTTTTTACTC
Source organism: Panthera leo (assembly GCF_018350215.1). Classification (NCBI taxonomy): domain Eukaryota; kingdom Metazoa; phylum Chordata; class Mammalia; order Carnivora; family Felidae; genus Panthera; species Panthera leo. Next base: position 50,179,838 of record NC_056682.1, read on the forward strand.
CAGACTCTGGATGCTAGGCCTGGAAGGCTGGGACTACCGTGATGGAGGGTAGGCTCACAGAAACCGTAGTATGTTCAGACTGGCTAGGGTCCTCCGCTACTACTGAAACATGAGCATGGAAGTAGAATCAAGCTGCCTCCTTGCCTCTACTATTATATTTCTACTATGTCACCTCTTACGATCTGGTTTTTGATCCTAGCACTCTAGTGAAACTAACCTCCCTGGGACTTCCATTAACCAAGGGTCTTACCTCCATCTTACATGATGATATTTCCGCAGCATCTGATACCAAATGACAAGGCCAGGTGTGGGGAAATTCCCTTTTACCCTGGGCTGCCGCTCAGCTCTCCTTTGATCTTCCTAAGGATGACTTCACAGCCTCTTTCACAATTCATATCAATTCTTCTCCATTCTGTCTTAGAAATTTCTTCATGCTCCCTGCTACTGCCTCCGTTCAGGCTTTTGTTCTCTCCCCTGGGTTTCTGAAAGAGTCCTACACCTGGTCTTTTGCCTCCATCTCTACAGCCAACCCATCTTTCGTGCTGCTTCTAGAGTCACTTTCCCCCAAATGTGTGATCACAACATTCTTCTCCTTACAAACCTCCACAGAGGGACTTCCCACTCTCCACAACACAAAACTCAAACTTCACACATCAGATTCTTCATTATCTTGCTCCAATGTACCTCTATAGTTTCATTTCTCACCTCTCTGCTTTCCCACTCTCATCCACCCTGTACTTCTCACTGTTCCCTGAATATACTATATCCTGTCATGCTGTGCTGGGATGCACTTCCTGACCTTTTCTATCAGGAAAGTCCTTTTCTTCCTTCAAGACCCACCTTAACTGCCACCTCCTAAGGATGTCCTCATCAGCTTCCCTACACAAAGAGTTCTTCATTCTCTGAGTGCCTATAGCACTGTGACGAGCACCTCTTACAATACATGCCATCCAAAGCTGTAATTTATCTGTCAATGGTCTGACTTCCCATCAACCCCTGAGCACCTCAAAGACAGCGCCAATTGTTCTACTAATTTTAAAAACCTTTTGGACCCTGTACAGTACCTTGGACATGGTCTCTCACAATATATTGGTTGTATCAAACATAGCCCTTCCATAAGATAGGGAGTTCTAACAGTAAAAGCGTAAAGCATAACACAAGGAACAAATGGTACTGTTTCACAAAGCCTGTGGGTCTACTGTCAAGGGGAACAGACAGGTCTACTGCTCACCGCTGAATATCCTTGTTCTTCCACAAGGAGGCAGACTGAGCCTTGGGCACTCTTTCAATGAAATTCACCAGCTCTTCCATGAGAAGCCTGAGTTTAAAGAAAAAAGTGATGAGCACTCATAGAAAAATGAGAAAAACACCACATTCGTAACATGGTAGCCAAGACGAGTGGGCTTGTCTGCCTTCCCCCTCCCTAATCATTTTTCTCTCTGTTGCATATAAATTTGGACACCCATTCACATAAACCTGAACAGAAACCCAACCATCTTTTGAATTTCCATGTTAGACATTTCGAACATAAATGATTTAATTCACCTTTAAAACAAGCCTGGCATGTATCTTATCTTTGGACACTGAAATATACAAGCCCATGGTTTAGCTCTCATTCTTAAGATCTCTGCCTTCATGGAACTAAAAATATGAAAGGAGGAAAAGCCAAATGACTGTGAAGTACCTGATTTTGGTGGCAGCAGGGGTGGGGTAGGATTGTTTTTTTTAAATGTTTTTATTTATTTTTGAGAGAGACAGAGACAGCATGAGCAGGGGAGGGACAGAGAGAGAGGGAGACACAGAATCCGAGGCAGGCTCCAGGCTCTGAGCTGTCAGCACAGAGCCCGACGCGGGGCTCGAACTCACAGACTGCGAGATCATGACCTGAGCTGAAGTCGGACACCCAACCGACTGAGCCACCCAGGCGCCCCAGGATTGTTTTTTTAATGACAATATTAAGTGGAAATTTTACACTGGAAAAGCACGTTTTCTTGACATGTGTTTTGGGAATTTACAAAATTCCACATGGAAGAATACTCTTAAGAATTAATCCTAAAAGCCTAACTCAAGACTTGCAAAAGGACAGGTTCTGTGTGCAGATCATGAGATAGATTACCACAAAATCACAACAGAGGGGAACCTAAGAAATGCTTTACTCGAGTGGATCGATGATGCAATGTGCTCTGAGAAGTGCATGGCAGAGACCTGTGAGAATCCTGGATGACTAGAGGATGACCAAAAAGCAAGAAAAAGATTTTCAACATCTTGACTCCCCTTTCAGAACGCAGTAGAGAGGACCCATATTGACTCAAATCCTCTCCCAATCAACATAGAGATACGGTAGGCTGTAGTTTTACTAGCACTTGAACGTTGAACAACTTCATTTCATTTCCATCGATTTATTTATTCCCCACCCCATCTCCTTTCATCTTGAAGGAGCAGCACTAGTTCTAGCACATTCAAAGATCTGGGACCCAGGCACATTATCGTTCTGGCTGGAGTTCCTGGAGAACAGTCTGGCGTGTCCTTCCTCATGCTTTAACCTTTTCAGAGTAGAGTCTGATGTTTTCAGCTTATCCTCTCATTATCAGTGATCCACCACCATGTGTTTGCCTTTCCTATAATGTCCCTTCCTCAGATCTCCAGGCTTCTCCTGTACACATGAAATGTTCTTTAACGTGAACGGACACAAAAAACAAGGACACATTTGGTTTCTTTCTGGTAATTCCATCTTGTACTTTTGCAAGACACTGGAACCCGAAGCTAAGAGTCTGTATCAACACCTCGATCCTGTATTTTGAGTCTTGCTAGTTTCACTTTATACCATACTTGTTAGTCTGCTTCAACATAATTCTTTTTTCTGGGGTAGGTAATTTTCTTCACGTGATTTTTCTCTCACTAAATGATGCTATAGGTACTGGCAGCAACCACTTGCATCGTGAAGGCTTGGGAGGGGCAGAGGAAGAGACAGCAGAGCATTCTCAGAGACAAAGGCAGGCTCCTTTTACTCCTTAGAGCTCTGAGTTTCACCCTGTCACAAGTACAGTCAACTTAACCATCTAATTACTTATCCTGTTTTCTACAAGCTGTCTCCATTTACAGTCTGTGCTAAATCATACAGGGAGGAAATTCTGAAAGCAAAGTAATACGATCTCTTCTTTTCAATAGGCTATGCTCCTTTCTCCTGAAGCTCTTTGCATTACATCTTTGTGACATCTTACTCAACGTTACCTCCTCTAATTAGGGTCATCTGCACAGAGGACCGGTCTCTGTGAACACCTTCTTCCACTCTTTGTTTCAAAAAACCAAACAAAAGACTGAGACTACTTGCTGCATTAATCTTGAGGCAATTCCAATGAATGCTTGTTTTATTTGTGGAGAGTAGTCTACTCACACCAATTCTACTTCTGGGTTAGCTGCTCAGAAGAAAACACCAATCACTCTTGGCACAACATTCTGTTAAATGGTCACCAAGGAAGGAAGGAGTTCTTCAGCCACTTTCTGCTGCTGGGAGAATAAATACTCTCACCTGCCGATCTGGACGGTGGGCTCTGTGGCATACACTGTGCCTGTGAAACCAGTGTGCTCAGTGATGTAGGGCAGTGCCATCATGCAGTGGTAGTTAGAGATGAGGATCACATCTACCGTAGACAGATCTATTAGCTCAGTCTGAAAAGAAAGGGGAGGGAATGATACATATCTGTTCAGGGCACATAGATCAACATGATGTGACTGAAAAATGATGCTGTCAGAATGCAGAGGAGTTGTTCTTGTACTACAGAATAATGATGCCTTTCACGCAACGCTTCTATTCTCTCATTTTAGGATGTTTCCTAATGTTGGCATTAAGTAGCAGGACAGGATGGCTAACAGCGAGAATGCAGCCAGTCAGTGCACCAGCAGCACTCAGATTTTACCGAAATAGAGTTCTGAGTTAGGCAGATGAGGGGAAATGACAACAGGACGTCTCAGCAGCTGCTGCCTAGCACGTGCAACCAGGTACCGTGAAGCAGAAAGAGCACGACAGAAGCCGTGAGGGGAATGCGAATCTAATGCACCACTGCCATGGATTACTGGTGACAGAGGGAGCAGCTTAGGCACAAACTAGCCCTTCACAAGGCAAATGCAGGAGGAAACTTCTTTTTCTTCTAGAGGGAAATTTTGACCACTAGTGCTGGATATAGATCCAAAACAAACCTAGTGTCAGAATCACAAAAGGAAATTATACTGTCATATTCTGCCCTAGCCTTAACCTTAAATTTACCTTTTACTCCACTATTAAGGTCACATGAAAAGGGAAAGACAGGTTGGCAGGTGAGGGAAAAATGCCACTCGTGTTTAGTAAACTTTATGAAAACTCTTTCAGCAGAAAGGAATATTTCCCCATATATTTAAGTCCTACTTGTCCTTTAAAGCTTAATTCACTTCCTCTGTTAAACCTTCCTGATTTGCCCAGATGAAAAAAACACAATTCTTTCTCAGAATTACCAAGGCATTTTCTGGAAGCCCTCTTTTTTTTTTTTTTTTTAAGTTTATTTATTATGGGTTGGGGGGCGGGGAGGGAGAGAGAGAGAGAGAGAGAGAGAGTGAGTGTGTGTGTGAGTGAGAGAGAGAGAGTGAGTGAGTTTGGGAGGGCAGAGAGACAAAGGGAGAGAATCCCAAGCAGGTTCTGTACTATCCGCCTGATGTGGGGCTTGAACTCACAAACTGTGAGATGATGACCTGAGCCAAAGCTGGATGCTCAACCAACTGAGCCACCCAGGTGTCTCTATGTAGATGCCCCTCTTATGACTGTTGCCATTCTGTAAAACAGCTCCTCAAAGCACCACTTTGTCCCTCCAATATTAAATGTCTCTGAGGGTAAGAATCCTGTGTGACTCATCTCTGTCCCCTCCCAGTTGTGGTAGGCAAGTGCAAAACAGGCCTAGGCGCACTGTTGTTGGAGGAATGCATCATTAGAACTGGCACTTTCTGTGGGAAAAGTGAATTGCGATTATTCAGAGACATTGTCTCAATCACTAAAGTTACCTCTGAGAAATTGTATGGTGTACTAAGGACAGCATAGGGTAAGTCAAGGAAGTGTTTCAGATGGGAGAATGGGTTGTTGAACTAATATGTCTCCCACAGAGAAGAAGTAAGAACAAAGAGCTCTGTGCCATCTTGCAAATAATAGAGACAGTTTGCCATTTTGGCTGTGGGTATTTTCTGGTTGAATGGCTTTACATACAAAGTAAGTTAATTTAATAAAGCCGGCAAGAGATAATCAGCTCCTGAGGACAGCATGTAGATTAGAGGTCAGAAGTTACTCACTGCTAGGGCAATGGCAATCTGTGTGAATAAAATGCCTAATGACAGTAACAGCTAATTTACACCACCCTTAACTCCATGTGTGCATTGCACTTCCAGGACAATATCCTCATAAGGAAGGGTCATGTAACATTCCAATAGTTCTATTCCCTACTACCTCTCTAGAACCATTCTTAAACAAATAAGAAAATTAAGACATAATCGCAGAGTGACAGATCCAGAAGAAAACAAGGGAATGCCTGGGTGGCTCAATCAGTTAAGTGTCTGACTCTTGATTTCGGTTCAGGTCATGATCTCACAGTTTGTGGGATTGAGCCCTGTGTCAGGCTCTGTGCTGGCACTGTGGAGCCTGCTTGGGATTCTTTCTCTCCCTTTCTCTCTGCCCTTCCCCCCGCCCCCCCCAAATAAATAAATAAACTTAAAAAAAAAAAACTTTAGAAAACAAGAAAACAACGGTTGAAACAACAAGAAAGCTCAAAAGCATCTCCTTTCCCTCTTGCACAGAGAAACTGGGTGAGTTTGAAATTTCTCTTTAATATGTAAGAGTCAGCCCACAGAGTCTAGAATGATTAGAAATTTGGTAAGGACAGCTAGAAGAAAAAAATATATGTATACATATATATTCTGTCTGTATATATATCAAGGGTGCCTACATAAGCATTTTTCCTGAGAAATAAATTTAACATCCAAACCATGTTTATATACTCGCATTTATGTTTTTATTTACATTCTCTCACTCAAAATCCAATAAAGATTATTTTAATTTTAAACTTGTTGTATATAGACATTTGGGTTCTATAGACCATGAATTGGGTCAAACACTCATAATTTATTGGTTTCTTACTATATTGCCCTAGACTTTATACTCAGTCTACAGTGTGGACTTAGGCAGATACAAAAATATTTAAGGTAGTTGCACTAGATTTTAAATTCCAGGAAGACTGGGATTAACTCACCTATAAGTCTCTGAAGACTGCACTGGAATAAGTATATCTGTCCTGATTCTGTGACTCTCCTATTTTCTCCCAATCATACAGTGCCCTGCCTCTACCTTAAAATAGTGACTATTACTAACTTGACACAAACTACAAGACAATACAAGCTGAAAAAACTTACATAGCTCTAGAAGCCTAAATATATCAATAATCCTTTAGCCAAGGAAAGGTGAACTGTGAAATAGTAATTTTTAAAAAATGTTTATTTAAAACATTTAAATGAGAGACACAGAGCATGAGCAGGGGAGGGGCAGAGAGAGAGGGAGACACAGAATCCAAAGCAGGTCCAGCCTCTGAGCTATCAGCACAGAGCCTGACACAGGGCTCAAACTCATGGACCGTGAGATCATGACTTGAGCCGAAGTCGGACACCTAACTGACTGAGCCAACCAGGTGCCCAAAATACGAATTATTTAATTCCAATTTCTAACTGATTAGTACTCAATGGAGCAGGTCCGAAAGTCATCAGAACACCAATTCATAAATTCTACACTGTGGTCCATAAACTGAAGGTTGCTGCAGTCAGTGCCATATGTAGCAAGCTGAAAATAAATGCAGCACCTGGGATTAGGAATCTTTGAACAGATGGGGACCTGCCCCACCAATTCCTAAATGACAAATGAAGGTGACAAAAGATTTGAATAGCAGTTAGGAAGAGCTCAGGATTCTTGGCAACTCTTTACCTTCACTGTTTCTCTTACTACTTTATCTCAAACTTGTTCCCTTGTCTGCCACCTTCAGTTACCAATCTTGCTCCACAACTCCAAAAGGACACATACACATAATTCAACGAGAGAAAACAAGTTTATCTACAGAATATCAAAGAAGGTGTTAAAATGGAAAGAGACGGAGAAAGAGTACAAAAATAAGGGAAATAGTACTTCAGATTTTCTTCTGGCACTGAATTGTGACAGTATTTTCTAGAGGCACCATAATCCACTGGGTACATGGAAAGACCAGGATGGTAGCTTCTCACTGATTTCCTTAGGAACCTGGGACTAGCTACTGGCCTCCCTATACTTTGTCTGTTGAGAATGCCATCTAGACCGCTCTAGAGATCAGGACTCTGTCAACTGAGATTACTTAGCTGCATTTAAAGTGAATGGGGCAGGGGCACGCCTGGGTGGCTCAGTTGGTTAAGTGTCCGACTTCGGCTCAGGTCATGATCTCATGGTTCCTGAGTTTGAGTCACGTGTTGGGCTCTGTGCTGACAGCTTGGAGCCTGGAGCCTCCTTCGGGTTCTCTGTCCCTCTCTCTCTAACCCTCTCCCGCTCGCCTCTCTGTCTCTCTCTCAAAAATAAATAAAAACAGGGGCGCCTGGGTGGCTCAGTCGGTTGAGCGGCCGACTTCGGCTCAGGTCATGATCTCGCGGTCCGTGAGTTCAAGCCCCGCGTCGGGCTCTGTGCTGACAGCTCAGAGCCTGGAGCCTGTTTCAGATTCTGTGTCTCCCTCTCTCTGACCCTCCCCCGTTCATGTTCTGTCTCTCTCTGTCTCAAAAATAAATAAAACATTAAAAAAAAATTAAAAAAAATAAAAACAAGGAAACAAAAAATTAAAATGAATGGAAACTGACCTTTGTTTTCTTTAAAATGATAAAACTGACCCCAAACTCTTAAAACAAGTGTCACTGTGATAATAATATGTAAGTGAATAGGTATCCGTGGCTCAATTCAGAATCTGTGAATTTCAAGCAATATTTGATATTACAGTTTACTGTATTGGTTGAATAACAGCAATTCCCAATTACCCACTGTAAGCAAGACTACAAACAGTATGGCTAATCTAAGACACAGGGATATAATTACAAAACTGAAAGGCTTGAGTTATTTCTGTATCATGCTCAGAACTATGCCCTGGTACAAGTGTCAGTGGGGATTATAGAAAGAGCTAGGAATACAAAAAGGAGAGTTAAATTTCTTACAGATAATATAAAACGCTCCTAAATGATTATATTTTAGTTGCATGATAATGTGCCTGGAATAATAGATTCATTTCATTTTGAAAACAGAAAGCTAAGCCCCTTAAGATTATTTCTTGACTTCCATTTTGAGAGATGACAAGATATGCTTTGTTTCTACAATAAGAATCACTTTCATCTTACCTCTGGCAAGCAGAATTCAGGCACAGAATCCACAAATACATGACCTGAGCACTCTTTTAATTCCTAAAAGAAACCAAAAGGAAAAAATTCTAGGAAGAGATATCCAACAGATATAGCACCAAAGAAACTTCATCCCCAAACCAAACTTTCCATGAAGAATCACAGACTGCTAGAGAGTTGGAGGGAAGTCGGAAGGTTATTCAGGCCAACTGCTTTCGTGTTTAGGCTCAGGGAGATTAAGTGTCTTATGCAGGATAAAAAACGCTGGTTGGTGGCTGACTTGGGGCTTCAACGCGCATTTCTCGATGTCTCTTCAAGCATGTGTGGATATACGCTGCTTTCTAAATCACAATGCAGTGCTTCCCAAGTAATAGTTACATAGCCTATACCAGCAATATCAGAATCATCTGGGAACGCTGATGGAAGTAAAGATTCCTAGGCCCCATCAAGGGATTAGAAATCTGGATATGAGGCCTTGAAACCTGTATTTATAATAAGCACCTCTAATGATTTTGTTATGCAATCAGGTTAGGAGTCCTGGCCAAGGACAAACGACTTAGAGGCTTTTTCTCCTCCTACCAAGGATCGAGGGGTGAGGGACAAGGGGCAAGCAAGGAGGGAGATGAAGCGCAGAGGGTAGGGATTAAACCACCACCACTACTATCACCTCTGTGAACGTAACCTTTGTCCTCACGGAGCGCACAATTCATTTGGGATTATAAACCACATGTATTTATTCAAGAGAAAAAAGTACACTTATATAGAAAGAGAATACAGTACAATTCCCTACTCTGCTTGTGCCCTACCATATTTAATATGTCTTAGTTTGAATTCCCTCATAAACAGACCTTGAGAAAATGGTGAGTGCAAGCTAACACGGAAGTGCTGAAAAAAGGGCAGGAGGATGAGAGCCCTGATGGGCGATCAGGGGAAAGGAAGGGGGCTGATCATGGGTATGTTACTAAGCTGTACCCCACTGTGGGTAGCTGGGACTTCTTCCCATGGGGAACTCTGAGAAATGGTGTGAAACACACACCTTGGAGTTACCCTCCTCAGAGGCAACGGATCTAGGATATTTATTTACACGGTAACTCCTGCATTTGTGCAGCTTCAGGGGAAAACTCTCCGGCAGACTCATACAGGTATGGGCAGCTGAAATTATGACAGAGCAGCACACTGAAGAGGCACGAGGGGGCCACCTATGGGGTCTGCTACAAATGCCTCCAGAAAGCCACTCGAGTGGCTATCTTCCCACATTATACTTGAAACTGAAATCTGTGGAGGATTTTTTGCTTCATCAAGGTCAAAGTTTTCTGTGACTTTATAAGGAAACCAGTAAAAGTGAGAATTTGCTCGACAGTTTGCTCTTTCCAGAAAAAGAAAAATACTGTTAGAATTTTGTTCCATCATGTTTTCATTAGTCATTGAACATGTATTTCTATATATTCATATACAAGTGTCTTTACACATGGGAGCTTGAATGGTTTTATTCTCAATCTTTATCTGAAATTAGGGTATTAACTGTGTAATTCTCCTTTTGAATTTTACAGGTCTTATATCAGAACCTTGACAGAAGGTTTCCTCCCCTTACCTTCCACAGTATACTCTGGTTCCGGTTCCTCTCTTTATATGACTACCTTTTAAACAGTGAAACACTAAGCCAAAAACGGACTGAAAATAGTTCTTAATTACAATGTACCTGCTAGCTAAAAACAAATGAACAATTATGTTTAATGGGAGAAGACTCCCAACTCCCTTAGGATGAGGTTAAATATGATTAGAGACAAATCATGGGAAATTTCAAAGCCCTGACTGCTCTTAAACTGGCTATGTAATCTTCTTCTCCATAATGCTACACATCAGGGCATGTCTAGCTCACATGACAGAGCCTCTTCTGACGCTTTCTGGCCTGGAGAAGCATATTTGCATTCCACGCACTTACAGTGCCCCTGTATTTTATTCACCACTCCCTTCTAATGAAATGCTCCCACATACACATGCAAGTCATTTTCGCTCACAATGCACTGGTAATGGGATGCTTCTGAGCCTTTCTCAGGGAATAATGATTTACAGCCAGCAGGAGAGTTAGGCTGAAATCAGGTGCACAGGTTTTTGAATGTCACATAATTTTATAGTTGGCTATGAGGGAAACCTGGTTTCAAATTATGCATTTGCCTTGCACTGGAGGTTGGGATGCAGTTACAGAAATTAATTCTGTAAAAAGATCCCCTCTTTATTTAACAGTACCTATTACAAGAAGGAAATGCCTTATGCGGATGAGTCATTTTGAGGATCTTTAAATTTCTTTAGTCTTTCAATTGTGAAACTTGGGAGAGGAAGAATGATTTAGAGGACTGAGAATGGCATGGATGAGCTTCACAGTTTTTGACCTTCCTTTGCCTGTGATTTTTTTTTTAGGAGAAAATGTGACTAGATTATAGTTTTAACATTTTTTGTACCTTTGGTCTCTCATTTATAAATTAACTGCCTAAAAACTGGTCGGAGGAAGGAATTATTGTGATGATAATCCAATGTCAAAAATTTAATAGCCTTGAAGAAAAAAGTTATTTAAGTCATTTACTGTAGGGCTAGTCCATGATTAAAGTCAGAGTAGGGCCCCAAATCCTAGATTCCTAGTTGTGTGCTCTCTTTTCATACCTATAAGGTTATCCATTCCAGGCTACCAGGAAAGGCTGGAGTGAGATCTTAGTTCATAGTTTGGAAGGCCCTCAATTTGAATTCACCCAAGATCATGTTACTCTCCCACTCCCCCAAGAACATTGCCTGGGAAGTTAAACACTGGCTTCATACTCTGTTCCCCACAAGGCAGCAAGAGATCTGATCAGATGATGACACTGCCCTCCTGCAATCTTCCATGGCTTCTCCTCACCCAAAGAGTAAGAACCAAAATTTTTCAAAGCCCCACCTTCCCTAAGCATGGATAGAAGCAGTTTAAAACTCACATACTTGAGGATTTTAAAGTCTTTTTTTTTTTTTTTTTTTTTTAAAGTTTTACTCTTTCCAGTCATGGTGTCAGTCTAGCCTGAAAATAGAATGAATTGGATGGAACTCTCTATCAGTATTACCTTTGAAACTCTCATCGCAATTCTAAAAATAATAGTTTTCTTTCTGTGGTGATAAAATGTATTTGCAGCAGAAGTTTTTAGATTTTTACATACGAGCAAATTGGACCTGAATTTGAACACTGAGATTCCCTAAAAGGCTCTTAAAGACAATAATCACCAAGTACTGAAGACCCTACATGGATCTTGGGTTTTTTCTGAGAGAATATATTGAGAAAAAAATGAACCCATCAGTCACAGTACTATACGGTGGCTCTGGTGTGACAAGATGGCTTTCCACTGGGTATAGATATGCTTCAGTTATCATTACCTTGTCCAAGAAAGCATTTCCATCCTTTAGGGACCAGCCAGGAAGATTAGACAGCCTGGGACTGCAAAACAAAAGATTAAATTATCCTAAATCGATTACAGTCCTCAGTGATTTCATGGTGACTGTTATCATCTCCATAAAGTTAAAAACAGTTTGAAATTACTGGCAACAATGTCCACCCAAAACACTAATCAAAAAGATGAAAGAAAAATAACCACACTGTAGCAAGCTTAAGAATTATGTGGGGATGGAACATTAACAAGCCAAAGAGTTTAGCACTCAACTGGGAAAATTAAAAGAATCCTATGCAAAATAATAAAGAGAAAAAAGAAAGATGAGACACTAGAGCATTTTATAGTTTTCCAATTACTGCCCCTGACTTCACCCTGCTTGTGCCTGACAACAAGCCTGCGGGGAAGGCTAAACAGGATCATCATACTGTGGATGAGAAAACAGACTCAGAGGGGTCAGGTGTTCTGACAAGAACACTTAGCTGCCTATCAGTCTGAATTCACTGCAAATAAAAATACAGTACCTGAATTCTGGTCAAGTCCACATTCCACATCCACTGCTTATAAGTGGATTAGTCACTTTGCACCTGTGGCTTGGGTTTCCAAATCTGGAAAACGAACCTAGTTTTCCTGAGTGTTACAAAATGACAGCATAGGTGAATAATTTCTAGGAGGTGAGGCTCGTTTCACATGTAGGATACACTAAGAAAGTCTAGATTCAGAAATCATGCACTTCTGGCAATCTCAGGTTTTAACTGTGTGCTATCAGTTGACTAGCAGAATTATGCTGAAGGCTGAAAATGCAAATACCTTAGGGAGAAATATGCTGGTTAAAAGAAGAACTTAATGATCAAGGTGTTAGGTGAAGAAAAGCACGTTGGGAGTACAAGTTGGGTGGCAACAGGATTTTAGCGCCTCCTCACAAAATTAGTCTGTAAAGTAAAAATTAAGGGCAAGGTAACAGTGTGGGACTAAAAGACTATAATCAGAAACCAAATTAATATACAGTCCCTTAGCCTCTTGCCAAATAGGTTTATCAAATTCTGACTTTGTAATTAGGTGAAAGAGAATGAAAATAAGAAACATAAATATTGTGAATATTTTCCAATCTTCTAGGAAAGGCTAAAAGCCTGAATAAAAATACACATGCATCTAATTTCAGAAAACAATAGGAATTTGGGGGATATCTATTAATTTTGAAGTAATTAAAAACTTACAGAGAAGGTGTGAGAATGTAAAGACTAGGAAGTCCCACATACGCTTTGCCTACATTCTGTTTACATTTTGCTTTGATTTACCAAAAAGTGAGAATTTTGATTTCACACTTGGGAATGAAAATTACTACTAGCAGAGTAAGTTTGGGTCATATAAGTTATACCTGATAAACTTGTTTTTTAAACTCTGGGAGTTTTCTGCACTAACCTCACAGAAAAATATTCTATCATTAGCTCTTTAATTCCCATCTCGTTTCAAAGTCACGTGTGTCTTCACTTATAGACTTATTTCTTGAAAAATACACTGACTGCCAGGTCAGATTAAAAAAACCAAGCATTCAGATAAAAATGTAATGACAAAACAGTGTGAATACTGTTCTCATTCTGTGCATGCTAGCTCTCTAAAGGAAGGTTGTAAATATTCACTTCCCTTTAAAAGTGAACTGAATCATAGGACATGCATTCTGTTTCCCATCAGACACACAGAAATCAGCCTTCAAATTACAGATAACTGATTCAGTTAGTTGTCTTCAACAAATGATCAGAATGGTACACTGCTTATCAGAGAAATTTGTTTGTTTATTTAGAGAGCGAGAGAGGGAGCAAGAGAGCAAGCAAGAGAGTACAAAAGCCAGAAAGGGGTGGAGGGAGGAAGGGAGGGGGAGGGGGAGTGAGAGTGTGAGACAGAGAGAGAGAGAGAGAGAGAGAGAGAGAGAGAGAGAGAGAGACAGAGAGAACCTTAAGCAGGCTCCACACTTACAATGGAGCCTGACACAAGGCTCAATCCCATGAACCTGGGATCATGACCTGAGTTGAAATCAAGAACTAGACACTCAACCAACTGAGCCACCCAGGAGCCCAAAAATAACTTTTTTAAAACGTAAAATTTTCAGATACTGTACTTTTTTTTTTTTTTAATGTTTATTATTTTGAGAGGGAGCAAGAGAGAAAAAACACAAGTCGGGGAGAGATACAGCAAGAGGAGAGAGGGAATACCAAGCAGGTTCCATGCTGTCAGCGCAGAGTTTGACATGGGGTGTGATCTCACGAACAGTCAGATCATGACCTGAGCTGAAATCAAGAGTCAGACCCATAACTGACTGAGCCACCCAGGTACCCCCCCCAACCTTTTTTTTTTTTAAGATTTTATTTTAAGTAATCTCTACCAACATGGGGCTTGAACTTACAGCCAGCCCCAAGATCAAGAGTCACATACTCTACCAACTGAGCCAGCCAGGTGCTCCTAAGATCCTATAGTTTTAACTCTTGCTAAATACTTTTTTTAAACATCAAAGCCTTCTATAAAACATGTGTGGTTGTTCTGGATTTGAGAAATTGCCAGTAAATGGGAATGACTGCTCAAAGAGCCTGGCCATGTTATAACAATAGTGCCAAAAATGAGGGCCACAGACGTGTCACCAAACGGCAAAGGGATGCTGACTACAGAGATGAAAATATTTACTTACTGAGTTCCACTCAGTTAATGACTAAATCATAAAGAGTCAGTACACTTTAAGCTACCAAAAGGGAAGGGACTTAGGACTTTGCTCTTAATGATTACAGAATTTGTATTAGTTAGTTAGTTAGTGGGGGAGGGACTAGTGGAGAGGGAGAGAGAAAATCTTAAGCAGGCTTCACACACAGCGGGGAGCCTGACACAGGGCTCCATCCCACCACCCTGGGATCACGACCTAAGCTGAAATTGAGAGCTGGACATTCAGCTGATTGAGCCCTAGGGGCCCCTAAGTTTTTAAAAAAAAATTTTTTTTTACATTTATTTATTTTTGAGAAACAGTGAGACAAAGCCTGAGCGGGGGAGGGGCAGAGAGAGAAGGAGACACAGAAACTGAAGCAGGCTCCAGGCTCTAAGCAAGCGGTCAGCACAGAGCCTGATGTGGGGCTCGAACCCACAAACTGTGAGATCATGACCTGAGCTGAAGTCGGATGCTCAACCGACTGAGCCACCCAGGCACCCCATAAGTTTTTTAAAGCAAGGAAGAAGAAGGGTCTCCATAGAAATATACCTTATTAAAATATGAGAGGTGAAGATATTAGATAAATTATGATTATAGATTAACACATCTTTGCATCCCCTATTTAATAATTTCTTAGAAAAGAATGCCATTAAAAATATAGTCGAGAAAAAACATGTATACAAGATCTTTTTCAGTATTTTATATTATTGAAGTATAGTTGACTGACAGCATTAAATTAGATTTAGGTGTACAATATATTGATCTGACAATTCTACATATTACTAAATGCTCACCATGAGAACTGCAGTCACCAGATTACCATACATTACAATATTAATGACTGTCCTTTTCATCTCTGTGACTTATTTACTTAATAACTGGAAGTCTGTGCCTCTTAATCCCCTTCCCCTGTTTATTTTTTTTTTAAATAAGTAAAATATTATCGGGGTGTCTGGGTGGCTCAGTCGGTTAAGCATCTGACTCTTGATTTTGGCTCATGTCATGATCGTGGGATTGGGTCTCATGTTGGGCCCTGTGCTGGCAGCACAGAGCCTGCTTGGGATTCTCCTTTTCTCTCTACCCTCCCCCGCTCATTCTCTCTCTCAAAATAAATAAATATTTTTTTAAGTATAAAAATTAGGTAAAATATTCCCATAAGTAAATAAATAACCCAAGGCATTTAAAAGTAATCTGTTACCTAACAAAATAGCAAAAGTTAGAATGAACACGGTATGCAATTCATTTTCCCCTTATACTTTTCATTTTTCCAAATGCCTATTTTGAAATGTATTATTTTTATAATCAGAAAATAATCTAAGAGGCATGACTACATTCATTCATTCAAATAATATTTAATAAAAGCTTACTCTGAGCCAAGTATACAAAGTGCACATAACAATGTACTGTAATGTAATGACAGTTCAAAATAAACCTTGAGTTTTAGGAGTTTGCACTTTAGTAAAGCGAGATGGTAAACAGCAATTAAACAGAATAATATAAAAGCATGATGGGGTAAGCAGAAGTGTTACAGCTTCACATAGGAAGGGCACCTTTGACAGCGTGTGGTGTTGTGGGAGAGCTGGGAATAGGAGTTAGGAGGTGAGGGTGGAGGAAGTGTTTCCATAAAAAGGGAACATGGAGGGAAGAACTTCAACATTTGGTGTAGTACTGTAGGAGTATTGTTCATCTTCACTCATTCATTAATGAATATTTATGTGTCAGGCATGCTGGTGATATGACGGTGAACAAAACATACCTGTCCCCAAGTTAGCAGGGAAGACAGACATTACAAGTAATCACACAAATAGAGAAGAAGATACTAAAAATGATGATGCAGGATGGTACAAAATTCCCTAAAGAGGGACTGGTCTAGGGGCGCCTGGGTGGCTCAGTTGGTTAAGCGGCCGACTTCGGCTTGGGTCATGATCTCACGGTCCGTGAGTTCGAGTCCTGCGTCGGGCTCTGTGCTGACAGCTCAGAGCCTGGAGCCTGTTTCAAATTCTGTGTCTCCCTCTCTCTGACCCTCCCCCATTCATGCTCTGTCTCTCTCTGTATCAAAAATAAATAAACATTAAAAAAAAAAAATTAAAAAAAAAAATAAAAATTAAAAAAAAAAAAAAAAAAAAAGAGGGACTGGTCTAGGCAGCATCAAAAGACTTCTCTGGGTCTGATGACTGAGCTGAGATCTGGACAGTCCTAGATTCAAGGGGAAACTGGGCCAAAGGACAGGGTTGGAGGGAACAGAGAAAGACAAGACCCATATTTTCCTCCAGTAATTCTCACCAGCCTTTGGCATGGACATCTTACATAGAAGGTTATTCAAATGAAACTTCAAGAAGAGGCCCACACACTCTGTCCCCCTCACCCGACCAGAATACCATCTTTATGTCCTTCTTATATAGAAACTGAAGTCATAAATGACCTGAAACACGAGCTCCTGTGAAGTAGGCTCAGGGAAAGCAGGATGGGGCTGGGGGAGAAGAGCCTTTACGACTGACGGAAAAAATGAGTGTGACTGCTCCCAGGCAAGAAATAGGATTTCTTTGAAACTAAAAGGAAATAAAAAGTAAGATACTAGAGGGGTAGGCATAAACCGTAATATACCAAGATGAACTTGGTATTTATCCTAAGAGCGATGAAAACCAGTGAAACATTTTAAACAGGTGAGAGACAAGACTAGATGTATATTTCTACAAGACAATGTTGAAGAAAATTGATATCATGTGCATTCTGATAACATATACCACCATTTATTTGTGTGGTATTTCTATCAAAATAATCCTAACCTAATCATGCAGAGGTATCAGACAATTCCAAACTGAAAGACATTACATAAAATAATTAGCCCGTACTCCTAAAAATGGCAAGGTCATAAAGATAGACTGCAAAACTCTTCCAGATTAATGGAGACTGAAGACAAAACAACTAAATGAAATGTGTGATCTGCACTGGATCCTGGAACACTACTGTTATTCTTCTTCTTTGCTATAAAAGGCATTATACTGAAATATGAATTGGTGTAACTTGGGAAATACGAAGAAGGTAGACAGCTTAGATACTAGCATAGTGCCAGTGTGAGTTTCCTGATTTTGATTATTGTATTGTGGTTATGTAAAATAATTTCCTTTTTCCTAGAAAATAGGCCTCAAGTATTCAGGTGGTAAAGGAGCATCCTGTCTGTATCTTTCAACTGGGTCAGAAAAAGTTGTATGCATATGTATAAACAGAAAATTATAAAAGTACATATGATAAAATGTTAACAAGAGTAACTGGGAGATGTTTGTACTATTCTTGCAACTTTTCTGTAAATCTGAAGTGATTTCAAAATGAAAAAGTTACACAAAAATGGCTCTGGATTCAGAAAAGGGCAAGATCAGAACTGAAGACACTGATGAGGAGGCCTTGGCAGTAATGCCTGTAAAATACGATAACACCTGCAGCAGAACTTAAAGAGAAGTTACTGGATTCGAAACTGTTTGAGAAGGTAAAACTAACAAGGCTTCATGAAAGACTGGATACGGGGAATGAGAAATAGTGGCATATCTAAGTTAACTCCCAGTTTTCTGGCTTTCAGAACAGCATGCCAGTCATTAAGATAGGGTACTGTGGGGGGATAACCAGGTCTGGGAGGGTCTTCTCTTCTGAACCATCAATTCATGAGCTGAGCTTGGGGCATGCTGAGTTTTGAAGTACCTCCAAAGCCACATCCAAGGAGAGAAACTCAGTAGGCATTTTGGGTTTATGAATCTGGAACTCGGAAGAGGATTACTAACTAAAGATACACATTTGTAGGTTATTGTTTAGATGGTAATCAAAGCCCTGAGCATTTAGGAAATTTCCTTGGTGGATACTCTGATGGCCAAGTACTGGATATCAAAGAATTCTGATATATGATTGTCAGTCAAAAAAAGATGAATCTCCAAGGTAGATAGAAGAGGAAGAGTTAGAGAAGAGGAGAACCAGGAATGCATTATGATGGAGGAGAACAATGCTGAATGGCCAAGTGGGGATGAGAACTGACAAACGTGCATCTAATGACACGAAGTCATTTGTGATTCTAGTGAGAGGTGTTCTGGTAGGTGGTGTGGGCACATAGACTGGAGAAGAGTTAGTAATGCTGAAACGGAAAGTGGAGTCGAGAGAAGGTTAAAAAAGTTTTTTTTAAATATTAAGTTAGAAGTAATTGAGCATAATTAAATGGGAAGAACTGAATCAAGATGGGAAGGTTCAAGATAAAGAAAAGATTATAATGAATAATGAAATCACACTTCAAGAGGGCAGGAATCCAGAGAAGATTCACTCATAGGACAAATCTTGTACTGAGTAGCTACTACGTGCCAAGAAGTATTTTAGGCAAGGGGGATTCAGTGGTGAACAAAAAGATCCCAGCCCTTATAAAACTTTTAGTGGAGAAGACAGACAACATATAAACTAAATATGTATATATAATGTAAGGACAAGTGCTATGAAGAAAAATAAAACAGGATGAAGGGCTAGGGAGGGACTGGGGATACTATTTTGGCCAACTGTATCTCTAAGGTTTCTGGCCTGAGCAACAGAAAACACTTTTTTTTTTAAGGAACTACATATGGGTTGCCAATCATCCCTCTAGTATAACTTCCCTCTGAGAGAAGAACAATGACAAAGGGGAAGAGAGAGTAGAAGTGGATTCCAATGCTGAGCCAGGGCTGTGAGAACACAGAATTAGGTAAAGACAAAAGTGAACAGGAAAGGGAAAATATGTAGCTAAAATTGCCCAATTCAGGACTGGAGCACCTAGGTAATTCATGACCTCGCAGTGCATAGAGGCTGCCTCTTGGAAACTCTCATAGTACTTATATTTTGTTTTTTTTAGTAATTATCACAAGTGTATAGTTGTTCTCTTAACACAAGTATAATGAAATTTTCAACTGTGGAATACTTTCTCTCCAACACAATGTAAGCTCCACGAGAAAAAGAAAGTGGTCTTGTTTAGATCTGTATCCCCTGCTCCAGTCCAGTGCAGATTCTTAATAAACAACAAACAAATGGACACTGTAATGTTTGGGGGATAAACAGACAATAATATCAGGCTACTTTAGTATGAAATAACTTGTCAGTCACTTTTGTACAGAAATATACGTGATACCTACAATTTCTGAAACAGTTGTAAATATATATAGAGATAGATAGTATCTGTGGATAATAAATGTATTTCTAAGTTTTAGGTGTGATTATAACTGAATTTTATCAGCTTTACACAAAACGTAATCTGGAATTATCTCTGTCCCCTTTACCTTATTGGTATTCCTTGTCTCAAAAAAACAAAAAAACAAAAACAAAACCCAAAAACCCAAAGATTTTTAATTATACTTTTTCTAGATGGTTCAGGAGATTATCATTATGAATAATCATTGCATACGGTGATATCTTCAGGAATGAGGTATATTAGATGGTTTACCTAGGCTGCTATGCTTTTAAGCTCTTAAATCTGTTTTAGATAGCTTTTCTGTCTCTCCTATGTGATACCACTTTTTGTTACTGGGAGCATATTTGCTTATATAAGTTACCCACTTCTCTTATAAATTGCTGCTTCCAAATAACAGCAAACTGGGAAGCCGATTTCCATGACAAAGTATTTGTAAGAGTAAACAGTGGTGACTATAGTCTTGAGATATCTGCTTTAAGACAAGGACTTTGGCTTCATATATGATTCTATGATATCTACAGCTGACAATTATGAATATAATCCATAGATACCTATCAAAAAGAAATGTCAGGCTCTATGATGTCAAGTCGCTGCAAAGGCAGTTAAATGGTTCTAAAATTCAATTCTTGGGCTCATCAGCTGACTATTTATCAGCTCTTATATGAATTAGCAAGAAAGATGAAATATACATGACCTCACTTGCATAGAGCAGTTGCAGGAACATTTTACAGAAGCTCAGAAGTTATAATAAAGAAGTCAATCAATAAATCAATACAACACTTTCCATCAACCCAGCCAAAGGAAATGATTCTGATAAAGAACATTTTTAGGGAACAAAGTAAACTAAGGACAACACACAAGGTACTAGTAATCTCTATGCTAATCGGTACCATTTTTCAAAAAACGAAATCTCATTTTGTCTCAGATGCAGCAGCACATACCTTTGAACAAGTGGCAAAGGAAGGAAATTGAGAGTGGAAGTCATGTCCAGTCCACAGTCCAACATAATAGTAGTTGATTTGAATTTGAGCACATTGCATGGTAAGGTTGGGTGCCCTGACAGGCAATACTGAAAGAAATAAAATCACTTTTATCAATAATCAGTTACAGAAAAAAATCTAAGAAGTGATATAGTGAATTAAGTAGAACTGATCATTTTCTCTCATAAGAATAGCATGTAGATTCAGCTAACTTTCTATGCAGCTTCCTCCCTTTTACAGCTCTGGGTACCACTTCCCTCAGCAGCTCAAAAATCTCAGGTCATCATTTTTCACAGAGTACCAAGTTCCATCTCAGGCAAACACAGTTTTGAAGAGACCAAAGTTATTCCAAGTAGAAGGTTTACAGGCTATAGTTATCTGTCCCACTCCCACACGACTCTTCCAAATCTCTACTATCCCACTGCACCTAAGTACTGCCTAACGCTGTGGAGGTCCATTAAATTCTAATCTGGATTCTCAAACTGTACTATAGGTTAGGTTTTCTCCCGTAAATAAGTGATTTTCCTCAAAGAGGAAATGATTGGGAAGGGTTAACAAGCAAGTATCAGTAAGGAGTTATGGCCCTTCCTTGTCAGAAGACAAGACTCAAAAGGACAAGTGACTGTCCTGATGTGCAGATTCTAAAGCAGGAGTGAGGGGCACCTACTCCCAACCAATCAACAGTCTCTTGCCTGTGGAAGCAGACCTCAAAAGTGAAAAGGGCACAAGCCACAATGGCATATTCCAAGGAGAGTGATGAGGCAAGACAATACACTGACCTCAAACATTTCTCATGTCTTCCTCGATGTAGTGGGGATGACAGATATGCCACAATGAAAATTATTTATATAGGGTGTACCCTGTCACCTTTCATAATTCTACTACTGCTGTGAAGAAAAGAAATGGAAGAAGGAAAACACCTTTCCCCCCACCTTTAAAGTCATTCCGGAGAAGCCTGCCTTGAACAGCAAAGCCCAGAAATGGAAGGATCGACGTTCTTAATCCCTCAACAAGTAACATTCTCTCTTTCTGATTTCAGTACAAGCTCAACACAAGTCAGGGTAATGTGGCATCAATGCCTGGCCCTGCACAGACACAGTAGGTCAGGCTGCCTTTCTAGGTATTTGCTGCTCTGTTGGTTCTGTCACTGGATAAATTTCCGCCTTTTCTCCAGAGGATGTTACAGGGACTGACGATTTTTTAAAACTGCATGTTCTAAAAATGATAAGGACAAGAGCCAAGAAATTGTGGTTATTCTGCAAGCTTTTTTTTTTTTTTATTCCAAGTTTATGTCTGGTGATTATATTTTCCAGACCAAACTTCACAACTCATGGTCTGAAATGGTACAAGATAACCTGCAATGAAAATATCACAAGTTATTTAAAATTGTAATTGTCCTAAAAAAGTCCAGGAAGTATGATTCGGGTAATTATACTTTACATAAGTACATTCTTTGACAGGTATCAGAATTACAGAAAAAATTGTCCTACTAATTAAGACAGAGCTATCCTTACCCCATCCTCCATCTGGTTCCCTATTGCTAGTTTGGTCTTTATCTCTGTATAAGAATTACTTGTTAAAGGTAAACTACCTTGGGACGCTTGGGTGGCTCAGTCAGTTAAGTGTATGACTTCGGCTCAGGTCACGATCTTGTTGTTTGTGGGTTCGCGCCCTGCATTGGGCTCTGTGCTGACAGCTCAGACCATGGAGCCTGCTTCAGATTCTGTGTCTCCTTCTCTCTCTGCCCCTCCCCTACTTGTGCTGTCTCCCTCTCAAAAATGAATATTAAAATACAAAAAGGTACACTACCTCAAAGCAAACAGAAAACGTCATAATAAACTTGCCCCAAACATACAAACGATCTAATGAGAGCTTTCCTATAGTTCTACTTAAAAAAAAAAAAAAAAAAAAAAAAAAAGTCATATTTAGAAAAAATTAAGAAGAAATAAAATGAAACATATAATGGTTATTTCTTGGTGGGAAGATTATCGCATAGCTTTCTTCTTCCAGGTTTCCACATTTTTCACATGTTCAACAATGGCCACTTACTTTTTTTTATAATCAGATAAGAAAAGGATTACAACAAAACTGAAAAGTTTGCTGGCCATACTGAATGACAAAATCTTTTCTTCCTTCATCCTTAACTCTAAATTACAGGTAACAAGTTACTCTAGAAGACAGACGTGTAAAAGCTGCTGCTCAAAAGATTTCAGACAAAAGAAGTTAGCTGAAAGACTTTATATTTGCTCTTGTCATGCAAAGAGAAAGGTGAGGAACACTTTATAAGGGCCATAACTGAATGGAAGGAACATTTTCAGAGCATCTACTAAAGGAGTGCCAGACCTTGATCTCACTAGCTCCATTTTTATGGATGAGGAAATTGAGCTTTACAAAGTTTGAGCTACTTGTCTAAGAGCCAAAGACACACACAGTAAGGTCCCCTGACTCCAAAGATTCTAGTCATGCTTTGCAAACTGCACTGCTCACTTCATGGGTCAAATGAGTCAGGTGAGACAGAGTGACTGGCCGAGGTTCATGCAACCAGTAAATGAAGCACCTGCAAGGTTCTTGAAGTCTGCCTGTGTCCAGTGATGCTCTCTGCATGTTTTTTAACATGCAGCCTGCAACCACACAGCTTATAATCAAGCAGTTGTTATAATCTAGTGAGGGTTAGGAGACGAATACACAAAAACACTAGGTAATCATGTGATTTAAATCTTAAGGTTAGGAATAAATTTATATTACAAAAAGCTTGAAAAACAGCAGAAAGAAAAAATATTACACACAGTTTTCTATTCCATCTTTTTTTCATATTTGTAAAGAATGTAATTTTTGTAAACATACTGCTGTGTGCTACTTTGAAAACTCAAGATGCCTGTTTTCTTTGTGCTGCATCACACTTCATTTTTATTGGCTGCCTAAGTAAATATACCATGGTGTGTTTAATCATTCCTCTACTGATGAACATTCAGGGTTGCTTCCAGTTGCTCTATTACAAACATGGCTGTGGTGATCACTGTAGTGCTTATGGCTTTTTCCATATTAGACTATTTCTTTAGAGGATTCCCAGAAATGGCATTAACTAGGTCAAAAAATGTAAGCATTTTATGGCTCTTGAAATATGCTGCCAAAATGCTTTCCAAAAAAGGCTGTACCTATTTACAATGACATCAGTTATATATCAGAAGATCTGTTTCACTGCTTATTCCCATCAGCATTATGGTCAAAACCATCTAGAAGCTATACTAAAATGAAGCTGAATGTTAATAGTAGCCATCTTAAAGCAATTATATGGCCCTCAAAAGGAAAGTCAACTACTTGATACAAGGTTTTAATTCTGAGAGGGAGTTTGGAGAAATGATTTAAAGCAGGGGGTCTGAAATAAGACTGCCTGGGCTCAGATCCTGGTTGAGCTCATTATTAACATGTGATTTGGGGAAAATCACTTCATTTTGCAAAGACTGAATCCTCCTATCTGTAAGATACAGACAGACACTACCCTCCTTAAGTTGTGAGGTCTAAATGAATGGAAACAGTGCCTGACCCACAGAGTGTGTTTACTGCTAGTTATAGAACCGTTAAGGGACTGAAAAGGCCACCTAAATTTGGGGGGCCACCTAAATCGACAGCGTTTTAGAGAAGAAATTCTATTCTATAGTAGCATTCACTAATGTCTTAGATACTTGTTATCCCAGAAGAGTAGGGACAGTGAGTGAACAATTTTATAAATACCGTCTATTGCTAGTTTTCCCTCTAGTTAGATACAGTCACTACCAAGTACATAAGTGAATATTCTAGCCAACATAAGGTTTCACACTTTTTTTTCTAGCTTAATAAACACACACCAATGCTTTCATGTTAATTTTATTTCTAACTAATACCAAAGCTGCAGGTTTTTCTGTGTAATGATTTATTATCAATACTTCATTGTCTGCCTGTTGATCCCTTTTTTCCACTGAATAAATAGAATGTGGTTATAGAACATATATGTTTAACATATATAAACATTGTTCATATTTTTGGATAAAAATTTTATCAGTTATACACACTATATATCTTTCCCATTTTTTTTTTACTTTCATTGAAAAAATTATTATGGAAAATCCCAAATATACAAGTAAGCAAAACTAGTATAATAAACTCCTATTACTCAACTTGGATAGGTTTAACAACTATCCTTATTCTGCCTTTGCTGCTTTCCTTCTGATATTGACACATTTCAGAAGAATAGCTATTATGGTGACAAACCTAACTGATCTCTGAAAATAGATTTTTGTAAATAGTCCTAAATTGATCTCTTATCCACAACAGGGACAAAAACCTAAGTCCATTTTCCTCAGGGTCCTAGCAAAATTCATTAAAGGTGATTCCTTTCACCTTTAAGTTATTCTTGGTTTGTAAGTTACACCTCCAAGTTCTGTAATATTTTATATTTTTGAAGCCTCTGTTTTATTCCCTGGTCTTGTTTTTCATTTTTAATACCAATGCTGTAACATTTATATTTTGTAATATTTTCAAGTAAATTAGAATGACTAGACTTTTAAACACTCATGTTCCCCAAAGATGTCAATGGAGGCTACTTCATTCAATCTATATGTGAATTTACAGAATGCTGCCATTTTTATTATACAATAACATTTCTCAAGCCAGGAGCAATGCAGTGTTTTTTTCTTCTATTAATTTTATTTTTTCTTCCTTTACAATTTAAAATATTTTCCCTTAGGGGCGCCTGGGTGGCTCAGTCGGTTAGGCCTTCGACTTCGGCTCAGGTCATGATCTCATGGTTTTTGAGTTTGAGCCCCGCGTTGGGCTCTGTGCTGACAGCTCAGAACCTGGAGCCTGCTTCGGATTCTATGTTTCATTCTCTCTCTGTCCCTCCCCCACTTGTGCTCTCTGTCTCTCAAAAATAAATAAATGTAAAAAAATTTTTTTTTTAATATTTTTCTTTAGTACATAAGCAACTATTCAATTATCAATAATGTTAAGTATATTTTGCTTTTCAATTTTTTTTTAACTTTTTAAAAAATTATTTATTTTTGAGAGACAGAGAGAGAGCATGAGCGGGGGAGGGACAGAGAGAGAGGGAAACACAGAAACACAGAATCTGAAGCAGGCTCCAGGCTCCAAGCTGTTAGCACAGAGCCTGACACAGGGCTCAAACCTACGAAACCAAGAGATCATGACTTGAGCCAAAGTCGGATGATCAATTGACTGAGCCACCCAGGCTCCCCTGCCTTTCAATTTGTATTTAACTTATGTTCTCAGTTTTATTGTTCTGTTACATTTTAGAAATTTCTGCTGTTAAATGTACAGCTGATTACAATATGCACTCAGGCGAGGGCGCCTATGTGGCTCAGTCCATTAAGTGGTTAACATTATATAAATCAGACTTTCAACACTCTCAAAGCAATTGGCTCAAGCTCCTTGCAGAGACCATCTTCCTTATTGACTTCTTGAGCAAGTGAATGATACTTTTCTAGTTCTCCTTTCACTTAGGCACATACCCTTTGGAGGTTTCAGATTACTGACCGTGAAATATGTGTTTCTGAATATTACATCTATTACTAACAAGACTCACATCACAACCTCAGGTTTCAGCAGTTCTAATACTTTCAAAAGCTGCTATGAAGACAAAATGACAACTGGCCAAATTAACCTCACAGAAATCTTCAAAAGCAGTACGAATTACTGTAAACTTCATAAAACAAAACCAGAAAATTTAACAAATTAGTACATTTGGTACACTTGGCAATTTGGTCATAGCAAACTGAATTTTAGAGAATTGGCTGTCTTCTGCAGAAAGAATCATGGACCAAAATATCATGTATGTTCTTCTACTTCCTAGTGTTGTTTAAAATAACAATATACACAGTTATTTTGATATGGTGTTTTTTGCAGTGTAAGGCACTCTGTAAAAACTTTATATTTAACTTCTTTAATCCTCTCAAGAAAGTTATGAGGTAGGAAGTGTATTCCTATCTTACAAATGAAGAAAATGAGACACAGAGATTATGAAATTTGCACATGTTCCCAAAGTTGTAAGAGCTGTATCAGGACTCGAATGCAGGACAGTGAGATCCAGAAAGAGTACACTTAACCACCATGGCATTTCATGTAACACAGAGAAAAAAGAATCATCAGAGATTTAAAAAAACAAGTTTTTGTTTTTGTTTTTGTTTTTTTTGCAGAGATAATGTGCTCTAAAAGGCCACAATGTGAATTGATAAGAACATAGACTGAATTTATAATCTAGTTGAGAACAAAGAAAATTAGTTAGCTGGCTAATGTAAGATAAAGCAAAGATCCCAACTAAATCACAATATTAAATTAGTCTATAATCCATCATAACAGAAATTTTCTTTTGTTGGGTGTTCTCTTCCGTTAAAAAAAAAAAGTATTAGGATTCTCTCACTGTAAAGTAGTTTTGCTCTGAAATTACTTTTCATTATCTTTAATGTAAACTATAACTTTAGGTTGAGTTAATGCCAAAAGCTCTTTAATATTGTTTGGGACAATTGCACAGCACTATAAATGAACTGCTTTTTATAGGCAATTGTGTTAATGAAATAAGTTATAAATGATATCACCATTTATTTCCTTTTTCTCCTTTGTCTATTTAACTAAGTCATATATTCACTATGTATATCTATGAGCAAAGAGAAAACAGGTTTAGTTTGCTTTTCTCCCTGGCAGTGAAATAAAGAAGTGACTTTGGTTGCTTCTCATTCAAATACAATATTAAAAAAAATACTTTTAGCCAATTGATTTTTGTGTAATAGTTTTGCTTCCTGGTACAACATTAGAAAACCTATTAATATAATTCAGACATAAACGAGTATAGGAAAAAACAAATCTCAATAGATTCAGAAAATATATTTGAAAACCACAACATTGATTCTAGGCAGAAACTCCTAGCAAACTATAAATGGAAGGGTATTTCTTTAATTTGATAAAAGGTTCATAACCAAATCCTTTATCATAGTTAATGATGAAGTACACAAAACTTATAGTCAAGAACAAAACAAGGAGGGGCGCCTGGGTGGCTTGGTCGGTTAAGTGTCTGACTTCGGCTCAAGTCATGATCTCACAGTCCGTGAGTTCGAGCCCCGCGTCGGGCTCTGTGCTGACAGCTCAGAGCCTGGAGCCTGTTTCAGATTCTGTGTCTCCCTCTCTCTCTGCCCCTCCCCTGTTCATGCTCTGTCTCTCTCTGTCTCAAAAATAAATAAACGTTAAAAAAAAATTAAAAAAAACAAAACAAAACAAGGATACTCACTATGACTGCTTAAATTCAACACTATACCTGGAAATGTTATATAATGCAATAAGACAAGAAAACTAAAAAAGATGATTAGAAATAGAGAAACAAAAAGTCACTGTTCCCAGTTGATGTGATTAAAAGACACTCTGAAAACAAACTATTACAGCTAATAAGAGAGTTCATCAAGGTTGCTGGATACAAAAATCAAAGTACCAAAATTAATTGAGTTATTTTATTTATTTTTTATTTAAAAAAATTTTTTTAATGTTTATTTATTTTTGAGAGAGACAGAGTGTGGAGCAGAGCAGAGGCAGACAGAGAGACACACAGAATCTGAAGCAGGCTCCAGGCTCTGAGCTGTCAGCACAGAGCCCAACTTGGGGCTCGAATTCACAAACCATGAGATCATGACCTGAGCTGATGTCAGACGCCCAACCAACTGAGCCACCCAGGCGCCCCTTAATTAAGCTATTACATGCCAGCAATAAACAATTAGTAAAAAGTAATAAGAGTTAAAAATTAGAATACCATTTATATGGCAAAAATTTAAATGCACCATAAAAGTAAAAAAGTGTAAAATCTTTAACAAAAAATTTTATAAAACTCTTGTCAGAGATAATATTAATTGGAAAGGAAAATAAACTTCTGCAAAAATAGCAATTCTCACTAATCTACTTTTTTATAGAGTTTAAGAATCATATCAAAGAGTCAAGGGCTAAGATTACCTAGGAAAAAACTAAAGACCAATGATTAGTGAAGACTTAAATTTTCTGATATTACAACTTAACTATAATGTAATTAACAGTAGGATGTTGAACTGTGATAGTTAATGGACAAATGAAATAGAAATAAACAGTCCAGCAAACAGACACACATATCCAGGGGCTTGCCATATGATAAATGTGGCATTTCTAATATATAATGCTGGGGAAGTTTGCAACCCATCTGAAAAAATTTACTTCATACCATACACAAAAATCAATTCCAGAGGACTTAAATACTTAAGGTACAAAGGCAAAAAATTTAAAACTTTTAGTGAAAAATAAAAAGAGGGTAAGTTCTTTACTACCCTAGGGTAGTGGAGACTTTCTTTAGAGACAAAAAAGTACAAATAAGACAAAGATTAAGAAACCTGACTACAGTACTTTAAAATGAAATCTTCAGGGCGCCTGGGTGGCTCAGAAGGTTAAGTGTCCAACTTTGGCTCAGGTCATGATCTCGTGGTCTGTGAGTTTGAGTCCTGCATCAGAATCTGTGCTGACAGCCCAGAGCCTGGAGCCTGCTTCAGATTCTGTTTCCATCGCTCTCTGCCCCTCCCCCGCTCTCGCTTGCTCTCTTTCTCTCTCAAAAATAGACATTAAAAAATTAATAAAGTAAAATGAAAATCTTCAAAAGACACCAGTAACAGAGTGAAAACACAAGCCAGAGATTGGGAGAGGATATTTCCCATACGTGTTAATAAAAAAGCACTAATAAAGTTATTAGTAACTAATAACTAATAAGTTATTGCTAATAACTTCACTAGTGCCTTTTATTTGTAACCTATTCAGTATAAAAAATTCATATAAATCAACAAAAAAAGATTTAAAAACCCAATAGAAATGAGGAAACAAGAGTGGGCAATAAATGTAGATATAAAAAGCTCAAAATCACTAGAATCAGGGAAATGCAAAATAAGATGATAACGAGCAAATGGACTAATGATGCTAAGTACTGAAGAGAATATAGTAAAAATGGAGTATAAATTGGTGTAACTCTCAAGAATTTGGCAATACTAATAATATTGAATACATACTTTAAATATACTAAGCTAATAAAGGCATGTATAGGTATGATGCACATCAACTTGAGGAAAGTAGTAAGGGAGGAAAAGCAAAGGTTGGTGATTTTAACCTTAGATATAACTATGTCTTTAAAAAGTGGGTAAGGGGAGCAAGGAGATCTGGTTTTTTAAAAAAGGCAAACTATTTACAACTATTTAATATTAGTAACAAGTGCTAAGGTGTCTTTTCTGTATTGTTACCAGAAACTTCCGCAGACATCAGAATTATTTAATTATACCTTTCCTACCATTGTCAAAATCTGTAGTGCTGTTTTCCTTATGACAAAAGTCTCATGGTACAAGATATGGCCTTGGGCAGGGGGAAAGGAAAGAAATAAAGATAACTCCCAGATTTTTAGCCTAAAATTTTGAGATTATGTTAGTACCTTCAGTGAACTCCTTGATGCTTCCTAGTCTTATGAAGTTTAGTAAAACACTTCCCTAACAAGATTTGGCAAGGCTTTATAATTTTACAAGAAGTTTTTCAAGTGATGTTGAGCGTTATTTAATTACCAGAAATGTTATATTAATATGATGGCTATATTTATAAGATATACATATTCATAAAAATACACAGTAATGCTGACACTTGGAAAGGAATTCTAAAAATAAAATTAGACCACAGCTCAGAAAGGAGTAGCAACTGGAAACTTCATTGTATGAATTACCTTCACAAACAATAAGAATTACTGACAAATATTTTCTATCCAGTATTTAATTAGTCCTTTCCCAACAACTGAATAAATGTTATTGATACTAACTTAACTGTCAAGGCCCAAGATCACACAATTAATAACAGACTGAATTTGCACTCAAACCAGCACAAGTTCTAACTGCTTTCTCTTAAATCTTTCCACTAATATACTAGTAGGAAACCTATGATAGTGTACTATATTAAGAGCAACATATTTAATATGGATAGGAAAAAAACTTAAGAATCTTAGAAACAAAAGTGACTATAATTTGTTCTAGTCATCTTTTCCCTCAATATTGCTTTCCTGTTGTACCACTAACCCCTGCTAGCTTACTTCTAAGGCAGACAGCTTGGGATTAAGACTACTGACTTACTGACTACTAATTAAGACTACTGACACTGTCATTTCTATATCCCTGAGAAGTTGTACCCTAGTGCATTTTAACATTAAAAAATATATTTCCTAATGATAAAATCTACAGATTTAAAAAAAAAATTTAATTCTTTTTCCCAGCCTTGCTTATGTTCATTGGACTCTTAGCTTCCATAAAAATCATAAAATATTGAGGTTAAAGGGGCCTTTAAACTTGGAATGGATCATAGAACTAAATGTAAGAGCTAAAACAATAAAAACTTCTGGGAAGTACATGCAATATAAATACAATACATGCTACATACATAATTTTTAATTTTCTAGTAGGTAAATTAAGAAAGTAAAAGGAACAGGTGAAATTAATTTTAGTACTATATTTCATTTAACCCAATATATCTAAATTTTCAACATAGAATTGATATAAAATATTAATGAGACATTTTTACATTACTTTACGGTACCAAGTCTCCAAAATCTAGTGTTAACATTATACTTGCAGCATATTTCAATTCAGATGATAAATTTTCATCTGAAATACTTAGTATGTATTGAGATTTCATAAAACTTACAGTTGAAAAAGTAGATCCACATACTCAAGTTCTTTCAAACATACTTAAAATTTTCTCAATAATTGAATTATCAGCTTTTATTAAAAATTTTTTTTTAACATTTATTCGTTTTTGAGAGAGAGAGAGACACACAGACAGACAGAGTGTGTGCAGGGGAGGGGTAGAGAGAGAGGGAGACACAGAATCTGAAGCAGGCTCCAGGCTCTGAGCTGTCAGCACAAAGCCTGATGTGGGGATTGAACCCACGAACCGGGATATTATGACCTGAGCCGAAGTCATCCAACTGAGCCGGAGCTCAACTGATTGAGCTACCTATGTGCCCCGAGTATCAGCCTTTAAAGTTTAATTAAAATACATTTTAAATTTCAGTTCCTTAGTCATAATAGCAACTTTGTGTTTAATAGCCATATACCGCTGGTGGATACTCTACTGGACAGGGCGACTCTAGTAAAACAGAGGAAAATCTTTGTGCTTTATGTTAGCCAAAAATTTTAGATTAGACACAGAACAAGAACCATAACAGAAAATCTATAAATTGAACTTAATTGAAACTTGAAACTTTAGTTCTTCAAAAGACACTCTTCAGAAAATGTAAGATAACTCAGACTGGGAGAATATACTTGCAAAACACGTATCTCATAAAGAACTTGAAAGCAGAAAATAAAATAAAATAAAATCCTTACAACTTCAAATCTTTTCAAATGAAAAGATGCTCAATATTAGTCCTTAGAGAAATACAAATTAAAACCACAATAGGATACCACTACACTTTTACTACAAGGGTCAAAGTGAAAGACTGACCAGAGCTGGCAAGGAGGCTGAGCAACTCGAAATTTCATATACTACAAGCATAATGTTTTTGAGATTCATCCTTCTTGTTGCTCTCAGCAGGTCATTCCCTTTTATTGCTAAAAAGTATTCCAATGTATGGATGTACCAGAATTGGCTTATGCATTCACAAGCTGATGGACATTTGGGTTGCTGTTCCAGTTTTTGCCAAGTATTAATAAAGCAGTTATAAGACATTTACATTATAGGTTTTTGTAGGGGCATATAATTTCATTTCTCTTGGGTAAATACTTAATAGTGACATTTCTGGGTTAAATGTTTAACTTTATAAGAAACTACCAAACTGTTTTCCAAAGTAGAAATTTATTTTTAGCTTAAAAAAAAAAATCAGTCAGATTTTATTGCTGGGCTGTGATTAGTTCTAGGCATAAAGTATTAGTTTTTAACTTTGCCTCTAATTTGTTATTAGTCCAAATCCCTAAATTCTCTGGGCCTCAAATTTCTTTACCTGATGAATGAGACTTAATTAGATTATTTCTAACCTCTCTCTTAACACAAAAATGTTCCTTTTCATCATTCCATCATTTCCCTGGGTGGACTGCACCCTCACTCTTTTATATAACCTGTCATCAAGATGTGTTTATACCACTGTGTTGTTTACAATTGACTTTCTGAAAACATAATACACAATTTATAAGATCATCTAGTCCAAATACCTCTTTGAAAAATGAGGAACCTAGCTCTTAACAGGGCTTGTGAACTTTCTTTGAACCAACACCCCTGAGTGTACATACACTTGTTGCCATGGATAGTTACAGCTCACTAGGAGATACTCTATGCCCCAATAGAGATGTATAAGATTCTTAGTGCCGCAGGGAAAGAGAGCACACTCTATTGAGAATCTCCACCTTGTACCACACCATCCTGAGTTAAAAATGGTTACCGCTGAGCCAAATTTGCCTAATTTGGAACTATTACCTCTGCTAAGGATTTTCGGCAAGGCTCTCCAACACTCAGAGATTTCTATAAATACATCTCAATTTTATTTGGTAATCTTGCACTTTCTTTCGCTTTCCATCTTGATTCTATCTTGCAGGAGAGCTGTTAAATGTGCCAATCATACTCACTGTTAAGCTGACTACACAGCTGGATAGAGGGATAATTTTCCATTTGAGCAGAGAATCTGCAGCATGCATGGTGAACACAGTGAAGCCACTTTCTGGTTGGAGAGTGGCTAGATAACACACACAGCTGGGGAATTGACACTTATGGCTGCTCCTTCATGCTTATCCTCTTCTCTGACTTGACTCTTCAGTAAATGCGTAAAGCAGCGGAGAGTGGTCATAGAAAGAAAACAGCCCAACTTAAGTTCAGGAAGGGTGGGAATGTTGGCAGTCAATATTAAAGAGAGAGGGAAAATAGGCAGGAGTTGGCTTGGGAGCAAACATCATTGGCTGTCTGGTACCAGAACTTTAAAAATGTTACAAAGTAATTAGAGTTGATGGTAAAGAAATTCACAGAGCTACGCATATGACCTCATTTATGTAAATATATAGATGTAATTAAAAAAGACTGAGCGCATATACCAACTGGTAAAAGTGGTTACTGCAGGGGAGAGGGTGGTTGACAATACTACAACTTTCACTTTCTACTTTAGCTACTTCTTATATATACACTCTTGAGTTCTTTTTAAATTTTTATTTTTGGTGTTTATTTTTGAGAGAGAGAGAGAGAGAGACAGAGTGCGAGTGGGGGAGGGGCAGAGAGAGAGGGAGACACAGAACCTGAGACAGGCTCCAGGCTGTGAGCTGTCAGCAGAGCCTGACACAGGGCTCAAACCCATAAACTGTGACATCATGACCAGAGCCGAAGTTGGCCACCCAGGTGCCCCTTGAATTCTTTTTAAAACCAGATTTCAACCAGATTTTTGGGGGGATGGGGGGAAGAACCAAGACATTTTTTTTTTTCTCTTTGGGAATACAGAGCAATTACCACAGAAGTTTCTATTAGAGACAACATTTTAAAAGGTTGACAGCAAACAGGTAACAGCATTTAGAGGAAAGGAAATAAGGAATATGGGATATAAAGATAAGGTTAGAAATAGTTAATGATAATAATAAATTAAAAAAATAAGTACTACTCTAACCTAATCTCTCACACTATGGATATATCTACACTTCAAAGCAAAAGCTGTGGTCCACAACCACCAAAAAGAAACTGCGTTAAAGATCATACACGACAGGCCTACATGATGCTTCTGTTCCATAATGTTTGTTTTATTTGAGATTGCTTCTCAGGTGTTTAATGAACATTATTAACCCAGTATGTCCTATAAGAACAAAAGTAGCAAGGGTGATAAAAGTGCTAGTAAAAAGCAACATATGAATATGATGGATAAAAGTAAAGATACCATTAAAAAGGGAGAGAGAGAGATGGAAACTACAAGTATTATTTATGGGATGAATAATTTAGAAGCAGAGGCAAGTTAAGGACAATAGAATTTATACGAGTTGCTGAAAATCCACAGCAATGACAATGGGTGAGAAAAAAGGAAAAAGGTTAATAAAATGGTACACCAGTAAGTGGCTAAGAAGATCAGCATCAACAAGGAGAATCATTATTCGTTTAACATTAATTCAAGAGTAAGCTAGTTTATTCTAGTCACGTTATGTTGGGATGAGAACTGAGTGTTGTATGTAAGCGATGAACCATGGGAATCTATCCCCAAAACCAAGAGCACACTGTATACACTGTATGTTAGCCAATTTGACAATAAATTGCATTAAAAAAAAATAAAAATAAAAACGTTGTGCACTCCCCCCAACCCAAACCACAGATAATGCATTGGTTCAAACTTCAGTGTCCAGACAAATGTGGACATCAAAGTCAACTGTGAAGGAGAGGGCACAGATACCATGGTCACTAGGGAGTTCCCTGTGGCACGTGGGTAGGTAACTGGCAAGAGGTGTTACCTAACTGAACAGACTTTCAATGCTGACAAAACTGTGCTGTTTAGTGGGAAGGTGTCAGGTATAATTAGGGGACAAGCCCCTTTTATTCCTTTAGATTTTCAAAGAAATGGATTTAAAAACTGCTTTTGATTAAGTGAAGAAGTTTATAAAAACAGCTACCATTTATTGAACACTTTATGCTGGGTCCCTCACATGCATTTATGTCTGGACAAAAATCAGGCAATCAGCAATGTTTTGGGGTCTGGAAAAGGCTTTTCAACCAAAAAATTTCCTACTAATCACACCAGTTAACATGTCAGGGATCAGAGTAAAGGAAAGGGTTTTGGGGACACCTGGGTAGCTCAGTCAGTTAAGCCTCTGACTCTTGATTTCGGGTTAGGTCCTGATCTCATAGTTCATGAATTTGAGCCCTGTGTCAGGCTCCGTGCTGGCAGTGCAGAGCTTGCTTGAGATTCTCTGTCTCCCCATCTCTCTGCCCCTCCCCTGCTCCTTCTCTCTCTCAAAAGAAATAGACATTAAAAAAAAAAGTTTTCATTTGCCTGTACCATCTGGGTCCTTGGGAGAGAATAGAAGAGGCAGCTTCTTTTACTAATTAATACTGAGCCTGCAAAAATGGCAACAGGGAGACCCACACTTACTGGGGAAAGCAGTTTGATTTTGATTTTCAGTTTGTTGTAGTTGATAAAGTATATCTTTAAAAATCTTTGTATGGAATACTAGAGAGAGATTCTAAAACTTTAGGGAAATATTTGATATAATCTTGGGGTAGAAAAGGACTTTTAAGTGTCATCCTAAAGCCATGATCCTGAAGAAAATAATAAAAGATGTGTTTATTTATGTGAGAAACAAAACAAGGCAAAAAAAGAAAGAAAGATATACTGGCAAAAACTATAAAACCAGGAATTGATATCCTTAATATATAAAGAACTCTAATAACTGAGAAAAAGACAAAGATTCCAAGACAAAAATGAGCCAAAATCAGAAACAGGCAATTTGCAAACGAAGGCCAACAAAATACTGAAATCACAAAACACCAAAAACAAATGAAAAGCTGATCAACCTACAAGTAATGGAAGTGTAGATTAAAACTACAGAGAGGAAATGGTTTGTCCAAACACTCACATAAAGAAACTAATCATGAGGACGTGGGGAAATGGAAACTCAATTATTCCTGGTAGGTGAAAATGAAAGGACTTCTGAAAAGCAGAAATGAATCAAAATTTAAAATGTGCATGTGTAGTCCTTGACCTTGCAATTTTACTTAAGGAATTTACTTACAGTAAGACAAAAACCAGGTGGGTGAAAAAAAAAAAAAAAAGGCAAATAAAAATATGTTCTCTTCAGCATTGTGCAGGATAATAGGGGATGGAAACCAAAATATTCAACAGCAGACTAAATTCACATAATGCAATACTATAAAATGCTCCAAATGAGCGATATACATATTTAAAATGGAAATGCTTGTGACACTATTGTCCCATTATCTGTATCTCCTTCTGTCTTTTTTTTTTTTTTAATTTTTTTTTTTTTTTTAACGTTTATTTATTTTTGAGACAGAGAGAGACAGAGCATGAACGGGGGAGGGTCAGAGAGAGGGAAACACAGAATCCGAAACAGGCTCTAGGCTCTGAGCTGTCAGCACAGAGCCCGACGCGGGGCTTGAACTCACAGACCGCGAGATCATGACCCGAGCCGAAGTCAGACACTCAACCGACTGAGCCACCCAGGCACCCCATCTCCTTCTGTCCTTTTAAAGGAGAAACCCAAATCTCAGCTGGAATTATGGCCACCTGGAATAAAGGCTATTTCCTAGCTAGTCTCTCTTGCAACTAGATTAGCAATGTAAATCCTGGTCAAAAAGATAGATCAAAGTGGAATATGCAACTCTGAGAAACTAACAAAGGGAAGGTGCATGTCTTTCTTTGCCTCTTCCTCCTTCCGCGAAATAAGGACTTGATGGCCTTAGATGAAAAAGTCACACTGGATCACAAAGAGTAAGCCACATATTGAAGATGGTGGCAATAAGGTGTCTAAGGATGATGGACCTGTTATATCAGCTCTGGACTATTTACCCTCAGACTTCATTATGTAAGAGAGAAACAAACATCAACCCTATTTAAGCCATGATTATTTCAGGCTTCCTATCATTCAGAGTGGAATCTAATCCTAAGAGATTTATAACTTTAGAGTTACTGATATAGAAGGATATCAGTGCACACATCCACCACAGATTACCTGCCAAAATGTTAAACGGTGATTACTCTAAGCAGTGAGATTACAGGTGATTTTTGTTTCCTCCTTTGTATCTTTCAATCATATTATGAAAAAAAAAATTTATGTATTGATTCTACAATAGTTATTTTTATTTTCAGAAAAGCATTCTAAAAATTCGAGTGAATTAAAAACCAAGTTTTATTTAGTCCCTCTGCAGAACTCTGATAATTCAGATTTTCTTTTTAAAAGAAACCATGTTGTGTTTGCCCGACAGTCTCCCACTGAATTGCAGTGGCTTGCCAAGCCCAGAAATAGGTTTTACCAGGCTGAATTTCTCAGGGTTCCTTCAAGAACCCTACAAAGAGATGGTAATCTCACAGGCAGCTTGCCAGTCCTCTACAAATTGCTCTTTATCATGGGGGGAGGCGGGGTGGGCATAGGTTAGCCAACAAGTCAACAATTTCATCCTCCAAAACTTTCAGGTCAACAATGTGTTGAGTTAAAGAGGCCAGACATAAATGAGAACACACATGAATGCATAACTAGATAAAAATTCATCAAACTATAAGCACACTTGAAATTTATGCTAGTTTAAATGTACGAAAATTATATTTAAAAAAATCCAAGGACAGCATCACACTTTCTAGTGATTTATCTATATTCAAGCTGTCGATGTAACCAAGAATATTCTATGCATTTATCAATTCTGTAGGAATGGGACCCTTGCCCAGCTTTTTCTCAATAGAGGTGAATGTCAAGGAATTCACTGTTTCTGTTCTCTCCTTTTTTTCCTACCTGGGTATTGTTCTTCTATGGTGCCCATCAATTTGTCCCACTGATTCTCCAAATCCCTTTCACCTTCTGATGTATTTATGAATTCTGTTATTGCTTATGAGGTCCTCGTAAAGTACTTAGAAAAATCTTGTCCTAAGTAGGGTAATTCTGACTTTGTGCTTACTTTGATGCATTTGCTATCTTTCCTAATGCTTCTTAATTATATTTCACTTTTCAAAATATTTTCTGTAACTGCAATGAACCATACTTCTCTGATTTCACATTCCGAAGTTTTTCTTAAGTGTGTAAAATATAGTTCTTCCAATTCCTTTGACCTAGATTTCCAAAGGGATAAATTAAAAACTCTAGGTGTTTAAACATTCTTACTTTAAAGCTCCAAAACTTCATTGAAATATATATATATATATACATACACACACACACACACATATATATATGTATATATATATGTGTATATATATGTAAATATCCTTACTCTGTGACTGTCCAAACCACTAAGTCTCGTATTCAAAGCCACCACTGTGGCTTCAATCTACCTTTCCAACTTTTGTTTCTCAGAAAGTTCACCCCTGACTCCAATGGCAGTGACACAAAACTCTTCTGACATATTTGCCAGCCAGCATACCTTTCAAGGCCAACTCAGATTTTACTCTTCTAGACAACTTTGATTTTCTGGTTGCAATACATCCTTCATAATCCTAAACTTACAAACCCTACTACTGCCTTTTATCAAAGTCTGTTACTAAAACTACATACACTCTCACATACGTACACAGTATACATATACATAGTATACTGTATAAATATACTGTATCCATGGTTTGTTAAATAGTGAGTTATTGATAGTAGGATCGATCTCTTACTCATCTTTAGTATGTCCCATGACATCAAGGAGGTTTTGTATGTGATAGGCATTTAGTAGCATTTGTTGGACTGTACAGCCAAACAAAGGATTTTTGTTACTGCTTCTCTTTTCTGTTAATTTTAACTATCACATAGCCATTCATCAACAGTTTCTTCCTACTGGATCTACAGAGCTTGAATCAAACACAGCTTAAAATAAATAAGCCCCTGCCTAGGGCTCTGAACCCTTTTGTTTCTACAGAGATTTTTTTTGTTGTTGGTGGTGGGGTAATTATGTTTATTTTAACAGACCAATTTGTTTACATTTCTTGCCTTTATCAGGCCTGTCTCTTAAGTACAGAGAGAGAAACTATTTCTGGCTGTTCTGTTTTCTAAGGAAACCCTGCAATTTTCTCTTAAGGTCACAGAAGTCTTTTACTTCTGTGAATCTGCTATACACCACCCAAGACTTTAAGTTCTAAAAACCATTGTTTTCTCAAAAGTCTGGAAATGGCTTGCAAGATATAATTAGCTGACTAGAACAAACAATACCCTACAACACAAATAGATCTTCCCCTTAAAAAATAACTTATTGTTGGTCTATGTGAAAGAATCTCACTTTCTTAGTGACTAGAAAATTCTAGAGCAAGAAAGTAGCTAGTTACAGCATGTAAATTAAAATATACAAAAATTTCAAGCCAAAAGTTGATCTAATAGTGACATGTCGAATTAAAGCAGCATATCCATTGGTGTCAGAAATAGAACAGAGAGGCCTACCACTACCACTCCTGTTCCAAACTATCCTGCAAGTATAAGCCAATGTCATTACACCACAGGAAAACAATGAGTTTAAAAAGATTCTCTGCTATGGGGCGCCTGGGCAGCTCAGTCGGTTAAGCATCCGACTTTGGCTCAGGTCATGATTTCACGAGTCCCGTGTCGGGCTCTGTGCTGACAGCTCAGAGCCTGGAGCCTGCTTTGGATTCTGTGTCTCCCTCTTTCTCTGACCCTCCCCATTCATGCTCTGTCTCTGTCTCAAAAAGAAATAAACATTAAAAAAAAAAAATAAAAAGAAAAAAGATTCTCTGCAAAGTTATACACCTGGAAGACCCGTAAGAATTAGTTGGAAAAACTACTAAAAATTAAAACAATTCAACAAGGGGCTGTAGAGAGAATACAAGAAAGAAATACCCATCTTATATGTAAACTATGTAGGAAAAGATTCCAATTACAGTAACAACAAAAAAAGATGTTTAAGATTTAAAGGAAAGCACATTTGTTCTTAGACTCAATTATATGTTGAAAGAAATAAGTCACTTCTCTCCTTACATTTTATAAATTTAACCCGATTCCAATAAAAATAGAAATATTTTAGTGGGAACTAATAATTTTAAATTTTATATGACATCTAAAATTCTAAATTTTATACAAAAAATAAATGTTTGACAGCAGTCTGGAAAATTCTAAAGTGAAGAGCAATGAGTGGGAACAAGTACTATAAGATATTAAAATACATTCTAAAACTACAAAAGATGAAATAGTTTAAGTACTGTAAAATTAATAGATCAAGTGGGATAAAAGAGTTGAGAAGGAAATAGAAACATAGATGCTTTTGTAAACACATAGAAGTATGTTCTACATCTTACACCTAGGAGGAAAAAAATTTTTAAAGTCTAATGACACACTATTTTTTCACTTTTCAGTGAGAAAAATATAAGACAGTGTGATGGTTACATTGCAGTGGTACACCGGGCTATGCTGCTGGAGAGTGTAATCTGATAGGTCTCTATGGGGGCATTTTGGCAATAAAATGAAATAAAAAATGCACATACCCTTTGAAACACCCATTTCACCCAGAAATGTATCCTACATACATCTAGAGATGCTCACAAAGGAGATCATCCTGCAACATGATTTCTAATTGCAAAAGATTGGAAACAATGAAATGCTCATCACTGAAGGTTTGGCCAGATAAATTATGGTATATCTAAACAATAAAAGACTACCAACTGATTTTTTTTCTAGCAATAGTATGATATATTTTTGAGATATGTTGACACTAATTTCATGTTATGTCTTATATTAGCAACAAAACCATGCCCTAAACAATGAATGATTTCAAAATCATTGTGAGGGATGTAGGTGCAGGGAGTAGAACTGTATCTTCCAGCCCAACATCCATAATTCTAAACACAGCCTTTAGACAATGAAAATACAAAATGTCTGTTAGAAATATTTTTAAAGTATCTGAAAGGAGCACTGAAAATATTTTATTGCCTAGCATGAAAGTATTGTGAAAACAGATGACCCAAGATCTTATCGAATGCAGACTCTGACTCATTAGGTATGATTATATAGTGTTTTATAAAATGAAGCCGTGGTAGATATTGATATGAAATGATAGGTAAGATGCATTTCTAACTTAAAAAAGAAAAAGGAATTCACAAAACCAGTGTGGGTGGGATCTCACCGTGTATGTAAAAAAAAATTTTAAAAAAGGATGGAAATTTTATATATGTAAGTCCACAGAATATCTCTGAAGGGTACACAAGAAACTGATCACTGAGACTGCTAGTGGGGAGGAAGACACAGATAGGAGATCTCTTCATTTTTTTTTGTCCCTTAAACTTGTTGTACAGTTTACCCTTTTTAAAAGTTAAACAATGTACGTGTATTACCTATCTAAAAAAATACAAAAAGATGCTCAACATCACCAAACATTACGGAAATGTAAATCAAAGTCACAGCGAGAAACTAGTTCACACCCAATAGGATGGGTATTATCAAAACAACTGAAAATGACAAGTGTTGGCAAGTGGTGAAGATGTGGAGAAATTAGAACACCTGTGTCTTGCTGCTCAGAATGTAAAATGGCGCAGGTGCATATGCTGTGAAAAACAAGTGTGTTCATTCCTCAAAAAGTTAAACTGAGAATTACCGTGTGATCTAGCAATTTTATTTCTGGGAATATATCCCAAAGAATTCAAACAGAGATCTGAAGAGGTATTTGTACATCCATGTTCAAAACAGTTTTATTTGCAATAGCCAAAAGGTAGAAATGACCTAAGCGTACACAGATGAATGGATAAACAAAATGCGTTATACACGGTTGATGGAGTATTATTCAGCCTTGAAAAGGAAGAAAATTCTGACACATGCCACAACATGGACAAACCTTGAAGATATTATGCTAAGTGATGTCTGGAGATCAACGGTGATGGTCACACAACAATGTGAATGTACTTAATGCAGCTGAACTGTATGCTTAAAAATGGTTAAAACAGTTAATCTTATGTGGTGTATATTTGACTATAATTTCTAAAAACCGTAACACACAAAGAGAAAATCTGGAGACCTATATAGCAAGTAAAGAAAGTGAATCAGTCAATTAAAAATCTGTCCATAAAGAAAAGCCCAAATGACTTCATTGATGAATTCTATCAAACATTTAAATAAATGATATCATTTCTTTGAGCATTCTTCTAGAATACAGAGAAGGGAACATTTCCTAACTCACTCTATGAGAACAATATTACTCTGATACCAAAACCAAAGATCTCATAAGAAAACTACCGAACAGGGGCACCTGGGTGGCTCAGTCAGTTGAGCACCTAACTTCAGCTCAGGTCATGATCTCACTGTGAGTTTGAGTCCCACATTGGGCTCACTGCTGTCAGCACAGAGCCCGCTTTGGATCCTCTGTCCCTTCCCTGCTCACTCTCTCAAAAATAAACATTTATTAAAAGCAAAAAAGAAAAGAAAAGAAAGAAAACTACAGAATATCTTTTGTGAATATACATGCAAAAATCCTCAAGAAAATACTAGCAAACCAATTCCATTAATATGTTTAAAGGATTATACATCACGACCAAATGGGAATTATACCTAGAATGAAAGACTGACTTAATATTCAACATTCAATCAAGGTAACACACCATAATAATAAAGGACAAAAACCATACAATCCTCTTGACATGTAAAGAAAAAGCATTTGGTAAAATCCAAGACCCATTCATGATAAAAATGCTCCATAAACTAAGGATAGAAGGGAACACCCTCAACCTGATCTACAAAAAAACCAAAGCTCATATCTAATCCAGTAAAGACTAAATCCCTTCCCCTTCAGACGGGGAACTGGGAAAAGATTGGCAGGGATGTCTGCTCACACTGCTTCTATTCAATATTTACTGGAGGTTCTAGCCAGTGCAATCATGCAAGAAAAAGAAATGAAAATATGGAGATATTAGAAATGAAAACTCTCCACACATAATAGCCCCAAAGTGAAAACAATCCAAATGTCTATCAAATGGTTCATGGATAAACAAAATGTGGCATACTCATATAGTGGAATATTATTGAGCAACATATGCTACAACATGGGTGAACCTCAAAAACATTATGCTAAGTGAAAGAAGTCAGACACAAAAGACTGTATACTGTAGGAGTCAATTTATATGAAATGACAAGAAAGGGCAAATCTACAAGACAGAAAGTAGATAAGTGATTGAGCCTGGAGATAGTAATGGGGATTGACTGCTAATGGGCACAAGGGATCTTTTTGGAGTGACAGAAATATTCTAAAAGTGGATTTTGGCGACTATTGCATATTTCTGTAAGTTTACTAAAAGTTACTACATAGTACCCTTTAAATGCATGAATTCTGTGGTATGTAAATTATACCTCAATAAAATTG
The DNA here is from genome assembly GCF_018350215.1 of Panthera leo. NCBI lineage: Eukaryota > Metazoa > Chordata > Mammalia > Carnivora > Felidae > Panthera > Panthera leo. The sequence goes on from NC_056682.1 coordinate 50,223,524, forward strand.
CTTTAAAAATGTAAAAAAAAAAAGGGTAGGGGTTATAATATCTACATTACTAAAAAAATTTGTAAATGTTTATTCATTTTTTGAGAGAAAGAAAGAGAGAGCGCAAGTTGGGGAGTGGCAGAGAGGGAGGGAGACACAGAATCTGAAGCAGGCTCCAGGCTCTTAGCTGTCAGCACAGAGCCTGATGCGGGGCTCAAACCCACAAAGTGAGAGATCATGACCAGAGCTGAAGTCAGCTGCTTAACTGACTGAGCCACCCAGGTGCCCCTCCTCTACCTTATTAACACTACTGCTTGTTTACTCCTATTTCCACATGTTGGAAAAACATAGGGAAGGAAGACTTATTAAATTAGAACATCTAATTATGCCTTCCTCTATTTCACTGAAATTTAAAAAAATGCAAAAATATTGTATTTCGGAAAAGAGAATCTCTGCTTGGGCCATAAATCTGAGGAATGGATTATGCAAGACCTTTTATTATTCACCTCCTCCCACTCTTTCATAAACATGAATGATGAAAAATAAACTGTACCTTAAGGGCAAAAGGGGTGTTCGTTTTGCAACTTCTATTAAAAAAAACACTTTCTTGAATATCATCTATCTGATTATATATCCTTGAGAGAGCTAAAGTTCATTCAGTTGTGCATTCAATAAATTTAAATGTTTTAGACCTTACAGGCATTTCCTTCAGATATATGGTCAATCAGGGACAATTGAAACTTCCTGTTTTTCTCACAGTAAAGTTCCCACCACATAGTTCTTAGACTTGATCACTGAGTGTCTTGGGGTTTTCAAACTGACTCTTTTCTTCTTACAGTGTTTCTTATTTCCCTTCATCCTTTTGGTTTGCAGCGTTGCCTTTTTTCTTAATCTCTGAAAATTCTGGCCCTTTTTCTTAGCCCTTCCTGATACATCAAGTTCTAGCTTCATCTCACAGGTTATTCCTTTTCTGGGGATGATGGGGGATCTCATCTGTCATTTACACACACCTGGTCTGGTTGCCTTTCCAGCCCATTTGATCCCAAAATACTGCCATCTTAATTACTACACCCATGCGCATCAGCATTTTCAAAGCAACACCAAAAATTCTTTAAAAAATTCCTTTTAAAGACTTTCATGACACCACTGTTTTATCTGAAGAAACGTGTTCCCCTTTCCAGTACATTTTCCCACATCCATACATCATTACTGTAAGGACGTTTTACTAAATATGGCTGAAGTCTAAGAGACAAGAGGGCGTGTGGATTGATGAAAGGAAGTTGCATTAGGAAGACACATAGTAAGAGTAAAGAAACAGATGGCATTGTTGGCAAGGGGGAGTTAATGCATTCTCATACGCTACTGGTACAATGGTAAACTAGCAGGCAAGTTGGCCATAATTGTTAAAATTTTAAGAAGGAATGTTCTTGGGTACAATTAAATGCATTGTTTGGCCATTACATTAAAAAAATGCTTGAGCCAGTGCCCAATGACATCTCCACATCAGGAAGTTCACCGTAATATTGTTTGAATTGCACCAGTAAGCCCACTAGACATTACCTTTCATAAAGGCAGGGAGTAAATCTGTTTTGTTCACTGCAATATACCCCGTACCTTGAGCAATGCCTGGCACAGAGGAGGAAGGTGTTCAGGAATATTTGTTGAATGAATAAATGAATCATAATGGAGATCTGAGGGGTAGTTTGTGCCTGGACCTCAGTTGGTATTTAGCACGCCAGGAGCAAATTTTCCATTTGGAATACTGTATTTTACTGATTTTCAGGCCATGCTACACTCCTGGCCTTTGTCTGCCAAGTACACTCTACTGATCATCAGAGACAATGATAGCAGGATTTGAGTGCTCAAAGCAAACCAGTCACAAAACAGATGTACTACTGCAGTTATATGCAACACTAATGATGTCATGCTTACATTGAGAGCCAATATAACTATTTCAATTCAACCATTATTTTCAACTATCATTACTGAAAAAAATCTATGATTGGTACACTTTTTTTTTTTTGCATTAAGTATAAAAGATTTATTCACAGTAATAATTATGACTTTGAAATGTCCGAAAGTAAAATATCTGTTTTTATCTCACAGCACTGCTGAACAAAGTATGTGACTTGGCCTTATGTTACACATTGCTTTTCAGTTTGAGGAAAGAAAGGAAAAACACCTATCATACCAAATACCAAGGTGGTGATAAAACATGACCTTTCTGAAGCTCAAAATGATATTACATCAAAAAGACACACGAGGGCACTCTAATCAACCAGCAAAAAGAAATAGAAAAGAGTGAAATCAGGTTGACATTTTAACAATCAATCTGAAATAGGTGAATTAATAAGCACTGGTAAAATTGTGAATGTTGGTAATTTATAGCAAGAGATTTTCTATTCTTCACCCAAGTTCTAAGAAGCCTAAAGGATTCTGCAATTCTGTAAACTGGAGAAATAAAATATCACTCTCAGATCCAAGTAAGGATTAACCACACCCATCCTAATAATTTGTTACATTGACTTTGTGGTAGAATTTGCCCCTTTCAAGTAAAGATCTTGTAGATCATCTACAATTCCAGTTGGTATTTTATCTGTCCTCCACAGGGAACAGTCCATGAATCCATTTCTCTGCTCCATCTGTTTTCCTAGGAGAAATGGTGAGTGAAAAGTTTGAGCCTTCCCCCAAATGAAATAGCACTTTGTATAAAGGAGACTAGATCACTGAAGAACATCTCCTGGCCTTCTTGAATTTTTTAATTTGTAAATACAACTATAGCATACAATTTCCTCCATCAAATTAAAAAAGTATAGCATAACAAGCATTTAAATAACCTTCCTTTCAGGGGCGCCTGGTGGCTCAGTTGGTTGAGCTTCTGACTTCGGCCCAGGTCATGATCTCACGGTCTGTGAGTTCGAGCCCCGCGTCGGGCTCTGTGCTGACAGCTCAGAGCCTGAAGCCTACTTCAGATTCTGTGTCTCCCTCTCTCTCTGACCCTCCCCCGTTCATGCTCTGTCTCTGTCTCAAAAATAAGCAAACATTAAAAAATTTTAAAAAATAAATAAGTAACCTTCCTTTCAGAACTTGAACAAGACAGCAACAATAACTACAGAAAGCCACGGACTCTGAGGTAATCAGGCTCATTCATTCACTAAGGATTATCACTAATCTTAAAGTCACATTCAAATTTGTGCCTCAGCAAAATCCCAATAATTCCCTGTCATCAATCTTTGGGGTCAAACGTAAAAATTAAAATGGAAAGTATTAAAACTTTGAATGCCAGTATACTGTGGTTGCATAATAAATCTTTGTTGACTTAATCAACTAGAAGATTCTCTCCATGTCTGGAACTATCTATAGAAAGTATGACAGGGGCGCCTGGGTGGCTCAGTCGGTTAAGCGGCCGACTTCGGCTCGGGTTATAATCCCACGGTCTGTGAGTTCGAGCCCCGCTTCGGGCTCTGTGCTGACAGCTCAGAGCCTGGAGCCTGTTTCAGATTCTGTGTCTCCCTCTTTCTGACCCTCCCCCGTTCATGCTCTGTCTCTCCGTCTCAAAAATAAATAAATGTTAAAAAAAAAAAAAAAAAAGTATGACACATGCTGCATTCTTGCACACTGCTTCTTTTATTCATTCACTTTAATCTTCATCTATTTGAATGACTAAATTCCTGGATATGATGTTCCAAACTCAATTTGTCAACGTATTCAGTATTTTTTTGTTCCACAAGGTTCTTGTTAAGGACCGTAATGAATTCCAGTTTCTATCCTTTGCTGAATTGGCCATCGGGGCATAGCTAATTATGCTCAGTTAATACTAATAACAGAACATGCTGTAAAATATCCTGATTTAGAGGATACACTTCCAATTTTCCAGTTCTTTAAAAATGATTCTGGTTAACTGAAGGTGCCAATAAAATTTTTTCAGTTAAATAAAGCCACCTGAATACTGCATGATATTGTAGACAGTCATTAAGATCCTTTTGAGTTAGTATCTCTCTAGGGAGGAGATATCCAAGGATTACTTTATAATGATATCCATGGTCTTCCCTTGGGTGTGTGAAAAGCCACCAAGAGAGTGATGTGTAAAGTTAAGAGAACTATAAATGGTATTACAGAGGCTAAACTGAGCAGTATAAAAACTAACCTGAGCACGCAACCTCACCGGTATGATCTGATATGGAGCCCTTTATATTATCAAGGAAGTTTCCTAACTTTGATTTCTTTACCTGTAATCTTTTTCAAAGATCTTAACTTAATCACATTTAAAGCTAATTTTAAAAACAGCCTTCAGGGGCACCTGGGTGGCTCAGTACGTTAAGCATCAGACTCTTGATTTTGGCTCAGGTCATGATCTCACAGCTGTTAAGATCGAGCCCCACGTCAGGCTCTGTGCTGTTAGTGCAGGGATTCTCTCTCTTCCTATCACTTGCTCGCGTGCTCTCTCAAAATAAATAAGCTTAAAATGCACTCTGGCTTCCTTTTATCAAGAGATCACCTAACATATGCCACGCATTGTGAAAGGTGCTGGAATCCCTGCTTTCATTAGACAACAGACTCTTGAGGAAGGAATCTTGGTTCTACCACTTTTTCATCTGTGTAACTTTGAGCCACTTCACTTCCCTGAGGCTCAGACTTTTTATCTGTAAAATGGGAATACTATCACCTAGATCAAAGGAGTAAGTGGGACACCAAACAGCAAGTGCCCAGCACACAGCAAATTGCTGCTTAAACACTCCTTAATCTTTTCTTATCAACAGTCACAGATCTTGACAATCTTTCAGAAATTATTCAACTATTCAGTGGCATCATACTATGTGTCAGGCCATGGGAATATATGAGGGAGGACAGACATAAAACCAACAACTGCCACAAAAAGAACATGTGCCATGGAAGGATATAACAGGGGTGCCCAATTCAAGGAATCCTTGAAGAAGTGCTCAACCAAGACCTGACCTATATGAAGAAAGTGGGCAAGCAAAAAAGTGTTGTAGGTGATGCAACACATTTAAAGTCCCAGAGACAATGGTGAGCTGAAGGACCCGGAAGATGTGCAATACAATTGAAACCGGACAGCAAGGGAGATGAGGGCTAGACAGAAGCCTGAAAAGGTAGGCAGGGTCATATTTTGCAGGACCAAGTAAGCCAAATTAAGAATTATAAGACCTTATCCTAAGGGCAAAGGAAGCTACTGAGGGGTTTTATGGAACTCTGCAATTTAAAAAAAAAAAAAAAAATTTTTTTTTAACGTTTATTTATTTTTGAGACAGAGAGACACAGAGCATGAATGGGGGAGGGGCAGAGAGAGAGGGAGACACAGAATCGGAAGCAGGCTCCAGGCTCTGAGCCATCAGCCCAGAGCCCGACGCGGGGCTCGAACTCATGGACCGTGAGATCGTGACCTGAGCTGAAGTCGGACACCCAACCGACTGAGCCACCCAAGCTCCCCATGGAACTCTGCAATTTAAAATAACTTCTGGGATGCAGAGTAAAGAACAAACTGGATGGAGTTAAGATTGAATGCAGGGACTGGGCACGTGGGTGGCTCAATTGGTTAAGTGTCCAACTCTTGATTTCAGCTCAGGTCATGATCTCAGGGTTTGTGGGTTCGAGTGTCAGCCACTGCGCTGACAGTGTGGAGCCTGCTTGGGATTCTCTGTCTCTGTCTCTCTCTTTCTCAAAAATAAACATTTGAAGAAGATAAAAGAAAAATAAAGATTGAATGCAGGGTGATCAGTTAGAAGGTATTGTTGAATTCCAAGTGTCAAGTGAAAAGAGCCACTACAAAAGCAGTATTAGTGGGACTGGAGAGAAACAGACTTGTTCAAGAACAGACGGAGAATCAACAAGATATGGTCAGATTGTGCATGGGGAGGGTATTTTGGGAAGTCATAATCTCAAAAACATGAATGTGCTCAATAAAATATATTTCTGTGTTTCATGATATAAATGTAAAACATGACTTATTATCACATTATTCCTGAAGCAGTGCACAAAGTTAAAAATTTTAGGCCATCAGATGATTTATTTCAACTTTATGGGAGGCATGACCCACAAAAGAAGTCTTAGTGAGTGTCAATGGTTTAGTCAATGGTTTTGAAACCACTTTGCTATGTTGACAGTAATTCCACATTAAAGATCTTCTAACCACCAAATGAGTTTTAATATGTAACACATGGATTGAAAGTAAAGCGGGAGGGACTATAGATAGAACACTTTCTCTTCCTTTGAGGCACATTTTGGTTCTTAACAAAAAAAATTTTTTTAGGGGCGCCTGGGTGGCTTAGTGGGTTGGGCATCTGACTTTGGTTCGGGTCATGATCTAGCGGTTCGCGAGTTAGAGCCCCGAGTCCGGCTGTGTGCTGACAGCTCAGAGCCTGGAGCCCAGAGCCTGCTTGGGATTCTGTGTCTCCCTCTTCCTCTGGCCCTTCCCTGCTCGCACTCTGTCTCTCTCAAAGATTAAAAAATTACATTAAAAAACATTAAAAAATTTTTTAATCTTTATTTATTTTTGCCCCAGGCATATTTTGGTTCTTAAAGGAAAAAATAAGTTACTTTTTTCCCATGTTTTCACATTTGTAAATAAATTAAGCAGGAGGATATTATGAGCAAACCAAAGTTTATGTAAACTTGGCTCTCCGATACTCAAATGAGTTTTTATGGAAAAAATTGTTTCACATTTGCATGCCTTCTCAGTAAGCACACCAAATGTGATTTATCCTTTATTGAGGACACATGGTCTGTGTTCCAACCACTTAAGTGCAATTTCTTTGCACCTGTAACCCGAGCCCTCTTCATGGAAGGCCTACTCATTTTTCCTATCAGTTTGAGTCTTGTCTATCTCCCTCCTCTCTCCCACCCCATTATCCTTTCAATTCCCCAAACCCTGAACATGCTCTTCTTTTACCATGATCATAATGCATTATAATTTTGCCTCTTTTCTGTCTTCTTCATTAAATTACATATTTCTTTAGGGCAAGGCAGTGACCTTCAATTCTGCATTCTTACATGTTTTACACGCTGACCCAGGAACAAATTAACAGTCAAGATTTACTGATCTGTACCCTTCTCCCTACATAAACAGCTTGAAATGGAAGCAGTTTTGAAGTTAAATCTACTTTAATACTTTCTGTGACTTCTTTTCAGAAAACAACTGACACTTCACAGAGTATATATGTCTATAGTATGTGTGCGTGGGTGCGCGCATACGGGCACACATGCTTTGGAAAGTATGTTCAAATAGGAAAACAAACATTTTGTTTTTGTATAAAAATCACAGAAAGTAAAGCTTGACAATACTTGGCTGCAGGAACAGGAATTTTAGAAGGTTGACAAACAGTATCTCACACCGAATTATGCTATTAATTCCATACAGGTATGGAATAAACTAGGTAGATTACACAATACGAGTAAAATGGCCCAAAATAAAGGTCTTGGAAGCTTTTCTGTATGCCAAGTATTTGGGTTTTGTGATACAAAGACTTCTCCAGATATACCGGCATGTTCCGTCTAACCTTGGCTCATGCAGTCCCTAGGTTGGAATGCCTTAATACTTCCTCTCAGAACACTGTGACAGGATTTAAGACTTAAATCTTCCAAGATCACACCCTGACTTTGTCCCTCTCTGAATTCCTAGGGCAGTTAAAAGTCTATAACACAAAATTTAATAAGTGATTACCCTCTGCTCAGTATTTTCTACTCTACTCATATCTAACCAAAGCCACGTGAACGGTGGGAAAAACGCTAATCAAGTGTAAGCAGCATGAAAGAAGTTAACCTATTACAACACTCACGTGGCAGCTGAGACACAAAACCACCCTGGCTCGTAAAGCCCAATTTTAGTTTGTAGGAGAAGAAATGCGACAGAGTGAACGTCTTTAACCAAAGGGACCCGCCAATGGATGGATAAGATCTCCGGGTAGCTGGGGGTGAAGAGTGGGGGGAGTAAGATTCAAACCTCCTCAACACAGCAGTTTTCCTTGGTCCACCCCACTGTCTACTTCCCTTCCCAAAGTGGAAACGACGAAGTCCAAAAGGATATGGCATCACCTTTGCCCTCTGACCTAGGAGCGGAGACTCACCAGTTTCATATTGGACTTTTGGTTGCTCAGTACCAGACACTCCACTTCTCAAACGCAGAAAGCGTCTTCCGGTTCAATCTCTGCCACTAGCCCGCCGAGAGCATCGCGGGACATGCAGTTCTTTTTCTCTACGCCCCCTTCCCGGGGCATGATGGGAAATGTAGTCCTCTCTCCGTGCATCATGGGAACTGTGGTCATCTTTCTTTTTCGTCCCATTCCTCTCCAACACCTCCCTCGGTCAGCTCAAATTCATCCCCGCCGCCAATTCATCCTCCCTCTGCACCCTAGCATGATATCATGCGCCCTAGCCCGGCCTGGGACCCATGGTATTCTGGGATGTGTAGTCCCCATGGCTCTGGCCGCCCCTTTCCCCTCCTCCCTGTGGGAAGGCAGATGGGCGCGGGACTTGCCGGGATCTGTAGTTCCCTGGGGCCTCTGGATGCCAAGTTCCGAGCTTTTACTCAAGGGAGGCAGGAACTACAACTCCCAGGGCCGCCTGGCTGCAGCAGGTGGGAGCGGGGCTGTTGATATCAATATGGCGGTTGTCAGCCAGACAAAGACAGTCAGTCTGATGTGATTGAGACAAGGGAGGTTTTCAGGGGGAGACTGGGAGATAGGGGCCTCCCCTCCCCCTTCTCCTCTTCCTGTGCGGGCCTCAACCCCTCCCCAGTCCCCTCCCGACTGGCGCCCCACGCGGAAGACACCCCTCCCCCTCCCGCTTTCCCCTCCTCCCTGCCTCAGCCTTTCGTACTGGGACGTTGGGGAGGGGGCTGTGCCGGGCGGAGAGAACTCAGCAAGGATTCTGAGGTGAGTCGAGCGGTTTTGAAGCCGGACTACCTCAAGTCTCTTTCCTCACTTCTTTCTCTTCACTTTTTTTGTTTTTTTGAGGGGTTTTGGGGAGAAAGTGAGTGGGCTGGGGATGGGTCCCTTAAGCGGCCCGATTGAGAAGAGGGAGGAAACGGGGCTTCCGAGTGGGTAACCCGAACGCAGGGTGTGGGGTGGGGCAGTTTTTGGGGGGCGATAATTGAAAGGCGTCGGCTGCTCCCCAACTCTTTTCTCCTGGTTTCCTCCACTGTGGGCGGAAGGTTTGAATCCTGGAGGTGGGGTCTCCTGTTTGGAGTTTGGGAAACTGCGAGGTGAATTTGAGGTGTGTGGATTTGTTTGGGGTTTATAAGTGTGTTTTAAACTGTGTGACGTGTACTTGTGTGATGTGTTAGTAACGAATAAATGTCTGTAGATACGAAGTTAGATAGCTGGAGTCATAGCTTTTAACTGGGCCTGGGCAGAGAAGCGTGCGTGAGGTCCCGAGTTCTGGACCTCTGGGCTGGCGACGTGGTGCGGGGTAGCTGGGGTTAGCAACTCGTTTGTGTCCCATTGCCGGCTCACGCTTCTCCCCGCCTCCGCCCCCTCCCCTGGACAAATCTCCACCCCAAACTCCGGGCTGAAGAATTTTAGAAATGAGGTGGTTTGGAGATGGATTTTTGCATCCTTAAGTCCATAGATAGGTGGGAAAGGAAAAGTGTTCTTAATATTTTATTCCGGAACCGTGTTTTGGTTACACTATTGGGGCTACTTTGAAAGGAGTCCTCCACCCACCCTCACCCCGAAACAGTAGGTAGATGTATCTTGTCGTCTTCACGTTAAATGAAATAAACATTACTTAAGGTTCGGGGGCGTGCTGTGGGGGTCTGGAGTGCTGACATGTGTATGCGTCTCTGTGTGTCTACTAAGGACATAGAATGACTGTTGTGTATCTTAAGATAGGGAGACTTATTTTCGTAGTAGGAAAAACTGTTGGAAATTATTTGGGGGCGGGGGGAGTAGCAGAAAAGCGCTGCTTGTATTTTTCTTCTACCCCACCCTGTTCTGTTTCGGATTTGTCTGAAAGCTCGTATGGAAGAGTGAGGAAGCATTGGGTGAGTGAAGGATGGAAGGCAGTTGACATGAAATATACTATACTGTGTAAAGTTGAATGGTGTAAAGTGATTGCTGCTTTTTACCCTGAAGCTTTAAGAAACCCTTATGTATCTAATAGGATAGAATGATGTGACTAGTTCATTTCTCTAGGATCCTTCAGGTATAGAAACCTCTGTCTTCCTTCCCTTCTTCCTTCCCTTCTTCGTTGTTTCAGTCCTTCCTTTCTTTCTTGGCATGCTACATTTCTTTTCCTGGATGGACATGATGCCTCTTGTGCCTGTTTATTTAGTTTGTGCTAATATGATTGTGCTTTTTGTGGTTTTGCTATAAAATGCATCATTAGATGAAGAGGACTTGCATTTGTTTTTATTTTGCATTTATGCCACAGGTAATTGTCACATCAGGATTGAAGTGCTTTGCATTAAACTGATTTTAAAATTGCACAACTAAGTTGTTAGAGCTAGGTGAATTGGAATATTTGAATTCTGATTTTTTTTTCTCAAGTTTAAAGTAGAGTTATAAAGGCAAGAGGATTGCAACATCTTTTTTTCTCACAGTCTTTAATATTTAATAACATTACACCAGGAGAATTTAAGACCGTATATTTTGTAGTTTTTTCAGTCCAAAATTGAAATTTTCACTAACCCTTCTGTGACAGGTGTGTGTGTGTGTGTGTGTGTGTGTGTGTGTGTAATGGACCTTTACATGACTAAAGGAATTGGCATAATTGCTCTTTTAACTGTTGAGACTTCAAAGCATTTACATATTTGGCTCCAAATTGATCAATTCTTGAACCTAAGAGTAAAGGACCTCAGAGTCCATAAAAACTGAAAAGTCACATAGTTATAGTATGTGGTTTTATGGTATGTCTTATAACCTTAGATTTGAAATTTCTGCAGTTGATCATTCACACAGATAAGCTGACTATAAATATGAGGTAGTATGTATATTTAGATTGACCTGAATACAAAAAAACTTGTGTTTTTTAAATCTCAAATTTAGGCTATGTTGATACAAGGCTGAACCTTTGATTTGTTACAGACTAGGATTTCCACAATTTTTTGTTTTAATCTTCTATCTTAACCTGAAATATTACTTTGCCAAAACTGGAGGAAAATCCTGTATAATTATATAATAGAGTATACATTTGCTGAAAGATATCCTTTTAGATGTAGTTTTTAGATGTTAAGTACTTATTTTAGAAATAAAAAACTCAAATGTTTAAGAGTTGGTAAAATATTATCTTCCACCTTCCCTACCTCAGATTTTCTTTTTGTTTTCTTCCGTGGAAATGCAAAGTTACTTACTGGAAAAGCTTTCATTAAACTTTTTCTGACTAGTAGTCTGGTTGAAATCACTAAAGGTAAACCAAACCTATTCCTTGCATTTAGTGGAGGTGATTCTGTTGCATTTTAAGCACTGATCATTAAAATGATGTAAAGCCTTTACTGCAGGTTAAAACATAAAACATTGTCAGCGTGTGGAAGTCATATGGTTTATGAAAAAAGTAGAAAATCAGGGCATTGGTGCCTGTCCAGCTTAAAATTTCATCCCGTAACTGTGAAAGACACATTTATTTGAATATGATTGCTTCTAAAAATGTTGCCTGTATTATGGGAAGTTGAGAATCCAAACTGTTTTTAACCAATCTGTTGCTAGTTTAGTGTATTGCATATCATGAATACTGTGGTTGCAAATGTGCATCAGGGAGCCTTTAGGGGTCAGCTTTATGTTGAATGTCTTTGGTGGGGCTTCATTTTCACTGGTGTATGAACAGATTTCACTCTTCTTAGCACAAATCCATAGTTGAAGCATCACTAATAGTATTGGTAAATTATAAAATATATTGCAACAAATCTCGTAAGTTAATCATTTTTAAAAAATAGAGGTAACCAGTTTATGGCTGTTTTTGTGCTACGTGTTGAAATGGCATTGCTTGTTTCAGTAGATGTTGAACACATTGGGGATACTTATACTAAGTTTGTTCATTTGGGGTCTTTTGTATGTTATTTTCAGTCCATCCACTTTTAAATGTTGCAGACAGCTTCCGTGTTTCTTGTAAAACCATGTTTGCTTTTTTGGTTCATTTCTTTGCAGCTCTTGCATCTATTATTTTTGTCTGCAGATCTTTAAACTTGAAGTATTTCTCTTGGAAATTAGAAATTTACCCTAGGGTGTCATTTTTCATAAATGAAAGTTGGTGTACCACTCAGCCTTTTAAAAATGTGAACATTTATAGGTAAACTAGAAAGTGCTCAGTGAAAATGTGTTGAATTTGTTTGTTTTGAGAACCTGCTTTATTTAGTTTTTTTTGGCTTCCAGAGTTAATTTTGTAGCTCCCTTTGCTTTTTGGCTGGATTTTTCTCTTTAACTGCTGGGTTTTGCTTCTCAATTTAGTAGAACTTTAATTTATAAAAAAAATTGTTATGAGTGGAAATCACAGCTTGTCTAGAGTGTCATATAGCTATATTTACATATGCACTCACATAAAGCACCATTATGTTTGTTTATATATGAAATTGGTGTATATTTGTGAGACATACAGCCTGTAAAAAAGGAATCTGAACCATAGATAACAGGAGGCTAAACAGTGGCTCACACTAGAAACCGGAGTAACTACCACCATATGCTGTCCACATGATAGGAACTATGGAGATTTTCAGCATCATTATAAAGCATTATTTTAACAGATTCTGCCAAAATCTGTTTCTCTCAAAATGGAAGCTATTGGTATTGAAATTTTTCTCAAAATAATATTAATTAGTAGGTGACTTAGATTCCTACGTGCAGCTGTCTCCCCACCTGACCCTTACAGGTCTTAGGGCCCAACATAACTAAAGATTTTTCTGATTATTTGAGGTATAACTTCTAGTTAGAGACTGTTTAAACTTAATCCAGTGCTTTAGATAACTTGCTTTTCCTGATCTTAGATGAAACAAGTTGGAAATTTACTATAACATGTCTTGGACACTTTCCAAGAGCATTTAGTTACTGGAAGTCTTTGGCTCTAGCATAGTTTTACCCTTACAATGGTAATAAGGTTGAAATTACAGTAAGTTTTTCCAGTAGTTATTATAATTCTGATGCAGTACTTTACAGATCCTTGACTTGGGGTATAAGTAAGGATAGCAGTTTTTATTTTTGCTTTTTCATTTTTCAAAGGAGAAAAAACTATATTTAGCTTCGAAGTTATGAGTTATTTTACTTTTTTTGAATCTTAAAATAGGTGTCTATAGACCCTTCCTTATAAATGATCAGATGAATCTAATTTATTCAGAGGGCATTTAGGTTTTTTTACAACTTAGAATGCCGATTAGATAAGAATGTTTACTAAATTGCACATATTCTCAGTAGCTTCTCTGTATTTTATGTTCAGTGATAGTCTGCGTGTGGTTTATCAAAAACATTTAATAGCTCTCTTTACTGTGGTTTATCAAAAACATTTAATAGCTCTCTTTACTGCATACATATTAAACAATTAGTGTGGCGTTGCCAAGGGGCAGTCATTTTAATGTATATAGTTACAGTTTTCAGAAAGGGGAAAGTCAAATGCTGTGGCTGTTGCTGAAATGAAGATGACCTGAGACTAAATTTATCTGCTTTAAGATTTTGATAAAGTAGTGGTGTGATTAAAATGTGAAGCTGTAGGGTGGGGCCTAGTCAGTCAAGACTTGAGTTATTCTGATTCTCCACGTCCAATCATAGAATCAAGTTGATTTTATATCCTTTGTATCTATCAGTTCACTTTTCATTATATGCTATTCCCTCAATTCAGGCCTTTATCATTTCTGTCTTGCCACATCAGTCTCTTAACTAATCTTACTACTTTCACTATTTTTTCTTAGTCATTTTTCACTCCTACTGAGTGATCTTGCTAAAACAAAATGTGAATTTGATTGTTAGCCGTAACTTTGCCTGTAATCCTTCAGTGGCTCCCCAGCCTTTCAAATAAATCTAAACTGTCATTCCACCTGTGTCCGAGTCCTGGCTTTGCTAATTACTGGCTATGTGACTTTGGGTAAGTCATTTAATCTGTCTGTTCCTCATTTTCCTCATCTGTAGAATGGGGATAAACAGTCCGCACTTTATAGGATTATTATGAGCCCTTAGAATGCTGTTAAGTCCCTAGAATACTTCAGGCATATCATAAATGTTAACTATTATTATTATCATGTTATTCCATGTATTTTGTGTTCTGGTTCCTGCCTTGTATTTTATCATTATCAACTCCAGACCCTATGCCTTTGCCATGCCAAACTACTGGTAGGCCAAACAGGCACTCTTTAGCATAGATAAGGAGGGTGGGGTATATTATTAGTCTGTAAGGGTTGCAATTGTTAGTAATGTCTTCAAAAGTAAGGAATTAATTGTGAACTTTAAAACCTATTGCTGTATAAAGAATGATAGTATATTCTGTTGCTTTGGCTTCTGTTTTTTCCTCTCTAAATAAAAGGCAGTATTAGATTATTGCCTAATTCAGACAATTTAAAGTTTACTTATTTTGCCTTGTTAATACATTTTTATGTTTCTAACATAGTTTCCCCCTTGCTAATCCAACCTATTCATCTTACCTAACTTCATGAAAGCCCTTTAAATCTGTATAGTTTCTTTCACTTTTTTCCCCACACATCCAAATTCTTACTCTATTTCAGTTTTGTTTTGTTTTGTTTAACATGGTTATAGTGACAATTGAGTAGTTGCATTATGGGATTTGGAAGCTTCTTTGACAAACATCTGTTTTATTTATGTACTAATATTTATACTTGAGGTTGGGTGGCTAGTTTATTTCTACTGCTTCAGTTGATTTTCCAAAGTGGTAGATGATACACATATGGCAATTTATATTTGTGTCTCATTCCTCTCAAGGAGGAGAAAGAATGTTCTGTTTTTACCAAATTGAGACAAGGATAAATGTTACCCAAAACTATGGTATAGAGGCAGCAAGATGATAGCTAAGGTACCAATCCAGATAAAATGTAATTTTTGTAGGAGGCTAAATTATGACTGTAGTTTGCAGTCAGTCATTTAGCTGGGCATATACATTCATGGAACATAATTGTTCATCGTGGAGAACTTGAAAGTAGCTGTTCTGAATATTATCTTTATTTGGTTGAAAATCCATTTTCTGGAGTCAAAGATAGCCTATGTTTAGTTTTACATAGTAGCTGTTTAGAACCATTCAGGACAAGAATATTTGCTGTACACTCTGTTGTCTGAGGAAGACCTCTCTGAAAAGATGGCATGATGTTATTTATTTGAAATTCTGTATCCTCTTTTCCAATAAACTTTCATTTTCCTCCAAAGGTGGTAGGTCTAAAGGTTAAATAAAAATATTTTTTAGTTTTTTGCCTTCAAAAAAGTACTTTTGTTTTAGTAAAGTATAATAATTTAAAAATAAATCTATTACTTTTATTTCAATGCAACACAGCCATCATCCAACCTTGTCTTCCCTAAAACAAGGAATTACTTACAAGAGTACAAGTTATTGGTTACTTCCCATTTTAAGTTCCATTTTCTGAAATAGAATGTCTTAATTGACAGCATGTCAATTAAGTGAGTTCACTATGTTATTGACAATGTAAGTTTGTATGTATAAAAGATTAGGTCTCTACTTTCTGGTCAGCTAAATAGGCTATTTAGGTTAATTAAAAAATATATATATGGTATTTTTGTTATTAATTAAAATAATAAGTTGTTTGCTTATTCATTTATTTTGAATTATTATTCATTTTGAAATGTAGATTCACAGGACGTTGCAAAAATAGTAGAAAGGGCCCTATACCTTTCACCCAGTTTCCCCTAATGGTTACATCTTATGTAACTTTAGTGCAGTATTAAAATTGGGAAATTGATATTGGTACAGTGTATGTTTATAGTTCTATGCCATTTTATTATGTGTGGATTCTGTAACCACCACCACAATCAGATACTATTCAAGAACTATTCTGTTGTTACAAAGATTGAGTAAGTCCCCTCTTAGTCATAAATTTTGTTTTGTCAAATATAACTAAGGAGAAGGACACCAATTAACCAATTATTGAATCAGTAATTTCACTCTTTCGCCTTTTGTAGTAGTTCAGAAATTCTTTTGGCACATCTTGAAATTTCTTATGGAAAATTCCAATGAGACTTGTGAGAATTTAAAAATTGGCAAGCTTTACTTAATTGAGGATTTATAATATTAATACCCATTAAACTTGTTAGTAAAAGTTAGTAACCTTGACATTTTTGGTAAAGTGAAAGTTTTAAATGAATTCAAGGCTTAAGTGATATATTTCTTGCCAGACTGGAAGTATGCTAGAATCTGTATAAGATAACCAAATTATAATTATTCTGATGTTAGTTTGGTCTTTAACAGCGTTAAAACAAACTTGCCAGATTAATTGATTGTGAGCTCATGTGGTAGTTTTATTTTGGATTTGTTCTAAGGGAACGCTCTTCAGAGAAAGTCAGTTCAAAGATTGTTTCCAGAGAAAGGATCTGTAGAGGAAAAAAAGGGTTCCAGATACTATTGTTAGTCTAGGTACAAGAAAGGACTATCAGGTTAAAGGCTGGTTACAGGACTGACCTTTGCCTTCTGTTTATCAGTTGTGTAAATTAAGAAACCTGTCTTTAAAGATGAGGCTATTAATTTAATATACTACTAATTATCATAGACATCAGATAACAAAGATCTGCTTTAAACAGGCTAACAAAAGATTCTCAAACATGTTACCAGAAAAGATATATATCATTGTGGGCTTTTTCTCCTCTGAGTTTGAGACAGTTTTTTGTGCACAATGATAATTTCCTTTGAAAACATCAATTAAATTCTAATTTGTTTCATTGACAAGAATATGGCAAGTGTTGGTGGTACTTTCTCATAAGTCAGGTTCGTATTTAGAAAACTTTTTGGCTAACCTGAAGTTACACTTCCTGGTGCAATTTTTTTTTCCTCTTTGGATTTATCTGTTGCCAGCTTTTTATTTATCTCGGTGTATAATCTAAAAAAAAAAATAGTATTTTAATCAGGGATTCTTTTGGCTTTAGAGGGAGGTTGTTATAGGGATCCAGCTGTTTGGGGTTATGCAAAAGGGAGATCTATCAGGAATCTGAGAAGCTAGTCTATCTGCCTCTCATTCTGTGGATGTATGGTTTCTTGTCTTGCCTTCTCTTTTTATGTCTGCTTCATCAACCTTTTGTTACTTCTCCTTTCCACTTCTATTTGCCTTGCTGTATTTTTTCCACAGTTTATTTCTCCATGACTTTGACTTACAGGTGGATTTGGTTTGCCAGTGGTGCTGACTTGAACTGTTCTTTTCTTTTGACTAAAGCTTACATCTTAGTGGTGACTGTGCTTCTTTTATTTAGTTCAAGTGGCTAGAGAGAAATCTGAATGTATTGCATGACCATGAGTTAGATGTCAATTTGTATTTCATGACCTTGGGGATAGGACACAAGGGGAAGTCACCTTTTTATACAAGACTAATGCTTTTGGTGCTCTGCATGAGGAGGATTCTCTTGTAGAGGTTGAACAGGGCACTCAGTTAAACATGTCAAGTATAGCAGCGCATGTTTAGGTACTCTGTGGGATATAAAGATTAGTTGGATTTAATCCTTTTCTTCAAAGATCAAATAATTTGCAGGAAATGGCAAAAGTCTCAGTGTAATTTAGTGTTAGCTTTTTATGTTCTTCACCTCAGGCAAACCAGAAAGATGACAAAGTAGAACTATGGAACTAGACAGGATTAAGGACAGAACCAGAGGTAACACTAGACATGGCTGTTCCATCTTAACAGTTTGAATCACAGATCTGCTAAAGTTTGAAAGTACATGAAGCTATTCTTTCAGGATCCTAGTTGCTGCTGTCAAGGTGGGTCCCCTGTTGACTAAAGAGGCTCTTTTTCCAGTTCTGCCTCTTATCAAGTAAACAGCCTGTTGGCTGTCATTTGCCCCATCATTGAGGTCAAGAGACATCTTAAAAGAACTCACTTTTTCAGAAACAGGAACACTGCTGTAGATATGGTCTATATGGTGACAACCATTTTCATTTCATGGAAGATGAAAACGTCTTTCATTCCTGACAAGCTTTTGTGCTAAATTAATACCCATTAAACTTTCTAGCAAAAGTTAGTAACAAAAATGGAACATTTGGGTCCCCTTACTCTAAAGGCAATAAATAGGCATTCATATGGTGAGTCTGTAGTAGTGAGCATTTTATTTTCTTCACTACAGATCTGACAACGTAAGAATTGACATACTGGGTCAATCCAGTGTCTAGTCAACAACATATGCTATATTTAACAGAGGATCCATGATGTCAGGGAAAGGAACTAGAGCTTTCTTTGTGTCAGTATTGGAGTTGGTATGGATTTAAGAGCTAAAAACTCCAAAGCTAAAGTCTTGATTGTGTTAACCAAACCAAGACTGGGAATTTAGAATAAGTCAAGCATAGGCAATGAAAGAATTTAGAAGATCTGTGTCAGATTATATAAGCCATCGAAGATAAACGGTTGGCGAGTCCTAGAGTTCTAATACTTAGACAACACAGGAAGGCAGTACATCTCAACTCTTTGAAAAATAATTGCCTGGAAAATATATTAAGATTTTTGTTTTCTGAGCTCCACCCCCAGATTTAAAAAATTTTAGTTGGGCCCAGGAATGTGTCCTTCGTAAATGCCAGGTAATTCTAATAAGATGGCCTTTGGAACTTTTGGAAAATGCACAGACATAACATAATACCTACTGAGAACTTACTATGTGCTTGGTTTTATGGTAGAATACTTAGTAATGTTAAATGTCTATACAACTTGAAATGTTTTCTCCCTGACATGTGCCTGCCTTATTTTAAATATCCATATCCATCCTCTATAACTGCTTATGCCACTAAATTGTGCCATGGGATGTGTTTTGGTTAATCGTGGCTGTTTTTCTAGATGTTATACTTAATGGTTAGTATTATACCCCAAATCATCTAGTCTTTTATGGTTATATCATCCATTCATTTTCTTTAACTTTTATATATTTAAAAAAAATTTTTTTAATGTCTACCTTTGAGAGAGAGACAGAGAGATGGTGTGAGTGGGTAAAGGGCAGAGAGAGAGACAAAGACCCAGAATCTGAACCAGGCCCCAGGCTCTGAGCTGTCAGCACAGAGCCTGACGTGGGGCTCAAACCCATATGACCTGAGCTGAAGTCGGATGCTCAACTGACTGAGCCACCCAGGCACCCCTTAAACTTTTATATTTTTATATACCAACTCTTAAGGCAATCCTTCCCCTGGTCCCTACTCCCACCCCCCTTTGGTCGATAAGTTTTCCCTTACCCTTGTTTTCTAAATCTATTAAGCAAGGTTTTTTTTTCAATATATCTGCTTTGATATATCAACCATCTCATGAACCTTTACCCTCACAAAGTAATTTCTCACCTTTTTTTTCTTTCTTTTTTTTTTTTAATGTCATCATTCTTCTCAGAGTCTTTTAATTAATCCTAGAATATTGAGCTGATTGAGAACATGGACTTGAGACTACCTAGGTGTAAATCTGACTTCCACACAACTTACTGTGTAACTTTGCATGAACCTTGCTGTATGTATCCATTTTTCTTTCTATAAATTGGAGATAAATAATTGTACCCATATCACAGGATTGTTGTGGGCATTTGAGGCAATATTTGTAAAGTGCTTAGGAGACTGGTTCCACAGATGAAGGCACACCTTATCATTTTACTATTAGTTGGCCTCTGCTTCTGTTTCTAAGGTATTTACTCTCCTGAATCATTAGAATTCTCATATGTTGCAAGTAATGTTTTTCTAGCTATTTTTGTTCGTTGATTTGTTTTTCTTCTCAGTTAACCTTTTGTAGGCTTTAATTGCATTTGATGCAAAATGCCTATTTCCTTTTAGTTAAAATTCTTTCTATCCAGATCTTCTCTCTTCCATCATCCTTTTACTTTCTTTTTAAAATTTATCTCTGGTCTTGAAGTTCCTGGACTTAAAACCTTTAAAACACCCCTTTAGTACTTTCCTTTTCATGCTTCTCTCCCTCCTCCCCCATCTAATTCATCAGCAATGTTCCACTGATTCTTTCACCATCACATCTCTTAGATCTTTTTACATCTATAGTTGCCATCCTCATCGCTTCTTGCTGAGATGATTACAACAGTAAAACTGGCCTCTCTGCCTCTTCCCTACTTTATTCCATGGTGCACAGTACTGTTAGAATAATTTTCATCAAACACTTTTCATCAAGTCATTCAAGAAGTTGCTGTACCTTAGTTTGAATTGTGTTATATTCCAATTTTAATCCCCATGCTTTTTTTTTTAAGGTTCTTTAACATTTTCTTTCCTCCCTTACTGATATTGTGTTTTCTTATTCCTAAAGATTTTTTCTCAATTACGTTCAAGTAAATTACCTTTCTTCCTGCTATATGTTTTCAGCCTTCATTTCTTGGTATTTTCTACTTTCTCCCACTTAATATCTTGTATATCCTTATCTTGCCAGTTAAAACCTTCTTAATAAAGCCCACTTAAAGCCTTTTCTCTCTGAGGAGGTACTTTCCGATGAACTCTGTCACACTTGGCCCGGTCATTTACTCCATATATAAGCTGTACGTGTGCACTCAGCTAATAGTATATATAATTTGAATTTACTTACAATGTGTATCACATTTTAAATATTCTAGTTTTCATTTTGTGTATGAATTAGATTCTAGCTGAAGTGTAAGTTCCTTCAATCTCTTATTGACTTATCCCTCTCTGCATTCTTTTTCCTTCCCCTTTAATTTTCAAAGTCCATTTATTCTTATTCATCTAATATTGATTACATATGATATATAAGACATAGGCCTAAACTCTAGGAAGCTCACAATTTGGATTTGATAAGATCAGAAAGAAGACTGAACCCAGAGGTACAGATTTCAATACTGCACCTGAGTTATTCTTGGTTCAGTAATTTCTCTGATCTACCCTCAAAAATAGTGATTAACACCAGGTAGATTGCCGAGTTTAGCTTCCTGACAAATACTTTTGGCTGTAGAATGCTGGTACCAATGATAGTGATTAAGAATGGTCAGTGTAGATGATATGTAAGAGTTTTAAGTTCCCTCTTTCCTGAGGATAAGCTCAGTTTTCCCCTCTTTTTGCCAGAACAGCAGGAGATATACGGACTTAGAATTGCAATTATAATGTTATTACATAGAAAAGAATGCAAACGATGAAGAAGTATTTGTAAAATAATAAGTGTAGCTACCCTCTCCTCTTCCTAACATATTCTGCCCCAGTGTTCTATTACTCATAACAAACCTCTTCAAAACAGTAACTTAAAACAACAAAATGATTTTATTATTCTCTTACAGGGTTCTGGGGGTTTAGTTAAGTGATTCTTACCTGGGATTTTTTACCTGGAGTCATCTGAACTAGCTCACTCATGTGTCTGATGCCCAGGTTGGGAGAACTCAAAACAACTGAAGGCTGGTGGTTCTCCAGTATGGTGGCTTCAGGATAGTTGGACTTCCTACATGGTACCTCAGGGCTCCAAACTCAAGTGTTGCAGAGAGAAAGAAAGCTAGGCATATCACTTTTTATGACTTAGCCTTGGAAACCACACAATGTTACTTCCTCTGTATTCTGTTTATTGAGGCAGTCCTGCTGGCCTGCCTGGGTTCAAGAGCAGGGAATACAGAATCTTGATAGGAAGAGTGGCAAGGTTCTAGAAGAGCATGTATGAAGGAAATATTGTTATGCCAGTTATGGAAAATGCAAGAGGGATTGCATGGGATAAATGCTATTAGTAATTTGGTTTACTGTCAGATCTTTTTCTTTGCACGTACAAATTGTATTTCCAAATACCAACTTAAATAATTGTATCATATCCAACTTACATCTATTTAACAATATGTGATGGTGTCAGTACATAAAGACTCACCTTAAATTTTTGTACATCAAAATGAGTGAATCATACATAATTTGCTATTACAATGGTAGACATTTAAGCTTTCTGAAATTTATGCATAAGGAACCTCTCTTGACTGGTGTTGGATGGTCCTGCAGTAAATGTTGCAGTGAATAGAACCGTGTAGTCAAAGATAATAAGCTTTCTCCTTATGCTGCTCTTCCAACCATCTGGAAGTTGTTTTTTAAATTTCTTTTGTTTCTTTTGCTGCTTCTGCCATCTTTTCCTGCCCTGACCTATTCAGTAATTCTTTGCTTCTGTTTTGATCTCAGAAAGGTTGTGCTAGAAATGGGAATATCATCATATATAAATTAAAGCTATCTTATTCACTTACTATCTTATCCACGTTGTGAAGTTAAGGGTAGTTTTTTTTTTCTTCCTGTTATGTATAGAAAAGCCATCTTATATGACTTAATTTGAATTAGTAGTTGATCATTTATTCAAAAAAGTTGGTTATAGTAAAAATCATTAAAAACTAATTACTTTAATGAAAATATATACATATACATGTATTCATCAATTGTTTGATACAGGGCAGTAGTTCTCAGTTGGGATAATTTTACCCCCTAGAGATATTTGGCAATGTTTGGAGACATTTTTGATTGTCATAGCTGGGTGAGGGTGCTGTTGCCGTTGTGGGTAGTAAAGAGGCTAGGGATATGCTGCTAAACATCTTTGAATTCAGAGGGCAGTATTGCACCACAATCTCCAAAGAATTTTCCAGTCCAAAATGTCCATAGTGCCAGGATCAAGAAACCTTGATCTAAGGTTAAGGGCTTTCTTTTCTTGGTATATGAATCCACAGATTGGCACTCTGCATTAGATTTTCATGCATATACTATACCCAAATGTATTATTTACGATTTCAAGTTCTGATTTCTTTAAAATGGAGAGAGACCTTGAAGACACTTACTTTATAATCTGTGAATCAAATCTTAATATTTTATTATTTTCCCCAAGTTTTTTATGGTAGTCTCACCCACACCCAACTCAATAGCATTTTCTTTTTTAGAATTTTCTTTAATGTTTATTTTATTTATTTTTGAGAGAGATTGTGTGTGCAAGCAGGGGAGGGGCAGAGACGGAGAGGGAGACACAGAATCTGAAGCAGGCTCCAGGCTCTAAGCTGTCAGCACAGAGCCTGGTGTGGGGCTCAAACTCATGAACTGTGAGATCATGACCTGAGCTGAAATTGGACCCCTAACTGACTGAGCCACCCAGGTTCCCCAGTATTTTCTTTTTTAAAGTAAATCATCTATTATACCAAAATATTCCATCTGTTTTTTTCTACTTAGTTTTCATAGAAACAATTCTTCATACTCCTATTTTGTTGGTTTTAGATGATAGATAATTAAATCCCACAATTGCAAGAATACTTGATGTATTCCTGCGAGGGATACAAACCAACCTACTCTTGATTGGCACAAAGAAGAGTGTATGAGGTAGGTGCCATTAGCATCCCGTATCTGGTTTAAAAGGGGAATTTGGATTGCATTGATTGGTTGTGATGGTTGGTTAAGTGGAGGTTGGCTAAGAGCTTCTACATGAACAGTAAGGAACTGAGGAATTTTTCTTGTTAAAAAGAATTGTTCTCAAAGTAAGTTCATTGAAAACCATTTCTTAAATAAATGAACAAGTCCAAAACAAACCATACACACGTGGAAAGCAAACACAAACAAAAAAAGTACAAGCATAAGACAGTGTTATATTACAATTGAGTTTTGTCTTACTCCAAACTGGTAGAATTTGTGAGGATATCATGGAGGATAAAGGACAGAGGCAATACCAGTGGTGGCCTTCAAAAGAGAATAATGATCTTCACTCTTGATGTACGTGCTTTGGAACTTAGCAATTTTAGGTATTTGTGATTATCAGGAAGCCATTTCTATCTAAAAATTAATAAATTGTTTGCTGGGTTCCAATCCCTTTCATGAAGCATATTTTTGTGTGTGCTTCAAAGACTATTATCAGCTGGCTATATCCTATTTACCAACTCTGTTTTAAGCAGGTTAACTTCCATGATTGTCTTGTACTTCTGGATTACCTTTATCTGGACCTTTGCATAATAAACCCCATCAGCCAGTTTCCTGCTTTTTACCAAAACATTTTTTATACTTCTTTAAAATACTTAAAGTCAGAATCTCAATTTTCACTAAATAATTGGTTCTAACACATTTTCAATCGTTGTATTACTAGCACATTTTTTAGTTTTGATTATATGAATTTTCATAATATATGCATACTTTTGGCTACGTGAATTTGTGCAAGCTGATTTATTGCCTAATAAAGTGGTGTTACTTAGAATTTCATCAGAGATTAATCAGAGAAATCCAGAAACTGGCATTTTAGATACCCAGTGAATTATCTAATAACTAGTATCCAGTGGGAAATAGAACCTGAATTAAATGGTTGCTCCTTTCAGAGCTAGAAGATTAAGCTCAATTAGAATAGAATTGTTAAAGTTGTTAATTACTATTTGTGTAGTTATTGGGGGAACATACTACCTCTTTTTCCCTGCACTTTCTCTTAATGGTGTTTTTTGTTTGTTTTGTTTTTTTTTTTTTTTAAATCTAGAGAAACAGTGAGAGAAGGATAAGAGATTACTTAGAGTATCATGGCTGGGTTAACTCTTAATGAGATTTTTAAAAATAATCATTTCTCTTAAGCTTTTATGAAAACAAAATTTATTGCATAGAAAACTATTTTATTTGTGTATTTATGTAGTTGTCTTACATGACATTTATAAAATATATTACATTTATGAAATACTCGTGAACATTTTTTTTACTTTGTATTTCCATTTCCACTCCCCTTTTGTTTTTTTAAAAAGTTTATTTATTTATTTTGAGAGAGACAGAGTGTGAGTGGGAGAGGGGCAGAGAGAAGAGAGGGAGAGAGAGAATCTCAAGCAGGCTCCGTGCATGGTCAGCGTGCAGAGCCTGATGTGGGGCTCAAACCCATGAAATCATGAGATCATGACCCAAGCTGAGATCAAGAGTTGGTCGCTTAACTGACTGAGCCACCCAGGCATACCCCTCTGCCTTTTCAAGCCTAATAGTATAAGTAGAGATTCTTAGGAAAAACTTTTTGAAAAGGATGTTTTGAACAGATTATCAAACTAATAATTCCTGATGTATCAAGATAATAAATTTTAAGTCAAACATATTTTAAATGTTATCAGAATTATGTGGAAAATAATTAAATGGGAATTTTGAGACAGAAAAATTAATTTCTTTTAAATGAAAGATTATTTTCCAAATGAACCATCTATGCAGGATTCAGTTTAGAAGAGGCACAGTAAATATTTTAAGGCAGTTTATTGAATATGTGTCATGATGATTTTTCCATTGTTGGTACTTCTATCAACAAGCTTTAATGCAGAATCCTTGAAAGGAAAGCACCAAAAATAATCTGGTTTATCAGTTGTGTCCAATAAGGAAATGAAGGGAGAAAAATGTTCTTGTCTTAAGTCTTATTGCCAGGGTAGAACCCAGGTCACCTATCTTCTCATTTGACATTCTCTCTATTGTACTACATGTTAGAAAAGGCAACTAAACTTTCTAATTCATTGTGCTCAAATTCTGTAAATTTGTGATGGACATTTAGGGAATTTGAATAACTTCCTTTTTATAGATTTTTAACAGTGATTCATTCAGTTTATGTCTCTTTTGTTTACATTATTTATTATATAGTAAACATCATCTAAATCCTATACAAGTAGTATAAAAATGATTTATACAGTTAGTGATTTCTTATATGCCTGTGCACCTGACTGTATGTCATAGGAGGCCTGTAGGCTACTCAGCATCTTTGAGGGATCTTAGCTTCTCTTCTACTTTTGTTTTGAGTTGTCTAACCATTTGTTGACCTTCACATTATACCCCTCTCCTAGAGATCTCCTAAGTAACGTATGTATGCTTGGTCTTTGTATTACCTGATTTAATTTATTGATACAGTTTGGAACATCATGTGTATAATGTCTAGTTAATGGTTTATGCTGATTGAAATATAATTTTTTGCATTAATTTCCAAATGAATATAGGAACTGTGGTTTGGTTTGGTTTGTACTTTTATTTTAAAATGAAAATATAATCAGCTTGCCTTGTTTTGATTTATAGGATCTTTCTTAGGACAATAATCTATCTGATTTTAAAGACTAAATTTTTCCTTCAAATTCAGACCTACTTTTTTATTGAGGAAAAGGGAAGAAAATTGACATTAATTATATATCGTTTGAATTTTTATCTTTTAATTATAAACTTGAAAATATATTTATAAAAGCAAAAATAGATGAACATTTATTAAAATCTGGATTATGCAGAAGGCCCTGAAATTTGGCATTGATAGATAATACTACCAGAGTAGTTGGAGCATTTGAAAACTTTTGTTTTTTAATGCCTCTGAGAGAGGCAGAGAGAGAGAGTGGGACAGAAGATCCCAAGCGGTTCTGTGCTTACAGCGGAGAGTCCAAATAATGGGGCTCAAACTCACAAACTGTGAGATCATGACCTGAGCTGAAGTCAGATGCTTAACAACTGCGCCTTCCAAGGGCCTGCAACACATTGTTTTTTAATTTTCCAATCACTGACTGACTGATTCTTCTGTAAAATATAATAAAAATGAATGACTAGAAAAATGAAATGGAAAAAAATAGCCAAAGAAATATAAGATACAAGTCCAAATATTTTATCAGATTCAACAGATACAGTAATACTACTTTGTCAAATTGTTATTAAAATTTATTTTTTTATTTTTTGTTTTTAGAGAGAGTGCATATGTGTAGTGAGGCGAGCAAGGGGCAGAGAGAGAGGGAGAATCTTTTTTTTTTTTTTTTAATGTTTGTTTGCTTGTTTATTTATTTATTTTGAGAGAGAAAACATGAACTGAGGAGGGGCAGAGAGGGAGAGAAAGAATCCCAAGCAGGCTCCGCCCTCTCAGTGTGCAGAGCCTGATGTGGGGCTCGAACTCAAAAACTGTGAAATCATGACCTGGGCTGAAGTTGGATGCTTAATAATTGAGCCACCCAGGCACTCCAGTGGGAGAGAGAATCTTAAGCAGGCTCCATACTCAGCAAGGAGCCCTATGTGGGGCTCAGTCTCGCGACCCTGAGATCATGACCTGAACTGAAATCAATAGTTGGATGTTTAACCGGTTGAGCCACCCGGACACCCCACATTGTTATTAAAATTTATAAACATGTATTCTCAACTTCTGTAATTACCTAGTCATGGACCAATTTCATACAGTAACAGTGCACATAGATAGGCATTGGTCTGCAGACTACACTTTGAGGAGCACTGTTCTAGAACACACAAATGTTACAAATAACTAGGCTACAAAGCTCTCTTTTTACAGCAAATACTACCTACAAGTAATATGCAGGTGCTTGACCTACTGAAGTGCTAAATTTGCCTCTGTGACCAAAAAGTGAGACTTGGGAACATAGAAAAAGGAAAAAACACAATTTTATTGAGATGTAATTTAGATAACATAAAATTCAATTGTATTAAGTGTACAGTTCAATGTTTTAGTAAATTTGCTGACTTTTTGCAAAATATCACCTGAGGTATAAACCCAAAAGAACTGAAATGAGGTATTCAAACAAAAATTTATACATTAATGTTCATGACAGCATTATTATTCATAATAGACAAAAGTAGAAACAACTCGAATGTGTATCAGTTGAATGGATGAATAAAAATATAGAACATTTTCATCACCTTGGTAATATCTCTGATGCTCTTCTATACTTAATTCCTATTCCTATCCCCAGCCTCAGGTAAGCCCAAATCTACTTTTTGTGACAATAGATTTGCCTTTTCTGGACATTTTATGTAAATGAGATCATACAGTATATGTCTTTTGTGTCTGGTCTTCTTTGCTTAGTGTAATATTTTTGAATCTTATCCATGTTGTGGCATATATTGGTATTTCATTCTTTTTTATTGCTGAATAATATTCCATTGTATGGAAATAATACATTTTGTTCATTCACCAGCTAATGAATATTTGGATTGTTTCCAAATTTGAGGATATTATGAATAATGTTATGTGAACATTTGCATGCAACTTTTGTGTGAACATGTTTTCATGTCTCTTGGATAGATAAGGGGTGGTATTGTTGGCTTGGATGGTAAACTTATATTTAGTTTTTTAAGAAACTGCAAAATTGTTTTACATTCCCACCAGCAATGTATTAGGGTTGAAGTTTATTCATATCCTTGTGGACACTTGTTATTTTCCTTTTGATTATAGTCATTCTTGTGGAAGTAAAGTTAATATTTCATTACTTTTTAGTGGTACTAATTTGCATTTCACTAATGACATTGTCTTTTCATGTGTTTATTGGTCATTCATATATCTTTTTTGGTGAAATATTCATTTAGGTATTTTGCCCATCTTATAATTGGGTTGATTGTCTTACTAAGTTGTAAGAATTCTTTATCTTCTCAGATATTTGCTTTCCTGATGTTTTTAACTACTGTTTGTTTTTTTGCTCTTCTTTCTTTTACTGATGTGTTTTGAAGTGATAATTTTCCAAATGGTTCCTTATTTTAAAGAACCACAGGAACTAATGAAAAGACCAGTTTTCTGTTTTCAGCCCTATTTCAGAAAGGATTTACATGATCCTAGAGTTTGTTTGCTGAGTGATGCTTAATAACTGAGTCAGTATTTGAAACCAGATATCCTGGTATGTATGTTGGGGGAGCTGTTTTCCCACAGTATCATTGACATAAAGATCAGCTTTTGTTGTAATTCCTCAAGCAGTCAGGTTTCTTAGTTGGAGCAACAAAAACTGACTATGACTAAGCTAAAAGTAAATTCGTTAAGTGGATGTTAGGAAGCTCTCAGCATTTCTAGGAAGACCAGAGAACCAGGCTTGTACAATGGGAAGAACTGTTGGGAGCTGTCCCCTGGCAGGAACCACAGCCAGGACCGGTTGGCACTTGACTTTTGTTGCTCCCCTGAAACAATCTTGCTGCAATGGACCTTTTTATTTAAGGAGGTTCTTTCTGGTTGTTTGTGACAAAAATTCCCCATTCAAAGTCTAAGTTAGGTACATCTGCTTATGTGCTGTTTCTAAAGGAAATTGGGAAATGAGTATTTGGCATTTTCAAACTTGTTAGTGAGAGACAAATCCTACCTCTTGTTTAAAAATGCTCCAGTATTGGGGTTAAGTGTCCGACTTTGGCTCAGGTCATGACCTCGCTGTGTGTGAGTTTGAGCCCCGTGTCCAGCTCTATGCTGACAGCTCAGAGCCTGGAGCCTGCTTTGGATTCTATGTCTCCCTTGCTCTCTGCCCCTCCCCTGCTCCTCATGGTTGGTCTTTCTCTCAAAAATAAACATTTTGAAAAATGTTTAAGTATTTTCCAACTTAAAGAGACAAAACAAAAGCTCTCTCAACCTCATTTTCCCATGCAGATTCTGCCATATATCTCTTCTCTCCTCTACAGATGATATTGACTACCCTCACCTCCATTTCCTGACCTTTCATAGACTCCTCAATTCACTATTCTCACTAGTCTCCAAAACTGTTTTCTACAATATAGCTAAAATCCATGGACAATTTCAGTCTTCTAGTTTGATATCTCAACAGTTTTTGTCAATGATTATGCCTCTTTTCTGAAACACTTCCTTACTTCTTTGATACCTCCATCTTTTGGCTTTTTTTCTTAGTCTCTCAGAGGCTTCTTCTTGTCCTCCAAATTCTTCATATTCCTCAAGGGTCTGCTCCGGGCCCTGTTATCATTACGTATTGCACAGGCAAGCTCATTTATTCCCATAACCTGTTACCACTTGTCCAGATTTGTCTGTTGAATTTCAAAAAGAACTTTATATCCAACTAGCCATTTCTTCTTCTGTCTCAAAGCCATCCCCAAATTACTATTTTTAGAAACCACACTCAGGTTTTCCCTTCTTCTAGTATTGTTATTGCTTGAAATGACACCACCAATCAACATCTGTTTAAGCTAGAAACCTGGAGATTGTCCCTGATTTTTCTGTCTCCTTCACACCACATCTTCTAGAATTACATTTACTGAATAACTGCCAGTTTACCAATTCTTTCCTTTCCTCCTGCAGTTACTCTGGTCCAAGCCACAGTCAATGATGGCCTAGAATGGTTACTGTAGAACCTTCTAATAACACTCACTCCCTGGTGCTGGTCTTGTCCTCTTTCCCATAGGCTAGCCAGATGGATGTAACTCCTTAAATCTTTTAATGGTACTCCCTTGCCCTTAGAGAGTCCAAACTATTTAATGTGCCTGTTAAGGCTCTCTAGGATACTTGTACCCACTTATCTGTAGAATTCTTTATTTTTGCTTTTCTTGTACTTGCTATTCTAGCTATACTGAACTTCTTTCACTTTCTCAGTTGGGCAGTCTTCTTCCTGCCTCTGTTATCTCACCTGCTATTTAAGTAGGACACTTTTTCCTCCTACTTCTACTCTGCCTAAATTATAAAACTAAGTTGTCAAAGTGGATATTAGAAAATGATTGGAACTTATGTCATAAAATCTGTGTTTAGGAACTTAAGAATGAAATTGTAATTCTGAGATCAAATACATAAACCTATCTATAGAATGGTCAGTGGGAAATTTAACTTCTTAATTAAAAGTTTACAAAATTTAACTCCCATCAAATATATAACCTATCAAAGATGGTCAATGGGAAATTTAACTTGTTAATTAAAAGTTTACAAAATTTAGCTCCCATCAAAATGATCTTTTTAACTTTTAAGTCATTGTTTTGCAGAAGAGGCAAATATCTGAAATATGCCTTCATTCTTCTCCTTTATTCTGATAAATATCTGTATCAAATTCAGCCTAGCATCCTTTGAACCATAGCACTAGACTAGAAACAGCCATGACAGATGATGTGGCAATGATATTTGATATCCCTAGCCTAAGTAGGGGCTCAATAATGTTTGAATTCATAAATGAATATGCAGTTTTCATTTCAGTGAGAATTTCTTTTTTTCTATTATTTCATTGAGAACCTACTTATTTGCTTAGAATTTATTCCACTTTATTTGAAAACAGTGTTAACTTCTAATATCTAGAATGGAAATGAAGTACTTTATGAAAGTGCTTTATTAAAAAATGATAACATATAAATGGAATGCAACATTTAATGTAACATTAATGTAACATAATAAACATATATAAATGGAATGAAAGAATTACAAAAAAAATTTCTACAGAACACCAAAATATTCAGCATGTAATCAGCATAAAAATTATTAATGAGATGTTTTACATTCTTTTTATTTTTCATGCTTTGTCTTCAAAATCATGATGTATTCTACACTTCTAACACATCCCAGTTGGGACTAGCCACATTTCAAGGGCTCAGTAACCACATATGACTAGTGGCTACTTTAGTAGACAAACAATTTTAAAGTTTCTGCTTTTTCTGAATGCTGCTTCTCCCCATTTCCTCAAGTTGGCCATCTGCAGTCAGTGAAACCATCCAGGCCTAGAGGGTTTTTTTGGGGGGGTTTTAAAACTATGATCTCAACTTCTTTTATAGCTGTTGGACTATTTAGATTTTTCTTTTGGTAATGTGTGTATTTCAAGGAGTTGGTCTATTTTATCTTAGTTGCTCAGTTTATGGACATATACTTATTTTTATTTTATTGTTTTAATTTCTGTAGGGTCTCTAGTGATGTCCTCTCTTTCATTATCAAAAAACTGTAACTAATTAAATGTTTGAACTTCATTTGAGTGTATAAACATAATTTTATGACCAATGTACCAAATTTGAATGCTTTCAACCTTTCACTTAGCCTGAGTGTCTAAAAGTGGTAGAATTGAGGTCATTCAAATACACAGTCCTTTTCCCTTAACTGTAGAGAACAAACTGATGGTTACCAGTAGGCAGGTGGGTGGGGGGATGGGTGAAATAGGTGATGGAAATTAAGAAGTATACTTGTTGTGATTAGCACTGGATGTTGTATGGAAGTGTTGAATCTCTATATTATATACCTGAAACTAATATTACACTGTATGTTGACTAATTGCAATTTGAATAAAAACTTTAAAAAAGAACAAATGTAGTCATTTTCTGGGACATGAGTGAACAAATAATTTAAAAAGGGCTGCTGATGGTGTTTATGATATGTTATCAAAGTATTTTAAGCACGTGAATTTAGTGAGGACCACTAAAGTCATAATCCAGTTTTAAATAGCCAGAGCCTCTTCTGAAGACGTTATCCAAACATTGTAGTCATTTTTACAGCATTTTTTATACTGTCAATTCTAAATTGAAAATTTTGGGAATTAAAAAACATGGAAGTTTTTTTCCTGGCCAAAGTACCAAGAGGAGAGTGACAGACAGAATAGAATATTGGTTTCTCAGTGTTCCCGTCATAGCCAACTTTCCTTTTACAGTGAAGGATTAACTCTCTTAGCAGATATGTGCAAAAGAAAGATGTAGAGGGGCGCCTGGGTGGCTCAGTCGAGCATCTGACTCTTGATTTCAGCTTAGGACATGATCTCACGGTTCATGGGTTCAAGCCCCACTTCGGACTCTGTGCTGACAGAGTGGAACCTACTTGGAATTTCTCTCCCTCTCTCTGCTCCTCCCCACACTCACACTCTCTCTCTTAAAATTAAAAAAAGAAAGAAAGATGTAGGATATTCACAACTTGATTCTGGATGTGAAAGTAATAAACCTATTTAACTTTCTTTCAGCAAAAAATATCCTTGAGAGGTAGTAAATAATTTGAATTGTCATATACCAAATTTTGTTGCAGATGCCATAAGGCAGAACAGATAAAGCTAAAAAAAAATTCCTGTTTAAAAAATTTTTGGAAAATCAGTACTCATAGATCTTTGTTAGAAAAATTTAGTCTTTGTTTATCCTTTTTAAAGTTCACAGGTAACTGTAGATATGGATTTTCTTTACGTGAGTTAACATTACCTTAATTTAAAAATGAAAGCCTTAGTCAAAAAGATCTTTCAGATGTTAAATATTATGAAGAACAAGCAGAAATTTTTAAAGCTAGTCTCAGAGATGTATTGCATACAAAATTGGCTTATGAATAAACAGTTATGTTTATTGTGACAAATATAGCACTTTAAAAATATTTCTTCTAGGATTTAATATTAGCCAGGTAAACTTGATAACAGCTCGAGTTTCAAATCTGTGTGTTAACCTTTTATATATATTATTTATTCAGTTTACCAAATTTTTATAAAGTTCCTACTATGGACGAGGCACTGGAGTAAGGCTAGAATACAGTTGTGAATAAGACAGACTTGGTTACACCAGACCAATAAACTCTTTACTATGTTTGTAAATTAAAACCCTAGACAATATTTGTTTAAAGCATGAATATATTTTCAGTTATGTCATTATGAGAATTTTATGTGTTAAGTTCAAATTCAACATTAACTTGTGATATCCTTACATGTTTATTTCTACTCATATTTATGCAAGACCGTACATATATACTACATACGTGTATTGGCATGTTTGGAACATAATTAGAGCATAGTGGTTGACAGCATAGACTCTGGAGTTACGTTATCTGAATTTGAATTCTAGATATGCTGTTTACAAGCTGTGTGATCTTAAGGTAATACTATCACCTGTCTCAGGATTGGATTTAATGAGTTGCCTGGTATAAAGCACATAGATTTGGTGCCTGTTATATAGTTAGGGCTCTGTTTAATGTTATCAATTACTATGTCAACTAATACCTGTGTTTTGCCAGAAAATAAGTGATTTTATTAATTTGCAAAAATTAGAATAAAGCCTGTGAAGTCTCTGTTAGCTGCAAATGAGCTTTTTCTTTTGTTAACTGCCCCGGTTATGTTTGTTTGGAGTTTTTTCTCCAATTTCGACTTAGCTGACTCTTTCTACTTTAATCTCATAGATCAGAACTATATTATGTGGACATCTCTACTCTCAAAAGTGTCTGGTGACTCCCATTGCCACTACAAACAAAATCAGAATTTTGTTAGTAAGGAATAAAAAGAGATTTTTAACAAGCAATTAGCAATGCCTGCCATAATTATTTTCTGTAGAATAATTTTTCTTTCTCTTGTTTTTGTAGCTCATATCAGGAATTTCCTTTCTAAGCAAAACAATAAAAGACTGATACAAAATAGAAGTGTTGGGGACACCTGGGTGGCTCAGTCGGTTAAGCGTCCAACTCTTGATTTTGGCTCAGAGCATGATCTCACGGTTCGGTTTGTGGAATTGAGCCCCATGTATTGCTCCGTGCTGACAGCCTGGAGCCTGCTTGGGATTCTCTTTCTCTGCCCCTACCCTACCCTGCCCATGTTCATTCGTTCTCTCTCGCTCTCGTTCTCTGTCTCTCAAAATAAAAATAAATAAATAAACTTAAAAAAATAAAGTGTTGGAAATAAATTTAATATTTTTATAAATGTAATGTGTGCCATACACCATCTATGTACTCTTTAAATGATACGGTGATGTTATAAATAAAGATTGATAGCTACTTGGTTCTAGATATTAGGTGATTTTGACTCCAGTGAAATTTTAACTTAGGCTCTCTTTTATGGAGAGGGAGGATAGTTTAAGTACATCCTATTCTTTGTACTTGAAATATGTGTAAAGGGCTAAGTTATTCTGGCACTGCTTGAAATTTATCCCATGACTATTTTGTGCTGACATAATAGAAAAGACAGAGCTGTTAGGATATTGTGTGGTTGGATTATATTAGGAGCTTTATCTTATTTAATGATTCCGTATAAGCATGTATCCCTCATACCCAAATACTTTCTCAAAGAAGTTAATGAACAAACATTTATTGAGCACGTAGTATATCAGAGACTATGCTTAGGTTTTAGAAAAAAATAATATGAATGAAACACAGTACCCTAACCTTATAAGGTTTACTGTATGATGAAGGAGATAAGAATATAAATGAAGTGAGTACTGTGATTATTGCCATAGTGGAAATATGCCCAAGATGGTTTAGAAGGAAAGAGAAGGAAAATGCTTAATTATGGTTTGGTTTTTGAGAGGTGAGTCTCAGAAAGGGCTTCATCTATCTTTCAAGAGACTAGAAGTTCTATAAAATAATGAGGGATGCAATAATAATAATAGTGGAGAACCTAGGATAAATGAAATTGCTAACTTAAGTGGAGATTTATTTCCTATTTAAAAAAATTTTTTTTAATGTTTATTTATTTTTGAGACAGAGACAGAGCATGAATGGGGAAGGGTCAGAGAGAGAGGGAGACACAGAATCTGAAGCAGGCTCCAGGCTCTGAGCTGTCAGCACAGAGCCCGACGTGGGGCTTGAACTTACGGACCGTGAGATCATGACCTGAGCCGAAGTCGGATGCTCAACTGACCGAGCCACCCAGGCGCCCCTTTATTTCCTATTTTGAGTTAAAGAATGACTTAGGTAAACTAGACTAACCATAGAAGAAAACTCTTTATGGATTCTAGTGTAATTTATGAATACTTCTAACATTGTGATGACCACCCCCCGCAAAAAAAACCCTTTTAAAACGAGCATTTTATAAACATTTAGATCACATTTAGGCCAAACATATTTTAATAGTTCCTTTGTCATCATTTGATGTCAAAATGATGGCTAATGACCTTACATTCTTAGTTTGCCACGCAGTGAGTAGTGTGGTATAAAGGAAGTCTGTAAAGGTTCTGGAAAGATTTTAATTTATTTCTCTCCGTGTAGATAAAGTAAGCATTTATGGACAATACTAATAGTGCAGTGAAGCATTGGTATATGTGGTTGACCAAATGAGACAACATGGTTAGGAGTGACTTTAATGATGTCTTTGATAACTGTGTTTTCATTTTATTGTTAAAACTGCAAAATTATCCCAAAATATGTATGTCATTTGAAATATAGAACATGAACCTTAATAAATAAAACATGCTTATAACTAATTTTAAAAGACATGTGGAACATATAAAAGTAATTCACAAAGGTAATACTTAGAAGAGGAAAAAAGAAAAATAATAAATAATAATAAAAGAAATAATTATGAACTAACTCTTCAGGAAAAGCTTCAGGGAAGAGGCTGGACCTAAGCTTAACTTTGAAATAATAAAGCATTACTTTGGTAGGCTTTTATTTCTGAGTTCTACTTTTTTTAAGCACTTTATCTTTGCAAGACAAGTCTTTTCTTTGAGAAATCAAATCGTTCTTTTGTTTAATGGAATCTTTGTGGCGTATCAGTAGTTGTCAACCTGGGTACCATTGAAATCTAAAAATCATAAATTGTGTACTCATAGTGATAGACATACAGATGCACATGCACACATACACACACATACACAAAATTTCATATAATTTCAAGCAGCTCTCAGACTTCTGGTTAAGAACTCACCAAACATAGGGGCACCTGCTGGCTTAGCTGGCTAAGTGCCTGACTCTTGATTTCATCTCAGGTCATGATCTCATGGTTTGTGAGTTTGAGCACTGCATTAGGCTCTGCACTGTCAGCTAAGAATCTGCTTGGGATTCATTCATTCATTCGTTCTCTCTCTCTCTCTCTCTCTCTCCCTCTCCCTCCCCCTCCCCCTCCCCCCTTTTTCTCTCTTCCCCTCCCCCCTTTTTCTCTCTTCCCCTCCCCCCTTTTTCTCTCTTCCCCTCCCTCCCTCTGCCTTGCCCCTCCCCTGCTTGCTAGTGTGTGCAGTGTGTTCTCTCTCTCTCTCAAATAAACCTAAAAAAAAAAAAAAAAAAAAAACTCGTTAAGCATTAATTTTATAGTTGTTTTCTTAAGTTCTTATTCTATAATGGAGACTTTGAACCCATAAAGTTGTGTTTGAAGAGGAGTGACAATGTATAACTTCTAATATATTCATTCTATCAGCAACTTGAATATATACTATTATATACTATAAAATATATTCCATATTCTGTGAATTCTCATTTATACAGAGTGTGTTTTGGTAGCAATCATACTTTTCTGGAATAATAATAGTTTATAAAGTGATGCTATGTACCCAGTCTTATTTTACACATGTAGATAGGCAAGCATTTTCCCCTTCTTGTTCTTTTTCTTATAAGATTTTTTTTACTGTGGTAAATGCACATAACACAAAATTTTAACCATTTTAATGCATGCAATTCAGTAACATGAAGTACATTCACAGTGTTGTGCAGTCATCACCCCTATTTAATTCCAGGACTTTTTATCACTACGGAAGGAAGCCCTATATGAAGCAGTGACTGCCAATTCTCCCTCCCCCTATCCCCAGGCAAGGAAGGACTTACATACTTTCAGTCTCTATGGATTTGCCTATTCTGGACATTTCCTATAAATAGAATTATACACTGTATATAGGCTTTGTGTCTGGCTTATTTTACTCAAGATGTTTTTAGGGTTCACCCATGTTATAACATGAATCAGTACTTCATTCCTTTTTATAGCTTAATAATCTGTTATATGGGTATGCCACGTTTTGTTTATCCATTCATCAGTTGATGGACATTTGGATTGTTTCTACTTTTGTCTATTATCAATAATGCTGCTATGAAAATTTGCAAATTTTTGTTTGAACACTTGTTTTCAGTTCTT
Source organism: Panthera leo (assembly GCF_018350215.1). Taxonomy (NCBI): domain Eukaryota; kingdom Metazoa; phylum Chordata; class Mammalia; order Carnivora; family Felidae; genus Panthera; species Panthera leo. The sequence goes on from NC_056682.1 coordinate 50,260,960, forward strand.
TCGGGTTTATATCTAAGAAGGGGAATTACTGGAATTATCATATGGTAATTCTATGTTTAATTTCTTGACGAACTACCAAACTGTTACCACAGTGACTATGCCATTTTACATTCCCATCAGCAATGTACAAGGGTTCCAGTTTGTCCTCATCTTCATTCACATTTGCTGTTTAACATTTGAAAAAATTCTAGCCACTGTTATAAAGTGGTATCTTGTAATTTTGTTTTTTTTTTTTTTATTTTTTTTTTTTATTTTGGAGGAGTGGTCATGATCAACTTTTCTTTTCTTTTTTTTTTTTTTACCATCTATTCTTTCTTTTATTTATTGTTTTTTTTGTTGTTGTTGTTGTTTTTTTTGACCTTTCCACTGTTTTGTTTTATTGCTTTCTTTTTTTTTTTTTTTTTAATATATGAAATTTACTGTCAAATTGGTTTCCATACAACACCCAGTGCTCATCCCAAAAGGTGCCCTCCTCAATACCCATCACCCACCCTGCCCTCCCTCCCACCCCCCATCAACCCTCAGTTTGTTCTCAGTTTTTAACAGTCTCTTATGCTTTGGCTCTCTCCCACTCTAACCTCTTTTTTTTTTTTTTTCCTTCCCCTCCCCCATGGGTTTCTGTTATGTTTCTCAGGGTCCACATAAGAGTGAAACCATATGGTATCTGTCTTTCTCTGTATGGCTTATTTCACTTAGCATCACACTCTCCAGTTCCATCCATGTTGCTACAAAAGGCCATATTTCATTTTTTCTCATTGCCACGTAGTATTCCATTGTGTATATAAACCACAATTTCTTTATCCATTCATCAGTTGATGGACATTTAGGCTCTTTCCATAATTTGGCTATTGTTGAGAGTGCCGCTATAAACATTGGGGTACAGGTGCCCCTATGCATCAGTACTCCTGTATCCCTTGGATAAATTCCTAGCAGTGCTATTGCTGGGTCATAGGGTAGGTCTATTTTTAATTTTCTGAGGAACCTCCACACTGCTTTCCAGAGCGGCTGCACCAATTTGCATTCCCACCAACAGTGCAAGAGGGTTCCTGTTTCTCCACATCCTCTCCAGCATCTATAGTCTCCTGATTTCTTCATTTTGGCCACTCTGACTGGCGTGAGGTGGTATCTGAGTGTGGTTTTGATTTGTATTTCCCTGATAAGGAGCGACGTTGAACATCTTTTCATGTGCCTGTTGGCCATCCGGATGTCTTCTTTAGAGAAGTGTCTATTCATGTTTTCTGCCCATTTCTTCACTGGGTTATTTGTTTTTGGGGTGTGGAGTTTGATGAGCTCTTTATAGATTTTGGATACTAGCCCTTTGTCCGATGTGTCATTTGCAAATATCTTTTCCCATTCCGTTGGTTGCCTTTTAGTTTTGTTGGTTGTTTCCTTTGCTGTGCAGAAGCTTTTTATCTTCATAAGGTCCCAGTAATTCACTTTTGCTTTTAATTCCCTTGCCTTTGGGGATGTGCCGAGTAAGAGATTGCTACGGCTGAGGTCAGAGAGGTCTTTTCCTGCTTTCTCCTCTAAGGTTTTGATGGTTTCCTGTCTCACATTCAGGTCCTTTATCCATTTTGAGTTTATTTTTGTGAATGGTGTGAGAAAGTGGTCTAGTTTCAACCTTCTGCATGTTGCTGTCCAGTTCTCCCAGCACCATTTGTTAAAGAGACTGTCTTTTTTCCATTGGATGTTCTTTCCTGCTTTGTCAAAGATGAGTTGGCCATACGTTTGTGGGTCTAGTTCTGGGGTTTCTATTCTATTCCATTGGTCTATGTGTCTGTTTTTATGCCAATACCATGCTGTCTTGATGATGACAGCTTTGTAGTAGAGGCTAAAGTCTGGGATTGTGATGCCTCCTGCTTTGGTCTTCTTCTTCAAAATTACTTTGGCTATTCGGGGCCTTTTGTGGTTCCATATGAATTTTAGGATTGCTTGTTCTAGTTTCGAGAAGAATGCTGGTGCAATTTTGATTGGGATTGCATTGAATGTGTAGATAGCTTTGGGTAGTATTGACATTTTGACAATATTTATTCTTCCAATCCATGAGCAGGGAATGTCTTTCCATTTCTTTATATCTTCTTCAATTACCTGCATAAGCTTTCTATAGTTTTCAGCATACAGATCTTTTACATCTTTGGTTAGATTTATTCCTAGGTATTTTATGCTTCTTGGTGCAATTGTGAATGGGATCAGTTTCTTCATTTGTCTTTCTGTTGCTTCATTGTTAGTGTATAAGAATGCAACTGATTTCTGCACATTGATTTTGTATCCTGCAACTTTGCTGAATTCATGTATCAGTTCTAGCAGACTTTTGGTGGAGTCTATCGGATTTTCCATGTATAATATCATGTCATCTGCAAAAAGCGAAAGCTTGACTTCATCTTTGCCAATTTTGATGCCTTTGATTTCCTTTTGTTGTCTGATTGCTGATGCTAGAACTTCCAGCACTATATTAAACAACAGCGGTGACAGTGGGCATCCCTGTCGTGTTCCTGATCTCAGGGAAAAAGCTCTCAGTTTTTCCCCATTGAGGATGATGTTAGCTGTGGGCTTTTCATAAATGGCCTTTATGATCTTTAAGTATGTTCCTTCTATCCCGACTTTCTCAAGGGTTTTTATTAAGAAAGGGTGCTGGATTTTGTCAAAGGCCTTTTCTGCATCGATTGACAGGATCATATGGTTCTTCTCTTTTTTTTTGTTAATGTGATGTATCACGTTGATCGATTTGCGAATGTTGAACCAGCCCTGCATCCCAGGAATGAATCCCACTTGATCATGGTGAATAATTCTTTTTATATGCTGTTGAATTCGATTTGCTAGTATCTTATTAAGAATTTTTGCATCCATATTCATCAGGGATATTGGCCTGTAGTTCTCTTTTTTTACTGGGTCTCTGTCTGGTTTAGGAATCAAAGTAATACTGGCTTCATAGAATGAGTCTGGAAGTTTTCCTTCCCTTTCTATTTCTTGGAATAGCTTGAGAAGGATAGGTATTATCTCTGCTTTAAATGTCTGGTAGAACTCCCCTGGGAAGCCATCTGGTCCTGGACTCTTATTTGTTGGGAGATTTTTGATAACCGATTCAATTTCTTCGCTGGTTATGGGTCTGTTCAAGCTTTCTATTTCCTCCTGATTGAGTTTTGGAAGAGTGTGGGTGTTTAGAAATTTGTCCATTTCTTCCAGGTTGTCCAATTTGCTGGCATATAATTTTTCATAGTATTCCCTGATAATTGTTTGTATCTCTGAGGGATTGGTTGTAATCATTCCATTTTCATTCATGATTTTATCTATTTGGGTCATCTCCCTTTTCTTTTTGAGAAGCCTGGCTAGAGGTTTGTCAATTTTGTTTATTTTTTCAAAAAACCAACTCTTGGTTTCGTTGATGTGCTCTACAGTTTTTTTAGATTCTATATTGTTTATTTCTGCTCTGATCTTTATTATTTCTCTTCTTCTGCTGGGTTTAGGCTGCCTTTGCTGTTCTGCTTCTATTTCCTTTAGGTGTGCTGTTAGATTTTGTATTTGGGATTTTTCTTGTTTCTTGAGATAGGCCTGGATTGCGATGTATTTTCCTCTCAGGACTGCCTTCGCTGCATCCCAAAGCGTTTGGATTGTTGTATTTTCATTTTCGTTTGTTTCCATATATATTTTAATTTCTTCTCTAATTGCCTGGTTGACCCACTCATTCGTTAGTAGGGTGTTCTTTAACCTCCATGCTTTTGGAGGTTTTCCAGACTTTTTCCTGTGGTTGATTTCAAGCTTCATAGCATTGTGGTCTGAAAGTATGCATGGTATAATTTCAATTCTTGTAAACTTATGAAGGGCTGTTTTGTGACCCAGTATATGATCTATCTTGGAGAATGTTCCATGTGCACTCGAGAAGAAAGTATATTCTGTTGCTTTGGGATGCAGAGTTCTAAATATATCTGTCAAGTCCATCTGATCCAATGTATCATTCAGGGCCCTTGTTTCTTTATTGACTGTGTGTCTAGATGATCTATCCATTTCTGTAAGTGGGGTGTTAAAGTCCCCTGCAATGACCACATTCTTATCAATAAGGTTGCTTATGTTTATGAGTAATTGTTTTATATATCTGGGGGCTCGGGTATTTGGCGCATAGACATTTATAATAGTTAGCTCTTCCTGGTGGATAGACCCTGTGATTATTATATAATGCCCTTCTTCATCTCTTGTTACAGCCTTTAATTTAAAGTCTAGTTTGTCTGATATAAGTATGGCTACTCCAGCTTTCTTTTGGCTTCCAGGAGCATGATAAATAGTTCTCCATCCCCTCACTCTCAATCTAAAGGTGTCCTCAGGTCTAAAATGAGTCTCTTGTAGACAGCAAATAGATGGGTCTTGTTTTTTTATCCATTCTGATACCCTATGTCTTTTAGTTGGCGCATTTAATCCATTTACATTCAGTGTTATTATAGAAAGATATGGGTTTAGAGTCATTGTGATGTCTGTATGTTTTATGCTTGTAGTGATGTCTCTGGTACTTTGTCTCACAGGATCCCCCTTAGGATCTCTTGTAGGGCTGGTTTCGTGGTGACAAATTCCTTCAGTTTTTGTTTGTTTGGGAAGACCTTTATCTCTCCTTCTATTCTAAATGACAGACTTGCTGGATAAAGGATTCTCGGCTGCATATTTTTTCTGTTTAGCACACTGTAGATATCGTGCCAAGCCTTTCTGGCCTGCCAAGTTTCAAAGGAGAGATCAGTCACGAGTCTTATAGGTCTCCCTTTATATGTGAGGGCACGTTTATCCCTTGCTGCTTTCAGAATTTTCTCTTTATCCTTGTATTTTGCCAGTTTCACTATGATATGTCGTGCAGAAGATCGATTCAAGTTACGTCTGAAGGGAGTTCTCTGTGCCTCTTGGATTTCAATGCCTTTTTCCTTCCCCAGTTCAGGGAAGTTCTCAGCTATAATTTGTTCAAGTACCCCTTCAGCACCTTTCCCTCTCTCTTCCTCCTCTGGGATACCAATTATGCGAATATTATTTTTTTTTAGTGTATCACTTAGTTCTCTAATTTTCCCCTCATACTCCTGGATTTTTTTATCTCTCTTTCTTTCAGCTTCCTCTTTCTCCATAACTTTATCTTCTAGTTCACCTATTCTCTCCTCTGCCTCTTCAAGCCGAGCCATCGTGGTTTCCATTTTGTTTTGCATTTCGTTTAAAGCGTTTTTCAACTCCTCGTGACTGTTCCTTAGTCCCTCGATCTTTGTGGCAAGAGATTCTCTGCTGTCCTGTATACTGTTTTCAAGCCCAGCGATTAATTTTATGACTATTATTCTAAATTCACTTTCTGTTATATTATTTAAATCCTTTTTGATCAGTTCATTAGCTGTTGTTATTTCCTGGAGATTCTTCTGAGGGGAATTCTTCCGTTTGGTCATTTTGGAGAGTCCCTGGCGTGGTGAGGACCTGCAGTGCACTTCCCCTGTGCTGTGGTGTATAACTGGAGTTAGTGGGCGGGGCCGCAGTCCGACCCGATGTCTGCCCCCAGCCCACTGCTGGGGCCACAGTCAGACTGGTGTGTGCCTTCTCTTCGCCTCTCCTAGGGGTGGGATTCACTGTGGGGTGGCGTGTCCCGTCTGGGCTACTTGCACACTGCCAGGCTTGTGTTGCTGGGGATCTGGCGTATTAGCTGGGGTGGGTAGGCAAGGTGCACGGGGGCTGGAGGGGCAGGCTTAGCTCGCTTCTCCTTAGGTGATCCACTTCAGGAGGAGCCCTGTGGCAGCGGGAGGGAGTCAGATCCACTGCCGGAGGTTTGGCTCCGCAGAAGCACAGAGTTGGGTGTTTGCGCGGAGCGAGCAAGTTCCCTGGCAGGAACTGGTTCCCTTTGGGATTTTGGCTGGGGGATGGGCGGGGGAGATGGCGCTGGCGAGCGCCTTTGTTCCCCGCCAAGCTGAGCTCTGCCGTCCGGGGGCTCCGCAGCTCTCCCTCCCTTTGTCCTCCAGCCTTCCCGCTTTCCGAGCAGAGCTGTTAACTTATGACCTCCCAGACGCTAAGTCGCGCTTGCTGTCGGAACACAGTCTGTCCGGCCCCTCCGCTTTTGCCAGCCAGACTCGGGGGCTCTGCTTGGCCGGCGAGCCGCCCCTCCGCCCCGGCTCCCTCCCGCCAGTCCGTGGAGCGCGCACCGCCTCGCCGCCCTTCCTACCCTCTTCCGTGGGCCTCTAGTCTGCGCTTGACTCCGGAGACTCCCTTCTGCTAATCCTCTGGCGGTTTTCTGGGTTCTTTAGGCAGGTGTAGGTGGAATCTAAGTGATCGGCAGGACGCGCTGTGAGCCCTGCGTCCTCCTACGCCGCCATCTTCCGGAACCACCCATTTGTAATTTTGATTTGCATTTCCGTGATGACTAATGTTGAGCATCCTTTCATGTGCTTGTTGGTCATTTGTATATCTTCTTTGGAAAAATGTCTACTCAAGTCTTTTGCCCATTTTTGTATTCAGTTGTTGTTTTGTTTTTTTTTGTCATTGAGTTTAGGACTTCTTTGTATATTTTGAGTATTGATTTGCAAATATATTTTCCAATTCTCTGGCTTGTTTTTCCATTCTTGTGTTAGTGTCCCTTGATACACAAAAGTTTTTTTATTTTGATGAAGTTCAGTTTACCTGCTCTTTAATTTTGTTGCTCTTGCTTTTAGTGTCATAGCCAAGAAATCCCTTGCCAAATCCAATATTATAAAAATATTTCCCCTATGGTTTCCTCTAAGAGTATTATAGTTTTAGCACTTTTACGTTTGGGTATTTGATCCATTTTGAAGTAATTTTTGTATGTATATATATTTTTTATTGTTGAAGAAAGTGAAGTTTACTGAAATCATGGATCACATATCTATAAGAGCCAGAACACATCATCTGGCATATTAGTGATTTTTCTTCTAGACCATGGGTTGATAAACTACCAGAGTCCATTCTGGTTGATCACCTGTTTTTGTACAGCCCATGAGCAAAGAATGATTTAAAATTTTTAATTTTTAAATTTAAAATTTTTAATATTTGAAAAAAAATCAACAAAATAATATTTTGTAACAAAAGTATAATTGTCCACAATATAGTTTCAGTGGAACACAGCCACGCTTGTTTGTGGTGGCTGTAGAGTATATCAGGTGTTTTTCATCAATGATTAGGAGCTGAGCCCCTGAGGAAAACCTTAAGAGAGACTAAGCCAAGATTTACGTCTGGTCACACTGGTTTGCAGAAACTTATTTCCCCAGGGTGTTCTTCTTAATCCTAGTTTTGTTCTTTTTAAATTAGAGCCATATAGTTACTGTTTAATCTTTTCTTTTGTTTCTTTATTGGCTAACAGTATATTTCTTATTGCTTCCTTTCAGCTACTTAGTGAGGATGGGAAAAATCTTTTGAAAGCATGTTGAGTTCTATAAGTGAAAATTAAATGTGTTTCTAAGTAAAACACTGCAGGTAAAGTATTTTGACCCAGTCAGAAATATTGACTTAGTCTTGAGGGTTTAACTCAAAGCACCTATAAACCTGAAAATCATTTGTGAAAATATCTCATTATTTTATAGGCATCCATCGACGCTGTTTCTTCCTCATGTTGTTTCTTTCTTTTTTTCTTTTCTTTCTTTTTTTTTTTTTTTTTTTTTTTTTGGTCTTTTTACGAGAGGCATCTTTTATTTCAAAGAAATGTTTTTATTTAATCCTTATGAAGTCAATTTGTGTATATTTTTAAAACATATGATTCTAAAAATAAACTACATGTGACTTACAGCTGTTCTCTCAACTGTTGTCTTTGGTGACCTTGAATCTACTTTTAAATATTTGTGGTAGGTGAAAGGTTGGACACAGCTAAAGTCTAGTGTGCAAATGGCAAAAATGATGTTTATTACTCCAGTGAAGCACAAACATTTCATAAGCTTTAGTTTTTTGATATTGATTTATTTGGTTATTAAAAATAAATCTGAATTTGTTGCTGGCTTTCTACAAAATTTGGTAAAATACTTAAATAATTTCTATTTAAATATGAAAGAATTTTGTGACTTCATTGATGATTATACACACATACACATCCCTACATATGTACACATTCATTTAGAAGATTGATGTATTAAATATATTAAATTTCTAATGTTTGAATTTTTACCTTTGATTTTGAGAAAATACTTCTCTCATAAAATTACAGTGCTTCTAGCAACCTCATGACTTATACCAGATCTAGTTTAAGAGACATTCAATTTAATTCTTAATTTACTAGGATAGAACATTCTAAGATAAGGCTTTATTACTATGAATTCAGCAATTTGTTTTAATTTTGTCAATAACAATTTTTACAAGGCAGACAGTCTTTAATCAGATCATCCATACAAAAAATAGGAAATTGACACTGAAACGACTACTATAACCAACTACTATATACTATATACTATATATATACTATATACTGTATACTGTATACTATACTATATACTATATATAGTATACTATATACTGTATACTGTATACTATATATATACTATATACTACTATAAACGACTACTATAGTTGCATGGTGCTATGCCTGCCAGTTGGACCTAGTTTAGGAAGTCAGTAAAGACTTTTCTTCAGCTGCAATCTGAGGGATGAGTAGAAGTTAACCAATCTGGAAGGAGAAAAAATGATTTGAAGCAGAAACCCTGTGGTAATGTGGAGTTTGACAAAAATAAGGATCAGCCAGTATGATTAGAGATGAAAGATCTGACAGGTGTGATACAATAAGGCAAGGAGAATAGGATGGTGTCAGATTACCCATGGCCTTTTATAACATGTCTTAAGGAAATTAGTCTTTATCTTTTTTTTTTTTAAACTTTTTTTTTTTTAACGTTTATTTATTTTTGAGACAGAGAGAGACAGAGCATGAACGGGGGAGGGGCAGAGAGAGAGGGAGACACAGAATCGGAAGCAGGCTCCAGGCTCTGAGCCATCAGCCCAGAGCCCGACGCGGGGCTCGAACTCACGGACTGCGAGATCGTGACCTGAGCTGAAGTCGGTCGCTTAACCGACTGAGCCACCCAGGCACCCCGAAATTAGTCTTTATCTTAAGAGTGTTTTAATGTTTTGAAAAATGTTACTTTGGTTGCTCTGTAAAGAATGATTATGGGAAGGGAAATAAGGAAGCAAGATGAATATGGACTAATCAAGAAGAGGTGATGGTAGCTTGTACTTGGATTGTAGTGGTGGTGATGATGACAGCAGTTGAGGGAGGTAAGTGACAGATTCTAGAAATATTTGGTAGATTAAACTGACAGACTTTGGGCAAGTGAAAGAGAGTAGAACATCAAGGATAACTCCAAGGTCTGGCTTTTACAGTCTTCATGGAAGGTATTATTTACTGAAATAAGACAGTGGTTTTTATTGGGTTATCTGTTTAGGATATAGAGATTGGAGAGTGGGAAACATTCATGCATTCCCTTTGGACCTGTTTGAGTTTCATGAGTTGGATATTTATGTCTGGAGCTCAGAGGAGAGATCTGAGATGGAGAAATAAATTTGTGAGGTCCCCTCTGACTACCCTTTTTACAGTGAAACACTGCTGTCCTCTGCTCCACACACCCTTGGTTCTTCTGTGCTTTTCTCTCCCCCATAGCACTTATTTTCTAACATACTATGTCATTTGTCATGTCATAGGATACAAACATACGTCACATATTGCTTATGTTTATTGTATATCATTCATACCCTCCCCGAAGTCCCAAAAGGTAAGGTCCAGGAGGACATGAAATTTTGTCTTCACTGTGTCTCCCACCTGGAGATCAGTGCCTGGCATTTAGTAGGCCTTCAGTAAATATTTATTGGATGTTGAAAGAATGAATGAAGGGAATGAGATAGTATAAGGTTAGCTTGAGGTAAGAAAAGGAACATTTCACTGTTAAGAGTTTAGGAAGAGAGAATAGAATGCAGTTGTAGGTATGTTTTTTGCATTTCATATTGGTAAGATGTTGGGGTTCTTGCCTAGTGGTTAGTTTCTCTAAAGTTGGAGGAAAGGTCATCTTTCATAACAAAAGAGAGAAGTGTCAGTCAGAGGATCAAAAAAGTTGGAGAAGATTTGCAGTAGCCATGGGGGCATGTGGAAGAATGCATTAACCAAAGAAATGTAGGATTGTTCCCTTGCATGGAGGTCTCCTTTGAGATCAGTAATGATGAGTTAATAATGGAACGAACTTGTCCTTTGGAGAACTCTCCCTAGTAATTGCTTGACTGCTCAGGTGCAGTCATGCATGGAGAAAATGGATAATAATAAGATATCTAAGTTATTAATGTTGGTGAAAGAGCAAGTTGAGTGATGATCAGGGTCCAAAATTTTACCTTGGCAATGGATGATTATGATGGCGTGAAGGAGAGTATTACTGGACATAACCTGAAAGCATACTGTTGGGAAAGTATTTCTTTTGGATCTGAAATGATGACAGGGCTTAGAGGAAGGAGGCTGTAAGCTGGATGCCAAAGACCTACACAAATGAGGAGAGGATGCCTGGAAAGTTAAAAAATGATAGCAGTGAGGAGGAGAGAGATGGTAATATAGTTGAGAGGGCCTGAACATCAAAGAAATAAGTTGTTTTGTTTGTTTTTTAATGTGATGATAGAAGAGTAATTTTTGGAGGTTAGGGTAGGACCAGGGAAACCCCTTTTTTCCTCCAAGCCCCGAGGTGAAGGGAAAAAAATAAAACACACACACCATGTGAAGGGAAAAAAATAAAACACACACACACACACACACACACACACACACACACACACACCACTGGATGGGCTGCAAGTTAGTATTATATTTAGAGGAGAGCCAGCTTTATTTTAAAGTAAGGAGATACAATCAGAAAAAAGTTTGAAGATAAAATGTCTGGGTTATTGCTAAAGAAAATGCCAGAGGCGCACTGGATCAGTTTAGAAGGTAGAGAAGCATAGGTAGAGTGAATTGGCAGGAAAGCACAGGGTGTTCTGGGCATAGACTTTGAGCAATATGATGAAAGGTATTATGGTCTTATTTCGACTGCCTTTTTTTTTCCATTGAAATGAAATTTACATAATGTACATTATTATTATTATTATCTTTAGAGAGAGTGTGAATGGGGGAGAAGGGCGGAAGGAGAGAGAAAGAGAATCTTAAGTAGACTCCACACTCAATTGTGGGGCCTGATGTGGGGCTGCATCTCACAACCCTGGGATCATGACCTGAGCTGAAATCAAGAGTCAGATGCTCAACCAACTGAACCACCCAGGAACCCCTAAATTAACCATCTTAAAGTGTACAGTTCAATGGCTTTAATGTGTTTATAGTGTTGTACAGCCATCACCCCTATCTAGTTCCAAAGCATCTTCAAAAGAGACCTCATACCCATTAAGCAGTCACTCTCTATTCCTTCCTCCCATATCAGCTATCATTTTAAGGATGTTAGGCCCTGAGCTTAATGGCAGAGAAACACGTCTCACTTGGCTACTTGATGGTGTATATAGAATCACTCATTAGATAGATGCTCTAGAAACTGGATGTGCCATTATTGCTTCAAACCTATTTCTGAAATCACTCTTACAGCTCCTCTCTATCTGGACTTCATATCATACTCTTGTAACTGAGTCTAAGCCCTGGCAGACTTTTTACCTTCTCCCCCAGTTATCATCATACTCTGATAAATTTCGTCCTTTCTGTTTTCACTGTTATCACTTTAACCTGCATCCTTATTAACTTTAGACTGCATCTTTCATAACCAGTCTCCTTGCCTCCAGTTTCTTCTTTATCCTCTAATGGATGGAGTAGTCTCTCTTAGATGCTGCTGCTAGATATTTAATACCTGATATTCAGGGGACTCTGCCATCCACCCTTTCTCATATGGTTGTTTTGGTGATCAAATGAGGTAATATAAGTGAGATATTGTACAAATATCAAGTATTACTTTAGTTATTAGACTTCTTCTTTTTCTCTCACTGTTACCTTTACCAGTCTCTTGTTTTAGTCAAACTAGTGTAGTCAGTATCCTTAAGCATACTTAGTGTTTTTTTTTTTTTCTTCTGTTGGCATCTTTGTTACAGCAATTCACTTTCCTGGACTAGTCTTCTTTTCTTTCTACTTATCTAATTCCCACATCTTACATGAAATCTTAATTTATTTGCATTTTGTGATCATTCGTTTGAATCAGTTGGAACATATATTGTTTGTACCACTTGTTTAGTGTTAGGCCTTTCTGCCTTAAATTGTTGTTTGTTTGTAACTATATTTTAATTATCTTGACAATAGGTTGTAAAAGTTATGAGGTAGGGAAAATGTCACTCATTACCTAGCTGGGTATTCTGAATAAAATTATAGGCAAATGATTTATGATTATGATATACTATGGTATTGAGAGAGTGACCAGAAATTCTTTTAGGAACTCTTTTTTTGCTTTTTATTAGCACATTAATTTTCAGTATATTTTAACTAAAAGTGATTGTTTTCCATTGAACTTGAGATTTATTTATAATCTCAAGAGAGGAGATTTAAAACTAGTTAGATTAGTTTTCAATACCTAATATATTCCAAATGATTAAAAATTAACAAATGTAGGAAGTTGTATATTGACAATTGGAAAGACTGTATTTGTTCCTTCCCCACCAAGTTCCTGCCTGCAGTCTTTCTTATGTAATACTGTTCTTATTTTATTTTTAAAAATATTTTTAAACATTTATTCATTTTTTTAATGTTTATTTTTGAGAGAGAGAGAGAGAGAGAGGGGAGGAGTGGAGAGAGAGAGAGGGAGACACAGAATACAAAGCAGGCTCCAGGCTCTGAGCTATCAGCCCCCGATGTGGGGCTCGGACCCACAAACCATGAGATCGTGACCGGAGCCGTGTCGGAGGCTCAAATGACTGAGCCACCCAGGCGCCTCAACATTTATTCATTTTTGAGAGACAGAGACTTGAGAGACAGAGCGTGAGTCGGGGAGGGACAGAGAGAAAGGGAGACACAGAATCCAAGACAGGCTCCAGGCTCTAGGCTCTGAGCTGTCAGAGCCTGATGTGGGGCTCCAACCCATGGACCGTGAGATCATGACCTGAGCTGAAGTCAGATGCCTAACTGACTGAGCACCCCCCCCCCCGCCCGGCGCCCATGTAACTCTGTTTTTAGATTGTATGCTCTTCAAGTATTTCTTTATGCAAATAACATACTCTTATTTTCACTTCCTTTTTCAACTAAGGTAGCATATTTTTGTGTTTTTCATCTTATATGACAGTTGTATAATGGCAGGTTTTTTTTGTATCGATGCATAGAGAACTTCCTCATTCTTTCTTACATTTGCAAAGTATTGCATTGGGTGGATGTATTAAATACCACCATTGGGTGGATGTATTAAGTAGCTCCATATTGCTCATTTCATTAAGATTTGGCTAGAATGAAGGTTAGCACCACATTCCTATGTAATTGTGCTTTTAATTACTTATAAGAGTCATAACCCAGGTGATACCAAGAGAGGAAGAAAAACAATGACCATCAAATTTGTGTTTTTTATTCACCTGACATAGCAAATTTAAGTGAAATTCAAGAAAAATCATGTGTTGAGTGCTTGCCAAATACTGTTGAATTGTTTATTCTTAGGAGTTACAATAACATTTTAGAATTGAAAATCTTTGCTCTGACATGTATCTAAAATATCCGTTTCTCAGAGCACCTGGGTCGCTCAGTCAATCAAGCATCTAACTCTTGATTTTGGCCCAGGTCATGGGAATGAGCCCCACGTCAGGTTCTACACTGACAGCATGGAGCCTGCTTGAGATTTTCTCTGACCCTCCCCTGTTCATTCATTCTCATTCTCTCTCTCTCTCTCTTTCTCTCAAAATAAAGAAAAAATAAAATATGAATTTCTTTTTTTCCCTAGTGAAAAGTAACATACAAGGTTTATTGATCATATTAATTGCAGAGTATTTCATGAATTGCATCAGGAAATTGTTTTGAGTTCAGTTGTAAGAAACTCTAACGTAAAAAGTATAGTTACTTACCACCTGGGTCCCAAGTTAATTAAAAGCTCCCAATAATGTATGTAAACCAATTTGATAATAAATTACATTAAAAAAAAAAAAGCTCCCAATAAACAGTATTGTTTTGAATGGTAGGGTTATAGTAGACAAGACATGGAGAAGAGCAGAAGTTTTTAGTTGTATGTTAGGCACTCCAACTGAGGAGATAGAGAACTTAAAGTAGTTTTCTGTTATTGGTGTACAAACCAAGTTCCTGCAAAATGCAAAAAAGAGGAAAATCAGTCGCAGAAAAGGAAGGAAGTATGCAACAGAGAGGGAGAATTAAAATCGTAAGTGCTGAGGTGACAAAAAGAAATTTTGTTGGGTGAGCATAAAGCAGCAAACTGAGAGGAAAATTCAGATAAACCAGAAATTGTTGGGAAAGTGAAAGAAAACGGAGACAAAGATTTTCAAAGAATATTCAGAAGTTGTACAAATTTTGCCTATTTCAGAAAATAACAACAGCAAGTACCTAAACATTCAAAACATCTAGATTATAATACACATACCTCGTTTCATTGCACTTTGCAGATAATTGCATTTTTTTTTTTAATTGAGGGTTTGTGATAATCCTATGGGGAGCAAGAATATCAGTACCATTTTTCCAACAGCATTTGCTCACTTTGTGCATTCATGTCACATTTTGGTAATTCTTGCACTATTTCAAACTTTTATTTTTTATTTTTTTATGTTTATTTATATTTTTGAGGGAGAGAGAGAGACAAAGCGTGAGTGGGGGAGGGGCAGAAAGAGAGGGATACACAGGATCCAAGCAGGCTCCAGGCTCTGAGCTGTCAGCACAGAGCCCGATGTGGGGCTCGAACTCATGAACCTCGAGGTCACGACCTGAGCTGAAGTCAGATGCTCAACCGACTGAGTCACCCAGGCGCCCCATCAAACTTTTCATTATTAGTATATTATGATGATTTGTCAGTGATCCTTGGTGTTACTATTGTAATTCCTTTGGAACACTGAGAAGAGCGCCCATCTCAGATGGTGAATTTAATCAAATGTGTGTTTTCTGACTGCTTCACCAGCCTGCCATTTCCCTGTCTCTCCCTCTTCTTGGGCCTCCGTATTCCCTGAAACAACAACAACAACACAAATTCGTCCAATTAATAATCCCACAATAGCCTCTCAGTATTCAAGTGAAAGGAAGAGTCGTATATCTTGCACTTTAGATCAGAAGTTAGAAATGATTAAACTTAGAAAGGAAGGCACATGGAAAGCTGAGATAGGCTGAAAGCTGGGCCTCATGTGCTAAATAGCCAAGTTGTGAATGCAGAGGAAAAGTTCTTGAAGGGAATTAATAGTATTACTTCAGTGGACATACAAATGATAAGAAAGTCAAGTAGCTTTTTTGCTGATATGGAGAAAGTTTGAGTGGTCTGCATAGATCAAACCAGCCACAACATTCCCTTAAGCCAAACCCTACTCCATAGCAAGGCCCTAACTCTCTTCAGTTCTGTGTAGCCTGGGAGAGGTGAGGAAGTTGCAGAAGAAAAGTTTGAAGCTAACAGTGGTTCATGAGGTTTAAAGAAAGAAGGCATCTACATAACATCAAAGGGAAAGGTATAGCAGCAAGTGCTGCTTTAAAAATAGAAGATCTAGCTAAGATAATTAGTGAAGGTAACTATGCTAAGCAATAGATTTTCAGTGTAGAGGAAACTGTCTTCTGTTTGAAAAAAATGCAATTTAGGACTTTCATAGCTAGAGAGGAGAAGTCAGTGCCTGGCTTCAGAACTTCAAAGAACAGGCTCTCATTAGGAGCTAATGCAATTTTAAGTTAAAGTCAATGCTTATTTACTATTCCGAAAATCCTAGGGCCCTTAAGAATTATGCTAACTCTACTCTGCCTGTGTTCTAAAAATAGAACAACAAAGCCTGGATGGCGGCACATCTGTTTACAGATATTCTAAGTCCACTGTTGATAACTGCTCAGAAGAAAAGATTCCTTTCAAAATATTACCGCTCACTGACAATGCGCCTGGTCACCCAAGAGTTCTGAGATGAGTGTTGTTTTCATGCCGCTAAGCCAACATCCATTCTTCAGCTCATAGATCAAGGGGTTATTTCAATATCCAAGTGTTATTATTTAAGAACTACATTTCCTAAGGTTATAGCTGTCATAGTTAGGGATTCTTCTGATGGATCTAGGTAAAGTAAATTGTAAACCTTTTGGAAAGTTTTCACCATTCTAGATGCCATTAACAATATTTGTGATTCATGGGAGGAGGTCAAAATATCAACATTAACAGGACTTTGGAAGAAGTGGATTCTAGCCCTTCTGGATAACTTTGAGAGGTTTGAGACTTGTTTGGAGAAAGTGACCGCAGATGTGGTGGAAATAGGAAGAAAACTAGAAGTAGAGCCTGAAAATGGGACTGAACTGCTGTAATCTTGTGATAAACCTTTAATGGATGAAGAATTGCTTCTTACTGATGAGCAAAGAAAGTAGTTTCTTGAGATAGGAACTATTCCTGCTGAAGATTCTGTGAAGATTGTAGAAATGACAACAAAGGGGTTAGAATATTACAGAAACTTAGGTAATAAAGCAGTGGCAGGGTTTGAGAGGATTGATTCCAATTTTGGAAGAAGTTCTACTGTGGGTAAAATGCTATCAAACAGCGTCGTATGTGACAGAGAAATTGTTTGTGAAAGGAAGAATAAATCGATATGGCAGACTTTATTGCTGTCTTATTTTAAGAAATTGCCACAACCATCCCATTCTTCAGCAGCTACCACCCCTATCCATCAGCAGCCATCAACTTTGAGGCAAGACCCTGCACTAGCAAAAGGATTATGATTTGCTGAAAGCTCAGATAATGATTAGCATTTTTTAGCCGTAGAGTATTTTTTAATTAAGGTATATATGCTGATTTTTCAGATATGCTGTTGCACACTTAGTAGGTAGTTTAACATAGCTATTATATGCACTGGGAAATCAGGAAATTCATTTGACTTGCTTTATTGCGATATTTGCTTTATTATGATAGTCTGGCCCCAAACCTGCAATATCTCCAGGGTATGCCTGTATTCTTACTAAATTAAACAGTACAGTGGACTCTTGAAAGACAACATGGGTTCACTTATACACTGTAAATATATTTTATGATTTTCTTAACGTTTTCTTTTCTCTAGCTTTATAAGAATATAGCATATAGTGCATATAACACACAAAATATGTGCTAATGTACTGTTTATATTACTGGAAGAACCAACAATAGACTATTAATAAGTTTTGGGGGAGTCAGAAGTTATATGCAGATTTTCAGCTGCATGGCAGGGTGCCTCCAACTCTGCATTGTTCAAGGGTCTACTGTGTATCAATATACTTTAGAGGGATTCTCAGTAATCAACTACTATGGAATATTGTTGCTTTAAAATGAATTCTCACATAACCAGAGTATGTAGAAAGGACTCATTCCTGATCATTTCAGTTAAATGTAAGTTACTGTAAATAATTGTAGATGAGATCTCAGGAAAGGCTTGAAATGATAATTTTAAATTGAGTTTTACTGAGAGTGGAATTCTGTGTCATTGTGCTTGGCATAGCTATTCATAGTCTCTCTTTTTACTTTTTTCACTTCAGTAATTTTATATATTTGCATATAAGTGATTATCCCATTTTTGTGTCCAGAGTAGTAAATTTCATTTGTTGAATGCCTGTGAACCTGGATTTCTTTCTGCACCCAGCTACTAAAAGCTATGTAATTATGTGAAGTTGTATGTATACATTTATTTGGCCATTAAGTAATATTCAATTTCACTATGTGATTAGTACTATAAAAGATAAAGAAAAGAAATACAGCTGCTATGCTGCCTGTGACTTAGAGGATAGAGCATAGAGCTCATAAGTCCAGGTTGTCACATTCTAGACAACCCTCAAATAGTCTCAAAAATTACTTGAAGTTACTGCATGAAATTCCCCACACCTGGAAATTTCTTCATATACAGTACATAGTGTTATAAAAGCTACTCAGTAAAATTTTCCAAATACAGCATTTTTAATACCAGAGTTGTTCAATTTCTGCCTCTCTACATTGTTGTCACACTCAGTATATCCTTATGAGGATGGGACATCTCTCATTACAGAGTCCTTCTGCCTCTCTTTCTAAAATACAAAGTTTTTCATGGTGTTTTCTGTGGGCACAGGTGAAAATACTTTTGGAGTTAACAAAATCACCTAAGCTCCCTAACCTAGGAAATGAAGTGGATTCTCTTCTTTCCCAGTAGTATTGGAGAGCTCCCACAGAATTAATCCTAATTCCTGATGCTATCTTTCCTAGGAGAAAGTGCCTTTTGATTATGCCATTTACCTCTTAATTAATAAATTTAATCACATGAATTTCCTGGAGACCTGTGGTTTGATCTATTCCTAGGAGCTTTCTTCTAAGATGACCTTAAAAATTTGAAATGGTTGCTTTGGTTTTGAGACCCAGTGATAGGTAGTTTAGACACACCCACTATCTGTCTTCAAATATATGCAAATAAAATATCCAATAAGGAGTTAATACCCAAAATATATGAAGAATTTAAACAACTCCAAAAAAACACAAACAAAACAAAACAAGAAACAATTCAATTAAAAAATGGTCAGAGGACCTGAATAGACATTTTTCTAAACAAGATACAGTGATAGCCAACAGACACATGAAAAGCTGCTCAGCATCACTAATCGTCAGGGAGATGCAAATTAAAACCAAGAGATATCATTTTACATATATCAGAATGACTAAAAAAAACAAATGCAACAAGTGTTAGTGAAGATGTGGAGAAAAAAGAACCCTAGTGCACTGTTGGTGGGAACGCAAACTGGTGCAGCTGCTGTGGAAGACAGTATGAAGGTTCCTCAAAAAAAAAAAAAAAAAAAAATAGAATTACCATATGATCTAGTAATTCCACTACTGGTTATTTACCCAAAGAAAATGAAAATAGACATCTTGGTGGCTCAGTTGGTTGAGCATCCAACTTCAACTCAGGTCATGATCTCACAGTTCGTGAGTTCGAGCCTCACATCAGGCTCGCCGCTGTCAGCGCAGAGCCCGCTTCAAATCCTGTGTCCCCCTCTCTCTTTGCCCTTCCCCCACTTGCATGCTTGCTCGCAATCAATAAACATTCTTTAACCTCCATGCTTTTGGAGGTTTTCCAGACTTTTTCCTGTGGTTGATTTCAAGCTTCATGGCATTGTGGTCTGAAAGTATGCATGGTATAATTTCAATTCTTGTATACTTATGAAGGGCTGTTTTGTGACCCAGTGTGTGATCTATCTTGGAGACTGTTCCATGTGCACTCGAGAAGAAAGTATATTCTGTTGCTTTGGGATGCAGAGTTCTAAATATATCTGTCAAGTCCATCTGATCCAATGTGTCATTCAGGGCCCTTGTTTCTTTATTGACCGTGTGTCTAGATGATCTGTCCATTTCTGTAAGTGGAGTGTTAAAGTCCCCTGCAATTACCACATTCTTATCAATAAGGTTGCTTATGTTTGTGAGTAATTGTTTTATATATTTGGGGGCTCCGGTATTCGGCGCATAGACATTTATAATTGTTAGCTCTTCCTGATGGATAGACCCTGTAATTATTATATAATGCCCTTCTTCATCTCTTGTTACAGCCTTTAATTTAAAGTCTAGTTTGTCTGATATAAGTATGGCTACTCCAGCTTTCTTTTGGCTTCCAGGAGCATGATAAATAGTTCTCCATCCCCTCACTCTCAATCTAAAGGTGTCCTCAGATCTAAAATGAGTCTCTTGTAGACAGCAAATAGATGGGTCTTGTTTTTTTATCCATTCTGATACCCTATGTCTTTTGGTTGGCGCATTTAATCCGTTTACATTCAGTGTTATTATAGAAAGATACGGGTTTAGAGTCATTGTGATGTCTGTATGTTTTATGCTTGTAGCGATGTCTCTGGTACTTTGTCTCACAGGATCCCCCTTAGGATCTCTTGTAGGGCTGGTTTAGTGGTAACAAATTCCTTCAGTTTTTGTTTGTTTGGGAAGACCTTTATCTCTCCTGCAATCAATAAACATTACAAAAATAAATAAAAACAGTAATTCAAAAAGATACGAACACTCCTGTGTTCATTGCAGCATTATTTACAGTAGCCAAGATGTGGAAGCAACCCAAGTGTCTATCAATAGATGAATGGGTAAGAATGAAATCTCGGGGTGCCTGGGTGGCTCAGTCAGTTAAGTGTCTGACTTTGGATTAGGTCATGATCTTGTGGTTTGTGGGTTTGAGCCCCGTGTCGGGCTCTGTGCTTAACAGCTCAGAGCCTGGAACCTGCTTGGGATTCTGTGTCTCCCTCTCTCTCTGCCCCTCCCTGGCTCGTGCTGTGTCTCTATCTCAAAAACAAATAAACATTTTAAAAAAAGAGTGAAATCTTGCCATTTTGCAACAACATGGTTGGACCTAGGAGGTATAATACTAAGTAGAATAAGTCAGTCTAAGACTAGTATCATTGATTTCACTCATGTGGAATTTAATAAATGAAAAAAGAAAAAGACAAAAACTAGGTGTATTGAAACAGACTTTCAGAATTTAATGATTCTTTAATGTTTTATTTTTTCAAAATGTTTATTTTGAGAGAGAGTGTGTGAGTAGGGGAGGAGGAGAGAGAGAGGGTGAGAGAGAATCCCAAGCAGGCTGTCCATGCTGTTGGTGCAGAGGCTGTCGCAGGGCTTTATATCCTACGAAATGTGAGATTATGACCTGAGCCGAAACGAAAAGTTGGTTGCTTAACTGACAGAGCCACCCAGGTGCCCCTAATGATTTTTTAAAATAAACTTAGCAGTGTCACGTTCATGTGAAATGAGTTTACACATTTTTACAGACTTTTCAAAATTACAAAATGTATGTCCATGGCACAGATTAGTTTAAGAACAATGTGTACTTTTCTAGAAGTCATGCAACATCATAGCAGCAGTTTATAAATGTAACAAAATTAACTTTTTTACTTTGAAAATTTAGTACCTAGAAGAACTTTTTATTGTTCAATAATCTCAAAGCACTTGAGATTCATAGTGCCAATCAGAGTTGAAAGACAGCCCTGAAATATAGGAACTATCAGTCTAGAACCAAACCAAAAAGTCACAATAGCCCTCTGACTCTTCTGTATCCTGATGTTTATTAATTGACAAACAGTGACAGTGTGTTCTTCATCTGACCTTGATCTGCAGATGCCTCTTCTATGTCAAGACAAGTTAGTACTTTAAAATACTGAAATGTTTGAGACTCTTTTACTTGATGTGGCATATTCTGTTGCTTAGTTCAAATGGTCTAGGATGAAATGTACTATGTACAGTTTGTGTAAGCCCCTTTTCATTTAAAATTAAATCGTGAGTATTTTCTGTGTCATTAGGTATTGATATCCAGAATTTTTCCGTAAGAGTATATATTAATGAATTCTGTAACCATGTTGTTATATGTAACAATCATCTATTGTTGGACATGTGAGTTTCCAATATTTCATTATTCTGAGTATCCTTGCAGCTTAGTATTTGTACACATCTATGTAGATGTAGATATATACCAAATTTGAAGTTCTCTTATTTGTATAGTCTTATTTTAATATTTAATCTACTTGTGTCTTCACACAAGTAAACCTGCTTTGGTATTTCCTTCACTATAGATTTCCATAAAAAATTATAATCTATCAGAAGAATAATTTAAAATGCCAGATAATTATATAAGTCATACATGTAATGTCACAGAAGGCTTGAGTGCTCAAGAAAGACTTATTGAAATATCAGTATTTGTGATTGGACCTTTTTGTACTTTTGGTTGCCTAGTCAGTGCATCGCTCTTTTTCCCCTCCTTGTAGAGCTCTGATTGTTATTGTGTACGTTGGTGTACCTATACATGGCCCTATCTATAGCTTAAATCTCTTAAGCTCTTTTTTTCTCATTTGGGATGGCCGAGCAGGTAAAAGGGAAAAGGTTCTTTGATAAAGATCTTTGGTTTTCTCAGTTAACTTATTCTGAAGCTGCCTTATCTTCCTGAGTTCTTATTATATGAAATAGTAAACACTCTTGTAAGTTTAAGCCATTTTGAATGGTGCTATTTATTACTTGCTCCAGAAAGCATATGGTTAAACGTTGAGAGATGGAATTGGTTTTGTAGAGATGAAAAATCCTGCATATAAACATTTCTGGTGGGAGAAATCACATAAGCAAAGATGAGACATGTTCCAGGATTCATCAGACTGATGGACATACATAAGTTTCTCATGCCTTCTACCAAAGAAGGGAGAGTTGCCCTGTCAGACTATCTGTTTTTAACAAAAGTGTTATCTCAGTCCTAAAGTGTTGTTTAGGACTCTTAGGGGTTTCTGAGGGTATCTTACCTCATTTTCTCCAGCAGGCTTGAAGCTTGGCTTTGGGGCTTGAATTGTGTTTTGAGTTCTCCTGTGAAGAAAGTTACAGTCAAAATTCTGTCAATAGGAGCTAATTAGAAAGCACTAGTGTCATGTGCTCACACAGAACCCTGGTTTGTAGCATAAAGTGTGGGAGTTGTGCTAGCACAGACCCTTTTTAGTTAAGGGTGACAGCTTATTAAATAATTGAATGCTTTTCTTAAACCTTTCAAAATACTTAGTTCTTTATTATTAGGGAGCTTGATCGTTCTCAACTTTTCCCTCATGGGAGTGGGGTGAGAGTCCCAAACTAATACCTTATCTTTACATAATTCATTTATTAAGAAAACAAGTATTTAAGCACTTCCTGTGTGCCAGACACTATGGTCTTGGGAATACAGTTTATTATTCTAAGCAGGGTCACAATGGTGAACTAGCCTGAAACAATTTTACCTTTTTTTTTTTTTTTTTTTTTTCGAGAGAGAAAGAGCACGAGTGAGCCAGGGGCAGGGAGAGAGAGAATCCCAAAGTGGGGCTGGAGCTCACGAACTGTGTGAGACCATGACCTGAGCCGAAGTCAGATACTTAACCAGCCCAGGCACCCCAACAATTTTTACTTTGATAGAGCTGGGAGGACAGATACACAAATAAATAAGTAAATAATTTTAGTAAGTACTAGAAGAATGGAAGTCAAAGTTATGATAGTAGGTAGTATTTTAATTGGGTGGTCAAGAAAGGTCTCTCTGAGGTAACATTTGAATTAACATCAGAATAAGAAACCAGCTGTGAAAAGAATATTTTAGGTAGAGTGCAGTTGAAGAATCTAAAATAGGAGTGAGCGTGGGGTATTCAAGGATGAAAAGTAAGGCAACTTGTGCCTAGACTGGGGGAATGAAGGGCAGAGGCCATATCTGTAAGACAGTGTAGATCATGATAGAAGATTTTAAGTTTTATTCTCTGTGCACTGGGGAGGCACTGTAGGGTTGTAAGTAGGGACATGACATGATTTTGAGTTACAGCTTTAAAGATCACTCTGGCTACCATTGAGAATGGGTGGT
This sequence comes from Panthera leo, assembly GCF_018350215.1. NCBI lineage: Eukaryota > Metazoa > Chordata > Mammalia > Carnivora > Felidae > Panthera > Panthera leo. Next base: position 50,284,363 of record NC_056682.1, read on the forward strand.
AGGCTCTGTTTACCAAAGAGAGCAGAGATTAGCAGGCATTGATAGTGTAAAGCAAATATATAAATTATGGGAAGCCCTTATTTAAGTTTTTCTACTTCATACTCCTTCTTTTATCTTTTTTTCTTTTTTGCTTTTGTGGCTTTTAATGAGTATGTTTAGCAATATCTCAATTGGTTTAAATCTTATCTTTATGTTTTTCCCTTAACTCCATAAAGAGAAAAATCTTTTATCTATTTTCTATCAGTACTCAGTAGTTTCAGTTAACTACAGATTAACCAGCCACTTTACAACTTAGGAGTGAACAACAAAGATTTATTATTTGTCATAGTTTTGAGAACTGATTGGGCTGCTCCTCTGTTGGATTAGCCTGGGCTTACTCATGGTGCTCCATTTAGGTGGAGGTTTGGAAAGGCTGAAAGTCCAAGACAGCATTACCTACATGTCTGTCTGCTGGCATGCCTTGGTTCTCTTCTGTGTGGCCATCTTCTTTACAAGGTAATCTCAGGGCAGTAAAGTAGGCCATCTTCTTTACAGGGTAATCTCAGGGCAGCTCTCCAAAAAAGTGAAAAGCAGAATTTACCAGAGGCTCAAGGTTTGGTTTGGGAAGTTGTATAATCTCAGATTCCAGTTCTCTCTCTCAATGGACAGAGGAGCAAAGTCACACACCAAAGGAGAAATTATTACAACCATCTATGAAAATAATTACCACAGTCCACTCTCAGGCCACTACGTTTTATATTTCTCCCACATGGAAAATATACTTATTCTCTTCCCAAATTCCACAAAGTCTTATCTGATTATAGTCATGCTCTCCAAGTCCAAGATCTCTTGATCTGCATCAGGTTCAGATGTGAATAGGCTCCTTAAGTTCAGTTCCTTTGGTGCAGGAACTCTTTTGATTTGGACTCTTGTAAACTAAATAGAATACCAAATAAGTTAACTAAGTTTCTAGCTCAAAAAACTAGGTAGAGATGAGCAAATATCTTTCCCAGAATAAGTCAAGGGAAAGAAATAATCAAGAATGGTAATCAGTGAAATAGAAAATAAGCATGAAAATCAGTGAAACCAATAGCTAGCTGGTTCTTTGAAAAGATCCATAAAATTGACAGACCTGTCAAGAGATCAAGAAAAAAAGAGAAGACACAACAAATATCTGGAACAACAACAACAACAACAAAAAAGGATATCACTATAGATCCTGAAACATTAAAACTTAGATAAAAAAAAAAACAACTTATGATCAAATTCCTTCTTGGATACAAACTATGAAAGCCCACTCAAGAAGAAATAGATCAACCTGAACGTCCCTATGTCTATTACTTAGATTAGATTTGTAGTTAAAAATTTTCCCACAAAGAAAACTCCAGGGCTTTATAGCGAATTCTCCCAAACATTTAAAGAAGAAATAATGCCAATTCCACATAAACTCAGAAAAGAGAAGAGAAAAGGAACACTCCTCAACTTGTTTTAGGATGGCTGTATTACTCTGATACCAAGACAAAGACATGACAGAGAAAGAAATCTAAACCAATATTCTCAGGAACATATGCAGAAATTCTTATTGAAATATTAGGAAAAGATAAACAAAATAACAAATTGTAAAAAGTTAATACCTCATGACTAATGTAATGTCAAAATAAGGTTGGTTAGTTTAACATTCTGAAATCAGTGTGATTCATCATATTAATAGACTGAAGTGGAAAAACTATTGTAATTTCATTGCAGAAGATGCAGGAATTGCAGAAAGTTGTACAGAAGATGCAGAAAAATGCCACTTGTGATTTAAAAACAAAAAACTAAAACTAGGCAAATTAGGAATAAAAAAGAACTTCCTTAAACTGATAAAGGATATCTACTAAAAACCTAAAACTAATGTCATATTTAATGGTGAAAGACTGCACGCTTTTCTTTTATGATCGGGAATAATGCAAGAATTTCTGACCTTACCATTTCTATTCAACAGTGTACTGAAATTCCTAGCCAGTGCAGTAAGGTAAGAAAATAAATAAAAGACACATAGACTAGAAAAAAATAAAACTGTCTTTATTCATAGACAACCTGCTTGTGTTTCTAGAAAATCCTAAGGATTTTTTAAGAAGCCCTTAGAACTATTAAATCAGCCTAGTGAAATCACAGTATATATAATCAGTATACATACACCATTTTTAGTTTTGTATACGCTTATCAGATAATAGCAGTGAACAATTGGAAAGTGGAAGTTCACTAACAGTACCATTTATAATAACATAAAAAATGAAATACTGAAAAATAAATAATAAATGTGTACAAGACCACAAAATACTGTGATATAAAGAAGACCTAAGTAAATGGAGATGTATACTATTTTCATGGATCAGAAGACTCAAAAATTTTAAAATTTCAGTTCTCTCAAAATTGATCTATAGATTCAACAGAATCTCAATCAAAACCCTAGGAGGCTTTTTAGTAGGACTTGATAAGCTGAGTCTATAATTTATATGGAAATTCAGAAGATCTAAAATAACACATTTTTTTTAATAGAACAAAATTTGAGGAATTAACACTATTTGATTTTAAGATTTGCCATGATAAAGTTGTAGTATTCAGGACAGTTGTGTTGTTAGCATAAGGACAGATCAGTTGAACAGAGCAGAGTCTAGAAAGATGTACACATTTATAGTCAATTGATTTTTGACAAAGGTGCCAAGGCAATTGAACATATGGTGCTGGAGGAATGGTATATCCTTCAGGTTTATGGTATGTGCTGTGACCCTTATGTCATACTGTATCCAGAAATTAACTTGAATGAATTATAGTTGTAAACCTAAGAGCTGAAACTTATTATAAAACTTATAGAAGAGAATGTGACTTTGCTAAGGCAATGTTTCTTAGAGAAAACCCAAAAAGCATGAATGATACGAGAATGAATATTGATAAATTTCACTTCTTGAGAATTAAAGACTGACTTTCTTTGAGAGACATGATTAAAGAGCAAGCAACAGGGTGACATTACCAAAAAAAAGTATCCTGAGATGAGTGTAATTTGTATGTAGCCTTATTATGCAATCCATTACTCCAGTATAGTGTAGTAGAAAAAGTGCTGGGGTTTAGACTCAGGAACTTCTCATACATAATCCTAACTTTAGTACTTGTCAAAGGTCCAGTTTATGAAATTTAGTGTTTTTTCACATTCTCTGAGCCTTGAAGGTTCATTCTTTTTTGTGAAATTGTAATATTCATACCTATCTAATAGGCTTGTAATGATGTTCAAACAAAATAGGTATAAAAATATTAGAATGCTATTGCTATTTTTTTATTAAATTTTTTTAAAATATTTTTTTATTCTTGAGAGAGAGAGAGAGAGACAGAGCATGAGTGGAAGAGGGGGCAGAGAGAGAGGGAGACACAGAATCTGAAGCAGGCTCCTGGCTCTGAGCTGTCAGCACAGAGCCTGATGCGAGGCTTGAACTCACAAACCGTGAGGTCATGACCAGAGTTGAAGTCAGACGCTTAACCAACTGAGCGACCCAGGCACTCCATAGAATGCTATTACTATTCTTAATGTATCATTGTCATCATTATTGTTATCATACATAATTGGGCCTTAGTTACTCCCCTTAAATAATGGTTAGTATGAAAAGACCTCTCCTTTTCACATAACTATGTCTTTTTAAATTTTTTTTTAGTGTTTATTTTTGAGAGAGAGAGAGCACACACGAGCACAAGTGAGGGAGGGTCAGAGAGAGAGGGAGACACAGAATCTGAAGCAGGCTCCTGGCTCTGAGCTGTCAGCACAGAGCCTGACGTGGGGCTCGAACTCACGGACCACAAGATCATGGCCTGAGCCTAAGTCTGACGCTCAACCAGCTGAGCCATCCAGGTGCCCCTAACTATAATTATATCTAAGGAGAGTCTAAAGTTTTTAAATTTTTTTTAATTAAAAAATTTTTAATCTCTACACCCAATGTGGGGCTTGAACCCACAACCCTGATATCAAGAGTCGCATGTTCCATGAACTGGCACTGACTGAGCCAGGCAGCATTCCCTGAAAATTTTTAAAAATATTTTACTAGCTGTATGAACATCCGTAAACTCCAGTTTATCCTTCTGATCCTTGTTGACCATGGAAATCAAAAGTGGATGTAGTCTTTTTTTTTTTTTTTTTCTCTTAAGGGACAGTCTGCTCACACTACTTTTGTGTGTGCTCTGTAGTTTTATACCAAGCCAGTTCTTTTTAACAGCAGTACTTTTATGAGCTATTGAAGAAACATTCTCTAGAGAGGTAGAGATAATAAGTAGTAATTGTGTCATTTTCCTATAAATAAATATATACTATGTGTTATATATTTAAACTATAATAACTAGGATTAATTGGTCATTAGTTTACTTTTTTAGTGTAGTGAAATTCAGCTGTGCTCTAAAACATGTAATGATCTACTGTAAGGAATGAAAGATAGTTAAGTGGTTACAAAGAACGTATTAGGTACTTTGAGCTAAAAAGAATGATTTCATGTCAAATGAGATAAACTGTATTGCTTCACAAATCTACTTGTCTTTGGCACAGGGAAATTGAGTTTTTTAATATCTGAAAGTTAGATTACAGAGACTCACCCATGACTCATCCATTATAAATTTAAACTTTCTATATTACAAAGGTTAAGAACCTTTTGTTTATCAACGACGACTGAACAAAAAAGAATGGCAACCAAGGTCACTTTCAAGAAAACCAAATTAAGGGATTTGGGAGCAAGAAAATTAGAAAACATTATCGTCATTGTACTTGTAAAGTACATGTACATATTACATAGAACAAAGAACATATTAGGTACTTTGAGCTAAAAAGAGAATGATTTCATGTCAAATGAGATAAACTCTATTGCTTCACAAATCTACTTGTCTTTGGCACAGGGAAGATGGGTTTTTTAATGTCTGAAAGTTAGATTATAGAGACTCACCCATGACTCATCCATTATACATTTAAACTTTCTATATTACAAGAGTTAAGAACCTTTTGTTTATCAAGGACCACTGAGCAAAAAAGAATGGCAACCAAGGTCACTTTCAAGAAAACCAAATTAAGGGATTTGGGAGCAAGAAAATTAGAAAACATTATCATCACTGTACTTGTAAAGTACAGTATTATTCTTCATTTTATATTAAGGTAGATAGGATATGAGACAGTAGAATTGGAAAAAATTGAAAGAAAAAAACTACTATCTTCCTTGTGTCTTCCTTTTTTCAGTTGTTCACTACCTGTTTAGTCACCCAGTTCATTGGGACAGGATGAGAAAGACGGACAAGAGGAATGATACAGGATTGGTAGTGAGGATGGTATAGCTGAGGGAGACAAAGAGATTTATAAATTGGTTCTGTAGGATTTAAAGTGGGTATTAGTATTTCCATACAGAGACCCAAAGTTCTTTGGATTGTGGTAATAAGTTATTACTGTTATTCATACTCCTTGAAGTTCTCTAAGTTTCTTACTAGCAGTTAACTGTTATTCCACCTCTGTTCTTTCCAACTTTATGCTACCTTTTTACTAAAGAAAATTATTCTTATATGTACAACATAATCACTTTATGGAGTACTTGTTATAGGCCAGATTCATAAGCCAGAGGCACCTAGTTCCTTGGATCAGTCTCTATGTGATTTGGATCTTCTTATTCATGGCTTTTAAAATTTGTTTTTCTATAGAAAAAAAAAATGTTCTTTCTGTTTGTGGGAATAAAGTGCAACAGATTTTGTTGAATACAGAATAGTGATTGGACCTGCTGATGTTGCCAAAATAAATAAACCTTTGAGACTGGTGACTTTGTTTTTGTATCTTCCATAATATTTTATGCAAAGTAGAGACTTAATATTTATTAATAAAAGTAAGATTGTTATTTGCATCATTTAGAATCCTCATGTGTTAGAAAAGGTAAAGAGCAATAAGTATGTTTGATGGCTAAGAATAGCATTGAATTTCAAAGTGTGATCATCAAGAGATTTCTTGAAGGCAACTTCTGGGAGAAAACTGAAAAATCACTTCAAAACATTACCAAGTGCTGTTTGTGTTTCCGCTTATCTGTTCACTTTTGCCCTTCAGTATATTATGCTACTTTGTTTTGCCCTACCTCCTTAGTCCTTTACCCACAATTGCTTTTTTTTATACCTCAGTTATTAGGGCTTATAAGGGTGCCTCATTTGAATCTCTGTCTTTCTGTTATTTCCTGTTTCTCACTGTCTAAGAAGACCACATACCTATTATTACTTTCATTTAATTAAAAACAAATAACTGGCTGTTGCCTTAAATTACTATAGTAGAGCTCTTATGTATCTTAGAATCCCAGGCCTGGTCAGTTCTCCATATTTCAGATAACAAACTTTGATATCTGTTCCACATCCTGATGATCAGAAATCTATAACGTTAAAAGGAAAGAGCAGTGTTGAAATGTGACCTTGCACAAGTCAGCCTCATTTAGCTGGCTTTCTTTATCTGAAAATTTGATAGAGTTAATATTTGTCCTTGAACCTAATAGAATCTGTTGTGGGTTTAAAATTAAACAAAGCCTTGTAAGCTGCACAAAACCTCTGCAATTCTAAGATACTATAGGGATAATATTTCTAAAGTACCACTTAGAAAAGGCTACATTAAAATAAAACATTCACACTTCTATGAAGCAGCAAGGGGTGTCTTTTCAGTCTCTTCATTTCTTTATCTGTAGTAGCCTCTCAATCCTTGATGGAAATTCAGTCCACCTCTAAAAGCCTAGGGCAAATGTCACCACCTTCATAATTTATCTCTTTATGCCCTGAATTAAAAGTAGTATCACCCCTTAGAATTCAGATAATTCAGATTCAGTAATATCACCCCTTAGACTTCAGATAAAACCTTTAATGGACACAGCAGTTGCCTTTTATTTTCAGTCTTTTCAATCCACCCATTACTCTTGAGTGAAACATCTAAATATTATAAAATAAATTGGAGTAGAGCAGTAGTCACTCAAACCTTAAATGTGTCTAAGATCACATGGGGAATTTTGATCTCTCCCCTTATAAGTTGGGAGTTAGAAGTTGGGAGTCAGGCCTTCTGCTTCCGACACACTGTGCTTGTGTTTTACATGGTTGCTTGTGTTTTACATGACTTCTCCAGCAGGTCTTTTGCACATGATATTGCCTTAGTCTAGAATCAGTGTTTCCTTTCTCTCTTTGTGTGGTGCCTATCCATAAGATCTGAGGTTTATCATTAATTCCTAAGGGAATCTTTTCCTAGCCTACTAACCGATTCCTAGTAAATCCTTAACTAGGTCAACTCCCCCACATTATATATTCTCAGAGCACTGAGTATTCCATCACAAGTGAAGCTTTGCCATGTATTTGTAAAATTATTTGAATGACTTTCACTAACCTGGAAGCTCATGAGGGTGGAAATTATATATGTTCTTGTTCTGTGTTATATTGCCATGCCTGCATATATGCCTATTGTCTATAGTTCCTGGAACACTGTCTTAGCTTAGTAAATAGTGTGCATAGATGAATAATAGTCCACAGACATCATTTAGACAAGTATTGGACCAGAAGTTCTGGACCCTTACATTCTATCCCTGGCTTACAACTGACTTGTAAGTTCTCTCTTAACCTTTCTGTTTGGGGATCTAAAACTGAGTGAAACCTGTCCTGCCTACAGGGCAGATGTTCACGGGGTATTGAGGACATTATCGAGGACATTAAGTGAGAAATGTGCAGGCACTTTGAAAAGTCTAAAGTGCTATTTAAATATAAAGTTACATTAAATAGTGATATGAGTGGAAGACACTCATGGATACAGAGTGTAATACATGAGCCATGTTATTGTTATTTATTGTTTAAGCCATAGGAATTGCATTTCAAGATGGAATTTAATCTCTACTTCGTGTACATTTGACTTCTTGTTTATTTCACAAATTATAGCTCTCACTATCCATTCTTTATGGTAATGAATATCATTTATTTCTACTTGTGAAAAACATATGAACCAAAATTGCCCAAGACTAGCCTTCAGATTTCTTTTTATGGTTCAGCAAGCCCTGTGGTATTAATATGTACCTCATCTTTCACAAATGGCTTATCTATGTGTTTGTAATTACTTAATACTATGTGCTGTTAGGCATAAAGGGATTGTATATGTTGACTGGGTAAAATGGAATACGAAAACATCAGTTAAACAGATTGAATGGATACTTTGGTATATTTTTGGAACAGGGCAAGATACCCTCGACTTTTAAAACAGACTCTATATGTGGTCATTCCATAATTTTCTTCCGCTAGCCTATTAAAATATATTTATGTTGCCCCCCCCTCTGTGTTTTATGTTTCCAGTTCTTTCTACCTTCATCCTTTTTCATTCCTCTAATTTTTCCTCTTTTTAACTTCAACAATTTGGGTTGCAGGGGAAAAAACCTGGCACTTAATCAAGAACATGATCTCATTGCTTTCAATGGCTTAGAAAAGAAACATTTTAAAGCAGTTGAAAGATTTCACTTTGGAAAGTAGGTACTGCATAACTAAGTGTGTTGGTTCCCAGCAGAGCCTTGAGTAACCTCTTTCCAGCCATCCTCATGTTTTTTCTCTTCTACTTCCTGTTCAGTGAGCAATAGCCTAGGTTTAAAAAAAAAAAAAAAAAAAGGCCAGTAAGACTTTACTTCTGGCTCTCTTGCCAGGGTATTGTTTTCTGTTCTTTCACTCTTCTGCATAATACTTGTATATTTTTGTAGCATAATGTTTCTAGGCTTCATCACCTATATAGACATAGAATATAATTGTTAGTTCCCTCCTGCTCACACAAGCCCCCCAGCCCTTTTCAGAGTTCCCTTAGGTATTTTGGGGAGTCTGAGTGGAATGTAACATGTGTTCAGGAACATGAAGTGAATATTCTTTTCTTACAGCTTACTTGGGAAGTCCATCCCCCTCAAGCCACCCCAATGTGGTACCTTTTCACTGCCACTGCTGCTGGGTCTTCTGTGAGGGGTAGTAGCTAGATTCTGTTTGGTGCTTTCAGAGCTGCCAGCCTTCAGAGTACCCAGGAGTGCATGGCTGAATTAGAGAGTTCTCCCTACTTCCCATCTCTGTACGCTTTGTCCCCAAATCCCAAAGCAGCAGAGTTTGTGCTCAGAGTTTCAGTCTCTCTTGAAAAGATTTCTTATCTTTTCCATCTATCCTTTTATTTCTGGGCTCAAAACCAGTTCAGAGAGCCAGATGGAAAAAGATATCATGCCATTTCTCCCATTAGCCTTTATTTCATCTCACTCTCCTTTGCTCACCCTCTCGCCCTTCTCTAAATTCCTGCTGAAATTTGCATCATCCATGATAGTTGCTGAATTCTTAATCATACTTGGAATCAGCTCAGTCAACCTGTTACTTCTTTAAAAACTGGTTTCACTTGCTACAGAATTCAAAAGATACAAAAATATGTCCAGTGAAAAGTCTCTTAGTACTTTCATCCCACAGGTGTCACGTTCCCCACCTTGGGGTAATCAGTATTACCAGTTTCTTCTGTTTCCTTCTAGAAATTCTTTATGTGTGTATAAATAAATCGGTATAGTTAATGTATATATTCTTCCCCACTCTCCCCCTTCTTCACAAATGACATGTTTGCTCTGCTTGTCCTTGTTCTATTCACTAGAAGACTGTTTTGCATTAGCGATCAAGACTTTGTTTATTTTTTAATGGCTGCATTGCATGGTTATATAATAACTTATTTATCTTGTCCCCTAATGTTGGATATTTAGGTTGCTTCTAATCTTTCTCTATTACAAGTAATGCTGCAGAGAATAACATTTAACATAAGTTATTTTACCCATCTATATCTGTGGGGGGGTAAATCCCCAGAACTGGAATTGCTAGGTTAAAGGTTATGTAATTTAGAACCTGCTGCATTTTCAGTTACTAAATTCTTAGGAGTTTGTTTTTGATTTCTAGCTTATATTCTAGACTCCTCCTTTAATGAGCTGTGTCACTACCTCATTTTATTTGGTGATTGCTCAGGTAGTACCCAGGAATCATAAAGAAGTGGACCAGGTAAGGAGAAAAAAAAATTGTTTTTGTTTTCATACTTTTCATAGAGATAAAAGTACAAAGAATTATTTCTCTATCCTGGAACAAACCTTAGTATAAGCTTGGTGATGAATGGCAGCTGATATTTAGTGTCTAAGTAGGGACTGTGCTGAACTGGAGGGTGCATGCCTTATATGAAGGGGGACAGTGCAATTCAACTCCAGCCAATTGTTGGCACACTAGGTATTACAAACTTAGTGGTGACTCAGTGGTGACAGATGCTGCAGTTTTTTTCTTTAATTCAGAAGGCTTCATATTTATATTCTGTCTCCTAACGTCAAAATTCCATGTAGACCAAACAAAATCCATGGGATTGATCCAACTTGCTAAGCCTCCAGTTTATGCCCTCCACTGTTGCACATACAGAGGTAGCTTATTTGGTCTATTTCTCCAGCTCTGACTCCCACATTTTCTGGTTCTTCATCATCTGCTATCAACTAGATACTGCCTCTGGGTGTTCTGTTGATTCTTAAATATTCAGTTCTGGATATCATCGTTTTCTATTTTCTTAAATCTTTATTTGAAACTTCCTTCACCCTTGAGGACAACATACAGAATCATGAGATTTAATATCTCATTTCTATTCATTTAGTTGCCATATCCCATGACTCCAGCAAGCATTTTCTATTTTAGAGGTGTAAAACTTTAGCAGGCAGGATCAGAAAACACTGATATTCATTGTTCTTTCCATGATCTCTACCAGAATTCTTTCTAGATTTTGGTCATTATTTGAAGGGACTGGGAGGATATGATCATAGATGTTAATAAGTATTCAAATAAAACTTAGCCAGGCTGTAGTCGTTCATGGCAGCATTTTGAATGTGTTTTGTTCAGTGAGGTATTGGAAGAGGAATTAATACCTTGAGCCAAAGTCCCCAGACACTGATGATTCCCATTGGATCAAAAACTGTTACCTACATAGTTCATATTTTTGTATTCCATGTTCCAGAATTTCCTACTAGAGAGTGTTATACAATTGTTAATATTACCTCTTCCCTCCCTTTTGTCATAGACTTCCATTGCCCCCATCCCAGTCAGATGGTTAGAAACTACTGCTCTTGATGTTTTTTCTCAAATAGTTTGTCACTTATTCATACTTAGAGTAATTGAAAGGTTATTTGGAGGCACTATAAAAAAAAAAAAACAACTAGATTTGGGAGGAAAACTCTTGGGACAGTGAGTCCTGACAGTTACTGGGGAGAAGCAAGCGTTGTCCAAGCAGTTCTTGGCTGAGAGCTGTCTGTCTAGCTCTCCATTTCTGCATGCTCACAAAACTACTTTCTCATGGTATAGTTTTCCAAATAAACTCCCCTACTAGAAAGCAAGTGTTCTCAATACCAGCCATTACATTGTCTTTCTGATAGTCTCCTTAAATTAGTTTTCTCTTAGGTTACACTAACCTTTTTGAAAGATTGATGGTTCATACTGACAAAGGAACAAGGGAGCTAACCTTTCCAAGTGCCTACTTTAGGTTTTTTCTGTATTTTATTTTAGTCCTCATAGTGACCCCTTGAGGCAGATATCACTGTTTACAGTTCGCGGAGGAGGAAACCAGGGGTTAGCAAGGTTAAGACATTTGTACAAGACCAAACTGTTACCAAGTTGTAGAACCTTAGCTTTCAAACACATAACCATCTTGCTCCAAGTCTCTTATTCTTTGTATTATTCCATTTTATTCCTAGTTTTGAATTTTAGAAAGATTGTTTTGTTAACTATGTATCACAAGAATGGAGATAGGCAGGACAGTTGGAAACCATGGTATTAATGCAGCAGAAAAAAGGTTTCAAGTACGAGAGAGAAAGAAGGTCACAGATAAAAGAGCCTGGTAAGAGAGTAATTGAAATGTTGGTTTAGCATATACTTGTGTGTTATTTTAGTTTACCATATAAAGAGTGGATTTTTCAAGCTATAAATTCCAGTTTAAAATGACAACCTATCAATTATATGTTGAAACTATTAACACTTAGTATTTGGGGATATGGCATAAAGTATAAATCAGAATCTTAAGACTGAATCATTCTCTGTCCTTTGTAGAGATTTTCTTTAATATGAATGTGCTTGATAGGTATTTTTAAATCTCTACTTTTATTTATATATTAATTCATATAAAAGAAGTAGTAAAGAGCACAGGATTTAGCATATTTTTTTATGCTGGTTAGACATAATATAAAAGAATGTAAAACTCATTTGAATCTGGAAATTATTCCAAAGATTGAACAAGTTTTGCCACTTATAATTAGATATGAATCCATTGTACAGAGAGTGCTTTTTGAGAGCTAGTTGTATTTGGTAGCGTATAATAAATAATTTAAAATATTAATACTGTATATTTGTATCGTGCATTATACTTTGTTACTGAGGTTTGAGAACTCATGAGTTTGTCAGTAGATATCTGAGGAAAATAATTCAGAATAACAGATCTGAAATATAAAGAGATTATAGCAAATAAAATTTAGATAATCCATTATGATTCTGGAGTAGAGTACATGATCTTGTTGGGAATGGCCAGGTCATGGGGAACATAAAAGAGCAAAAGAAATAGGGAAAATGAGATGGTATCTGCAGCCCCCCAGGTTTTTAAAGATGAGCATGAGAAAGCTCTATGCTCCCTAACTCAGGTGGAGAGCCTTTTCTAATGACTTGAGGTGCTATTCAGATCTGTTCAGTCAGGCAACACAAAATGCAAGGCTCTGAAATAACTATAGACTGGGAATGCAGGAAGTAAAAGAAACTGCAGCTGTCCTTTAGTGTTGTAAGTATTGGGATGAAACATAACTTGGCTCCTTGGAATTTGACTTCAAGTTCAGTTGTAAAACATAACCTGATTGGCTACCTCCTTATTTTGAATTATATATTAGCATATCCTCCTGAGATGTGGAAGGTAAAAACACTTCTCCGCTTCTCTTGCAATGAAGAGCATATGAATTCCCTCATCCTCTGCCTTTATATCCTCCTTTTAGCACTCACCTCCTAATAAATTGACAAGAGGATGCTTCAAAGCTAGTCATAAGAGTAGTTGATGATGCTCTCTAAAGTCAATTTAATGGATGCTGGGAATGCCCCAAAATAACATTTCTATTAACCTGTTGTTGATATTATCAGAAATTTCTACCATTACTGATTCATGCTAAGTTTCCTATTAAATTGAGTCATCCCTAGTGAAGCTACTGATTTAATTTCTATCTAGCCAAGATAATATTTAGTATTTTTAATAGAAATTTTCAACTACAGGTTCCTCTTTGATCTGGGCCTCCTGGTAGCTCCCACTTCTCTGATTTCATGTTCTATTGTTCATGCAACTCTAGCCACGCTGTCTTCGGTGCTGTTCTTTGAACATGATAGACAGTTTCTGCCTCAGGGTCTTGATCTTAAATGCTTTCTCCCCTTTATCTACATGGCTTGCTTCCTAACTTCATTCAGGTCTTTACTCTGATTTAACTTTCTTGCTGAGGCTTTCTCTGAGCACCCTATTTAAAATTGTAACCCCACCACCCACAATCCCTAAATGCTTTCCCAGCTTTATTTTTCTCTGTTGTACCTACCATGATTTAAATACTGTATGTTTGACTTTTTTTTAAATTTGCCTGCCTTTCACCACAAGAATGTAAGCTTTATGTGAATAGGGATTTTGATCATTGCTGTATTTCCCAGTGTAATTTCTCACATGTAGTAGATGCTCAGTAAATATTTGTTGAAAGCATAAATGAATACAAGGTACTGCAGGATTGAGCATAAAAAGAAGTGCCTATAGGGAAAGTGAATACCAAACAATTATCTCGTTGTGTAGTTTTTCTTATGTTGTTTCGCAAAATATAATGAATTTTATTAATCCCTTTCCAAGAAATACTTGCCCAGGACCAACTATGGACAGCTTCTGTTGGCATGTTTATAACAATTCTGAACTCAACAAAACCTTTAAATGACACGCATTTATATAGACCCTAAGTTTCTAGAGCACTATGTTGGATTTTTTGCACTAACCTGGGAGTCAGGGTTTCTGGCTCCTATTATCTGATTTTTGTTTTCATCTGTAAATAGAGGTGATTGGAAAACACTAACATCTGGTCTAGCTTAATCTAAGATTTTATGATTTACTTCATTGTAGCTTAATGAAATCCTTTATGCCAGTTCTATAATGATTTCATTTATTAAACTTTGGAAAACTGCTGGGATAGGGGAAATGCAAAAATGGGAAGAAAATATTGAATCTTTCAGAAATGCAGAACCACAAGGGTTTGCTCTGGAGGTTGTTTATCAGTATGTTATATCCTTTGCCTGCAAAAGAAAATAGAGGCTTCAAAGCCATATGAATGTTTGAGCCGTGGATCAAGGCATGTGAATTGGTTCTGTGAGTAAATCGTTATATTTTAATATCAAAATACTCTGGATGTGTGTCAATAGGGATTTTTTTATGTATTTGTTTTAGTCCAGGGGGTAGTTCCATTTTTGAATGATACTACACAAACTTTAAAAATTATTTATAATGAGGGCACCTGTGTGGCTCAGTTGGTTAAGCCTCCAACTCTTGATCTCAGCTCAGGTCTTGGTCTCAGGGTCGTGAATTCAAGCCCCGTGTTTGGTTCCACACTGGATATGGAGCCTACTTAAAAATATATATATGATGATGATAGACTTTGCCTTCAAAATAAGTCTTCCTGTTGTAGTGAAGTAGAATTCTACCAAATTTACTTTCAATTATGAATAAGATTACTCAGCTTAGAGTATTGATTGGTATGGGAAATAATAGGAAATATTTTGGATAACATTATTCTCAAAATTGTCTTTATGCCTAGATGTTATATTTTATACACCAGGTATGGCATTGCCATATTAATTCTTTCTTGTTCTCTGGCACTGTGGTGTTAGAGTTCTTGCTTGTTGTCTAACCTAGTAGTTTCCAAGCAGCATTACCTCCAGGAGCTGTTTAAAAGTATTCTTGGACCCCTACCCTCAATTATTTGGAATCAGTAGGTACAGAATTGGCTAGGGATTCTGTGCTTTTAATTCTGATGCATGGCACAGTTTGGGAACACCTGTCCTAAACTGACGTGGTACAATATATTTGTACTGCAATTCAGTAAGAATGAAGTAGGATCATGTGTAACTTAACATTAACAACCCCATGAGATTCAAACACCCTGAGACTTTCATAGTAAGGAATGCAAAATAGTATAATATAAACAGTATGATAATAAATGAAAACAGCTTCATGTGTTTTGAACTCAAGTAAATAAAATCTGGAACTACAACTCTTTCAGATATAAATCCACAAGAAAGTGTTATCTAAACCGACTGTAATATAAAGGTGCTTCTGGTTGGAGTCCAGTACATTTGAGGCCACATATAAAGGCAGAGAGGTTGGCTCAGCCTCTGACTTAAGCATATCCTAACATTTCACAGCATAGTTAAATAGAGTTTACTAGTGACCTTCTATTAACAATGTATATTTTTATTTTCAGGTTATATAATTATTTTAGAATGGAGAAATGCAAGTAATATTTTGAAGGTAACATCAAAAACCACCATATATCTTAAAGTAATCAAAACCTTTAACTCCTATATTAGACGACCATAGTAAATTCTAGAGGGCATGTGGCAGTCATGTGGCTTTTCTGATTAATTGTGTTTATTGATAATGCTTCAACATCTAACAGTGAAGTATAGTAGCCTAGAGACTCCTTCCAAGAAGCTATAAAAAATATGTTCTACCCTCTTCTGTCTATTCATGAGTTAGTTCAACAAATAACTGTAGTGCCTGTTGTGTTCCAGATACTGCTTTAGGAGCTGGTACAGATAATAGGCAATCGTGACACAGATAATAGACACATACGATAAATATATAACATGCTGATTAATATTGGTCATATATATTAATCATATATATTAAAGATTAATATTTGCTTAGAAGAAGAAGCAAAAGTGAAACTATTTTGCTTTTTTGTTAAAAAAAAAAACAAACCTGAGTTTAGGAAAGGGAAGTTTGGCGTAAAAAAGAAGCCTGATTCAGTTAACATCATAGATATTTAATCACTGCTTCATGAATGAATGTGTGGAAACTTTTTTTTCTGCAAATTTAGTACACACAAAATTGACTTGGTAATGGAAAAAAGTAATATTGTTTTAGGTCTAGTACCGGAAAACCTGTATCCTGCTCTGATTAGGCTCTTTGCAAAAGTGTTGTGTCAAAATTGGGGAGCCACTTTTTAAGGGAAGTCAGGATAATGACAAATGAGGAAACCATGTCAAACTGGAATCAGGACTGGGAATACTTAGCATGGAGACTCTTTGCAAGATTCTGCAGATAATTTAAAAGGCTGCCTTGTGGGAGAGAAAAGGTAAAACTTAGTCTGTATTGATTCAGCCAGATGAGTGGATTGAAGTTCTAAGAAACAGTTTAGAATTTTATAAAAGGAAGATCTTTATCAGCAAAACTCTCCATTAAACTTCCCTGTCACTGGAAATGTAAGAAAAGCCACAAGAGTATATATAGGTCTTTAAAAATTTGACAAGTAGCATATGTAATAATTATTTTGGAATAAAAATGTCCATGGTATACAATATCCTTTAATCCTGAATCATAATGAGTAAAACTTGATGTAAATACTAGATTTTTTTTTAGTGGTGTGTCTGTTGTTGAACTTGTTGCATGGTACCTATCACAATGAAACATTGCCCCAGAAAAATGATAAAAAATTGTATCCCTAAACTTATACTTGCAGAAAGATGGAGCCCAACACAAGTACTTATAGTACAGTTCTAATAAGAAAAGGGAAGTCCCATTAGTTTATTGACGTTGGGCAAGTAGTGTCTTGTCTTAATTCCCTACCTCAGGGAATTGTGAGATTAAATGAGTTTGTATTTGTAAAATACTTAACCAGTAAGTATTTGGCCCAGGGAAGTAAACATTAAATAGTGGTAGTGGTTGTTATTTACAGTTTTAAACTACCTAGAGGCATTATTTGAGAGATTAGTATTCTAATCTAGGTGAGTTAATTTGCAATATCTGTGGTTCTGTTTTCCTGTAGTCACCAAGCATTCTTCACTGCAGAACTCTGCAAATTGCCTCTCAAATCACAGCTAAATGTAGTAAATCCTCATTTACCCAACATTGTTCAGGGGGAAATTGTTTAGCATAAGTGAAACACCTTCTGATTAACTTCCTAAAATGTAAACTTTTAACCATTTTCAACTTTTGAAACAAGTGTAACACATACTTTCCTGCCTTTTTAAAACAAAGACCCTGGGGCGCCTGGGTGGCGCAGTCGGTTAAGCGTCCGACTTCAGCCAGGTCACGATCTCGCGGTCCGTGAGTTCGAGCCCCGCGTCAGGCTCTGGGCTGATGGCTCGGAGCCTGGAGCCTGTTTCCGATTCTGTGTCTCCCTCTCTCTCTGCCCCTCCCCCGTTCATGCTCTGTCTCTCTCTGTCCCAAAAATAAATAAAAAATGTTAAAAAAAAAAAAAAAATAAATAAATAAATAAAATAAAACAAAGACCCTAAACATGACTTTAATTTTTTGATGAGTTAGTGTTATGTGTATCTATAATTAAATAGTTGTTTTCATTTATTTTATTTTGTTCTTCTCAGGCAGCTGTCATTTTTTTTCTGTGGTAAAGCCTTTTTAAACACTCCCAACCACTTTCTAATTTTCTGTGTCTAATCTGTTCTGGATTTGGAAACCAGATATTCAGGCTTGCTAAGAATTGTATGTTA
The DNA here is from genome assembly GCF_018350215.1 of Panthera leo. Lineage (NCBI taxonomy): Eukaryota > Metazoa > Chordata > Mammalia > Carnivora > Felidae > Panthera > Panthera leo. Next base: position 50,302,126 of record NC_056682.1, read on the forward strand.
AAATGATTAAGATGTCTGGAATTCACTTGAAAATAATTAACAACTCCCCTCCCTTCTTAATTATTCAAGCTGGGTGATGGGCACTTGAGCATTTATTACTCTGTTCTAACTGCCCTTGTACATGTTTGCAAATTGTCATAATAAAAGTATTTTAAAACGACCATTAAAAAAGGAATTGTATGGTAGCTATATGCAGGTCTAAGTATATTTATTTCTTAATTTTTATCTTTATAAGGATTTACAGGAAACTTAACAGTATTTATCTTTGGACAGAAGGACTGAGAGCTAAGGGAAAGGGATGTTCACTTTAGAAGAATTTAAGACCTTTTTTAGCTTCGTGTGTGTGTGTGTGTGTGTGTGTGTGTTTACTGTATATCTAGTCAGGAAGGAGGTTCACGTTAGTAAATTCTTTGAATTCACAATCTGTAAATTGAAAATACTAACAGCATCTAACTTGCAGAAACATGAGACTTGTGTACCTCTGTATTTTAACATATTTTTTGCTTTATTTTAAATAGTTTAAATGGTAGCACTGGGTTCTGTGTGAGATGCTGAAAGAGCAGTAAAAAGAGCTCTGTAATGGCTGTTTTAAACTTTTGAGAATTCATGTTTGGTATCCAAATCTGGGCTTAAAGGGTCACTAATTGATGTTTGTAATGTCCCCTGTCATCTCTCCTCTTGATTGCTTGCTTACTGCCTGTGGTACAGCTAAGCTAACTCTTCACTCTTTCTTATGCTTTGCTTTCTTCCTAAAGCCTTACACTCCTTGTTTCTTTCTTTCTTCCTTGATTTAAATATTCTGTCCTTTCTGTGTTTACTATTATTGAGTGGAACATACAGCCTGAACCGCAAAGTATAAATTCGATTGTAAATTGCCACTGGATGTACTGGATTCACAATTAAGCTTTACCTGAAGGTGGGAAGTATAAATTGTTGCCTTTTTGGGAGGCAATTTGACAAAACCTAACATCACTTAAAATGTACATATTCTTTGTTATAACAATTTTTCTGCTGGGAAATTATCATAAAGTTATAGTCACTCTTGTATTAAGATGTATGAAGAAACTGAATGGTGTCTGAGTGGAAGAGGAAAAGGAGTTTGGAGTAAGAGGCAGACTTACCGTTTATAGTATAGGTCTTCTGAAATTCACCTTTTCCTTTACCTTCTACAGTTACTACTTTTTATGTTAAAGAGAAAATGTAGGGTAAAAAAAAAAAAACAAAAACCTTTTACCACCTGTGGATTACACAGCATCTACAGGTTCTTATTCCTAATGGATTTTCTGGATTTTATTTTTCTTCAAGGGTCAACAATGCTGATAGTAGGCTTCTTCATTGCTCAACTTGACTTTGTGTAGTATTTTGATAACCCGAAATTAATCATTTGATAATTGAGTCCATTTCTGATATTAGGAATTTTTATAATTTTATTACATAAATGTGGGTGTATGTGTATCTATTGCATAGATGCATTTATCCTTCCTGATCATATTCCAAATACACATACCCGTCCTTAATCCCAACTCCATTATCTGTTGACTACCTGTTTTTCTATGTTCAGGTACTTAGGTATGTGTCTATGTATGTATATAGGTATACACACTGACATAAGACATACACATACAAAGTGATTTTTTGGTTGTGGTTTCTTTTTTTTTTAAATTTTTTTAATGTTTATTTTTCATAGAGAAAGAGAGAGAGAGAGAAAATGAGTGGGGGAGGGACAGAGAGAGAGGGAGACATAGAATCTGAAACAGGCTCCAGGCTCTGAGCTATCAGCACAGAGCCTGATGTGGGGCTCCATCTCACAAAAAGTGAGATCATGCTCTGAGCTGAAGTCAGTCGCTTAACTGACTGAGCCACCCAGGTGCCTCTGTAGTTTCTTTTTCTTTAAGCCTGATCATATTATACTCATTTGATTGCATTTTACTTTTTTTTCAGTCAACAACTGCATTGTGCAGATCCCCACCAAGTCACTTAGTAAAACTGATTTATTCTTTTTAATGATTGCATTGTGTTAATTGATCAGAGTATATTGTAATTTATTCAGCCATTCCTGTATTGATTGAAACAACTCTGCTTAGGGCGCCTGACTGACTCAGTCAGTAGAGCATGTGACTCTTGATCTCAGAATTGTGAGTTCAAGCCCCACATTGGTCATAGAGCCTACCTTGAGAAAGAAAGAAAGAAAGAAAGGGAAGAAAGAAAGAAAGAAAGAAAGAAAGAAAGAAAGAAAGAAAGAAAGAAAGAAAGAATACTGTTTATACAGACAAGAAATTGGAAAATAAGTGACAGTAAACATCTTTGTATGTATTACATATGATTACTTTTATTTCTGTATGATAGATTCCCAGAAATTGGACTGGTAGGTTACAGGGAGAAGGAAGTACTTTACCTTTTATACATGATACCAGATTTCTTTCCAAAAATGGGGCACCTGGGTGGCTCAGTTAAGTGTCTGACTCTTGATTTCTGCTCAGGTCATGATCTAACTGTCGTGGGATTGAGCCCTGCCTCATCAGGCCTTGCACTGAGCTGTGGAGCCTGCTTAGGATTCTCTCTCCCTGTCTCTTTGCCCCTCCCCTGTGTGCTCTTGCTCTCAAAATAAATAAACTTTAAAAAATACACAAAAGGATGTCCTAATTCATTTAGATGATAAAATATGACAGTACTTTCTTGATGAGATATTATCAGTCTTCTACATTTTTGCTAAAGTGCTGTCTCATTAGAACCACTTAATTGTTATTTTACTTTTAGTAAGTTTGAGTATTTTTTATAAACTTGATAATTTGAATCTGCTCTGTCTCTACATGTCAAATATTTTTTCCAGTTTAATTGCTTAGTTTGTTGATGCTTTTTTCACTTTTTATGTCTAAGAAATTTTGAACTTTTATGTCTGCCTGTCTCTTCAAATTTTTGCTCTTTGTTAAGATTGTTTAAAAGACATATCATCTTATAAATTTTACTGTAGAATGTGTTGCTGTGATTTATTTTTTTCACTTGTTCTTCTTTATCCTACCTGGAGCTCTTTTTTTTTTTTTTTTTTTTTTTTTTTTTTTTTTTAATAAATAATGTAAGATAAAGATCTATTTTTTTTTTTTTGCTTGATAACCAGTTTTGTAACGATCATTTGAGAAAATAATTTATCCTTTACTGCAGAAGTAGAATTTAACTTCTGACTTGTACATTTTTTCATATGTGCTGGAATCTATATTTAAGGCTTTTATTCTGTTCCACTCATCTGTGTGTCTATTCTTAAACCAGTGCCATATTGATTTGATTATTGTCTTTTGAATGTATTTTGATACATATCATTGAAGTCTATTTTTAGTTTTCTCCTTTTGCTCAGGTTTTTTGGTGATTCTTGGACTTTTTGCTTTATAACTTTAAGTTCCTGTTTTTAAATTAAAAAAAAAAAAAAACAAATCTTTTGGCATTATTTCTCAATACGGTCATGTATAAATATTGGGAAAAAGTACTGTGAATGAAATATTTTTCCCATTATTTTTGTATGTGTTAGTTTCTAAACTAGAGAATTTTTTTTATTTTTTTATTTTTGAGAACTTTTTAAAATTTTAACTGTATTGTATCATACCTCTTATTGATAATTTACTTTTATTTCAATTTTCTTTTACTATAATTGCTTGTATTTTCTAAGTATTCCATCAGGTCATTAACAAAAAGGTATTTTGTCTTTCATTCTGATATTATGCCAGTTAATTCATTTTCGTGTCTTAATTAGTTCCTATAGTCTTTAAGTCATTGTTGAATTTTTTTTTTTTTAATTTTTTTAACATTTATTTATTTTTGAGACAGAGAGAGACAGAGCATGAACGGGGGAGGGGCAGAGAGAGAGGGAGACACAGAATCGGAAGCAGGCTCCAGGCTCTGAGCCATCAGCCCAGAGCCCGACGCGGGGCTTGAACTCGCGGACCGTGAGATCGTGACCTGAGCTGAAGTCGGATGCTTAACCGACTGAGCCACCCAAGCGCCCAAGTCTTTGTTGAATTTTAAAGGGGTTAGTGGGCTTCCTGTTCTAATCCCTAATTTAATTAATTTTATTTATTGATTTATTGAATGAGTAATGATTCAATGATTCATATGATTAAAATAATAAAAATTAACTGTGAATAGTCTCCTTCCCATCTTTTCCCTAATCGTTTCACTTCCCACCCTGTACTCAAAGTAACCACAGATCATCAGATTTCCATATAGAAGCAAGTTCTTGATCTATACATAAACACACATACCTCTGTACAATGTATGTACAAATTTATTGTATGTTCATATAACCTTAATTTTATTTGAAATGGTTATCGTGTTTTGCTATATATGATACTACTGTTCTTTTTTTCAGAAATGCTTAATTTTTTTGTTTTATTTTTTTCCATAGAGCTTTATTAAAAAGCTGAGGGGCACCTGGGTTGCTCAGTCAGTTAAGTATCCTCTTGGTTTCTGTTCAGGTTATGATCTCACAGTCGTGGGATCAAGCCTCACATTGGGTTCTGTGCTGAGCATGGAGCCTACTTGGGATTCTCTCTCCTCTCTCTCTGCCCCTCTCCCCTGCCAGTACTCTTTCTCTCTCTCAAAATAAATAAATAAACATTTAAAAAATGGTTGCTGAATTGTATCAAATGCTTTTCAGCATCTAATGATACGATGATATGATTTTTTTCTCCTTAATTTGTTGATGTATTAGATTATGTTGATTAAAAAAAGAACCACTTGTATTTCTGCAATAAATTATAGTAGTATATTATTTTTGACATGTGCCTGGACTCTATTGTCTAATTTTATTTTTTTAAATTTATAATTACATTTAATTTTTTTTAATGTTTATTTATTTTTGAGAGAGAGAACACATGTGTGCAGACACAAGTAGACTGCACTGTCAGCACAGAGCTCAACGTGGGACTTGATTTCATGAACCCTGGGAGATCATGACCTGAGCTGAAACCAAGAGTGGGATGCTTAACTGACTGAGTCTCCCCGGCGCCCCTAGAATCATATTTAACTTTAAAGTGAAATCAGTTTATGGGTATATTTTATGTACTAGTACCTTTATTAGATTTTTGCATTGAGTTATTTTTACTTGATAAAATGACTTGAAGCATTTTTTGTATTTTTCTGTGGTTTACTATTATTAGAATTATGTTTTTTTAAAGATTAAGAATCTACTGAGAACCCAGCCCAGTGTTGATGTTTTTCTATAGTAGATTTTTAATTACCTTTAATTTATGGTGTTTTGTTCTACTCAATTCATTTCTCCTGGGTCAATTTTGATATTTTCTATTTTACTGGGAAATCATCTTCTCTTTCAGGTTTTGAAATGAATTGCCATGAAATTGCATTTGTCTTTTTAAAATTTGTCTTGTTTTCTTAATTATCTCCTATACTTGTGGTTGTATTTCTCTTTCATTCTGAATCTTGTGAGTTTTCACTCCTCTTGTTCCCTTTTTTTTCCACCCACTCATCAGACTCTGATTATTTAATCATCTTTCAAAGAGCTACCTTTTCGATTTATTTATGTTCTCTATAAAGTCTTTACTTCTTATGAATTTTAAGTAATATCTCTTAATTTCTTCTTCCTAATTTATTTTGATAAATTTTGTTTCTTTTCTCATTTCTTTTTTAAGTGTTTTTCTCTCTTGCCTTTTAAAAATATTAAAATTCTTTAAGGCCATAAATTTACTTCTGCATATAAATTTTACTGGATCACATGGGTTTTAATTATGATTTTATTTATATATTGTCATAGCTTACCACATAGAGCATAATTTCCCTTTTGATTTCCTAATTGATCCAAAGATTATCTAGTGTCATAGGTTTTAAGGAAAGATATCGTAATTTTTTTTTGAAAATTTTAAGGTATATATCTCTGAAGTTAATTAAAACTTTCATTATGACCATGTTTATGATAGGTCATGGTAGTGAACATAGGAAAATCTGTTTTTGGTTAGAGGGTTACAAGGTAGCTTTTAAAAATCATGTTAATTGATACTATAATTAAATTTATATTCTTTCCAACTGTATTTGTCTATTCTAAAAAGTATACTGAAATTACTGTATATTTCTATTTTTAAAAATAAATTTATTAAAGTTCTAGCAAATTTTGCTTTCTTACCTGCTATGTTATTTTGTGTATACAAGTTTGTAACTCTTATATTTTAATCATAAACTGTATATTTTATAATTATATACTCTTTCTCTTTATACTGATAAGTACTTTTGGCATTAAAATTATACCTTGACTGATACATGTTTCTCTGCAGTTACCTGAAAACAAAATACTCTTTTCCCCCAAAAGATGCTCATTGCTTTCCTTGCCGGCTCCTTGACCTTGAAGAGATGAGACTTTTAAGGGTACTTTTATTTTCTGCCCCTCTTCTTTTTTTCCCTTGAGCCTCTTCTTCCTTGTGAGATCTTGGAAGTATTTTTACTTCTGCTTACCTTCATCTCACCTGTCTACAACTCTTTTACTTTGTATAGTTTAAAAATTTATTAAAATTTCTTTTATGATATAGTGTTTTTGTTTCAGGAGTCTTTATCATACAAGTTATACATTCCTAGACATTGGTTATTATTTAAATGTGTATTATATAATAGAAACTGGAAGTTTCATTGCTTACAGTATTATCCTTTCTCTTCATCTTCCCTATTACCACATCTCTTATTCTGGTTTGTTTTTTCTTAGAACCTTTTCTTAATTATTTTTCTTAGTTGGGATGCCTGAAAAAATACATTCTCTGAAGTTTTACATATTTACAAATTTTTTTCACATACCAAATGTAAGCTTTGTTGGTACAGAATTATTTTATCTTTGTCATCTGAGAATGTTCTTCAACACACACTCTCTCTTTCTCTCTTTTTAAAGTACAAAAGATGAAGAGTCCAATGAGGAGCTGAATCTTTAACTTTTATAAGTTACTTGCTTTTAATTTTATTTTTATTTTTTTAGAAAGAGACAGAGCATACACAGGAGACAGGGACAGGGGAAAAAAGAGAATCTTAAGCAGGTTCCATGCTCAACCTGACGTGGGGCTCAGTCCCACCACCCTGGGATCATGACCTGAGCCAAAATCACCAGCTGTGTGCTCAACTGACTGAGCCACCCAGTGGCCCCCTAGGTTACTTGCTTTTTAGAGCTGAATGTGATCCAGTATCCATGAATTTTTATCCTTAAAACCTTCTTAAGCTCAGATTTCTTATGCTTTAAGTTTTTTGAGTATAGTTGATACACATGTTACATTAATTTCAGGTATACAACATAGTGATTCAGCATCTCTTAATGTTATGCTATGCTCACCACAAGTGTAGCTACCACCTGTCACCAAACAGTGCTTTTGCAATATCATTAACTATAATCCATATGCTGTACCTTTTATTCCCATGACTTATTCATCACAGAATAGGAAGCTTGTATCCCACTTTCCTCCCATTTTGCTTATTTATCCCTTCACCTCCCTTCCCTCTGGCAACCATCAGTTTGTTTTCTGTTATTTATAGGTCTGATTCTGATTATTCTTTGTTCACTTATTTTTTAGATTCCATACGTGAGTGAAATCATATGGCATGTGTCTTTTTCAATCTGACTCATATCTGACTCTCTGGGTCAATCCATGTTTTCTCAGATGGCAAGATTCCATTCTTTTTTATGGCTGAGTAATATTGCATTGTATGTATATGCCATTCATTCATTTATCAGTGGACACTTAGGTTGCTTCCATATTTTGTCTATTCTAAATGATGCTGTAATAAACATAGGGGTGCATATATATTTTTGATTTATTGTTTTTTATTTTATTTGGGCAAATACTCAGTAGTGGAAGAACTAAATCATAAGGTATTTCTATTTTTAGTTTTTTAAGAAACCTCCATGCTGTTTTCCATAGTGGCTGCACGATTTTTACATTCTCACCAGCAACGTAAGAAGGTTTCATTTTCTCCACATCTTTGTCAGTGCTTGTTATTTTCTGTTGTTTTTTTTTTTTTTGATAGTGCCCTTTCTAATGGCTATGATCTTAATATACATCTTTATTTAATTATTAAACTCATTTTTAAAACAAGGTGTAAAAAAATCTGTCTTCTATGTAGAGGGGGCTTTGTGACAATGAGCCTGAAAGTAGAGAACTCATAGCACCGTACTTGCTTTTTTAGAATGTTTTAGTTCTATTTATTTTATTTTATTTTATTTTATTTTATTTTATTTTATTTTATTTTTTTCTTTTTAACTTAGAGAACACACGAGCAGAGGAGGGGCAGAGAGAAAGGGTGAGAGAGAGAATTCCAAGCAGGCTCTGTACTGTCGGTGTGGAGCCTGATGCAGGGCTTGAACTCATGAACCGTGAGATCATGACCTGAGAGATGTTTAACCGACTGAGCCACCCAGGTGCCCCTAGAATATTTTAGTTCTACTGAATATTTTAAACCCATTTATATCTATAATATGAATGACATAAACGCAGTGATTTGCAGTTACACAAGTCTGTATCAGTAACTTTATATCAGTTTCCTCACTTGTGAAATGACAATCTTTGGTGATTTACTTCTGAGATTGTCTGATTCAGTTGTACCGTGGTCCTCATACTTGCATAATAAAGGTCAGTCAGGATTGTTGTGAGGCATTTGCCAGCCCTCTGAAGATTGTGGAAGGATTCCCTTTCTAGTCTGTATATTCCTCACGTATACATGTAAAAGGCCGTCAATAAAGGTCTATTTAATCCCTGAACATACCTCATAGTCTCCTTTAACTGTTCCTTCTCCCCAAAATCTTTCCTCCACGGATTCTCACACTTCTCTTCACACTTTGGTTTGGTGGAAGTCTTATTCTAATCTTCAGCTAACAGCTGAGATCTCACTCTAAGAAGTCTTCCCAGTTCTCTGTAGCCTAAAATAATCTCTAAATTGTTACTCTCAGAAAACTTGTATTTTTAGTCTTATCATATTATGCATGTTATTATAGAGGTAGGGGTGTGTGTGTGTGTATAATTTTTATTTGACCTTCTCCTATAGTTTAATATGCTCCTGCATTACTGGGGTCTTATCTTACTGTTATGATTTTCTGCCTATCTCAGGGCAAGTAGGTATTTAGTGTATTTTTTTAATGTCTATTTATTTGAGAGAGAGAGAGAACGAGCAGGGGAGGGGCAGAGAGAGAGGGAGACACAGAATCTGAAGCAGGCCCCAGGCTCTGAGCTGTCAGCACAGAGCCCGACGTGGGGCTTGAACTCAGAAACCGTGAGATCATGACCTGAGCCAAAGTCAGACACTTGACCGAGTAACCCAGGGGCCTCAGAATTTAACATATTTTAACTGGATTTGAGCAAGAATGAAAAGTGTATATTGACCATTAATCAGTTTTGTGGCTTAGTTTTGATATTTTTACAATCAGCAGCATTTTCAGGAGGTTTTCTTTGTACTTCTATTTTTTTTTAGGACAGGTATTTTTTAAGTCAGCAAGAAAATTAACCACAACAGGAACTTCATTAAAGCTACAATTCAGGATATGCAAATATGAAAGGTTTCTAACTTTACCCTGTACATTTCGCATATATCATTAGTCACTGTTAGACACTTTGGTCTTGCTTAATATAATTCAGTGCTGAGTGTGTATTTTAGTGTGAGAGTTTTGACATCAACATTTTTAACTTTCGTGTAATTTATAATCTTAACTTTGAGTTAATGGAAATTGTTGCCTCTTTAGATTGTGGTTTGAAACTGCTAATAAGTCCAATCAGTAATACATGATCTTTAGCTTCTAAACCATGAATAGTAGATTTCATTTTTTGTTAAAATCTATGTCTAAATTGAAAGGGGTCGAAGGGTCTGAATGGTGAATAAAAGCAGTAGAATGCTAATCAGAAGATAGAAGTACTAAACTCACTCTATTAATTTACATTGTGTTCAGTAATCTAAAGCAACATGCATATTAGTCTCCTTTTTAAATTGGTAATAGCCCCTGCGACTTGAGAGTTTGTGAAGTGCTTCATGACCACCATTTAAAAAAATGTGTTAACTTCTATAGCTCTTCAAGGTAGTTATCAATCATCCCTGTTTTATAGATGCAGACATTGAGACTTAGAGAAATTAAGTCACTCAAGATTTGGCTAGTAGTTAAATAAGTACTAAAATACATGGAAGTATACCCCAGAATTTATTCCACAGTTAAAACCTTTAGCTGCAATCATGGGTTTTTTTGCTTTAGAGGATTCTACATAAATGCACTGATACTGTTATCAAAAAGTTGTCTTGAGGGGTGCCTGGTGGCTTAGTCAGTTAAGCATCCAACTTCAGTTCAGGTCATTATGTCAGGGTTCATGGGTTCGAGGGTTCGAGCCCCACGTCAGACTCTTCACTGACAGCTCAGAGCCTGGAGCCTGCTTCAAATTCTGTGTCTATCTGCCCCTCCCTGCTGTGCACACACTCTCTCTCTCTCTCAAAAATAAACATTTTTTTTTTCAAAGGCTTGAATGTCACAATAATATATATGTTCCGTCACAAGTTTAAATGTTTCCCTGGGTGATGTCTGATAACAGATTAAATTTCAGGGGTATGATTTTCATTACTTTTTCCAAGGTAATAATTTTGAAAGCTATCAATAATATTTTTTTATTTTTAAAATTTTGCTTCAAACCAAGGTTTCACTTAAAATTACAAAATAATTTTTAAAACGTGGCTACCTGATGTTGACTGTTAATATCTTTACGATATGTAATTAAAATTTTTATTCAACATTTGATTACCAAGTATTTCTGAATTTTCTGTCTTTATTCTACAGAATGATAAATAACGCTGATCATCTCTAGAAAGGATATTGATTCACCTCATGTAAAGTATGCTCAGTTCCTTTCCAGTGGTGTAAGTATCTAGTCCTTTTCTTAATTTTATCTCTTAATTGTTTTAATAAAGTGAAGAAATCATTATGATTATGATCCAGAAATGACAGCAGTCATTTGTAGAGTTGAAAGAATTTTTTCATAATCATGTGGAAAGGAATGAATTTTCAAATTACCTTTCTCTTCTGTTTTCAACTTTGAAGTCTGACATTAATTTTCAACTTGAAACTACTCTACTAATTATTTCAAACTGTTTAATAGCCTAGAAACTTCCAAAATAGATGGCTAGCTACTATTCGATTCCTTGTGACAAGCAGAATATTGGAAGCATGTTACTTTAACACTGCCTTTGTATGCAGACTCCTAAGCACCTTAGCCATTTTCCTTTACCTACTGGAGATAATGTAGTTAAGTCTATTAGCTAATGTCATTGGTAGCCTTTCTTTGGAGTCAGGCAAAAAATACAAATTGAGATGGTGGTATTATGTTGAGAGTTTTTTGTTTTTTTTTTTTTTTTTTTTTTGTGCTAGGATATGAACTGTAACCACTAGTTCATATTAAATAGGCCTCTGAATAAAAGTATTCCGGGAATTTCAGATATTAGAGAAGATAAAGTATCTATTAGCTCATTAAGTGGATCTTTGAAGTCTAATGCAGAGTGCCTTTAGCATAAGTATTTTCTAAAATTTGGTGTAGTCTATGTTTCGATTAAATTCCTTCCGTTTTGTTTGACAGTTCTCTAATCCAGTAAGTAGACATTAACATAGATTTTCTTTATCATTTAGGTTTTTCATTAAAGTTTTTTCCTGTCTCATTGACTCTATCACATATCGAAAAGTCTCTGGAATAGGCCCAAGTGATGTAAACTGTAGCCTGAATTTTTGGTAAATAGCTATGTCTTTGGGAAATGGCAAGGCACTGCATTGCTTTGGGACTTAATTTCCTTTTTTTTTTAATGATATAATTGCTGATAGCTATTTTTAATAGCCATTAGAATGTAAGCATCATGAGGTGAGAAGTTTTTGCCTGATTAGTTCCTTGTTGCATCCTTTCTTCCTTGTATAAGGTCTGACACATAGGGCATATTCAGTAAATGTTAGTTGAATGAATGATTTTTCTCTAAATAGTGTCCAGATTTCTGATTCCATACCTAGTTTATATTTCCTTCTATAAACTTGCATGTTTTTACTTGAATTTGTTTCCCCAAACATGTATGAGGTGGCTACAATAAAAAATGTCATCTTAATGATAATTTAAAAGTAATTATTGTAAAGTGTGATTGGCACAGTGAAATATAATTTTGTTTCTCTCAAAGTCTTTTTATATATGAAAGAACTTTTTTATACTGTTGTCTTTTTTATACTACTTTTTATACTTTTTTTATTGTTTTGCTTTAGTCAGTTCTCCTACTGGTTTGAATTATAGAATCATCTTAACATACTCAATCCCCAGTAAATCTTCATTTCTCACTTACTCTCACTTCCTGTCATTTTTAAACTTTAAGACTTCCACTCCTTTGATGGTAATAATTATGAAAGAAGTTAATGTGCCATAAATACTAAGAAGGGCCTGAGTACATCTTTAGTTGATGAATATTATGATTAGAATGTGTTAGATCATCATGTGGTAAATACCATGTATGCAAAACAAAAGTAACTTATGACTAGATCATATTTTGCTTACTCATTCTAGATGAAAAGATAGCAGAATCAAACTGAAGAAAATGCTGTTATTTAATAAAATCTTATTAACTGTTAATGCTTTACAAGCAAGGTAGTAATGTCATTTTTGCACAGGTGATTTCAAGATTAATCATTTGTGGATGGTTTAACCTTCTTTGCTTTGTATGTTTGTAGAATTTAGGTTTTTTTAAAAAATATTTTTTTTTTAACGTTTATTTATTTTTGAGACAGAGAGAGACAGAGCATGAACGGGGGAGGGTCAGAGAGAGAGGGAGACACAGAATCCGAAACAGGCTCCAGGCTCTGAGCTGTCAGCACAGAGCCTGACGCAGAGCTCAAACTCACGGACCGTGAGATCATGACCTGAGCCAAAGTCGGACATTTAACCAACTGAGCCACTCAGGCGCCCCTGTAGAATTTAGTTTAAGAAAGTGTTCTGGACCTCATGGTTATCTAAGAAGGGTTTAGGTGCATATCCAAGTAGGGATAAAATTTATTATAAAATAGGTTTACTATTATGGTCTGATACAGTATCGTCTTTTAGAGTATCCGTTTATGAACTGAGCCATAATTCCTGAATTTAATTGTTCTTTTCTGCTTTAAACATTGTGTTACTGCAGTGCCAAAATTCTTCTCACATCATTTTCAATTATTGTTGGCCTGAGTCTGCATTCAGATTAGTAATTTAAAGTGAAAGATACTCCTTATTCTGTGAATAGTATTTGTGCTACAGAAGAAAATTAATTCAGTTTTTACACATTATCTTTTTTTCTGCTTATAAAAGAATTGCTGGTATTGTGGACATAGATGAACTTTGTAGGTCATTTACTGCCATAATTTCAGGATTACGTGCTTTAGGTAAATTATAAGAAACAAAGTGTAGAAATGACAGAATGTACCTTTGTTAATGCACATTGAAATACTATTCTTGATATCTAAGAAAACTTCTAATCTTGGCATTTTCTCAGTGAAACATAGTACCTTCAGTGTTATATGTAGGATTTGATCCTGCTCATCATGCCATTGTTATTCTACTCTATAGTGATCATACCTTCCATTCTAGCAATTGTAGATCTTTTTACATTAGGTATATCTTTGTACTAGGGACCTCTTTTGGTGCAAGGCACAAACATCTAATTTAAACAAACTTTGGGAGGAAATTTAAGCTCTTACATCACATACAGTAAGAGCAGAGATATAGCAGTGTCTCAGGAATTGCTAGAACAAAGAATATGAACACTGCAGAGCTTTCCCTTTTGCTCTGCATTTCCTGCTATGTCTGCTTTGTTCTGCTACAAAGTGGCTTCTTCCACAAGGTGAAGAATGTACCAAACTAATGTCTTCCTGCAACTGAGCACAGTTAGAGTGACTGTCCATCTTCCTGCTGGTCTAACCTAAATATTTTGATGAAAGCAAGACTTGACTTCCTTGTGTACCTACCCCTGTGATTGGAAACAGTGAGGCATTCTAGGCAGACAAAATAATACACATTATCTCCTTTTCTGGCTGTTATCTCCTTTTATGGATTTTGGGATAAAAGTGTTTCCCATAGTCAGTTAATCTGAAATTACCTAAAATACTAAATTGTTTTAGATTCTGTGTGAATTGTTAGTTTTGATATTTCCAATACAAGCTTTAGGATGGATTCTTTTCAGTAATTGGTTAAATTCACATAAAATTTATTTTAGTTTTATGCTAACATACAGACTGCTGCTCCATACAGAGAAAGGTTTGAAGAATTATATACAGATACTATTGTATTGATTGATTTTTTTTTTTTTTTTTTTTTTTTTTTTTTGGTCCATATAATAAAACAGTTCTTGAAGTCTCATTTAAGTAAGGTCAGTTTTGGGGGCACCTGGGTGGCTTAGTCGGTTGGGTGTCTGACTTCGGCTCAGGTCATGATCTCACAGTTTGTGAGTTTGAGTCCCACCTCAGGCTCCATGCTGACAGCTTGGAGCCTGGAACCTGCTTCAGATTGGGTGTCTCCTCTCTCTCTGCCCTTCCCCTGCTTGCACTCTGTCTCTGTCTCTGTCTCTGTCTCTCAATTAAAAAATAAAAAAATTTAAATTAAGGTCAGTTTTGGGGTACCTGGGTGGTTCAGTCAGTTAAGTGTCCAACTTCAGCTCAGGTCATGATCTCGCAGTTCACAAGTTCGTGCCCTGTCAGGCTCTGTGCTGACAGCTCAGAGCCTAGAGCCTTCTTCGGATTCTGTGTCTCCCTCTGTCTCTCTGCCCCGCCCTCACTCATAATGTCTGTCTCTCTCTCTCTCTCTCTCTCTCTCTCTCTCTCTCTCTCTCTCTCTCTCTGAAAGATAAATAAAATATTTTAAAAAATTTTAAGTAAGGTCAGTTTATGAAGTATTTTGAAAGCATTAAGACTGATGTTAGCAAAGGACAGGCCTACTTTATTTACAAGAGAAAAGAATGGTGTATGGAAACCTCAGCCTATCAAATCAGTAAATTAAGGGGTCAGTTTTTTGGATTACTAAAGGGATTGGGCAGTCAATCTTTTATTTTTTAATTTAATTTTTAATTTTATTTCCAGTATAGTTAACATGCAGTGTTATATTAGTTGCAGATGTACAATATAGTGATACAATTATATACTCAGTGCTCATCATGATAATTGATGACAGGATTACTCTTAATCCTCTTCGCCTATTTCACCCATCCCTCACCAGCCTTCCCCTTGGTAACCATCAGTTTGTTCTCTACAGTTAAGAGTTTGTTTTTTGCTTTGTCCCTTTTTTCTCTGCTCGCTTGTTTTCTTCCTTAAATTCCACATGAGTGAAATCATATGTATTTGTCTTTCTCTGACTGACTTATTTCACTTAGCATTGTACTCTCTAGTTCTATCCATATTGTTGCAAATGGCAAGATTTCATTATTTTTATGACTGAATAATATTCCATTGTATATCTATACCACATCTTTTTTATCCATTCATCTGTCAGTGGATACTTGGGCCACTTCTGTAAGTTGACTCTTGTAAATAATGCTGCAGTAAACATAGGGGCTCATCTATCTTTTTGAAATAGTTTTTTGTTTTCTTTGGGTAAATACCCAGTAGTAAAATTACTGCATCATAGGGTAGTTCTATTTTTAAATTTTTGAGGAACCTCCATACTGTTTTCCACAGTGGCTGCGCCAGTTTGCATTCCCACCAGTAGTGCATGAGGGTTCCTTTTTCTCCACATCCTCACCAACACTTCTTGTTTCTTGTGGTTTTGATTTTAGTCATTCTGACAGGTGTGAGGTGAGATCTTGTAGTTGTTTTTTTTTTGTGTTTTTTTTTAAGTTTTTGAGAGACAGAGTGTCAGCGGGGGGTGGGGGTGGGTGGGGGGGAGGGAGGGACAGAGAGACACAGAATCTGAAGCAGGCTCCAGGCTCCAAGCTGTCAGCACAGAGCCCAACGCGGGGCTTGAACACGTGAACCGTGAGATCATGACCTGAGCCTAATGCAGATGCTTAACTGATTGAGCCACACAGGTGCCCCTAGGGATCTTGTAGTTTTGATTGGCATTTCCCTGATGATAGTGATGTTGACCATCTTTTCGTGTGTCTGTTGACCATCTGTATGTCTTTTTTTTTTTTTTAACGTTTATTTTTGAGACAGAGAGAGACAGAGCATGAACGGGGGAGGGTCAGAGAGAGGGAGACACAGAATCCGAAACAGGCTCCAGGCTCTGAGCCGTCAGCATAGAGCCCGACACTGGGCTCGAACTCATGGACTGCGAGATCATGACCTGAGCCAAAGTTGGCCGCTTAACCGACTGAGCCACCCAGGCGCCCCAAGTATGTCTTTAGAAAAATGTCTGTTCAAAAAATAAATGGAAAAATATTCCATGCTCCTAGATAGTTAGAACAAATATTGTTAAAATGTTAATACTACCCAAAGCAATCTACATATTCAATGCAATACCTATGAAAATAACACCAGCATTCTTCACAGAGCCAGAACAAACAATCCTAAAATTTGTATGGAACCAGAAAAAACCCTGAATAGCCAAAGCAATCTTGAAAAAGAAAACCAAAGCAGGAGGCATCACCATCCCAGTCTTTAAGCTGTATTACAAAGCTGTAATCATCAAGAAAGTATGGTACTGGCACAAAAACAGACAGATCAGTGGAACAGAATAGAGAACCCAGAAATGGACCCACAAACGTTTGCCCAACTAATCTTTGACAAAGCAGGAAAGAATATCCAATGGAAAAAAGACAGTCTTTTCAGCAAGTGGTGCTGGGAAAACCAGACAGCAACATGCAGAAAAATGAACCTGGACCACTTTCTTACACGATACATAAAAATAAACTCAAAACGGGTGAAAGACCTAACTGTAAGACAGAAAGCCATCAAAAGCCTAGAGGAGAAAGCAGGCAAAAACCTCTTCGACCTTGGCTACAACAACTTCTTACTCAAAAAGTCTCCACCTCCGGAGGCAAGGGAAACAAAAGCAAAAATGAACTATCGGGACCTCATCAAGATAAAAAGCTTCTGCACAGCAAAGGAAACAATCAGCAAAACTAAAAGGCAACCGATGTAATGGGAGACGGTATTTGCAAACAACTTATCAGATAAAGGGTTAGTATCCAAAATCTATGAAGAACTTATCAAACTCAACATCCAAAAAACAATCCAGTGAAAAAATGGGCAAAAGACACAAATAGACACTTTTCCAAAGAAGACATCCAGATGGCCAACCAACACATGAAAAAATGCTCAACATCACTCATCATCAGGGAAATACAACTCAAAACCACAATGAGATATCACCTCACACACCTGTCACAATGGCTAACATTAACAACTCAGGCAACAACAGATGTTGGTGAGGATGCAGAGAAAGAGGATCTCTTTTTCACTGCTGGTGGGAATGCAAACTGGTGCAGTCACTCTGGAAAGCAGTGTGGAGGTTCCTCAAAAAACTAAAAATAGAACTACCCCATGACTCAGCAATTGCACTACTAGGTATTTATCCAAGAGATACAGGTATGCTGTTTCAAAGGGGCACATGTGCACCCCAGTGTTTATAGCAGCACTATCAACAATAGCCAAAGTATAGAAAGAGCCCAAATGTCCATCAATGGATGAATGGATAAAGAAGATGTGGTATGTATATGTATATACACACACATACCACGCATACATACATACATACATACAATAGTGTATTACTCGGGAATCAAAAAGAATGAAATCTTGCCATTTGCAACTATGTGAATGGAGCTAGAGGGTATTATGCTAAGCAAAATTAGTCAGATAATCATAGGACTTCCTCATGTGAGGACTTTAAGATACAGAACAGATGAACATAAGGGAAGGGAAGCAAAAATAATATAAAAACAGGGTGGGGGACAAAACATAAGAGACTCTTAACTATAGAGAACAAACAGAGGGTTGCTGGAGGGATTGTGGGATGGGGATGATCCAAATGGGTAAGGGGCACTAAGGAATCTATTCCTGAAATCATTGTTGCACTATATGCTAGCTAACTTGGATGTAAATTAAAAAAATAAATTTAAAAATATAAAAACAAAGTCACTGTTATAGAAAATACTTACAACAGAGAAAAAATGATAGTTAAAAACAGTTGAATGTTAATATATATAAAATAACACATATTACCTTTATGACATATAATAAATCTTTTACATAATGTAAAAAAAAAGAAAAATGTTCTTGTCTTCTCATTTGTTAATTGGATTATTTGTTTTTTTGGTGTTGTATAAATTCTTTATATATATATATAGTTAATATAATTTATCGTCAAATTGGCTAACATACAGTGTGTAAAGCGTGCTCTTGGTTTTTGGGGTAGATTCCCATGGTTAACCGTTTGCATACAACACCCACCCAGTGCTCATCCCAACAAGTACCCTCCTCCATGCCCATCACCCATTTTCCCCTTTCTCCCACCCCTCCATCAACCCTCAGTTTGTTCTCTGTATTTAAGAGTTTCTTATGGCTTGTCTCCTTCCCTCTCTGTTTGTAACTATATTTTTTTCCCTTTCCCTTCTCCCATGGTCTTCTGTTAAGTTTCTCAAGGTCCACATATGAGTGAAAACATATAATATCTGTCCTTCTCTGACTGACTTATTTCATTCACCATAATACCTTCCAGTTCTATCTGTGTTGCTGCAAATGGCATCATTTCATTCTTTCTCATTGCCAGTAGTATTCCATTGTATATATAAACCATATCTTCTTTATCCATTCATCAGTTGACGGACAATTAGGCTCTCTCCATAATTTGACTATTGTTGAAAGTGCTGCTATAAACATTGGGGTACATGTGCCCCTATGAATCAGCACTCCTGTATCCTATGGGTAAATTCCTAGTAGTGCTATTGCTGGTTGTAACGGTAGCTCTATTTTTAATTTTTTGAGGAACCTCCATACTGTTTTCCAGAGCAGCTGCACCAGTTTGCATTCCCATCAACAGTGCAAGAGGGTTCCGTTTCTCCACATCCTTGCCAGCATCTGTTGTTTCCTGAGTTGTTCGTTTTAGCCATTCTGACTGGCGTGAGGTGGTATCTCAGTGTGGTTTTGATTTGTATTTCCCTGATGATGAGTGATGTTGAACATCTTTTCATGTGTCTGTTGCCCATCTGGATGTCGTCTTTGGCAAGTGTCTGTTCATTTCTTCTCATGTCTTAAGTGGATTATTTGTTTTTTGGGTGTGGAGTTTGGTAAGTTCTTTATAGGTTTTGGATACTAACGCTTTATCTGATATGTCATTTGCAAATATCTTCTTCCATTCCATTGGTTCCCTTTTAGTTTTGCTGATTGTTTCCTTTGCTGTGCAGAAGCTTTTTATCTTGATGAGAGCCCAATAGATCATTTTTGCTTTTAATTCCCTTGTCTTTGGAGATGTGTCAAGCAAGAAATTGCTGTGGCTGAGGTCAAAGAGGTTGTTGCCTGCTTTCTCCCCTAGGGTTTTGATGGTTTCCTGTCTCACATGTAGGTCTTTCCTCCATTTTGAGTTTATTTTTGTGTGTGGTGTAAGAAAGTGGTCCAGGTTCATTTTTCTGCATGTTGCTATCCAGTTTTCCCGGCACCATTTGCTGAAGAGACTGTCTTTATTCCATTGGATATTCTTTCCTGCTTTGTCAAAGATTAGTTGGCCATACATTTGTGGATCCGATTCTGGGTTCTCTATTCTATTCCACTGATCTGAGTGTCTGTTTTTGTGCCAATACCATACTGTCTTGATGATTACAACTTTGTAGTAGAGGCTGAAGTCTGGGATTGTGATGCCTGCCACTTTGGTTTTCTTTTTCAATATTACTTTGGCTATTCAGGGTCTTTTCTGGTTCCATATAAATTTTAGGATTGTTTTTTCTAGCTTTGAGGAGAATGCCGGTGCAATTTTGACTGGGATTGCATTGAATGTGCAGACTGCTTTGGGTACTATAGACATGTGATGATATTTATTCTTCTAATTCATGAGCAGGGAATGTTTTTCCATTTCTTTGTGTCTTCTTCAGTTTCCTTCATAAGCTTTCTGTAGTTTTCAGCAAACAGATCTTTTACATCTTTGGTTAGGTTTATTCGTAGGTATTTTATGGTTCTTGGTGTAGTTGTAAATGGGATCAGTTTCTTGATTTCTCTTTCTGTTGCTTCATTATTGGTGTAAAGAAATGTGATCAATTTCTGTACATTGATTTTGTACCTGCAGCTTTGCTGAATTCACGTATCAGTCCTAACAGCTTTTTGGTGGAGTCATTCAGGTGTTCCAGGTAGAGTATCATGTCGTCTGTGAAAAGTGAAAGTTCGACTTCTTCTTTGCCAATTTTGATGCCTTTTATTTCATTTTGTTGTCTGATTGCTGATACTAGGACTTCCAGCACTATGTTAAACAATAGTGATGAGAGTGGACATCCCTGTCATGTTCTTGACCTCAGGGAGAGTTCTCAATTTTTCCGCATTGAGGATGATATTAGCTGTGGGCTTTTCATATATGGCTTTTATGATGTTTAGGTATGTTCCTTCTATCCCAACTTTATTGTGGGTGTTTATTAAGAAAGGATGCTGTATTTTGTCAGATGCTTTTTCTGCATCTATTGGCAGGATCATATGGTTCTTATCCTCTCTTTTATTAATGTGATATATCACATTGATTTGTGAATATTGGACCAGCCCTGCAGCCCAGGAATGAATCCCACTTGATCATGGCGAATAATTCTTTTTATATGCTGTTGAATTCATTTTGCTAGTATCTTATTAAGAATTTTTGCATCCATGTTCATCAGGGATATTGGCCTGTAAGTCTCCTTTTTGGTGAGTCTCTGTCTGGTTTGGGTATCAAGGTAATGCTGGCTTCATAGAATGAGTCCAGAAGTTTTCCTTCGTTTCTATTTTTTGGAACAGCTTGAGATGGATAGGTATTAACTCTGCTTTAAATATCTAGTAGAATTCCCCCGGGAAGCCATCTGGCCCAGAACTCTTATTTGTTGGGAGATTTTTGATAACTGATTCAATTTCTTCACTAGTTATGGGTCTGTTCAAATTTTCTATTCTTCCCATTTGAGTTTTGGTAGTGTGTGGGTGTCTAGGAATTTGTCCATTTCTTCCAGGTTGTCCAGTTTGTTGGCATATAATTTTTCATAGTGTTCTCTGATAACTGTGTTTCTGAGGGATTGGTTTTGATAAATCCATTTTCATTCATGATTTTATGTATTTGGATCCTCCCTCTTTTTCTGAGAAGTCTGGCTAGCAGTTTATCAATTTTGTTTATTTTTTCAAAAAGTCAGCTCTTAGTTACATTGATCTGTTTTTCTTGGATTCTATATTGTTTATTTCTGCTCGGCTGCTGGCCTTGGAGTTTCTTTGTTGTTCTGCTTTGAGTTCCTCTAGGTTTTCTGTTAGATTTTGTATTTGGGATTTTTCTTGTTTCTTGAGATAGGCCTGGATTACAATGTATTTTCCTCTTATGACTGCCTTTGCTTTGCTGCATCCCAAAAGGTTTAGACTGTTGTGTTTTCATTTTCATTTGTTTCCATATATTTTTAAATTTCTTCTCTAAGTGTTACCTGGTTGACCCATTCATTCTTTAGTAAGGTGTTCTTTAACCTCCATGCATTTGGAGGTTTTCCCAGACTTTTTCCTGTGGTTGATTTCAAGTTTCATAGCATTGTGATCTGAAAATGTGCGTAGTATGATCTGAATTCTTCAATATTTATTGAGGGCTCTTTTGTGACCCAGCATGTGATCTATCTTGGAGAATGTTCCATGTGCACTCAAGAAGAATGTGTGTTCTGCTGCTTTAGGATGAAAAGTTCTGAATATATCTGTGAAGTCCATCTGGTCCAGTATATCATTCAGAGCCATGGTTTCTTTATTGATTTTCTGTTAGATGATCTGTCCATCATTGTAAGTGGAGTATTAAAGTCTCCTGCAATTACCACATTCCTACCAATAAGATTTCTTATGTTTGTGATTAATTGTTTTATATATTTGGGTACTCCCGAATTGGATGCATAAACATTTATAATTGTTAGCTCTTCTTGATGGAGAGACCCCATAATTATGATATAATGCCCTTCTTCACATTTTGATACAGCCTTTAGTTTAAAATCTAGTTTGTCTGATATAAGTATGGCTAATCCAGCTTTCTTTTGACTACCAGTAGCATAATAGATGGTTCTCCATCCCCTCACTTTCAATTAGAAGGTGTCTTCAGGTTGAAAATGGGTCTCTTGTAGACAGCAAATACATGGGTCAATTCTTTATGTATTTTGGATACTAACCTTTTATCAGATATGTCATTTGTAAGTATCTTCTGCCATTTATTAGGTTGTCTTTTAGTTTTGCTGTTTCCTTTGCTGTGCAGAAAGAAGCCTTTTATTTTGATGTAGTCTCAATAGTTTTTCTTTTTGTTTCCCTTGTCCCAGGGGTCTATCTAGAAAGATGTTGTCAGAGAAATTATTGTGCTCTGTTCTGTCTAGGTCTTATGGTTTCAGGTCTCACAGGTCCTTAATTCATCTTGAGTTTATTTTTGTGTATGGTATAAGAAAGTGGTCTAATTTTATTCTTTTGCATGTAGCTGTCCAGTTTTCCCAATACCATTTGTTAAAAAGAATGTTTTTTCCCCATTGCTTAGTCTTGGTATTTTGCCAAAGATTAGTTGACCATATAATCGTGAGTTTATTTCAGGGCTCTCCATTCTGTTCTATTGATCTACGTGTCTGTTTTTGTGCCAGTACCATACTGTTTTGATTACTACTACTTTGTAGTAATGGTACTTTGTAGTATATCTTGAAATCTTGTAGCAAGGTACTTTGTAGTATGTCTTGAAATCTGGGATTGTGATACCTCCAGTTTTGTTCTTCTTTTTTAAGATTGTTTTGGCTATTTGGGTCTTTTGTGGTTGCATACAAATTTTATGATGATTTACTCTAGTTCTGTGAAAAATGCTATTGGTAATTTGATAGGGGTTGCATTAAATCTGTAGATTGCTTTGCATAGTGTGGACATTTTAACAATATTGGCTTTTATAATTCATGAGCATGGAATATTTTTCCATTTGTTTATGTCATTTGCAGCTAATTTTAAAGAGAAGTTCCTAGGATTAGGGGTTAATATATTACTAAGCACTGGATGGAGCAGACAAAAGGTTAAGGGTTATAACAGAAAGTGGAGTGTTAAGTGTACTTATAAGCCATTCAGAAAATGTTCACATAGATATTCAACAAACTTTATTTAAGCATAATATACCTACTGAAAAATACACCTATCAATAGTCACAACTTGATGGATATTCACAGTGAATATAACAGTGTAATGTTAACTAGCATAGAGCATAGAACATTAGCAACACTGCATAGCATTTTAATAATATATCATTTATGTTAAGCAGGGTGTATTGTTCTTTTGAAATTGGTCAGGAAAAAAAGTAAATGAGTTACTCTGGTTGTGAAATTTTCTCTTCTCTGTCAACCAGCTTATGATATATGTGGCAGGGGGGCATTTATTAAGCTAACAAGTAGTAAAGTACAATTGTAATAGCCACAGTATTTAGGTAGCTAACGATTGGGAACAGTCCATGTGTCTAAAATAGAATGGATAAACATGTAGTATATTCCCATAATGAAGTACTACTCAACAATAAAAAGGAACAAACTACTGATACAATGTTGTAGATCAACCTCAAAAACTTTATGCTGAGTGAAAAAAGTACATAGAAATTACACAAAAGAGTACATAGAACTTCCATTTATATCAAGTTCTAGAACAGGGAAAACTAATCTGGGGTGGGAAAAATTTGAGCAGTGGTTCCCTATGAGAGAAGCAGTCCCGGATTAACTGGGAAGGGGCCAAGGATTAACTGGAAATGGGCACTTCTTGGAGTGGTAGTAAAATTCTTTATCTTCATACACATTTTCACAGATTGTGTGTGTGTGTGTGTGTGTGTGTGAGAGAGAGAGAGAGAGAGAGAGAGAGAGACAGAGAGAGAGAGAGAGAAGGAGAGAGCATGCAGATGTTTTCACAAGTCAGGGAGGGGCAGAGGGAGAGGAGGAGAGAGAATTCCAAGTAGGTTTCATTCCCAGTGTGGAGCCTGATGCAGGGCTCGATCTCATGACTGTGAGATTATGATCTGAGCCAAAACTAAGAGTCAGATGCTTAACTGACTGAGCCATCCAAGTGTCCCTTTTTAAATTATTTTTATTTTATTTTTTATGTATTTCATTTTTACAGTATGTACTTCTCAAAACTCTTAGAATGGTAAACATAAGATTTATGCATTTTCTTTTATGTAAATTTTACCTCAAAAGAAAAACGTGAACAAATAACTGAACTCAAGTTAATGAAATGCATGTGGAAGTGTCTAGGAGGAAGTGTACAGATGTCTGTAACTGAATTTGAAATGCATAAAAAAAGATGAATGTAGGTATGAATGTAGGTATGAATGCATAGGGAATGCATAGGGAATGGATAGTTAATGGATATAATGGATAGTTATAAAGTAAGTAAAATGCTAATGAGAAAATTCAGATGGTTAGTATGTGGGTGTTCACTGTAAATTTATTTTAATTTTTCTGTATGTTTATTATTTTTCATTATAAAATGTTGGAGGAAAAAACTTAGGCAATACAGTAATCATGAAAATAGGACTTTTGTCATGGATAGCTTGTCACAGTGAGTATTGGAAGAAAACAGAAGATAATGTTTAGGTGTAAGACATTGTAGCCTGTGACCACAAATGGCTTGCAACATGTTATTTTTGGTTCACAAAATGTTTGTTTTTATTTTTAATTAGCCTATCTCTAAAACTAGAGTGATTTCACATAAAAGGTCTAGATTTCTGTCTGCTTATTTTTAGGATTTGAAAGACAAAACAATCAATGGAATAAAATAGAGAATCCAAAGATAGATACAGGTTTGTATGGATATTTTGCATATGAGAAAGGTGGTATTTCAGGTTAGAGGAAAATAAACATATTACTCAGTGAAGCATTTGGGAAAAAATAAAGCTGAAATCCTTTCACACTTACTAAGTAAATACAAATTCCAGATGGACCAAAGATTAAAAAAAAACAAAAAACTATTCCTAGAACCCCTAGTCCATCAGTAGAGTGATTTTATCTAAGTGGTTTTAACTGGAGACTTAAAAGAGTATAGCCTATATCTCAGATCATAGGATTCCAGTAAGTTCTGCAATATACTGGAAAACGGAATCATACATGCTTTTGGAGTCAATAAGATCTAGGTTTAAATCTTTTTTCTGCTCTTAATCAGACTTTTTGCAAGGTACAGAACCAATCTGAGCCTTAGTTTCCCCAATAATCAGTCAATATAAAATCTTAAAATTCTGCCACAGAGGGTTGTTTTGAAGATTAGATGAAATTTCATTATATGAAACTGTTGCCCAATTCCTGCCGAGAAGTGAATGTTCAATAAATTTGCAGTAGAGAGGGATGAAGAAACAGACTTTGAACAGCTATGGAGAACTGGCCCAGAACAGATATTTACCTGTAAAGGTTGAGAAAATTCCTTGACGTTTATTTCCATTAGCAAACACTTATCTAGAGCCTACTGTATGCCATGAATCCTATTTGGCACTAGAACTATAATAGTAAAAATAGAAGAAATTACCACTTAAAAAAAATCTTAAATTAGGATAGTCAGGTTTTTTAAGAAAAAAATTCAAGTAGTGAGAATATTTAAGTTTGATAATTTCCTTAAACTTAATATTGTTATGACTCTGGCATTTTGTGGTGTGCTACAGTTTCTTGTGTTAGTTAAAGGAACCACGTGGAAGCAATTTTCTAAGAAAAATGAATAGTTTGGCTACAACCATGAAAGATCAATTTCTTGGGATAACTGTTAAGAGAGAATGCATTACAGAGATGAGATACTAAACGAAATTGCTAAGTGGTGGGTGAAATGCTTAATGAGATTTTTAATGTACTTCTCTTTTCCATTTAAATATTTTTGCTAGTTACTAGTATTTGCCTAGGCTTACCTTACCAAATCATTTGTTTACACTAAATGAAGATAATAGAGTTCCTAGGTCAGTTTTGCTGATATTTAGTAAATCGAGACAATACAAACTATTTTCTCAATAACTTTTCATTAATAGTACTCTAATGTAGAGTACTGAATTTGAGATGGTAAAAAATACCTGCAAGTAATCAGATAAGCTAGGATTAAAAGTATATGTATCTAATCTGCTATTTTGGTATTAATGCCATATCTGAAATTGTGCTTCAAATATTTACCAAATTGCAGAAAATGTAAATTGTATGCCAAATTGGGTTTTACGTTATATCTAATGTCCATCTGCTAATAAACTCCGTAACTATACCAATCCATTTGCCATGACAATAATGTTTTGGCATGGAGAGATTATTATAATATATAATGTAATTTTTTATAATAGTAATGTCTTAATCACTTTCATTAAGGTGTAGAAATATTTTGCATCTTCTGAGCATTCTCTATAATGATACGTTTTTTGGTAGTATTGTAAATAAACTTTTTTTTTTTTTAGTTTGCTGGAAACCATGTCTCACTATACAGATGAACCCAGATTTACCATAGAGCAGATAGATCTGCTTCAGCGCCTTCGGCGTACTGGAATGACTAAACATGAAATTCTCCATGCCTTGGAAACGTTGGACCGTCTTGATCAAGAGCATAGTGACAAGTTTGGAAGAAGGTCCAGCTATGGAGGAAGTTCTTATGGGAATAGTACCAACAATGTTCCAGCATCTTCCTCTACAGCTACAGCTTCCACACAGACCCAGCATTCTGGAATGTCCCCATCACCTAGCAACAGTTATGATACCTCCCCACAGCCTTGCACTACCAATCAAAATGGGAGAGAGAATAACGAGCGATTATCTACATCCAATGGAAAGATGTCACCCACTCGCTACCATGCAAACAGCATGGGTCAGAGGTCATACAGTTTTGAAGCCTCAGAAGAGGACCTAGATGTAGATGATAAAGTGGAGGAGTTAATGAGGTTAGTTATTCTGCTTACTCAAGAGTCCCCAGAATGTCTGTGTTCTTAGATTGGTTTTGAGTAATATACTGTATTTCAGCTACTTACCTGTTAAGAATTGTGATTTCCCCCTCCTCCTCTTGGAGATGAAAGAAAAAAAATTTCTAATTTTATGATTATAATTCAGATTTTGTCTTCTCTACCTTAGCCCTTTCTCTTTGCTGCTTGATAAACCTTTTACATTCTGTTTACCAAAGCAGAAGTTAGCCTTCTCTTTGTAGTTCTAATTGCTAACATCTGTATTTTCTGGATTTTTAACAGACACATTCTGATCCTTAGAATTTTTTTTTTGATCCTTAGAATTTTTGAGAGAGATGATTTTATGATACAAAATGTATACACTCTTAATTTTTCACTCTAACATACCACAACAAAAGAATTTTGAGGACCTGGTATTTAAAAAGTGTACTTACGAAGAATAGACATGGTTTCTACCCCTAAGCAGCTAAAGTTCTAATTTAAGAGATGCATATATTTATATATTTTTTGTTATCCGTTACAAGGGAAGTATAAGCCTTTGTTGTTTTAAACACTGAAAAAGAGAAAAGTCCACTTTCAACAGAGGTGATTAGGAAAGACTTCACACTGGACCTGGAACACTTTGAGGACAGAGCCATGTGTTTTCAAATGTTGTGTTTCCAGAATCTAGAATTGTCCTTGACACAGAGTAACGGTTTAATATGTTATGTGAATGGATGAATTTGAGCTAAATCTGAAAGAATAGCCTTTGTTTTGAAATATAGGAATTTTATTTAAAGTTAAGGGAATAGTAAATAATAGGTAGAAAAGGCAAGACATGTTTAGGCTTCTAAAGATTGTATGGGCTAGACTATGGTAATAAGAATATTACGACTCAGTACAGGTTTTGGAAGATTTGAGTTCCACGCAAGTAGTTTATGTTTAATTTGACTGGAATTAAGGCTTTTTTTACAGGTCTGTGGGAATAGACATGATAAAAGCATTGTTTTCAATAGATTACCACTACTGTAGTAGGGAGGAGAGCCTGCAGGTAGTTACAATAGATAATGAAAGAATTTACAGTACGAATTTTGTCAGAAATAAAATTAAAACCTATGAGTTATAGTTCTTCCTAAAGATTTTAAGACTTGAAGATAGTATAATGGTGACTTAATATTGCCGTATGGAAGATCTATTCTATAGTACTGCCATGGTAAAATACCTTTTAAACAAACAGTCCCAAATTTGTTTTTAGGGTTACACTGCCTTATATGGAATCATGAGTTGAAGGGCTATTGCATCTAGATGCCAATGTAATTCCTGTGATGAATAGGTTCATAGAGCAGCCATTGGACCCTGTTATTTAAATGTTTAAAACTTAAAAATATAAGAGATCAATTTGGCTTTGAATTCATTGTCATTTATTAAAGCAGCTAGCCACAGTTTAGGTGTTCTTTTGATTTTAATATGTATATCATTGTCATGATTGAGCGAGAAAACCATTTGGGCAAATAGAAGTTACTTAAGTCACTGAAATATAACAAGGTTAGCTTTTAATTATTCTGAGTAGAGAGGGTATCACTAATAAAATTTACATGCTACTTGTTTTTTGTTGTTGCTGTCATTAATCAGTTTTAATAAGCTTTTAACATATAATAGTTAATTCCCAAATGTGTATTAGACTGCCATGAAATTTAGGGAAACTTTCATGTTAACAAAGGGCTCTGGGAGATTGACCAAGATCTAAAGCTTGACTACAATGGTCTAAAAACTTAACTATTAACTCTTACATTGGCATATTGTTGTAATGCAACTATGTTTTCAAAATAAACAGAAAACCTATTTAGCAATGAATAGGATTTGTAATTAAATCCCACCATAAATGCACATTCACGTTTCATCATTAAATGTATACATGTTTAGGCACTGTTACCAGCATTTAATTTACAAACTGCCACTTGTTGTATAGTTAGGATACTTTGTCCTATTCTCTGCTTCTTTGAACTTCTACTTTGGTTCTCTAATCATCTAGGGGGTCTCACTGAACTTTCTGGCTCTCTGTGGTCCTCTGCCATTTTGTTCTCACCCACACTGGCACTCCTCCTTTGTACCCACTTCTAATTTTTCTCAAGTTTGCACATAGTAACCTTAGATCAGAGGGAGAAGTTTATTGCATGACTATTCTCAACCTTTTAATCATCATAACAGTGCTGTGTGTGAAGTGGAGCAGAAAAATTGAGATTCACAAAATTTAAATAACTAGCCCAAGAAAACCTAGATATTAAGTGGCAGAGCCTGAATTCTGACCCACGTCTTTATTACCATGTCTCTGGTATCTGTTGCCTCTGTAAATAAATTTTTCACATCTGCAGATTTCAGTAAGATTTTAAGAACAGTGGTAGATACAACACAAGACAAAGTTGTGAATGCCTTAATGGGCTGTTCCTCCCTCCCTCACCCCCCACATGCATTTGCCACTTTAGATCATTTACTAACCAGATGAATTTTTATTTGGTAGAGTGTTAGAGAAATTTTTGAGCGGTGGATCTTTCAGTATCCTGTGCCCACATGGGGCTATCCTGCCCTCACTAATCACTCAACACTATGGTGACATTATAGTGAATTAGATTTGGTGGCTGTAAGTAGGGAGAATGAGTACCTGCATGCCTTCCTGTCTCCTTTTCTAGATACATGTAATTCACATCTTGCATGCTCACATTTCCCTGCGTCTACAGCACTCAACCATAAGATAAATATTTTTCAAATTACATAAGCCGTTGAGTTCAGACTTAATACCTAATAATTTCAGGGCACATAAGGAAATTTTTTATAGAAATTAGGTTATAACTGTATATTTGATCAACTTGTTAGGAAAGAATCAGAAAGAAAGTAACTTTTCTCATTTTTAATTGATCATGGTGAAACAAGAAAGAAACTAGAATGTGAGCTCTCAACACATTATTGAATATATAACATTTTAGGAAGAACTTTAAAACCAAGAGCTAGAATGAAAACCCATTTCACATATTAATATTTTTAAAATGCATCTATTAACACACGTATTTATATACTGTTGTATATATACATCCGTTTATATTACAGTGTACATCTATTAAAGTGCGTCTGCTCTTTCACGTATGTATTATAAAATAACAAGTAAAATGAGGCTTATGAAGAAGTCATAAACAATGCCATATATTATAGGTGTTATGCTTAACTACCCATGTACTTAAATGTTAGTATTTTATACAAACTGTGTTAGTATTTTATACAAGATCTAAGACTTTATTCTGAGTGGTTATCTATATGCCTAACAATAAGTGATTTAGGATATTTATTTTCTAAATTCAGTTATCATGTTGTTTATACATATAGAGTAGCTTTTCTTTGAAAATTATCTTTAAATTTTTTAAATTATGCTTTGTCTCCATGAGTAGAAATTAAAGGAGCAGATTTTTATTTAAAAGCTAAAGAATTTATATGTAATTATATTTTCTCACCTGTGAAATAGTCTTTGTAGGGACTGGTCCATCTCTGGAAGTCTTTGAGATAGATGGCTACCTTTAAGGGGTCCTAAAGAATGTGTAGTGTATATCAACTGAGAAAATACAGAAGATGTTAAAGCATACAACTTTTAAACACGTAGTCTTTAATAGCCTTTATTCTGGAAATGGAAGGATTGCCATTTTGAACTAGCATAAATAACTCTTTTTCCATTCTGATTTAGGAAGCTTAAACATACCTGAGATTAAGAATTTAGAGCTGTTTTATAAATTATCTAGATCAGGTTTGCCATACTACAACCTTTTATCTTCAACTACAAATTTGTTCATTCACTGAACAAATTAAGCTCTATTATATGCAAACCCCATGATGAATAAGACGCAATCTTTGTGCCAAAAGACTTCACAGGCTAGTAGGAGCGATAAGACCAGGTCTGGGGAACTGCTATAATACAGAATACCATGTAATAGGTTAGCATGTGAGTAGTATAATTGAAATGATAAAGTTAGTTGTTGTAAGAAAGAGATCTTTCTTAGCTATATCAGGGAGAACGTCTCTGAATAGATGACTGTTAAATTGTGTCTTAAAGAAAGGGTGATTCTACAAAGAGGCATTCCTGATTAATTCATTTGGATATTAAGAAAGGTCTGTGGGTAACAATGGAAAGTTTAGCAAGTTATAAAAATAATGACAATGGAGGGTGGAAAGGAAGAATTTTATCCTCATGTGGAAATCACCCAGATAGATGAATTCAGCATGGCTGTGATTTGGAAAAGGTAGTAGGAGGAGATGACATCGATTTTAAGTGGTTCGATGCAAATAGAGTGGTAGATTATCTTGGAAGTAAGCCATGGAATCAAAGAAGATCAACTTGTGTTTCACTTTAATTTTGTAAGACTTGAGGAGTACAAATCATGAGGAATGTGAGATTTTTAAGAGAAGTGAATCATGATAAGCACTTGGTGATTAAAATAAAAACTTGAAAAAATTGGTTTTCCTAAAAAAAAAAAAAAAAAAAAAAAAGTGAAGAAAAAGGGATCCATTCTTTTTAAAGAGGATGAAAAATTTCAAATGAAGACAGAAAGTAAGCAGTAGGAGAATATAAGGAAGTTAGATTTGGAGTAAACAAAAGAGTTTTTGCATCAGGAAACTGGTGATTTCAGAGTTTTGATGTGGACAGTAGGAGAGCCTTGTTGTTAAAGAAGACTGAATGAGGGGGAATATGTGAAAGTTTAAAGAACATAGTTAACCCTGTAGAATGGAGGTCTTTGAAATACACAAGAGAACTGGACACAGTGAAAGTTGAATGCTATTACTATTTTGAAAATACAGGTCTCCCCTCACCCCCCGCCCACCATCTGAAAGCTTGAGTTATACCACTTCACTTTTAGGAAAGACCTACATTCGTACCTGTTTTCACTAACCGAAATCCGAAGGAGATTTTGGCTTTTACCAAACTAATGTAGCTCTTTTATAAAAGCAGAGTGGCATACGGCGAACCTTCAGAAAGCAGGGGATACCTATACCTGATGAAACCAACTAAACACATCACTACTTGTGTCTAAATCTTTCCATGGTGCCTTGAAGCACCTGATATAGATGTTTACTTCAGATGTAGGTAATTATAGCAGATCCTTTGTTTCTTCTTCTGGGATTCTTTCTAGAGTTTTATAAAATAATAGTCATTGTTTAATGGTTTTACAGTTGCAAAAAAATTTTCATTGAAGAATTTTTTTTTATATTATGCACATATACACACATATACATACATTTAATACTAAATTTTATTTAAATTTAATTTCCATGCTTGGAGAAAAATTTTAAAAGCCTTGTGATGGTGGTATTAATGTTCTCATTTTACCAGATGATGAAACCAGGGTCCAGCTTTATTAAATGACTTGCCCAAGCATATCCTTATCTTTTAAGTCTTAAGTTTTTCTTCAGTTTGAAAAAGCTTCTCTCTGGTAAAGCAGTTGACTAAAGAGGTTTTGTTACTATTATTTTTTTAACTTATTTTAACTTGGTACTTAGGAACTTGCCAAGTATCTAAAAATATAGTCTATGGGAGGGTAAATGAATTGCTGCTGTTTTGCAGACTTTTTGAAGTTCTTTTTGTCTTTCTGCAGCCCTTGATAATGTCATACTGCAAGGCTGTGAATAATTCACAAATTGGATATTTCCTATTGGAATAATTGAATGTTATCTCCTCTTTATGATTTAGTGTCTACTCTAGGTGAATTTGATTTAAAATAAATTGATTTAAATTCCAATTTAAATCCGTAGTCAAGAAAATACCATTTAATCATTTTTCCCAGAAAGCACGTTTTTTATTTAACCTTAATAAATATTCTGTTAAACTCACTTTTCATTTTCCTAGAAGGATAGTCTATACATTGCAATGCAGTGCTTTATTTAAATTTTTTCAGATTAATTTTGAAGCTGTATCAGAGACCAAATGATTTGGTTGTTTTATTTACGTAAGGCAAATTCATACTGCTGAAATTATCCCTTGCGCAGGTATTTATTGGTGGATTTTGAGAGCCATTTGGTCTATACTACCTGTATTATACAGAGCAGTTTATTTTATTTGACTTTAAAATGTATTTAAATGTATTGTGCCTTTTTATTTCAGATACACAGTTTTAAATCAAATGAGAGTGCATGTTTTTCAAAGAAATAACTTCCAATATGAACAAGCATTTTGGAGGGAATCTAGCCAGTATCTAGATCAGAATCTAGAGGAGTATGAGAAATTTTAAGTATTGGATTAGGCAGCTGTTTTCTTTCTTTAGGAATTTTTTTGACTAGCATTTCTAACCAGTAGGTCAGGAATATACAGTAGAGCTTCAGATTGAAAGCTTGTCACTACTATTACTTCTCTGTTCTTTTCCAGAATTCCTGAAAGGGAACATTGGTATCCACTCACACAATGTATAGCCCCTCCTCACGAAAGGGCTAACATACCTGCTCTAAGTTAAATCACAACTGATTATTTTTGGGTAGGATCTTTTCTTTTGTTACTCCAAATAATCTTTAGAAAGACTTGGGCTCCTATAAGTAGTTTGGAAGTTTGTGGTTCATTTACAAAATGATTTGTAAAGATTTCATGATCCTTTTTTCTCAGATCAGGGGTCGGAAAGAGTAGATGGTAAACATCTTACACTTTGTGGCCAAGAGGCAAAATAGAGGATATAATACACATACTTAATACTTAACATCTAAGAGGGAAAAAAAAGTCACAGATTTTTATTGACAAAATACAATATTGAATATAGTTTTTAAAACATAGGCCTACCAATAGAAGGATGGAATTTTTGGTGAGGAGATAATACTTTGCTTAATTCATGTTCAGAGTTAGTGTTCTCTGTCATCACATAATGACTGCAAGTGTGAAAAACATTCTTACTTAGCTCTTACAGGTTGTATAAAAACAGTTGGGAGGCCAGATTTAGCCATAGTTTGCTGACCCTGTATGAGATTATAAATTACCACTATTCTGTGGTTTTTTTGAGCTTGATCAAAAATCAATACTTTATTTATGTAATCCTTTTGAACATAAAGTATTCAAAGAGAAATTGGTTGGTTTTAAGGGTATAAGTTTTACTTAAAGTGTATTTGTTGTGGTGGAGAAATAGAAGTCTTGCCTTTCATTGTTGTTCTAGTAAATGTCTCGTCTTGTGAGAATTTGTTGTTGTCTTAGTGGAGGAAAAATTAGATCTATAATATGTATGTAATTTCAAGGACACAATATAGTTTTAAGTACTCTATATTACATATAATAGGAAATTAATGTTGCCTTTTTATATTAAAATTCTATATTCATTTCATCCCACTTAATTTTTTTTTTTTTGGTTTATACAGGAAAAAGAAGGCAAATTAAAATTTTCAAATGGCTAATGTTTTTAGCAGTTGTAAGAATGATGATGATTTCTGTTCCTTTAACAAAGGTTTTAAAATGAACATTATTTATGCAGTTTCATAGTTAACATGCAAGCCCACAGTCTACTCACAACTGATTTTTGTTGTTGTTATTGCTTTTTATTTTTCTAGGATTTCTGTCTTTGTAAGGTATATTCATTCCTCAGTAATGAAACTTAGTATATACCATATGGCAGCCTTGTTCCTAATGTGAATTATACACAGCATGCGATTAACCATCGTCTGGTATGAGACTTATATCTACTGTGGCATTCACTAAAGCGTCTGTCTGATGGTGTGATGTTTTAGGACTTGAATATTTGGTGTTTCTTGGTTTGTTTTAATTTCATATTTTCACACAAGCTTGGTCTGTTTACCTTTATTTTTGTGTTCTTTCTTTCTATGTGCTCCCCACCTCTCTGCTTCACCTTTCTTAGCAAAGATGAGGATTTCTACCTTCAACATACATTGTTGGTCTTGTCTTCTGTTTTTGTTAGGAGGGACAGCAGTGTGATAAAAGAGGAAATCAAAGCCTTTCTTGCCAATCGGAGGATTTCCCAAGCAGTTGTTGCACAGGTAACAGGTAAGAGCTAAAGAGCCCTTTATTCTGGAATCATGTCTAGTCTCTGCCTTCTGGTGCAGATGTTGGAATATTGCTTGCATTTCTGCATTGCAGCGCAGACCTGTCAACTTAGGCATAATAATGTATGCCTATGATTTAAAACCCATTGTCTCTGATATCATGAAACTTCTCCAGTGATTTTTTTTTAAACTGGTGCTAGTAAATTTTATAGCATTTGTGATAACCACAAAATTCCCCATTTTATGACTAAAAAAGGGTCTCTGGTTTTCTTGTAACTGACAGAGCTTATGACACATGCACATCCAACTGCTATCTACATTTCATGTTTTTAAAAGCTTGCAGTCCTCCTGATTCTCGATTTTACCAATTAAAAAATTATCCATGAGAGTAAAGGAAGGTTTTTTTTAAGCCCTTTTCATATGTGAAGCTCTCTTCGAACTGTTACTGAGAAGATAAGAGTTATCATTGTCTTCTCTTTGTTCTTTATATACCATCCCATTACCCACCCCACCGCAGCCCCATCTCAAGTATGTGGTGTATATGTGTCATTCTCTATTCAGATTGCGTTTTTTATGGAGTTCTTAAATATGGGGGTAGCATGTCGTGTTTGTTGGTATGTATTCTTTCTTTCTTGGATATCAGTGATTTATTTATAAGACCTAATATAAACTCAACTATATCTTAGTCATTAGAAGAACTGGAAACTCTTTTAACTGCATTTTGTATTTGGTACGTTGTTGTATGTTGTACATTAATGGATTTAAAAATTAGTTTTTTCCTCCTCCCCTCCTTGTTTGACATGCCGTTAGCACCTACGTGACTTTGGGCTTTTTAGCCTCTGCATCTCAGATTCTTACCTATATGATGAAATAGTTGGATCTAATTACATAGTACCTTCCAATTTTAAGATATCATTTCTGTTCTCTAGACATCGGTATTTATTGAAGCTAATTTATGTAAAAAAGTTGTTATTGACCATCAGTATGGTAAAAAATGAAACTTGAGATTTCAGAAGTCTTAAATTTCATCCCAAGAATCAACCAATTCTAATACATATGTGTGTGTGATATATAACACTACTAACATACTTTTACAAATGATGCCTATATTCATGGTAAAAGATTCTAATTAAAGGCATATCCTTCCATGTAGAAATCTTTCTTAATAGAAGGATGTGTACACATTTAATTTTTATACCTTTCAATAGAATATGTAAAATACATTTTTACCTTTATCTTCAAGGATTAAGGAATATGCTAAGGGCATTGTAAGGGCAAGTTAAGTGGGTTTTACCAAAACCCACTGATGTGCACTGTGAAAAGACAGAGTATTGTCTTTTCAGGGCTTTTACTTTATCTCTAAGATTAGAAACAATAGTATCTTCTAGTTTGTCAGCTACAAAAAAGAATAAAACTGTAGTGTTATAGAACGGTATTATAGAGTTGGTTATTTTTCCAGGTGGAAGTGTTTTTGAGGATCTTGAATCCCCCGAATCTTGAGTCATCTTAGACTTTTAAAATAGTAGCTTTTGGGGTGCCTGGGTGGCTCAGTCAGTAAACTGTCCAACTTTGGCTCAGGTCATGATTTCACAGTTTGTGAGTTCAATACCCACATCTGGCTCTATGCTGACAATGCAGAGCCTGCTTAGGATTCCCTCTCTGCCACTCCCCCACTTATGCTCTCTCTCTCTCTCAAAATAAAGAAATAAACTTAAAAAAATGAAAGTAAATAAAATAGTAGCTTTTGAAACCCATGTGACATTGATTCACATTATAAGAAAATACCTTTAAAAGGAATTTCTTAGGAATATCTAAAGGGAATAGCTACAGCATAGTGGATTAAACACAGTAGTATTGCCTTTTTGGAAAGGGAAGCTGAAAGATGTTTTAGCGTCTTGCTACTCAAAGTGTAGTCCGTGGAACAGCATTATTTGGAGCTTGTTAGAAACGTAAAGATACAGAGTACCACCCTAAACCTGCTGAATCAGAATTTTCATTTTAACCAGATCCCCAGATAATTTGGGTTTGAGAAGTACAATTCTAGGAGATTGGTAAGCTTTTCTGACATTAAATTTCAGTGGACTGGCATATTTTTAACATTGTGCCACTCAGTAAGAGTCCTCATAATGCCATCTTGTGGTTCTGAAAATATTTTTACATATTTATTATTTGTTATATCACGCGACCTTTATTTTGCTTCTATAATCATAGGATTTGGTACTGTTAAAAACTTCTTCCCCCATTTCAACCTCAATCCAACTTATTCTTCCTCCTCTTCATTCCTATTCCAAAAGCTTGGGCACATTTTCCCTTGATCACATATCTTTAATGGTTCTCCATTGTCTGAAAAATGAAACTCCTTATAGTCTGACTCCAGCCTTCTTTTTATTGCCATCTTCTCTTCAGTATTCTCCCTAACTAAATTTAGATACTCACCATTTTCAGAATTCTCATTTCGATGCTTACAAATCATTGTTTGTGCCTAGTATGCTTTTCCCCTTCACACTTCAGCCTTATAAAGTTCTGTTTATCAAGATTACCTTGAGGTGCCTGGGTGGCTCAGTTGGTTAAGCATCTGGCTCTTGATTTCAGCTCAAGTCATGATCTCACAGTTGGTGAGTTCAAGCTCCACATCAGGTTCTGTGCTGATGGTGCAGAGCCTGCTTGGGAATCTCTCTTTCTCCCTCTCGCTCTGTCCACTCTCTCTCTCTCAAAATAAATAAAATTAAAAAAATTTTTTTACCTCAATTATTATCCTCATTCTGGCTTCTTTGATCACTTTAGCACACGTAGATCTCTCTCTCTTTTTTTTTTTTTTTTTTTTAAATGTTTACTTATTTTGAGGTGGGGTGGGGCAAAGGAAAAGAATCCTAAGCAGGCTCCTCACTCTCAGCTCGGAGCCTTATGTGGGGCTCAATCCAATGAACTGAGATTATGACCTGAGTTGAAATCAAGAGTCAGATGCTCAATCAACTGAGCCACCCAGGTGCTCTTAGAATTCTCTCTTTATGAAATCAGTTACACTAAGTTCACCACTCTTAGGTACTATGCCTCATTTCAGTTATGCATTTTAGAGTAAAGTTCTTTAAAAGCAGTGATCTTTCAGGGCACCTGGGTGGCTCAGTCAGTTGAACATCTGACTTCGGCTTAGGTCACAATCTCATGGTTCATGGGTTCAAGCTCTGCATGGGGCTTGCTGCTGTCAGTGCAGAGTCCGCTTCAGATCCTCTGTCTCCCTTTCTCTCTGCCCCTCTCCTGCTCATGCTTGCTCCCTCTCTGCCAAAAATAAATAAACATTTTTTTTAAAAAAAGCAAAAAAACAAAAAAACAAAAACCAGTGATCTTTCTTGCACATTCCCAGAGAGTCAAGCATTATACATACTTTCTGAAGATTTCATGTTTACCTAGCTGCCTTGTAGTGCTGTCTTGTAGCTGAACATATGAAAGTTTATCCAATATTAACTTTGTCCAGTGACGTTCCCTCTCCAAAAATAATTATTTGTTCACCAAATGCTGCGTGAATTTCTGCCCTTAAGGAATTTGCATCTTTCTTTTATCTGCTTTAATTCAGTTATTTACATAAGGCAGGGGAGTGAGGGTGATTTATAACAAGATTGTTTCATTGTCCCATTGGTCAACTTAGTGAATTCATTTATTTCTCATGTATTACTGTGTTGCATTTTCACCTGGCCCATCAAACTAGCCTCAGGGGCAGGGCTTTTCATTCTAGAAAAGAGATCCAACTAGAAAATAGTGAGTTAGTGAGAATCCATAGAAAGCTTGTCCATCATAATTGGCATACCTGGCATAGAGAAGCCTACATAAGCTTCTAGACATCTAGGACTCACTCACTAGGGGTACCTGATCTCAGCGTATAGCCACTTTTTGTCTTTAAACAAATTAGTGAAGTGTATCTTACAAGAATATCTCTGCCTGATGAAATCTTCCCAAAATAAAGTTTAAGGTGTGGAGCCCCAGAATCTATGTCCTGTTATGGAGTCTTTAAAAAGTTAAGTTCAACTCTAATATGTGAAATAATGAAATAAATCAACCTTGAGATAAAAATGAGAATGAGTAGGGCCTAACAAAAGAGATTGCTAAATAAAAAAAGTGTAGTGAGGTGCAAAATTATAACACATGTGCTTGTTCCAGAAACTAATACAGAGGCTTCTTTTTATAGATTTGGAGGATTTCTATAATAAGATAAACAAGAAGTTCATGGGTGGGGTCTGTATAAATAATATCCTACTGATAGGAAAAATGACAGTATAAACAGGATATAATAACAGTGCCTGCTGAATTTCCCAGCATGTTATTTGTAGCTTCTTTCACAGAGTCACAGCTGCTCCCACTAAGGGTGGATTTTTACCTCTGTAAGACGTCGAGCAAGATTCTAAATTCCGACTATCAGTGGTGGGATGGGGAGCGTAGCCCTTGCTTGAATAATAACCCACACGTGGGTTTTATATTCACTTTCATGGTGAAACATTGTCTTTGGCTTTTAGCATTCTTAAAACATGATTTTCTTTTTATATGACCTCTGGGAAAAATCAAGCAGGCAGAATAAATGAGTAAGTGGGCAGCTCGAGTGAGTGCTTATCAGCCAAAGAAATACACTAATTGGATTCTTACCCTCTTAAAGTGGAAAAAGAAAAAAAAGTTACATCTGTGTCTTTTAAGAAATCATAATTTTGTTTTCTTTAATGGTAGTAGTATAATGAAAAGACAAACTTGAAACTTTAGAATACCAAAGTTCTAGTCCTTCTATCTTAAATAGTCCTGGGGAGAATCATATAGCTTCTCTGAGCCTCTGTTTTACTTATTTTAAGATGAGGGGCTTTGACCCAATATTTCCAAGTATGTT
Source organism: Panthera leo (assembly GCF_018350215.1). NCBI lineage: Eukaryota > Metazoa > Chordata > Mammalia > Carnivora > Felidae > Panthera > Panthera leo. The sequence goes on from NC_056682.1 coordinate 50,341,981, forward strand.
TTCTAGTTAGCTGATTCTAGGCTGTTTTTAAACTAAGTACATTTAACAAGTGTGGATCTTACTCATATATTAGTGACTCTGATTCCCAACATGTAAGAATTTGTGTAAAGAGAATCTCTGAACTGGTTTTAGAAATGTTCCAACTGTACTGAGATCATTTCTCTTTTTCAAATGTATCTTTAAAATGAAGTATGAGAACATTGCATATTCAATTTATATAATAGTTTCTTTACAAAGTGGGTATATATTGATCCTCTCCCTAATCAGAGAACTTCATACCAGCTACTAAAAACCAACTAAAGTGTACATACACCTTTTTAAAAAATAGACTTCATTTTTTAGAGCAGTTTTAGGTTCACTGCAAAAGTGAGTAGAAAGTAGAATTTCCTTTTGCTCCACGCCCCCTACACATGCACAGCCTCCCTACATCTGGCACGTCCTCAGCATCTGGCACTGAAGTGCTACGTGTGTTATAATGTGTGAACCTACATCGACATCATCATTGTCAAAGTCCATACTTCACATTACATATAAATGGTTTTGTACATTCTGTGGGGTTTTGAAAAATGTGTCATGACAAGTATCCACGGTTGTTGTATCATAATATGATACTACGATTTCACTGCCTAAAAATCCTGTGTTCCGCCTATTCATCCCTTCCTTCTTCCTCACTGACCCTTGGCAACCACTGACTTCTCCATGGTTTTGCTTTTTCCAGAATGTTACCATATAGTTTGTAGCCTTTTCACATTGGCATCTTCCTCTTAGCAATATGCTTTTAAGATTACTTAAGGTCTTTTCATGGCTTACTAGCTCATTTCTTTCTGGTGCTAAATAATATCCCATTGTCTCAAAATAACAGTTTATTTTTCCATTCACCTACTGAAGGACATCTTGGTTGCCTCCCAAGTTCTGGCAGTTATGAGTAAAGTTACTATAAACAAGTAGAATTTATGACTACATTAGAAAAGCAATGTTGATAGGGCATTTATCACAGACTAAAGAATTGTCCTCTTGTCATATAACCAAATATAATTAATTGTCTGCTTATTTAACAAGATTTTATCAATTCCTATCTAATGAGTTTCACTAGTTTTAGGTAGATCTCCAATTTGAAGGCAATTATCTGTCTACAAAAAGGGCAGATTTCTGTATTTGAGATGTAACTTCTGTCTCCAAATTGAAGAAGATTAGAGGTTCTGTTTATTAGGAGAAAAACGTATTTTCAGATCTTTGAATGGATTTCAGTTACCAACAATATAAATATTTTTGTAGAGTGAATTTAAAATTTTCTCTGGTTTTGTAGACTCTAGAGAATAAGAACAGATGTTGTCCTGTGGTTCAAAAAATTCTTAAGTTTTTATCTCATTTTCTTCTATCTTCTGCAATTTGTTGGCTATTTTATTACAAACACAACACATTTTTTTCCATGAAAAAAAAAATCCAGCTTCTATATCTGAATACTCACATTTTCCCACTTTGGTGATAGCTAAATGAAAAGTTGGGATGAAATAATTTCAGAGGATACTTTTGTTGTTCGAACATCAGTTTTCTACAGTTCTTGAAATTTGTTGTCCTACCAGGGCTTTCATCATCTCAAAGGCAGGGTATAGGACTGTACATTTTTAGTGTCAAAGTTATGAAGGTTGGTTTGCAAGTAAGAAGATTTTTCTTCCACCTGTATTTAAAGTGGAAATTATATTTAAAAATTTTTTATTCTACCATAAGCTTTGACAAAAGTGACTAAAAGGTTAGACACAAATGGCTTTTCCCCCCAATCAGTAATTTTCATTTTTGTTTCTCCCTAATTCTTGTTTCCTAAGATTGTGGAGGAAAGTGTGTACTTGAGGTATAAATATTACTTAGGCAGTTTTATAAATTATTTCTTACTTAACCCAAGTTAATTTTCCTTGTATTTAAAAAAAAAAAAAAAAGCGACAGGGATAAATGACAAGAAAACCTTAGTAAGAAAGTCAGAAGAAAGTCAAAGAATACCCTAGTAAGAAAGTGTCTGATGAAGTAACAAAGTCTAAATTTCAGCTGAAGTCCATGTGAATCATCAGGCAATATTATAAATAACTTCCTGCAGGAGAAAGCTCTGAGGGATAAATAACATTTTTTGTAAACATAGATATGGTCTTTTGTGCATTAAGGAATTATCCTGTTAACTCTTGAAGTTTACTTAGCGATAGATCTTAAAGGATTTGACATCAATTGCTACAAATAATTTGTTGTCAGAAAGATATACTAGATTTCGTAGTGTGTAGTTACTAACTTTAGTTAGGTAAGGAACTGAAGCTTGAACTAACCAAACTAACCAGTTTGGGGGCAGTGACAGCTGAGACATCTGTGAGGCCAAATTCTTTTGGCCTTTAAGAAAGCCTTTAATATCAACATGGGTCAACTTCAGCTAAATTTAACTATGTCATGTGATCCTCACAAAATAAACTTGAGGTATGCAGGGGAAATGTGGGTTTTTTCTTTATTTTTAATCACTTTATAGTCAGATAAAATTTGTGTAAGAGTAGAGTTCTCTGAATTGTACCAGATTTATACAGTGGTATAACTAAAAGCAAGAGATAAAACATTGTCAGTATTTCATTAAGTTCTCTCTTGCCTCTTTGCAGTCACATACCTCACCCCACTGCAAGTCCCTGCCAGTCACAGATCTATGTTCTGTCAGGATAGTTTTGTATTTTCTAGAATATCATGTGACTAGAATCTTACAATATATACCTTTTTTTAATGTCTGACTTCTTTCTTTTTGTGACTTCTTTCACTTAGCATGATACTTTTGAGATTCATTAAAGTTGTTACATGTATCCGTAGTTTGTAAGTTTTAAATGATGAATATTAGTCAGTTGAATGGATATAACAAAATTCACTTATCCAGATTAATTGATGGGCATTTGAGCTATGTTTAGGTTTGGGCTATTATGAATTAAGCTGCTGTGAACATTCGTTTGCAAGGTTTTACATGGACATTTGTTTTCTCATACCTAGGAGTGGGATTGTGGGATTAGTGGCAAGTATATGTTTAACTTTTTAAGAAACTGTCAAACTGTTTTCCAAAATTACTAGACCCTTTTGCACTCCTACTAGCAGCATATGAGACTTCCAGTTGCTTTGCATTCTCTTCAGCTCTTGGTATTTGGTATTTGTATTTCTCTTTAAGTTTAGCCATTCTAGTGCATATGTAATAGCATCTCACTCTAGTTTTATTTTGCATTTTTCTAATGACTAATTATGTTGAGCATCTTTTCAGATGCTCATTTGCTATTCATGTATCATCTTAGGTGAAATGTCTGTCACATCTTTCACTCATTGTTTTTTAATCAGGTTGTTTCACTTATTATTGATTAGAAGAGTTCTATGTATATTCTGGGTTCAAGTCCTTGAATATGTGGATACACAGATATCCTAGTCTGAGGCTTGTATTTTCATTTTCTTAATGTTCTCTTTCAAAGATGAAATGTTTAAAAAAAAAACAAACAAAGATGAAATGTTTTTAATTTTGCTGAAGTTGTGTTTTTTTTTCCTTTATGGTTCATATTTTTTGTGTCCTAAGAAAATATGCCTAAATTAAGTCTCAAAGATTTTCTTATGTTTTCTTCTGAAAGTTTGATAGTTTCAGCTTATACATTTAGGTCTGTGAACATTTCAAGTTAATTTTTTGTGTATGTGTAAGGTAAGGGTTAAGACCTATTTTTTTTCCCTATGGATGTCCAATTGTTGGAGCACCATTTGTTGAAAATGGTCAGCAGTGGTCACGAGACTAGTCTTTCTCTAATTCAGTTACATTGGCACCTTTGTTAAAAATCAGTTGAATTTGTATGTGTGGGTCTATTTTTGTGCTGTCTGTTGTGTCCCATTGGTCTTTATGTTTATTCTTATACCAATACAAAATTGTAAATTATTATAGTAGTCTTGAAGGCAGAAAGCATAATTCCTCCCAACTTTGTTTTTCTTTTTCTTATTTAAAAATTTTTTTTTAACATTTATTTATTTTTGAAACAGAGAGAGACACAGCATGAACAGGGGAGGGGCAGAGAGAGAGGGAAACACAGAATCGGAAGCAGGATCCAGGCTCTGAGCCATCAGCCCAGAGCCCGACTCGGGGCTTGAACTCGCGGACCGCGAGATCGTGACCTGAGCTGAAGTTGGACGCTTAACCGACTGAGTCACCCAGGCGCCCCTGTTTTTCTTTTTCAAGATCACTGTTGTTATTCTAGCTCTTTTGAATTTCCATGTATGTTTTAAAATCAACTTGTTAATTTCTTTTATTTTTTTTAATGTTTAATTTTGAAAGAGAGAGAGACAGAATATGAGTGGGGGAGGGGCAGAGAGAGAGAGGGAGACACAGAATCCAGAGCAGATTCCAGGCTCTGAGCTGTCAGCATAGAGCCTGATGCAGGGCTCAAACTCATGAACCATGAGATCATGACCTGAGCCAAAGGCAGAAACTCAACCAAGCTATCCAGGTGCCCCAATCAACTTGTTAATTTTGACAAAAAAAAATATTTGTAGTGAGATTGGGATTGGTATTGTGTTAATTGTATAGGTCAGTCTAGCATTTGGAATTGACATCTTAATGATACTGAGTGTTTTTGTCCATGAACATGGTATATCTCGATTTGTTTAGGTCTTCTTTATTTTCTCTCAAGAATGTTAGTTTTCAGTGTATAGGTCCAGAACATTTTTTCTTGAATTCATCTCTAAATATTTTACATTTTTGATACTATTGATATTATCCTTAATGTCGATTTCCAGTTGTTTATTTCTTATGTCATAGAATAATTGATTTGGTTATATTGATCTTCTATTTTGTAACTTGGCTAAATTCGTTTATTTGTTCTAGTAACTTTAAAAAAATTTCTTGGGATTTTCTACATGGACAATCATATTATTTGTGAATAAGGATAATTCTACTTCTTCCTTTTCAATGTGTATGCCTTTTATTTCCTTTTCTTACCTTAATCACACTGACTAGGACCACCAGTTAAATGTTGAACATGGTAATGAGAGCAGACATCTTTGCATTTTCTCCAAACTTAGGGAGCAGGCATTCACTTTTTCACCATTAAATGTGATCTTAGCTCTAAGTTTTTCATAGATGTCCTTTATCAAGATGCTCTTCAAGCGAAGTTTCCTTCTATTTCTGGTTTCTGAGAATTTTTATCATGAATGGATGTTTGTACTTTATCAAATGCTTTTCTGCATCTATTGAGATTACCATATGATTTTTCTTATTTTAGTCTTGTTAATATGGTGAATTACACTGATAGATTTTCAGATGTTAAACCAGCCTTGCACTCTGGGAAAAATTCCATTGAATCATAATGTATTACCTTTTGTGTATGGTTTAGTTCAATTTGCTGATACTCTAGTATTGTAAAATTGTAGTATCTGTGTTCATTAGGAATATTATTCAGGGTTTGTTTTGCTTGTTCCATGTAATGTCCTTGTCTAGTTTTGTTAAGGTAATGTGGCCTCATAAGACATGTTGGAAAGTGTTTCAGTCCCTTGTGTTTCTAGAAGAATTGGTATAGAATTGGTAGCACTTCCTCCTTAAATACTGTTCTTGATGATGATGATGATGATGATGATGATGATGATGATTGTCTTACACTTGGCTATTATTTAACTAAAGGATCTTAGTTAAGGGCTTGTGCCCTGTACTGAAGGCAGCAGATAGAATATAGAAATAGTGGAGATTATTAGGTCCTTAATACCTCAAAGGTTGCCAGCACTCTTCTACATGATTCTGTCCTTGGCAGAAATACTTTTCTCTTGCCAGTTGCCTAAAATTGCCAGGTTACAAACCACAAACCAAATTGAATTTGCTTTAGATAGAGCCATAACCCTGTGCCCTCCTATGCCTGAGTATAAAACATAGTTTTCACTCACTTAAGCTATGAGATTTTGCTTCCTGTAGTAGTTTTAAAAATACTAAGTGACGTATCTCTAAATCTCTTCTCAAGCAGATCTGTGGACAACTTCTTGGTTTTGAACACATTGATTTAATGTATGAATCCAATATACATTGCCTCAGGCTTATTGTCATTGTTCTTGATGAGAAACATAGGAAAGAGTTTTTAGAAACATTCTTAGTATGATGTTTATTTAAGACCTAGAATATGCTGTTTTCATAAAAGTACATTTTTGGGGGCGCCTGAGTGGCTCAGTCGGTTAAGCGTTTGACTTTGGCTCAGGTCATGATCTCACTGTTTCTGAGTTCGAGCCCCTCATCGGGCTCTGTGCTGACAGCTCACCTGGAGCCTGCTTCAGATTCTGTGTCTCCCTTTCTGTCTCTGCCCCTCCCCCCACTTGTTCTCTGTCTCTCTCTCTCAAAAATAAGTAAACATTAAAAAAATTTTTTTTAAGTGCATTTTTTTTTCCTTTGTTAAAAAGATTGAGCATTGCACACAGGCCCTTTCATTGCTAAATATTTTTTGGAAGACATATTATCAGTTGTCTTGATTTTTCTAGGACATAAAGAATGTCTTTGAAATGTTTGAGTGCTAAGTGTTAAAATAATTATCACATATAATAGTATGTAGTAAGAAACAGTATCTCTTAAACCATTATTGCCCATGCTTTTTTTGTCTTTAACTCAGCTTTATCATTGTGCTAAGTAACCTACCAGGAGAGCATATAGCCCTCTTGAGTGGTTTGTAGATGACCCTTGGCTCTGCATTTTACTTCTTTGCACCTGGTTAGCTAAACCTCTCTTTTTGGAGGGTTTTTATTTTTAGCTGTAATTTATTTTAACACTTACCAAGGTGCTAGATGCTGTGCTAACTGTTTTATGTATTTGAGAGGCAAGTGTCAACTTCTTCAGTTACAGACGAGAGAACTGAGCATAAAGGCGAGTCAATCATTTGCCTATAGTCACACAGCTAATTACTGTTTGTCTTGCTGCAAAGCCAGTGTTCATGACATAGCATTTCAGTATATAGATACAGTATAGTGCAGTGGTCTACAGCATGACTTTGAAGGTTCAAAATATGACTTCTGTCACTCACTAGTTATATAACTTTGGGCAGGTTACTGAACATCTTAATCTTCAGTTTCCTCTTTTGGAAAATGAGAATAATAGTAATACCCACCTAACAGCGTTTTTGAAATTAAATGAATTGGTTTATGTAAAGTTTCTGGCACACAGTGATGCCACAGAAGTGTTTTTTTATTATTATAATTATTAACCATTATAGTCCTTCATCCCTCTACAAATTGACTTTTCTGAAACTAAGCTTCCTAAGACTAAATATGTTAACCATAATGTTTCTAACCTCTGACCACTTAATAATGAATTTTTAAAAATATATAGCACCCCCCTGTTCATTGCAGCATATTTATAAGCCAAGACATGAAAATAACCTACCCAGGGGAATATTATTTACCCATAAAAAAGGAGATCCTGCCATTTGCAACAATATGGATAGACATTGAGGATGTTATGTTAAATAAGACAGAAAGATATTGTATGATATCATTTATATGTAGAATCTTTAAAAAAACAAAGTCATAGATACAGAGAACAGATTGGTGTTTGCTTAGAGGTGATGAGTAGGGGCTGGACAAAATGGGTGAAGGTGGTCAAAAGGTACAAACTTCCCAGTTATAACATAAATAAGTTCTAGGGATATAATGGGCACAATAGTTAACAATGCTTTATTGGACACTATAGTTAGCTATAGTTAACAATGCTTCATTACACATTTGAAAGATATTGAGAGTAAATCTTAAAAGTTCTTATACACACAGAAGAATTTTAACTATTGTGATGGATTTTAACTAAACTTATTGTGGTAATCATTTCATAATAAATATATCATTATATTATATAAAACTAACAATTTTGAAAAGTTCATGATAGTTTGGTGGATTTCAATGTAAGAGTGTGAAAGGGGCGCCTGGGTGGCTCAGTCGGTTGAGCGACTGATTTCAGCTCAGGTCATGATCTCATGGTTTTTGAGTTCGAACCCCGCATCGGGCTCAGTGCTGACAGCTCAGAGCCTGGAGCCTACTTCAGATACTGTGTCTCCCTCTCCCCCCCCCCCCCCAACTCATGCTCTGTCTCTCTCTGTCTCAGAAATAAACATTAAAAAAAATTTTTTTTAAAGTGTGAAAAAGCTTAGTGATTTCAGATTCAACATCACAGCTAACCTTTAAAAATACATCACTTGTCAAGTTTTAGTGTAATATCAGAAAATACCAAAAGTCATTGCAAAAAGGTATTAAAATACTCTTTCGTTTTCCATCTAAAAAAATACTGTGTAAATTTCATTTTGATATTAGCATGGGAAACTTTCTTCACCCTTACTAGTCTTACACAAAATTCCCTTAAAAATGTTAGGTGGGAAGGAAAATATCCAGCTCCCTTTGTAGGAGATCTTCCTTTTCTCTGCTCCATAATTTTTCTACTTGCAGACGTTGCCAGGATTCTGTCTGATATCTCATTTTATTATTCAAAAGGAGGGAAAATCAATTGTGGTGATGGTTGCACAACTCTGTACTAAAAACCATTGAATTGTACACTTTAAATGGGTGAATTGTATGGTATGTGAATTATATTGTAATAAGTCAGTTTTAAAAGATAGAAGGGAAAATAAAAAGCTTCAAAAATATCCTTTGAAAAGAGTTCCCCAAAGTAGAATTTTAAAATTTTGTATGTATTCTTATTACTGAATAAAAGCCTAATAAACTAAAAATAAAATAATTAAATTATAAAATATAAATTTACTTTTTGTATTAAAAAATATATTCATGTGGTTCAAACTTCAGATTACATAAGGGTGCTAAATCTGTCTTCTATCTCTGTCTCTCAGCCTTAATCCCCTTCCCAGAGGATATACGGACATTACCAGTTTCTGGAGGGATACTTTATGCATTTAAAAACAAATAGTATGTCTATAGTCCTTTCTCGTTTTTTGCCAGACAGGTAATATGCTATTTACACTATTCTGCACTGAACTTTTCTAACTTGGAAATTATCCTGTATCAGTACATAAAGAGTATTATCACTGGGTTTGGTTGTTTTGTTTTTGTTTTTGTTTTGGCAGTTTTGTTCTTTTATTAGTACATACAATAATGATCATCTTATAATCGGTGTTGTCATAGATTTGATGAAATGTGGTAAAATATTGATGAACATCCTGCTTGGCTTGACCTCCAAATCAGTTGTAGCTATCTATACTTTAACCATTGCTGTCCATTTTTGCCAACAATTTGTACGTTGTTTTGCTAACACGATAAGTGTGAAATGGTATTTCACTGCAGTTTTATCTTTTTATTTTTTAAGGTATAATTGACAAATAACATATTAGTCTTATGTGTGCAATATAATGATTCAAAATTTATATACATTGTGAAATAATCACAATAAGTCTATTAACATCCATCACCATGCATAGTTATAAAATTTGTTTTTTGTCTTGTGATGAGGACTTTTAAGATTTACTCTCTTAGCAGATTTCAGTACTGCAGTTTTAAATGATTTTCCTGATTAATATGTAGATAAAGCATCACTTCATATATATTGACCATTTACACTCTATGAATTGACTGTTTAAATCTGTCACCAATTTTTATAGGGTTGTCTTTTTCTGTTTTGTTTTGTTTTAATTTAAAATTTTTTTTACAAATAAAATTATATATATTTAAAATGTAAAATGTGATTTTTGGTATATCACTGTTGAAAAAATGCATAGTATCCCATCTTGTAACTACTGCAATTTTCAGTCAACTGTTAACATTTAGCAATTTAGTAGCTGCTTAAACTACCCTTTTGCCTTTATCCCACATGCAGATACTAATTAAATACTTGTTTAATAAATAAATAAAATTTAGATAAATATTTAAATAAGGTTAATCTTGATGATAATGATCATCTTTTAAATACACATATTCTTTGGGGTGCTTGGGTGGCTCAGTCATTTAAGCATTGGACTATTGATATTGGCTCAGGTCATGATGTCGCAATTTGTGGGATTGAACCCTGTGTCAGGCTCAGTGCTGGCAGCTGGAGTCTGCTTGGGATTCTCTCTTTCCCTCCCTCTCTGCCCCTCCCCTGTTTTCTTTCTCTCTGTTTCAAAATAAACAAACATTAAAAAAATTTTTAACTACACATATTCTTTTGTATGTGTAACTTTTTTTAATATTTATGTACACTCCCTTTGACCATGTAATTTATCTTCTAGCAGTTTATCCAATAGAAATAGTTGCATATGTCTAGAATGATGAATATGCAGGAATATTTATTGCAGCATATTATATTTTAGCAAAAGGTTGCAAATAACATTATCTAAGTGTCCAGGACTAGGAGACTAGTTAGGCAAGTTATGGTGTATCATAATATGGAGCACTGTTTGTTTATAAAAGAATAAGGCAGCACTATATGTCTACAGTAGGATGAGGAAGGGAATGTGTTGTATGTAAGGTGTGGGAGGGAGGTGACTGATTTTATTGTTAAGCATCAATTTTTAAAACATATACCATGTTACAGGCTCAGTAATAATGTGCACTGGCTAGATTCACCTCAGGTATTGCCAGCTTGTTCTATGTGCTTTTTGATACGAATCAGAGTATCAATAGAATTTTGTTTTTGATATAATTCTAAAATTCATCACTAAGGAAAAATGCATAAGCATAGCTAAAACATTCTTTAAGAAAAACAGAGGAGAGTTTGAACAAATTTGCCCTATTAGATATTAAAGTATACTGTATGGTTAGAGTAAATAAATAAGATCATATTGTCAGATGGTACAGAACAGAATTCATTAATAGATCTTGTATATGAGGAAATTTAGCTTAAAAGAAGTATTTCAAATCTGTAAGGAATGGTGTTTTTCCATTGGTTGTTTTTTTGAAAGTGAAAAAAATCAAAATAGGTGCTGACATCACACCAGAAACAAACATCAGTTTCCATATGGAATAGAGAACTAGATATATATACTTTTTAATACTGGATGAAAGTTACTGTTATATTACTATTAGAAGAAAATATTGAATATTTTTTTAATTTTAAGGTAAGAAAGCTTTTCCTACATAATAAATAAAATCCAAAAGAAAGTTAGGTGGATTTAACTATGTAAAATTTTTAAGATATGTCCAATAAAAGACACTGTAACAAGATTCACACTGAAAGATATTTGCAATATAGAGAGCAAAGGATTTATATCAATGATATATATCAAAAGAACAATTAATGTTATGAAAGCAATAAATAATTCAATATAAAAATTTACAAAGGCTATCAGTATGTAATTTACAAAAGATTTAATATAAATGGCCAGTAAAGATAAAAAAGATTTGCAGCCTCTTGGAAAATTAAATAAGAACAATCAACTGCAAGTTAACAGTGTTTTTTTTGTCCCCCCTCCCCCCCCCCCCCCATTAGACCAGCAAACATTAGAAGATTAAGGGAAAGTGCTGGTTTAAAGTAGCAGTATAAGGTGCACCTGGGTGGCTCATTCAGTTAAATGTCTGAATTCAGCTTAGGTCATGATCTCATGGTTGTAAGATCTAGCTCCACACTGGGTGTGCAGCCTGCTTGAGAGTCTCTCTCTCCTTCTTCCTCTGCCCCTCCTCTCCTTGCACACACAGGCACATGCTCGCTCGCTCGCTCTCTGTCTCTCTCTCTCTGGAAAAAAAAAAAAAAGGAATACATTTTTTCTTCACTTCTGGTTATCATAACCAAGCAGAAACAATAAAAATAAACAGAAAAGAAAAATTCTGTCTTCAATGGACTTTAAAACACAGACTGAATCAAATAAAAATTCTGAATCAAACAAGAGAAAATGATGGGAACTGACATGCCTCCATCCTGGAGAAGGAAATAAGTTTGCCTGAAGGTATCTTAGTTATGAATGATTGATCCATTATTTTTGGTTTAAGAATAACAGTTCCAGAGGGATGTTGCAACAAGAATAATGGAAATATTCCTTTATAGATAAAGTTCAACATAGAAACTCCATACCTATAAGCATTCATTCCCCAGTTCTTCATTCCCTCAGATCCTGGCAACCACTAACTTATTTTCTGTCTATAGATTTACCTCTAAAGACAAATTTCTGGCTGTTTGATAAAATAGGCTCATTTACTCTGTGAATTTTCATGTCTACCTTCCCTTTACTTAGCATAATGTTTTCAAGGTTTACCTATGTTGTGGCACGTATCAGTACTTCTTTTAATAGATAAATGATTTTCCACTGCATAAATATACTACACTTTATTTACTCATCAGTTGATGGAAATTTGGATTGTTTCCACTTTGGGGCTATTGTGCACAGTGCTTTGAACTGTGAAGTTTTTGTGTAGACAGATTCTCTTGGAATATACCTAGTACTGGAATTGTGGGTTATATGATAATTCAGTGTTTAACATTTTGAAGAACTGTCAAACTGTTTTGCATTTTGCAAACCCACAAATGTATGAGGGATCCAATTGCTTCACATTATCACCAACACTTGTTATTATTCATCTGTTTAACTATAACCATCCTAGTGGTTGTAAAGTGGTATCTCATAGTTTTGATTTATATCTCCTTAATGACCAATGATGTTGACCATATTTTCATGTGCTTTTTGACCATTGGTATGTATTTTTGGAGGAACATCTAGTGAAATTGTTCATCTATTTTTTTAAATGAGTTTTATTTTTTAGTATTGAATTGTAAGAGTTCTTTATTCTAGATAAAAGTGCCTTGTCAGATATAGAGTTTCCATATATTTTCACATTCTTGGTGGTAACCTTTGAAGCACACAGTATTTTAAATTTGATGACATCATTTTTTTTGTTGTTGCTTTTGGTGTCATAGCTAAGAAACCATTGTCCAATTCAAAGTCACACAGATTTATATCTCTTTTCTTCTGAGAGTTTCATAATTTCAGCTCTTACATTTAGGTCCCTGATCCATTTTGAGGTAATTTTTGTATATGATATAAGATAGGAGTCCAATATCATTTTTTTGCAGGTGGATATCTAGTTCCAGCACCATTTGCTGAAAAGACTATTCTTTGCTTATTGAATTTTCTTGTCAACTTTCTCAAAAATCAGTTGACTGTAAATGAATGACTGGACTTATTTCTTGACTCTTGGTTCTATTCCATTGATCTATATGTCTATCTAAATGCCAGTACCACATAATCTTGATACAATTTGACAGTAAATTTTGAAATTGGGAAGTGTGAATCCTCCAACTTTGTTCTTCTTCTTCTTTTTTTTTTTAAAGATTGTTTTGTCTGTTCTGGGTCCCTTACATTTCTATAGGAATTTGAGGATCACTTTATTAACTTCTGCAAAAAAAAAAAAAAAAAAGCAGCTGGAATTTTAATAAGAATTACTTTGAATCTGTAGATCAATTTGTTGAGTGTTGTCATTTTAATGATATTAAATCCTCCAATCCATGAATATGAGATGTCTTTCCATTTACTTAGGTATTCTTAAATTTTTTTCAACAGTATTTTGTAGTTTTTGTTGTACAGGTTTTGCATTATTTTTGTTAGATTTATTCCTAAATATTTTATTCATTTTGATGCTATTGTATGCAGAAATAGTTGTTGAAATTTTTTTTTTTTTTTTTTTTTTTGCGTCATTGCTAGTGGATGGAAATAAAATTTAATTCTGTATGTTGATTTTGGTGTTCTGCAACCTTGGTGAACACAATTCTAATAGTTTTGTGTTTGTGCATGTGCTCATGTGGATTCGTTCAGATTCTTTAATACTCAACATCATGTCATCTGCAAACATGTTATTTTCCTTTTTCCTTCCCAGTCTGAACGCCTTTTATTTCTTTAACTTGCTTTATGGTTGTCCTGGCTGGAACCAGAGCAAACTTTCTTGTGTTGTTGCTGATCTTAGTGGCAAAGCTCTCAGTCTTTAACTACTAAGTATGATGTCAGCTGTGGATTTTTCATAGATGTTCTCTATCAAGGTAAGAGAGTTTGCTTCTGTTCTTGGTTTATTCAGTGTTCTATATCACAAAAGGGTGTTGGATTTTGTCAAATTCTTTTTCCTGTCTATTAAAGTAATCCCATGGATTTTGTCATTTACTACTAAGGTATATTACATTGATTTTCACATATTCAGTGAACCTAGCTTTCCTGAGATAAATCCCACTTGGTCATGGTATAAAATCCTTTTTATATGTTGTTGAAATCAGTTTGCTAGTATTTTGTTGAGGATATTTACATCTATACTCATAAGGGATGTTGATCTGTAGTTTTCTTGCAGTGTCTTTGTCTGGTTTTGGCCTTACAGAATGAATTGGGAAGTGTTTCCTTCTTTTTCTAATTGAGTGTGTGAAGGATTAGAGTGAGTGTGTGTATGTGTGTGTTAATTAGTTTTGAAACACTTGGTAGAATTTACCAGTGCAGTCATCTGACTTTGTGGGAAGATTTTGACTACTAATTCAGTACCTTTACTTGCTATAGACCTGTTCAGATTTTCTGTTTCTTCTTGAATCAGATTTGGTAGGTTGTTCTAGGAATTTGTCATTTCATGTAGGTTTTATAATTTGTTGGCATATTGTTGTTCCCTTTTTATTTCTGTTAGGTCAGTAGTAATGCCCTCTCTTTCATTCCTGATTTTAGTTTTGAGTCTTCCCTCATTTTGCTTGTCAGTCTACCTAAAAGTTTCTCAATCCTATTGGCCTGTTTCAAAGAACAAATGTATTATTTTGTTGGTTTTCTCTATTATGTTTCTATTTTGTGCTTCATTTATTTCTCCTCTATATTATTTCATTTTCTTTCTTCTGCCTGCCTTGGAGTAAGTTTGCTCTTTTTCTAGAGTTTTTAAGGTACAAGGCTAGAGTATTGATTCATCTTTTTTTTTTTTTTCTTTTTTCAGTAGAGACACAGCAATAAATTTCTCTCTGAGCACTCTGAGCACTTCTTTATCTTCATCTCATATGTTTTGGTATGTTTTGTGTGTTTGTGTGTGTGTTTGTGAGTGTCTGTATGTGTTTTAATCATCTCAAGGTATTTTCTAATATCCGTCATTTCTTCTCTGACTCATTGGTTAGGACTTCTTAATTTCCATATGTTTGTGAATTTTCCAGTATTTTCTGTTCTAATTCATTCTAATTCATTCATTTCTAATTCATTCTGCTGTGTTTGGAGAGCCTACTTTGTATGATTTAAAAATTATTGAGACTTGTTTTGTGGCCTAACATATGTCTGTCCCAGAAAATGTTCCACATACACTTGAAAAGAATGCGTGTTCTACTGTTGTTGAGTGGAACATTCTTAAGCCGTTTATTAGGTTTAGTTGGTTTATGATGTTCACGTCTTTTTTCTTATTAGTCTTCTGTCTGGTTGTTTTATCTACTGTTAAAAGTGAGTATTGAAGTCTCCAGCTATAACTGTTGAATTGTCTATTTCTCCTTTCAATTCTGTCAGTTTTTGTGTCATGTATTTTGGCATTCTGTTGTTTGGTGTGTATGTGTTTTTGTTTTGTTTTGTTTTTTTCCTCATGTGTTATCCCTTTTGTCATTGTAAAATGTCCTTTTTTTGTCCCTCCTTACAAATTTTGTTTAAGTCTATTTTGTCTGATATTAGTATTGCCACTCAGGTTTTCATTTGCCTATGCTTACATAGTATATCTTTTACCATTCTTTTACTTTCAACCTCTTCATGTCTTTGAATCTAAAATGTATTTCTTATAGACAGTATACAGTTGGATCTTGTTTTTATTTCATCCATTCTGCCAGTCTCTGCTTTTTTTATTGGGGTGCTTAATCCATTTAAATTTAATATAATTATGATGAGGTAGGATTTACATCTGCCATTTTGTTATTTGTTTGTCATGACTTGTGTCTGTTTTGTTCCCCTTATTGCTTGGTTACTTCCTTCTTTTGTGTTAAATAGATATTTTCTAGTATATCAGTTTAAATCTCTTGTCATTTCTTTTACTATGTTTTTTTTCAGTTATTGTCTTAGTGGTTGCCCTGAGGATTACCATTAACTTATAATTATGTAATTATAATTATTTAATTTATAATAGCTTAGTACAGATTAATAGCCACTTAATTTCAATAATATAGAAAAACCTGCCTCCCTTATAGCTTCATTCCTTCTCCTTTGTGCTATTATTGTCACACAAATTATACGCTACACATTGTGTGCCTATCAACTTTGATTTGTAATTATTGCATTATCTAATTTGAAATCAAATAGGGATAAAAGTAGTTCCAAACAAAAAAATACTTTTAGACTGTGTTTTGTCATTACTTCATCATTGCAGTTACTGGCACTGTTTATTTCTTTTTGTGTATTTGTATTACTATTTTGTGTCCTTTCATTTCATCTAAAATAATTCTCTTAGCTTTTCTTGTAGGTCAGGTCAGCTGACAGCAGATTCTATCCAGTTTGACAATGTCTTTCTTTTTTTTTTTTTTTTTAATTTTTTTAATGTTTATTTATTTTTGAGAGAGAGAAACAGAGCACAAGTGGGGGAGGAGCAGAGAGAGAGGGAGATAGAATCAGAAGCAGGCTTCAGGCTCCAAGCTGTCACCAGAGAGCTGTCAGCCCCCAGCATGGGGCTTGAACCCACAAACTGTGAGATCATGACCTGAGCCGAAGTCAGATGCTTAACTGAGTGAGCCACCCAGGCACCCCAGAGTTTGATAGTGTCTTAATGTCTCTTTCATTTTGGAAGGATAGTTTTGCTGGATATAGAGTTTTTGATTGACATTCTTTTTTTCTCCCCAGCACTTTGAATATATCATCTTACTGCCTCTACTGACTGTTTCTAATGAGAAATCAGCCATTAATCTTACTGAGTATTCCTTGTACATAATGAGTCACTTTTTTCTCTTGCTGCTTTCAAATTTTCTTAGTCTTTGATTTTCAACAGTTTATGTTTCTACGTGTGGATCTCTCAAAATTTACATTACATAAAGACTTCTGAGATTGGGGTTCCGGAAGATGGCGGCGTAGGAGGACGCGGGGCTCACAGCGCGTCCTGCCGATCACTTAGATTCCACCTACACCTGCCTAAAGAACCCAGAAAACCGTCAGAGGATTAGCAGAACGGAGTCTCCGGAGCCAAGCGCAGACTAGAGGCCCACTGAAGAGGGTAGGAAGGGCGGCGAGGCGGTGCGCGCTCCACGGACTGGCGGGAGGGAGCCGGGGCGGAGGGGCGGCTCGCCGGCCAAGCAGAGCCCCCGAGTCTGGCTGGCAAAAGCGGAGGGGCCTGACAGACTGTGTTCCGACAGCAAGCGCGACTTAGCGTCTGGGAGGTCATAAGTTAACAGCTCTGCTCGGAAAGCGGGAAGGCTGGAGGACAAAGGGAGGGAGAGCTGCTGAGCCCCCGGACGGCAGAGCTCAGCTTGGCGGGGAACAAAGGCGCCAGCGCCATCTCCCCCGCCCATCCCCCAGCCAAAATCCCAAAGGGAACCAGTTCCTGCCAGGGAACTTGCTCGCTCCGCGCAAACACCCAACTCTGTGCTTCTGCGGAGCCAAACCTCCGGCAGCGGATCTGACTCCCTCCCGCTGCCACAGGGCTCCTCCTGAAGCGGATCACCTAAGGAGAAGTGAGCTAAGCCTGCCCCTCCAGCCCCCGTGCACCTTGCCTACCCACCCCAGCTAATACGCCAGATCCCCAGCAACACAAGCCTGGCAGTGTGCAAGTAGCCCAGACGGGACACGCCACCCCACAGTGAATCCCGCCCCTAGGAGAGGGGAAGAGAAGGCACACACCAGTCTGACTGTGGCCCCAGCAGTGGGCTGGGGGCAGACATCGGGTCGGACTGCGGCCCCGCCCACTAACTCCAGTTATACACCACAGCACAGGGGAAGTGCACTGCAGGTCCTCACCACGCCAGGGACTCTCCAAAATGACCAAACGGAAGAATTCCCCTCAGAAGAATCTCCAGGAAATAACAACAGCTAATGAACTGATCAAAAAGGATTTAAATAATATAACAGAAAGTGAATTTAGAATAATAGTCATAAAATTAATCGCTGGGCTTGAAAACAGTATACAGGACAGCAGAGAATCTCTTGCCACAAAGATCGAGGGACTAAGGAACAGTCACGAGGAGTTGAAAAACGCTTTAAACGAATTGCAAAACAAAATGGAATCCACGATGGCTCGGCTTGAAGAGGCAGAGGAGAGAATAGGTGAACTAGAAGATAAAGTTATGGAAAAAGAGGAAGCTGAGAGAAAGAGAGATAAAAAAATCCAGGAGTATGAGGGGAAAATTAGAGAACTAAGTGATACACTAAAAAAAAAATAATATACGCATAATTGGTATCCCAGAGGAGGAAGAGAGAGGGAAGGGTGCTGAAGGGGTACTTGAACAAATTATAGCTGAGAACTTCCCTGAACTGGGGAAGGAAAAAGGCATTGAAATCCAAGAGGCACAGAGAACTCCCTTCAGACGTAACTTGAATCGACCTTCTGCACGACATATCATAGTGAAACTGGCAAAATACAAGGATAAAGAGAAAATTCTGAAAGCAGCAAGGGATAAACGTGCCCTCACATATAAAGGGAGACCTATAAGACTCGTGACTGATCTCTCCTTTGAAACTTGGCAGGCCAGAAAGGCTTGGCACGATATCTACAGTGTGCTAAACAGCAAAAATATGCAGCCAAGAATCCTTTATCCAGCAAGTCTGTCATTTAGAATAGAAGGAGAGATAAAGGTCTTCCCAAACAAACAAAAACTGAAGGAATTTGTCACCACGAAACCAGCCCTACAAGAGATCCTAAGGGGGATCCTGTGAGACAAAGTACCAGAGACATCACTACAAGCATAAAACATACAGACATCACAATGACTCTAAACCCTTACCTTTCTATAATAACACTGAATGTAAATGGATTAAATGCGCCAACTAAAAGACATAGGGTATCAGAATGGATAAAAAAACAAGACCCATCTATTTGCTGTCTACAAGAGACTCATTTTAGATCTGAGGACACCTTTAGATTGAGAGTGAGGGGATGGAGAACTATTTATCATGCTCCTGGAAGCCAAAAGAAAGCTGGAGTAGCCATACTTATATCAGACAAACTAGACTTTAAATTAAAGGCTGTAACAAGAGATGAAGAAGGGCATTATATAATAATCACAGGGTCTATCCACCAGGAAGAGCTAACTATTATAAATGTCTATGCACCAAATACCCGAGCCCCCAGATATATAAAACAATTACTCATAAACATAAGCAACCTTATTGATAAGAATGTGGTCATTGCAGGGGACTTTAACACCCCACTTACAGAAATGGATAGATCATCTAGACACACGGTCAATAAAGAAACAAGGGCCCTGAATGATACATTGGATCAGATGGACTTGACAGATATATTTAGAACTCTGCATCCCAAAGCAACAGAATATACTTTCTTCTCGAGTGCACATGGAACATTCTCCAAGATAGATCATATACTGGGTCACAAAACAGCCCTTCATAAGTTTACAAGAATTGAAATTATACCATGCATACTTTCAGACCACAATGCTATGAAGCTTGAAATCAACCACAGGAAAAAGTCTGGAAAACCTCCAAAAGCATGGAGGTTAAAGAACACCCTACTAACGAATGAGTGGGTCAACCAGGCAATTAGAGAAGAAATTAAAACATATATGGAAACAAACGAAAATGAAAATACAACAATCCAAACGCTTTGGGATGCAGCGAAGGCAGTCCTGAGAGGAAAATACATTGCAATCCAGGCCTATCTCAAGAAACAAGAAAAATCCCAAATACAAAATCTAACAGCACACCTAAAGGAAATAGAAGCAGAACAGCAAAGGCAGCCTAAACCCAGCAGAAGAAGAGAAATCATAAAGATCAGAGCAGAAATAAACAATATAGAATCTAAAAAAACTGTAGAGCAGATCAACGAAACCAAGAGTTGGTTTTTTGAAAAAATAAACAAAATTAACAAACCTCTAGCCAGGCTTCTCAAAAAGAAAAGGGAGATGACCCAAATAGATAAAATCATGAATGAAAATGGAATGATTACAACCAATCCCTCAGAGATACAAACAATTATCAGGGAATACTATGAAAAATTATATGCCAGCAAATTGGACAACCTGGAAGAAATGGACAAATTTCTAAACACCCACACTCTTCCAAAACTCAATCAGGAGGAAATAGAAAGCTTGAACAGACCCATAACCAGCGAAGAAATTGAATCGGTTATCAAAAATCTCCCAACAAATAAGAGTCCAGGACCAGATGGCTTCCCAGGGGAGTTCTACCAGACATTTAAAGCAGAGATAATACCTATCCTTCTCAAGCTATTCCAAGAAATAGAAAGGGAAGGAAAACTTCCAGACTCATTCTATGAAGCCAGTATTACTTTGATTCCTAAACCAGACAGAGACCCAGTAAAAAAAGAGAACTACAGGCCAATATCCCTGATGAATATGGATGCAAAAATTCTTAATAAGATACTAGCAAATCGAATTCAACAGCATATAAAAAGAATTATTCACCATGATCAAGTGGGATTCATTCCTGGGATGCAGGGCTGGTTCAACATTCGCAAATCGATCAACGTGATACATCACATTAACAAAAAAAAAGAGAAGAACCATATGATCCTGTCAATCGATGCAGAAAAGGCCTTTGACAAAATCCAGCACCCTTTCTTAATAAAAACCCTTGAGAAAGTCGGGATAGAAGGAACATACTTAAAGATCATAAAGGCCATTTATGAAAAGCCCACAGCTAACATCATCCTCAACGGGGAAAAACTGAGAGCTTTTTCCCTGAGATCAGGAACACGACAGGGATGCCCACTGTCACCGCTGCTCTTTAATATAGTGCTGGAAGTTCTAGCATCAGCAATCAGACAACAAAAGGAAATCAAAGGCATCAAAATTGGCAAAGATGAAGTCAAGCTTTCGCTTTTTGCAGATGACATGATATTATACATGGAAAATCCGATAGACTCCACCAAAAGTCTGCTAGAACTGATACATGAATTCAGCAAAGTTGCAGGATACAAAATCAATGTGCAGAAATCAGTTGCATTCTTATACACTAACAATGAAGCAACAGAAAGACAAATGAAGAAACTGATCCCATTCACAATTGCACCAAGAAGCATAAAATACCTAGGAATAAATCTAACCAAAGATGTAAAAGATCTGTATGCTGAAAACTATAGAAAGCTTATGCAGGTAATTGAAGAAGATATAAAGAAATGGAAAGACATTCCCTGCTCATGGATTGGAAGAATAAATATTGTCAAAATGTCAATACTACCCAAAGCTATCTACACATTCAATGCAATCCCAATCAAAATTGCACCAGCATTCTTCTCGAAACTAGAACAAGCAATCCTAAAATTCATATGGAACCACAAAAGGCCCCGAATAGCCAAAGTCATTTTGAAGAAGAAGACCAAAGCAGGAGGCATCACAATCCCAGACTTTAGCCTCTACTACAAAGCTGTCATCATCAAGACAGCATGGTATTGGCATAAAAACAGACACATAGACCAATGGAATAGAATAGAAACCCCAGAACTAGACCCACAAACGTATGGCCAACTCATCTTTGACAAAGCAGGAAAGAACATCCAATGGAAAAAAGACAGTCTCTTTAACAAATGGTGCTGGGAGAACTGGACAGCAACATGCAGAAGGTTGAAACTAGACCACTTTCTCACACCATTCACAAAAATAAACTCAAAATGGATAAAGGACCTGAATGTGAGACAGGAAACCATCAAAACCTTAGAGGAGAAAGCAGGAAAAGACCTCTCTGACCTCAGCCGTAGCAATCTCTTACTCGGCACATCCCCAAAGGCAAGGGAATTAAAAGCAAAAGTGAATTACTGGGACCTTATGAAGATAAAAAGCTTCTGCACAGCAAAGGAAACAACCAACAAAACTAAAAGGCAACCAACGGAATGGGAAAAGATATTTGCAAATGACACATCGGACAAAGGGCTAGTATCCAAAATCTATAAAGAGCTCATCAAACTCCACACCCGAAAAACAAATAACCCAGTGAAGAAATGGGCAGAAAACATGAATAGACACTTCTCTAAAGAAGACATCCGGATGGCCAACAGGCACATGAAAAGATGTTCAACGTCGCTCCTTATCAGGGAAATACAAATCAAAACCACTCTCAGATATCACCTCACGCCAGTCAGAGTGGCCAAAATGAAGAAATCAGGAGACTATAGATGCTGGCGAGGATGTGGAGAAACGGGAACCCTCTTGCACTGTTGGTGGGAATGCAAATTGGTGCAGCCGCTCTGGAAAGCAGTGTGGAGGTTCCTCAGAAAATTAAAAATAGACCTACCCTATGACCCAGCAATAGCACTGCTAGGAATTTATCCAAGGGATACAGGAGTACTGATGCATAGGGGCACCTGTACCCCAATGTTTATAGCGGCACTCTCAACAATAGCCAAATTATGGAAAGAGCCTAAATGTCCATCAACTGATGAATGGATAAAGAAACTGTGGTTTATATACACAATGGAATACTACGTGGCAATGAGAAAAAATGAAATATGGCCTTTTGTAGCAACATGGATGGAACTGGAGAGTGTGATGCTAAGTGAAATAAGCCATACAGAGAAAGACAGATACCATATGGTTTCACTCTTATGTGGATCCTGAGAAACATAACAGAAACCCATGGGGGAGGGGAAGGAAAAAAAAAAAAAAAAAAAAAAAAAAAAAGAGGTTAGAGTGGGAGAGAGCCAAAGCATTAGAGACTGTTAAAAAACTGAGAACAAACTGAGGGTTGATGGGGGGTGGGAGGGAGGGCAGGGTGGGAGGGAGGACAGGGTGGGTGATGGGTATTGAGGAGGGCACCTTTTGGGATGAGCACTGGGTGTTGTATGGAAACCAATTTGACAGTAAATTTCATATATTAAAAAATAAAAAAAAAAAAAAAAAGAGGAAAAAAAAAAAAAAAAAAAAAGACTTCTGAGCTTCTTGGATGTGTAGATTAATGTTTTCTTATAAAATTTGGAAACTCGCCATTATTTTTTCAAATATTCTTTCTTTACTTTTCTGTTTCTCATAATAAATCATCTCAATTGACCTGTCTTTAGTTTTCTCCTGCCAGTTCTGATGTTGAGCCTCTTTAGTAAATTCTTCCTCTCACTTTTTGTACTTTTCAACTCCAAAATTTCTATTTGATTTTTTCTTGTAATTCCTGTCTCTTTATTGATGTTTTGTTTGATAAGGCATTTTTCTCAGTCTTTCCTTTAGTTCTTTAGACATGTTTTGTCTGCTTCTTTGAATATCTTTAAAATAGCTATTTTAAATTTGTGTCTGGTAAGTCCACAAATTTCTTCAAAGACATTTATTGATGGCTTTTTTTACTATGCATATGTCATACTTCTTATTTCTTTGCATGGTTTATAAATTTTATTTTTCAAATTGGGCACTTCTTAAATAATGTAGAAATCTGGAAATCAGATTCCTCCTTACCCTTGGATTTGTTGTTATTAGTGTTTGATATTGTTGGTCTTTCTTTGTTTAGTGACTTTCTTGAACTAATCCTATATACAGTGTGTGGCTACTGAAGTTTCTTGTTAGCTTAGTTGTCAGCTAATTATTGGACAGAGATTTCCTTAAATGTCTGGAACAATAAGTTTCCCGGCTTTGTAGAGGGGCTCTGAATGTGTATTATGGTATGCTTTTAATGCTCAGGTAGGCATTTCATAATTCTGCCTTTGCCTTCACTTTCTCTTTACACCATGCCTCAAGGTCAGCCAGAAGTGAGAGCTTAGGAGTTTCACATGTACGTTACTCTGATCATGCACATGGACCTAGGCATATACACAGCCCTACACATGCACCTGGCCTAAAAGGCCAAAAATATGTCAAAGCATTTTTTTTTTTAAGTAGGCCCATGCCCAGTATGGGGCTCAAAGTCATAACCCTGAGGTCAAGAGTTGCATGCTTTACAAGTGCCCCTGTCAAAGCGTTTCAGAGATACTGATAGACATCTCATTCCTCAGCTTTTTAAATATTTTGATCAATTGCTTGTTTGCCCCAACTGTTGTCATTACCTCAGTTAATATTAATGGTGTTGTTAAATGACTGCCTCTGATTGTTTTCAACAAACCACCACCCTTTTTCTCCCCTCCCAGGGAAAAGGCTATTCACCCTGAATGAGGTCTGAATCAATAAGGACAAGACTTGCACATGGGAGTTGGCAGAGAATTGACAGGTCAAATAATGACAGTTCTCTTTGAATGGTGTTTTAGAGAACTCCAAACCTGTTTTACCCCCTCCAGTGGCTACTAGGCTACACCTGGTTTCCACTGTGATTGCAGGAATATTGGTTTTCAAGTCTACTGTGCTGCTGGGATGATGGGAATGGGTGTAGGTCTGGTTAAAATGTCAAACATCTCTTATTAAAATTTAGCATTTTTTCTTGAATAAGTACTCCTCGGATTGTTGCAAGCCTTTTGTTAATTTCCAGAGTTCTGAAAACGTTGATTCTAATAATTTTGTCAGTATTTTTATGGTAGAGCTGCTTTTGCTCTTGTTGCATTTATGAAGGACTGGCTTTTCAGAGGCCCTTACTCTGCCATTCCCATTGACATCACTCCAGCCAAACAGATTTCAAAGGAAACCCTAATCCCCCCAATAGAGTTGTCCTCAAAAAATAAACATGGAAGACAAACATAAGCATACAAGGACTGGGAAGAATAGCATCGATAAACCTGCAGTAATAAAAACTTCTTGATGAAGAAATACTGCCAAAAATTAAATTGAAAATGTAGAATTTGGGATTAACTGGAAAGGCACAAGAAGGGTCTTTTAGGGAGCATGAAAATAATCTATTATACTAATTTGAGCAATGGTCATATGTGTGTATACACAGTCAAAAGTCATTGAAATATATATTTAAGAGTAGTGTACTTTACTGTAGGTAAAATATGTTTTAATTAAAAACAAAAAATGTATGGAGTGGAAAACCTGGGGAACTGTATGGTAAATCTTGAATCCATTCAAATTTAGAGCTTTGAGTAAACAACTATGGGAATTATGAATCCAGAACAGATTACAAATGTTAACTATGCAAAAATATATTCCAAATATCAGGAGTGGGGTATAAAGGCCAGGGAGAGAGATGAGGAAAGTATAGTATATGTATGCATATGAGTTATCTATTGCTGCATAAGAAATAACATAAGATCTAGGGGTGCCTGGGTGGCTCAGTTGGTTAAGCATCCAACTCTTGATTTAGGCTTGAGGTCATGATCTCATGGTTCAGGAGACTGAGCCCCGCACTGGGCTCTGTGCAGACAGTGCAGGGCCTGCTTGGGATTCTCTCTCTCTTCCTCTCTCTCTCTGCCCCTCCCCTGCTCACACTCTTTCTCTTAAAATAAATAAACATTAAAAAAAAAAAAAGAATATCAGATCTTAACAACTTGAAACCTAAATATTTATTGTCTCAGTTTCTCTGGGTCAAGAGTCCAAGAGCAGCTTAGATCTTTCTGGTTCAGGGTGTTCTCAGGAGGTAGCAGTCATTGGGAGTCTTAACTAAGACCAGAGGATTCCCTTCCAGGGTGATTCACTTGCATAGCTGTTAGTAGAATGACTCCGTTTTTTGCCATATAAGTTTATCCATAGGTCTGGTTGAGTGGTCTCACAGCATGGCAACTAGCTTCCCTCAGAACCAACTTTCAGAGCAAGGCAGAAACTGTAATGTCATTTGTGACCTAGCACAGAAGTCACAGACTGTCATTTCTGCCATAGTCTGTTAGTTGCATAAACCAACCCTCAAGCAGTGTTGGAGGGGATTACACAAAAGGAGGAAGACAAAGAGGATTATTAGGGGTCATCTTAGAGCCTGGCCACCACAGCCTGCTAATTCCTCAGCTTTTTAGCCAGGAGCCATTACATTCTGGCCAGAAGTCAGAAAGTAATGCTTCCAGCCTCCCAGTGCTTTTGTATAATCCTTTTTCTTGTTTTAATGCATTTTTTTAGGTACCTTATTTGAATTTGCTAAATTCACAGAAGCATTTACTAAAGTTGAATTGATCTTTATTTACACTCTAGTTTATTAAAAATTTTTTTCTTACATCTAAATCAGACTGAATTTTATGTTTTTATTTTTTTAAATTCTGTCTGTAGTATGTCATTTTAGTAATTCTGCCTGTCCTATGTCTACATATGCTTGGAATGATCTTGTTATGAGTATAGTTATATTTTAGTGGTGAGAATTTGGATGCGTGTGGGGGTGGGGGGTTTTTGGGGTTTTTGGTTTTGTTTTAGATGTGTATGTTTTTTATTATTTATTTATTTATTTATTTTGAGAGAGAGAGTGCACTGCATGAGCAGGGGAGGGGCAGAGAGAGAGAGAGAGAGAGAGAGAGGGAAAGAAAGAATCCCAAATAGGCTCTGCACTGTCTGCACAGAGCCCAACATGGGGCTTGATCTCACGAACCATGAGATTATTACCTGAGCCAAAATCAAGAGTTGGACAAGTTGGACACTTAACTGACTGAGCCACCCAGGTGCTCCTGTGTTTTGTTTTGTTTTGTTTTGTTTTAATTAGTTTTCCTCTTATTTTTTTTCCTTTTGAATTGCTTATAATTTTTTTTATAATGAGCATGTATTTCAAAATGAAAGACTTTCAAAAATAAGTTTTATAGTATTCAATAATCATGAGAATGTAAGGAGACATTCTCATCACTTGGTTAGAGTATAAAATGTGGTACAATCCTCTTCGGTATTGTCACAAACTTAAATGCTCATATACTATGAATCAAAAATTCCATTCTTGTGACTCTCTCCTAAAATATCCATTCATATGCACAGAGATATGCATAGAGTGCTTATTTCATCATCATGTGTAATTAAACCATAATTATCCTGTATCGTGTGTGTGTATATGTGTGTGTGTGCATATATATATATATATATTTATATATCATGTATGTCATGTATATATCATGTATAATTAAACCATTAGCAACAACTGAAATGTTCAATAACAGGTAGATATGTAGGTGGATTGTGGTGTAGAATATTACATAGCCATTAGAATGATGAAAATTCATTATGTACTACATGAGAAAATTCCAAGGCATTATGTGCAAAACATTACTTATTACGTATAGAATAACTACAAATATGTGTTTTTTTTAAAAAAACTATATATATATACAGATACATGTTTATGTCTTAAAAGACATAAGTGCATAGGAAAGAGTATGGAAGGTTTCATGCCAAATAAACAAGGATATTTCTAGGATAGGGAATAAGAGAAAAGTTAAGACGGAGGATGGACTTTTTTCTGCATGTTAATGAATTATTTTTATGGAGAATGCGTTTTTTATTTCATTTTTTTTAACGTTTATTTACTATTGAGAGACAGACACAGAGCATGAGCAGGGAAGGGGCAGAGAGAGGGGGCGACACAGAATCTGAAGCAGGTTCCAGGCTCTGAGCTGTCAGCACAGAGCCCGACGTGGGGCTTGAACTCACAAACTGTGAGATCATGACCTGAGCTGAAGTCAGATGCTTAATTGACTCAGCCACCCAGGCACCCCTATGGAGAATGTGTTTTAACTTAACACTTTTGAGATACAACTCTGGTTACACTGTGGAAGGTAAATTATAGAGATGACTGCAGTTCTCAGGTAGAAAATTACTTGAAGAATCACATTTTACTTTTTCAACTGTGCAATGATCTTGTAATAAAAAAGATCTGATCATGAGGATTTTGTACTTTGTGGATCTTAGATGGCTTGTTCTTGTATCAAAGTTATTTCAATTCTCCAGGCAAAAGGGGGTGAGATTCCAAACTGCAGACATGAGAATTAGAGAGAACATAAAGAGAATTTTAAGAAGTGATTGGATATAGTAAGCATGTGAGATTTGGAGGAAAGAATAGAATGGTAGGTAAAATTGAGATGGGGTGGGGGGGACACAGAAGAAGAGCAGATTTAAAGGAGGAGGATAATGAATTAAATTAATGATATTGAATACCTGTTGCAAAATTTCATGAAACTATCTAGCAGATGGTTGAAATAACAGTCTGGTGCTCTGGAAGTCATCGACACTTAGAATTTTAACGTCACGATTATTGACAGTTGAGATGACCAGAGGAAGAGTGTGTAGAGTAAGAGAAGATTCTTAGAGATGGAACCCTTGGGACACTAGCATTTAAGGAGCTAGCAAAGCAGTCCCTGAAGCTGACTGAAAACTCGCACTGGGCAGTTGTTTCTGGCATTTCAAAGATGAAGATGATGGGAGTGGTCAGTAGTTGTGGCTTTCCACAGGACGCGGAAGGAAGAGAGAACATTTAAATTGTAGCATTAGGGATTTTGACCAGATTGGGTTGTGGTAGAGAGCCCTCTAGTGGAAGGGAGCGTGGCATTTGAGGAACTGGAAGGAGCATGACAAAGCTGAAGCTCAGAAAAGAATGTGCATGAGACTGGCATTTTTTTGTCCTTTGTGATCCATCACTTTCTTATTGGAAAGAAATTAATGGGGGTTAGTTGTAGTCTCTGAGTGTATGGAAGTTATATGTAAATTTTTCTTTTCTTCTGCCCTGTGAAAGGTGGAGAAGGGGTTATGAGGAGCTAAAACATGTGGAGAATGACTTTTTATTTTTTTCAGCAGTGGGAGGGGAGTTAGGGAGTTTTTCTCCCAAGAAGGAGTACCAAAGCAGACAAAAGCAGCAGGGCTTTCTGACACCTACCTCAGTTGAAGCATGGACCAACTCAACTGAACCATGGACCAAAGGCATGGACCAGCCACGGAAGGATGCATGTTAAAGGAACCTCACCTATCAGCAAGCTGCTAACCAAGAAAAATGACTGTGAAATGTGTTATTGTACATACTCAGCTTTTGTAGTACCTCTTCTGGAAAAAACTACTTGCTTTATTACTTTGTTTTCTGTATTTAGTATATGAAAATGAATTAAATTTACAGGGAAGAAGTTCTTTGTTTATTATCTGCACACATAAAAGACTAGACAGGAGGATATTCTTTATTATCTTCTTTTGTTTTATAAATTAATAATTACATATGGAGAAAATTGTGGAACAACATAAATTAACAGTTAACATTACTTACCTCAGTGGAATTGGTGAGGGAAGGCTGAAATTAACTTCTTTTTGCAGATCTCTGTTGTTTAGCATCATTACAGTGTTTTTAAAGCAACCAACAAAGTATGTAGTGTTTATAAGGAAAGGCTAAATATAAAATAAACTAATACATATTTGTAGAAAGATTAAGAAAATAATGTAGAGGTATACAATGTATGAAAAATATGCCATTCTGAATTCCTATTGTGTATCTTTCTATATATAAGGTTTTGTTACTTCACAAAACAATGTAGATTATGTAAAAATATATTCATAAAACTATATGATTAATGACTTCTTATAAAGTGAATATACACATATAAAGCTTAATGATTTCTATAAAGTGAGTATACACATATAACTGTCATCCAGATCAAGATCAGTAATGATGCCAATCACTACATAACCCTTCTTTATACTTCCTCTCCTAACTGTAGGTAACCACTATTCTGATTGCCACCCATATAGATAAATTGTGTCCGTTTTTTAGCTGTATATGCATTGAGTCATATAGTTGTGTGTGACTTTTTTATGTGCATCTAACTTTTTTTGGCCTATATTATTTTTGTGAGATTTATTCATTTGGTTGCATATAGCAGTGGTTTGTTTATCCTTTTGCTATTTGGTATGGTAGTCTCTAGTTGAATGTATAAATCATTATTTTTATGTATTCTCCTGTTGATAGACATTTGAGTTGTTTCAGATTGGGGATCATTATGAATAAATGCTCCTGTGGGTCTGTACATGTACAAGATGTACCTGCCTTTTGCACACACTTCTATTGAGTATGTACAAATTGCTGTATATCAAGGAAAGAAATTACTAGGTCATACGGTATGCATTTATTCACCTTTAGTAGATACTGCCCAGTTGTTTTCCAAAGTGGCCCTGACTTCTTACCCTTCCATCAGCAGTATGAGAGTTCCATATATTGTACGTTGTTGCCAGCCATTTGGTATTGATGCCTTTTTGTTTGTTTGGTTTGTTATTATTTGTTTTTGATGGCTGTTTTTGAATATTTTTAAAAGTCTGCCCAGGGGCGCCTGGGTGACTCAGTCAGTTAAGCACCAACTTCAGCTCAGGTCATGATCTTGCAGTTTGGGAGTTTGAGCCCCATGTCGGGCTCTGTGCTCACAGCTCCGAGCCTGGAGACTGCTTTGGATTCTGTGTCTCTGGCTCTCTCTGCCCCTTCCTGACTTATGCTCTGTCTCTCTCTTTTTTTCTCTCTCAAAAATAAATAAACATTAAAAAAAAAGTCTGCCCAATATTTTATTATGTGACTAGATCATAATTTAATCTCCTTTGATGGGCTTTTTCCCTCTTCCTCCACTACAGCACCACCAGAACCTGGACAGTTCCAATATCTACTGGCTCTGTGATCTGTGTGCAGATTTAATACTGAAAGTTTCAGAATCTCTGTATATTCTTTTTTTAATTTTCTCAACAGATTTTTCTCAAATTACCTCTGGTTTCGAGTACTATGGTGCCAATATGAAGAATCCATATTAAATATTTTCGTTTTATGACCTGAAAACCAATTTTGATTTCATAGTGGGAAATGGTTGGTTTTTTTCACTCTTGTTTAAAAGTAGTGTAAAAGGTAGTATAATATCTGAAACTAGAATTTTGGTGAAAGCATTGCTAAACACAGCCAATTTAATTATCCAGAATAATTTGCATTCTCTTAGAACAAGCATACAGTGCTAGCTGCCAACACCTGCATCACATACATCTTCAGTCTACTGGAAAACTGTGAATTACTTGATAATGTAATCACTTAGGTTTTAGAACCTATTTGACTTTCACCCCTGAAAGTGAAGGGTATTTCCAATCAGAGAAATTTTCTTCGAACCCCAGCCTTTCTTTTAACAAATTTCCTTTCCCTGGTTTCCTGAAATATTCTATTAACATTGGTTTTTAAAGTATGAAACTCCAGGGGCTTGCTTTTAATGAGTTAAATGTGATCACCAGACCCCCAGCTTCTTCTCATGTTAGGAGGTGTGATTACTTCCATGACAGCACCCTTCCTATTGTGCATTGTGGTTTTAAACAGGTGTTGGCACAGGTGGCATTCGGTACTATCCAGTTACCATAAGTAATTCCTTGGGAGAATTTAGATACTGTTAACCCTCTGTGAGAACTGAAGGGTCTTTTGGAAGTTGCCTTATGAGTGTATAAGAGAGTTTTATCTTTCCTATTATTCTTTGCTTTTGCCAGTTGTATATTAAATTATTCATTTTGGAATAGCTACAATGACCAGAAGAAGCATGATTCTCATACTAGTAAGTTTTAGACATGTGTTTTTACTTTCAGATGTGGAGGTTTTTCACATTTCTAATTAATTGCTGTCAGGAACTTTTTAGAGGTAGTTGAAAACTGCTTTATATTCTATTCAGTTTTTTTTACTGTTATAAGTCTGTGTCTTAGAAGAATGTCTTTACCTCTTGAGATTTCTTAAGAGGTCATCCTGCAGCTTAATTCTAAAATTCTTTCAATTCTTCATCACTTGTACTAATAGTAACACGTCTGAAAACACCTACGTAAATTAACAAATAAGCCAGAAACCTTATTGAAAAGGTTTTCATGACCTCTCCTTTCTCAGTCCCTAAATCTTTTTCATCAGTATTGATAATGAATAGCAAAACTTGCTGGCTTCATTTTTTTTTTTTTTTCTTCTCAGTATCAGGTAAAAGTTCTAATATTCTCAACCAGGATTGGGGTATAGGTGGTGATAGAAGGAGCACAAATCTAATAGACTTCTGACATATAACTATTAATTAGGAATCTCTTCATTTATCTCACATGAACCTAGCTTATAGATTAATTTTAGAGACCACTTTCAAGTCTCAGTTAATAAAATGCTTTCACCTCTAGTAGATCATTGCTGAGTATATTCTAGCCAGGGCGGGCGGTCAGCCTTTACAAAGAAGTCTTATCATGAGAGAGTTTGCTCGAGTTGCTTCCTTATAGAGTAACACAGAGAATAAAGCACCCACTAACCTAGGACCAACATAGCCCTCAGCTTCCCTGTAATTTCAGTACCCGCAACAGCTGTTTCTCTTTCTACACAGGGATCAGTCAGAGCCGGATCTCTCATTGGCTGTTGCAGCAGGGATCAGACCTGAGCGAACAGAAGAAAAGAGCATTTTACCGATGGTATCAACTTGAGAAGACAAACCCTGGTAAATATCATTTCCTTATTTTATTGCATCTGAAACAAGACTATAATTAATTACTTTTTTAAATTTGTATGCTGACTTGTCTTCACTAAGGTAGTTTCATACTTTCCTGTTGTTCCTTTTTCCTTCTAAACTGTAAAACCTAAGCCCTGATTATATCAGTTTTTAGTTTAGGCTCTAATACTAGTCCTTTTCACTCCTTCCTCCAAGGCACCTCTTTGTTTCCAGGTTATATGCTTTTTCTAACCATAGTTTGAAAGCAGCAGTGGCTGATTTCTTTTTTCAACTATAGGTTCACACATAAGATTCCATATCTATTTTTTTCTAAATGTTACTTTAGTTAATAATGTTAATTTCATACTTTTATTTAGTTTATTCTATACTGTATCCAGTGATCTCTGCTAATGATCTTCTATTTCTAATTACCTGGATGATGAGCATGTCTTTGGACTTTAGACTGAAACTGCCCTGATGACTTTGGCAGCAGCAATAGGTTGGAAAGTAGAATAAAATCTGAAGGAAAAAAGATCGCGAGAACCCTTATGTCTGAAGTTGCCAGGAGTAGGCAAGATCTGTTGTAGGATACCCTTAACAAGTGGTATATAGAGTCTGATGTTGTATGACAGCCTGTATCAATCTACACACTACACAGACTGGTGGCAGCGAGCCTGATCTCAAGGTTAGCCTTGTGATTGAGCTGTATTCTGTAATAGCACAGCATTAAAGCCATTGCTTATTATAGGTTAAATCATCAGTTGGAATATTGCATATTGAAGACTTAGCTAATAATAGTATTGACTCTGAGATAGAAATAATGTTGCAAAACATATTTATGTGTATGTGAGTGGTAAGTTTTTTGTTTTTGTTTTTTTAAAGATCACATTCCTGATCTGAAAGGCCCAGGCAGGACAAAATAGACAGACCATATCAACATCTCTGCAATGGATTTTTTTTTAATCTACCCTCCCCCAGTTTCTATTTTGAAATGTTTCAGATGTACAGAAAAGTTGAAAGACCAACACAGTGAACACCTGTTTACCCTCTTTTTAGATACAATAATTGTTAACATTTTGCTGTATTTGCTTTATCCCTGTAAAATAAATGAATAAATTTAAAAATCTATTTATGTATATGCGTGTATACACCTGTCTTTCTCTTCAGCATTCCTCTCCTGAATAAAAGAATAATCGCCTGAATAACCACAGCCCCTATGGTTGTATAATAGATACAAACATCTAGTTTATATTCCTATTTCTCTAGTTGCAAGAATGTCTTTTTTTTTAATCAAATAGTATCTGATTTAGGTTGACAAATTGGAATTTGTCATATCTCTTTAGACTCTTAAGTCTGGTCGCTCAAACTTTTTTTTTTCATAACATAAACTTTTTAAACTCTCTAACCTTACAGAATGTCCCATATTCTGCATTTTTCTCTTTCCTCTTAGGGTCAATTAAATTATTCCTCTCTAGTGCCTGTATTTCCTGTAAACTACAAGTTAGGATTAGAGGCTTGATTAGATTCAAATTAAACATTTTTGGCAGGAATACTTCATAGATTATTTAGAGAGGGCATGTAGTAATGTCTACAATATACTTTGAAATGCATCAAAATAAAGTGGATAAGGAGGTAGATAATGTGATAAAGTAAATGAGTACAATGTTATATGATATGAATATAGATTTTCATCATAAAATTTCTTCTTTGTTTCTGTATGTTTGAAAATGTTCACAAACATTGGGGCAAAATGCTTTGTGAGTAACGTTTACCTCATGTATCAAGGTTTATGTAATGTCAGGTTGTAGCACTGTTCATATGCTAAGTTCAATCATTTGTTAAAGTAAGAACCACTGGATCTTGTCTTTGCAATTTGTAAATAATCTGTAGGGTGTCATTTTGTCACTGGATGAACAGGAAACTTTTGTTAATGGTTTTAGCATCCATTGATGATGCTTACTTAATGAGTTATTCTGTTGGGGATTGCAAAATGGTGTTGATCTTACTTATTTAGTATTCCTTAGACATTTATTAGCTGGCAGTTTTTCTGCAAAGAACCTTCATTTTTAGGTATTCTTATGATAGGTAGATAGGCAAGCAGATCTCTCAAACTAATGACTCTATTGTTGCTGCCATTAGCTAAATGTTCTAAAGGGGCACAATTCAATAGAAATACAATGCAAATGACATGTAATTTAAAATTATCTAGTAGCCACATTTTAAAAAGTAAGAAATAGCTAAAATTAATTTTACTAATCTATTTTATTTAGCAAAGATATATTGACACTTCAAGTTTAATTCGATACTTTTCAAAATTATTGAGACTTCTTTCTCTTTTTCTTTCTCTTTGTACTGATTCTTTGAAATTCAAGTGTATTTTACACTTCAAGCACACACCATTTTCAACCAGCCACTTTTAGGTGCTCAATAGCCACATGTGGCTAGTGGCTACCCTATTAGACAGTCTTAAGATAAAATCATACTTGAAGCAACACTTAAAACTCAACTCTAAGCAGTCTTCCCAAAGACATCACTTCATCCATGACTCACATACAACAAAGCAAATCAGATGGTGAATGACAAAAACTTGGCACTTGGTTTGCTTAATAGAGCAGTTTAGGCTGATAACAAAGGTTCAGGTAGGTAAATAAGGAGCTATACCTAGGGGGTTCATAAACCTGGCACATCTCAGCAATTGTCTGCCAGGAGGGAACACCCGAGAGATTGTCAAGATATTCCAAAATGTATAGGGCAGAACAGTGAAGAATTTGAAGGACAAATACCAGTCAACTGTGTCAGGCATTCATCCTCTATAAGAAAAGGGATTTTTGTCTCTTGCATTGGCACTTAGAACAGTGCCTTGATATATCATCACAGTTGGTGAGGCTACATTCCTATCTCACACTGGGATTTCAAGGCTGAGCTCTAATTCCAGGAGGAGACTAGGATGCCAGGAAAATAAATTCACCAGAAAGAGGAAGGGGACTAAGGTACAGCTCTCAGGCCACCGCAGCCTTGTTGTTGTAGCTGATCTGATAGCACTGCTGACTGCGGAATACTACTATTGGAGTCCAGTTTTTAGCACTGGGGTGATATAGTGTTCTTCTGAAGCTGTTTTATTAAAAATTGTTGAGTGCTTGGCTGAGGAGCCAATGGGACAAAACTGCCATCTGTGGGATTATGATTAAATGTCTCTATGTCAGAATCCCGCCCAGATGGAGCAATACAGCCTGGGGTCAGGACCGGTGGGGTACAGAGAGCCCCTAGGTCAGGAAACGGGCCGGCTGGAGAGGGGACCACCCCTCACCCCTCACGCAGTGCACTTTGGTGGGGAACCCGGTGCTAAACCATTCATAGGTGACCTGCTTCTGGGTCCAGGTTTCCTACATAGCAAAGCAGCTCCCTAGCTGCGTTCTATTGAAAGCGCTCTACACAAGGGTTTGTAAAAGTAAATTTTCTTAACTTAAAAAAAAAGAGGGACACCTGGGTGGCTCAGTCAGTTAAGCATCTGACTTCAGCTCAGGTCATGGGTTCAAGCCCCACGTTGGGCTCTGTACTGACAGCTCAGAGCCTGGAGCCTGCTTTGGATTCTCTGGCTCCCTCTCTGTCTCTACCCCTCCCTTGCTCATGCTTTGTTTCTCTCTCTCTCAAAAATAAATAATCACTAAAAACAAAAAGAAAAAATGTTTTGTTTTTTATCTTATTTTTTATTTCAGTTTGTCTTGGGATCAGAGTTCCACTAAACTATTATCAGGAAATTGGAGGAAGGTGGAACTAGGGCATTAAAACAGGAAAATGGGAAAACACTAATAGCATTCATCCAGCTGTTGATAAGGAATTGGTTTCTTTAAGGAACTAGTACCTCCATTTAAAAATAAGTTCCCCTAGGGGCACCTGGCTGACTCATTTGGTAGAGCATGTGACTCTTGATCTTGGGGTTGTAAGTTTGAGCCCCATGTTGGATGTACAGTTTACTTAAAAGTAAATAATAAATAACTAAATTCCTCTAATTATGTACATTTGGTTTTCAATGAAGTTGTATTGCTGATTGTCCCCTTTTTAAAGGACTTCCTATTTTTATTTGAAAACCAAATCCATATAGGTTCCAAGTTCTTTCTAGTCTGGTTTTCTGTAGGACAAAATTTAAAGTTAGCTGAAGAGAGGAGGATAAGTTTATAATTGTCAACTGGTAGTTTTCATAGCATTAACAGTAATTGGATGTTAGTGATTGAAAGTTAATTTTTAGAAGTTTTTCATTGCATTTTCACCTTTAATATAAGAGCTAATATGGTATAGAATTCTTTCTAGGTATAAATGCATCTTTGTTGACTTTAAAATAACCTTTGATTGTAGCTGAAGAATTAGTATTTTTTCTTCATGGACCTTTGAAACTACTATTCTGTTTAGATAAGATGAACTAAAGTTATGTTAACACCTAAAAATAGCTTATGCACTGTCCAGTCATTAGTTGCTTGTAGTACATGAGAATTTTCTTTGCAGGTCATTGCAGGGGTGATTGGAATCTACCTAAATGCCTCTCAATCAAGAACCAGTTAAATGAATTATAGTATATCTATAAAATGGAATAGTATGGAGACTAAATAGCTAGGTTTTAAAGAGGGCTTTATATGAGTTAAACTTAATATGTAGAAATATCAAATTCTTAAGTGAATAAAGTAAGGTGAAAACATTAGAGTATACTGCCATTTATATAGAGGGAATACATACACACATGTATATGCTTATGTAAACATAGAACATCTCTATCAGGCTGTATTCGGACCTAAGAAAAGTTCTGTGGAGGCTCTGAGAGACTGGGAGTACAAGATAGCAGGAATACTATTAACTGTATAACCTTTTGTATCTTTATCAATTTTGTACTTGTACTATAATATTCAAAAAGTACATACAAAGTTTCATGGAAAAGAGAGAAGGAGGAAGAAAGGGAAAGAAGGAAGGGAGGGAAGGAGAGAGAGAGGCAAAAAAAAGAAATTAACCTGCCTTGTTAACAGCTTTCAAGATATAAAAACTACAGAACCTAGGTTCACATAGTCAAGACCTGTTTATTGATAAGTTCTTTTATATCATAATTTTTTACTTGCTCATCAGAATAAATGGAAATGGTACCATCCCATTGCATATATTCTGGGAGGAAAATGCAAAATTAAGAAAAATCATTAAGATGAAAAGTGCTTTTTTTGTAAATATAAGTATTTAGAAAATAAATTTAAAAAAATGTTTGTACATTCTGTCCCTCTATTCTTGGGCTCAGATCATTTCTCTCTATATTACCTTGACTGAAGTTCTTTTTTTTTTTCAACCTTTTCATTCTGGATCCATTTGGATACAGGATTTTGTTTGTTTGTTTGTTTTTTAGTCTCTTTTTAAGTAGACTCAGCAAGAAAAAGAATAAAGTAGATATTTAGGTTGTTTTTACTGATAATCCAGTTGATATAGATATAGTGTAGTTCTCTGATAACAGACACATCATTAGAATTTCCCAGCATATCCCAAAGCCTGCCAAGGAGTATGAATAAAATGGACTGATGGAAACTGATCAAATACATTTTATCTTGTTTCTTATGAAAACATTTACAAGAAAATACCTATTTTTTTTAAAGAAGTGTGTACTAAATTCACCATGGTTGACATCAAACCCCCCTTTATTTAATCAAATTAAGCTCAGCAGTCTTTTCCCTTGTCTAATTTAAACATTGCTATAGCAGACAGGGTTTGCTGAGTTCCTCTTGGCTCGTGGTACTGCTCTGCCTCTTTCTAAATTAAACAAATAAAATTTGCCAGGAGGCTCATGCAGGGAGCACATGAAGTAAAATATGGAGAGCAGAAATAATGCCTTCTGTCTTCACTACTGCAGTGTCAAGAGCGTCGGGGAAATCACGTGTGTGACATAGGGGACAATGAGAAATTGCTTTTGAAGAAGCTAGTTTCTCTGAATGGGATAGTATGTTGTAGTCATACTTTTGTTAGTTGATTGGCAAAAGCTCACCCAAAAGTAAACCTGATAAGCAAGAAAATTATCATATATACAAAGAAAACATTTATCAAAATCTAATGATCTTAGCAAATTAGGAAAAGGTTTTTTTCCTTTTCCTCTTGGGTTTAGATTTGCTAGATAAATGTGCAAAATTTTGTTCTTAATGAGAGCCCAGATACAAGATAGAAAAAAATGTTTCTATAAAGAAAATAGGTACACATTTCCCGTAGGGAAAAAAAGTGGGTTCTTTAGCTAATCTAGAACTCCTATATTCAGAGGGGTTTAGAGTCTTACATACATTATTCCTGCATTCTTAGTATCTTTGTATTTTTCTGTCAGAGTCCAGAATTTTGAAACCATTCTTGGATTATTCATTGCTTTCCATCCATGTTGACTAAAGCAAGATTAACTAAGGTTTCTAGAATAAATCTGTGTTTATTGGAGTATTTCCAGAATGCTGCTTGTGCTATTTTTAAATACTGCTATATTGAAGAAGAAAAAGGAACAAGAAAAAATACCTCAAAAGTAATGTGATAATACTATGTTTCAAATTCAGTATATTTACAAGTTTGAAATTACAGAGTTTCCAGAGTTTCCACCTTGTGCATAAATTATAAATTGCCTTGATTTATTTTAAAGTAACCAGGTCACTACTTAATTTCATCTCTTCTTTTTTTCCCTCCTTCATTCTCTCTCCCTTTCTTTTTCCTTTGTGACCAATTTTATTTCACCTAAGTTTCCTTTTTATAGAAAAACTGGACAATACAGAATATTATAAAGAAGCATAGTTACATGACCAATAAGCCCCAATACCAAGAAAGAGCCATTATTATCAGTTAGTTTCTTTTCTTCAACCTCATCTTTGTATTCTTTGTTTTATTTATACCCATTTATCACTCAACTAAGAAAGCATGCCATAGTTTTAATGTGGACTGCTAATTATAATTTATTGACCTATTCCTCATCCTTCATCCACTGAAGCCCTGAAACTTTATCCTTTACCAGAAGCCAGGCTTTGGATGAAAGGACCTACTACTGCCTTAGCCAGTCTGTTTTTACCTCATCTTGATCAGCCTTGATAGCTGCTTGGCTCTGTTTTGAACCTTCTATCATGGCTGTTGAACAAAATTTATATAATGTAACTTAGGTAGATTCTAGAGCCCTTGTTATTCTGTAATCCCTGCTTGCATTTAGAAAATGCAAAGACTGAAACACTCCAACCCCATTTTTTTCCTTTGCCTAAACTTTGTTAACTTTGATGCAAATGTAATGTAAATGTAAAACTTTGATGTAAATTTAACATGTAAATGAATGAGTATGGCTGTGTTCCAGTAAAACTTTATTTAAACTATGGCAGCAAGCCATAGTCTGCCTACATTTAAGCCATGAATCTCTAAAGCATTGTGTGATGATACATGTGTCCATTTGAGGAAGAAGGTAAATATTTACTTCACACACAATAGGAAATCATATCTATTGAGGGTTCAAACAATAAGTCTGTAAAAATATTCTGAATGATAACAAAACATGTTGGCCATAAAAGAAGAGGTTGACAAATTTGACTTCATTAAATTTAAGATCAGAAAGCACACCATAAATAAAGATAAAAGGTGAATAACAAACTGGAAAAAAAGTTGCAATCTGTGTAACTAGCAATTGGTATTGTTTTAACACACCAGTAAGGTGAATAACTCAAAAGAAAAGGCAAAAGACATAAATTCACAAGGAAAGTTATGTGAATTTTGGTAAACAAGAAAATATACTCATTAATAGTAAAATCTCAGTATTAAAGGAAATTTTTTTTGCCTGCCAAATTTGTAAATGTGAATAGTTAGTAATACTCATAATCTTCAGTACACTGGGGAATATGGGGAAATAAACAACTGGAGATCGTTGCAATGTCTTACATTTATTTTGTATTATTGTGCAACAGATTACCCTACAACTTAGCAGCCAAAAACAGCAAACATTTATTATCTCACAATTTCTCTGGGTCAGAAATCCAGGAGTGGCTTAGCTAAGGTGGTTCTGCTCAGAGTTCTCATGAGGTTGTAGTTGAGCCATCAACTGACTGGACAGTCTACCTCTAAGGCCACTCTTGTGAGGGTTGGCAGGCCCCAGTTCCTTCCTCCTTATTGCCCAGGGATTTCCAAGTCCTCGCCACATGGGCATCGCCTCTGGCTCCCCAAGTGTCCTTACAACCTGGCAACTATTTTTCCCCCAAGCAAGTCATTCATCTAAGAGGTAGAGCACCTAAGACAGACACCATGGTATATATATTCTATAACCTGATATCAGAAGCGATGTATCATCACTTCTACCACATGTTATTGGTCACACAGAATAATCCTGGTATAATATGAGAAGGAACTACACAACAGGGTGAATACCAGGAGGCAGGGATCCTTTGGAACCATCTTGGAGGCTGACTGCCACATAGCTATACTGGTACTGTATGCCTAAGGTCTTATTCCTCTCTGTCTGCTGGGTTATACTGTTCTCTACATGGTATCTGATGTAGCTAGAATGTCCAGAATGGCTTTTTTTCCTCAATTGTGGCACCTAGGAGCTGGCCAGGCATCTTTTTTGTTTGTTTTATTTTTTTTTTTCTCATGTGTATTTATTCTTGAGAGAGAGAGAGCCAGTTTTGGTGGGGGGCGGGCAGAGAGACAGGGAGACAAAGAATTGGAAGCAGGCTCCAGGCTCTGAGCTGTCAGCACAGAGCCCAATGTGGGGCTAGAACTCATGAGCCGTGAGATAATGACCTGAGCTGAAGTCGGACACTTAACCAAATGAGCCACCCAAGCACCCCTGACCAGGCATCTTTCACTCCATGTAGCTAACTTGGGCTTCCTTACAGTATCATAGGGTCAGGTTAGTCATACTTCTTATATAGCAACTGGCTTTTCCCAGAACCAGCATTGCGGGAGATCTAGTAAGAAGCTGCAAGGCTTCTTATTACCTAGCCTTGAACTCTTTCCGTTTTCTGTTGTCAAAACATGTCACAGGACAAACTTACATTCAAGAGCATGATTACCAAGAGGTGTGACTTACTGTGAAGGGCCATCTTTGGAACTATCCCAGGAAGTTAGGCTTTGGAGAGATGATGCTGGCTTGTTCTAAAGCTAGTGGAGGTAATACAAATTGATCTGAGCCTGGATATACTTTGAAGATAAAATTGACAGGGTTTGCTATGGACTGGATATGTGGTATGTCAGAGAAATAGAGAAGTCAAAGATGAATCTGGAATTTTGCACTGAGTAATTTGAAGAATAGGGATGCTATTTACTCAGATGGGAAGGACTGTAAGACAGCAGGTTTGGAGAGGAAAATCAAGATTGGTTAAAATATTGAGCCTCTGTATAAGAGAATGCATATAAATATATAGCTATTAAGGTGAATCTACATAGAGATCTATATGTAGTGAAGTAGAAACACTTCCCAAGGTATTAATTACAAGGTACAATATACAAAGTATGGGTGCACCTGGGTGACTTAGTTGTGCGTCCAACTCTTGATTTCAGCTCAGGTCAGGTTATGGGATCAATCCCTGCATCCGGCTCAGTGCTGAACATGGAGCCTGCTTAAGATATTCTCTCTCTCTCTCTCTCTCTCTCTCTCTCTCCCTCCCTCCCTCCCTCCCTCCCTCCCTCCCTCTCTCTCTCCCTCTGCCCCTCCCCAGCGTATGTGCACATGCATGGTGTCTCTTTGTCTCTCTCTCAAAAAAAAATAAGTAAATAAATAAAATAAAAATAAAGTATTCTTTTTATGAAGAAATAAATATATATTTATTAATATGTGCATTATTCCACATAATTCTAATAATTTATAACCTTTCTAGGGCTAGATTAAGAGTTTGTATTTTATTCCATAGGCAGAGGGAACTTTTTGAAGGCTTTTGGTCACTGGAATGCTGTGATCATAATTATGCTTTGGGAAGATGAATTTAACAGTATAAAGAATGAAGGAACAATGGGAGATCCAGAGACTGAGCTCTGTGAATGCATACCAAGTTATATTTAAATTCTTTGAAATAAGTCTACAGAGTTCAGAGACAGTATTGCTCTTTTGTTTTGTTTTGTTTTATTCATAGCTTCTATAGCAAGCTTAAGTCTATAGCAAGCCAAAAGAAGGGGGGGTGGGGAGGTTGGCGAATGGTGAATACACGCATTATCAGAAGTTCATTATTTGAGAAAAGGCTAGTCTAAATTAATAAAATATCCCAGTTACATTTTTCCCCATTGGTTTTATTACATTCAAAAGGTAACAGAAAATAATATAGCTTTAAGAGGTGGTAGACCTTTGGAGATCTAATTTAGTTACCTAATAGACTAACATCATGTCAAAAACTACCTTACTGCCTTTGTGCTATATATATTTAACTTTTTTTCTTTAAAAGTTTACAATAATTAGGATTATTTTAAATTCATCTTCTACCTGCATACATTCTTTAAGGGCTCCATTTTCTCAATAACAAAAGTCCTTTGAGTGGTAATGAAAAGTTTTGAAATGTATATTGTTCAAAAAGATTAAAATGGGTGCCTGGGTGGCTCAGTTGGTTGAGCGTCCAACTCTTGATACCAGCTCAGGTAATGATCTCTAGGTTTGTGGGTTTGAGCCCTACGTGGGGCTCTGCACTGTTAGTGTAGAGCCTGCTTGTGATTGTCTTCTCTCTCCCTCTCTCTCTGCCCCTCCCCAACTCACACTCACAGTCTTTCTCTCAAAATAAATAAATAAACTTTAAATAAATAAATAAGCATTTGTTTTAAGGAAAATTAAGTTCTCACTAGTTCAAAGACCAACACTTTCCTATTCCCCTAAAAAGAGAGATTTTGGGCTTTGTTTCAAAAAATGACATAAATGACAAGCGACCAAAAAAATTTGACATTTTAAAATGATTAATGATGAATTTTTTAAGGAGAGTTTTTTTCCCTTTGGATTTTTGTTGGGGCAAAATTTTTTTTATTTCTCCATGCTTCAGTGCCGGTAGCCTGTGGCACAGAAGCCAGGCAATGTTTCAAGGCAACAGTTTGCACTGGCATGGGGCACTGTGAGAGACCCTGGGGATTTTTTTTTTTTTTTTATGTAAATAGCAAATGTATTTGGCTCACAAGTTTCAATAGAAGGACAACAATTTATTGTTGATTTCATGATTATATTTGTCATTGGTTTTAATAAATTGCAAGGTATTTTGCTAAAAAGTCTTGTTTGTTTCAGGGGCTACACTAAGTATGAGACCAGCCCCCATTCCAATAGAGGACCCAGAATGGAGACAAACACCTCCTCCAGTCTCTGCCACATCTGGCACCTTCCGACTACGACGAGGGAGTCGATTTACCTGGAGAAAGGAGTGCCTCGCTGTCATGGAAAGGTACGTGTCTCCTTTCCCGTGAGCAATGTCCCAAACTTAGGAAAGAGAGAAACTTCAAGATAGATTTGGACAGTTTCCATTTCAGACGAGTAATTTGGGATGTAGGTTCTATCTCAAAATATATTTTGGGGTATTATAAACGTTATATTATTGAAATAAGATCTTACCATTTATAATTCATAAAACTGGAGTTAACATGTATGAATATAACTAAACAGTGTTCTCAGTAACTTAAGAAACTTTAGAAGACTTTTTCTGAGTTTAGATCTTTATATTTTATTTTGGAAATGCTCTTTGAAGTCTTATTTTCATCAGAAATACTGAATAATTATATAGAAGGC
Source organism: Panthera leo (assembly GCF_018350215.1). NCBI lineage: Eukaryota > Metazoa > Chordata > Mammalia > Carnivora > Felidae > Panthera > Panthera leo. The sequence goes on from NC_056682.1 coordinate 50,385,917, forward strand.
CACTGAGATTTTACTTCCTTCAATCAGGAGTATGGCCTAAATGAGCTCAGTCCCAAAAGTTAAAAATACTGTTTTTTACTTTGATTTGTTAATTTATCTTCTGACTCTAGCACCAGTACCTTATCCATAGTCAGTATATTCAGTATGTTTTAGATTGGAATTTGATCTTAGCTTTTGTTTTTCTACCCAAAATGGTATAGATTAATTAAATATGATTATTAAATGTTCAGTATATTTAGGGTAGATCCTGTAGTAGAATTGCCCTTTTAGTCTCCTACCTAAAAGTAATGTTTATGGAATTCTGTTTTGATGGAGAGTTTTATATTCAATAAGGTAATAATTTTCCACTTAAAAACTATTTATTCCCAAGAATAAATATAGAGAAAAAAGAATATATTAGGCAAAGGTAAAAACAATTGAATTTTCATATTGAGATTTCTCAATAATTTCAATAATGGAAAAGAATGGAATTGAACGTTTAAAACTGGGTTTAACTTCTAAGTTAAACATAGAATATGTTTACATAGAATACAATGTTGACATAGAATACATATTGACATTGAGCCAGCTTCACCTTTTTTCCCCAATTGTCTAATCTGATCAGTCGAACAGCAAACTGGAAAGAGCATTTGACTGCGAGTCAAAGACCTGAAACCTGGATTTGGCTTTGGCGTTAACCAACTGTGCAACTTTTGCAGCTCACAAACTCTAAGCAGTAACTTTTTTATCTATAAAATGAAGGTTTTTAATATGTCATCTGGACTTCTGTCATCTCTCTTCCTGCCTATTTCCTGATTATCTCCCAGCTCATTAGACATTACTACCTGAAGTAGAAGGATATTTAAAATGCCAAAGTTGAGGCCATGTTTTTTGTTCTTGTGATTAGGTTGAAATTAAAAGGTTTGCTTAATGAGGATGTTGGATCCAGTAGCCAAAATGAAACTATAGATTATTCATTGATGTTATCATCTATAACTTTTCTCACTCTGTCTATTGTAGATTAGCGTAGAGGCCATTCATTGAATAACAAATCCTTATATGCTTGAGCAGTTAAAATAGAAGAGTGAGACATTTTCATCCCAGAGACCTGATGTTTATAATCTGCTTTATTTTTTTCATCTAAAAATTTTTATTCTATTAAAAAATTTCCCCAGAACTTACACATAACACACATAAATTTAAATAATACCAAACTTAAAAATTATTTGTGGTACTATACCTTTTCCTCTTGGTAACAAAGTAGGCTTTGGTATTAGTTTCTAGTTGGTGTAAGTTCTAATTTTGCTACTGATTCAGCCATTTAATTTACTCATAAAGATACCAATATACATTTATCACATAATGTTTGTGTGAGGAGAGATTAATTTTAAAATTGATAATATTAGGGATGGGAAAAATAATAAAATTGATAATATTAATAATGATAGGCGATATTCCTAATGCATTTTCAGAATTGAACCTCATAAGCTTTGCGATTCTTTTTATTTTTTCCCAAAGCAACAAAATCTACCCATGGAATCACACTAATTAAATTTCAGTTAAAAAGACATTGAGCACTTACCCCATGTAAGACTCCCATTTAATCTTAATTTTCATTTTTTAACCTTAATTTTAATAAGTGTATCCAGGAATTGGTTATCTTAGGTTTAATTTTATCTTACTTGGCACAACCAGTAAGAAAGTATGTGGTTTATTCCAGTAGTTGTAGAAACGCAAAAAGCCTTTCAAAGTATTTAATAGCATTAGTACAGAAGATCATGGAATGATTTCATTTTGTGAAAGTGGAACTTTTTATTTTCTAACATGGAATATAAAGTTCCCTAGCCTCAGAGCAATGTGTGATGTTTTTTCCTACACTGAATAGGTGGATAAATATTTATGCACAGACTGTAAATCCAGCAAAGTACTAGGGTTACTCAAATATATTAGTAGAAGTCAAAGTCACTCCATTCTTCATACCATACACAAGACAAATTTCAGATGAATCAAAAAAGGTAGTCCATATAAATAATGGAAGAAAGTATGGGTATCCTGGAAATGGTGAAGTTTTTCCTAACTAGGACTCAAAATCCAAAATATGAGAAAGGATTGATAAATTTGATTACATAAAGTAAAAGATAAACTTTGAGGGGGCTCCCGGGTGGCTCAGCCGATTAAGTGTCCAGCTCTTGGTTTCAGCCCAGGTCACAATCTCATGGTTTCATGGGCTCAAGCTCTGCATCGGGCTCTGCACTAGCAGTGGGGAGCCTGCTTGGGATTCTTTCTCCCCCTCTCTCTCTGCCCCTCCCCAACTTCTGCTATCTCTCTCTCTCTCAAAATAAATAAGTAAACTTTTTTGAAAAAGAAAAAAACTTTGGGGATAAAAAACAAAAACAAAAGAAAAATTGGAAAAAAATATTGGCCACATATTATTATCCCTGATGTATAAACAGCTTTTGTAAGAGAGAGACCAACAGCTCTGTAGAAAACTAAAGATATCAGCAGAAAAGCAAATGCAAATGGCTCTTGAACATATAAAAAGATGTTCAATTTAACTCACACTAAGAGAAATTCATATTAAAATTACACTGAGATACTATTCTTATTCTATCACACTGGCAAAAATCCAAAAGTTCCATAACATGTTCATATTGATTGAGCTGTAGGGAAATGGGCACTCTCACATACTGCCTGTGGGGAATGCAAAATGGAACAACTTCTGTGGACAGGAATTTGACATTATTAGGGACAGTTACTCACAGATTTGCCCTTTGACTCAGCATTCCCATTTCTAGAAAATTATCCCAGGGGTAAACTGACAAAAATATAAATACAGCATCCCTGTTTGCAATAATGTCAAAATATTGAATACAACCGGTGTGTCTATGGGTGGTGGACTTGGGTAATTAAACTATAGTGCACCCACACATTGGATGTGCAGGCTCAAATAATACAGTGCTATGCCACAACAAAAGGAATGAATTTTCCTTCCTAGAGAATGAAAATCATACTGTGTCCTTCTGTACTATCACTGTTAAATATTTCGTAAGGCTTTTTTACATTTTTGTAACTACTGGAATGAATACTTTTCTATATACAGTGATCTCCAGAATATAATGTTTAAAAAAAACATTTTTTTGTCTGTTGTATATAGTTGGCTATCATTTATGTATTTATATATTTGCTTATAATTTGTTTTAAAATGAAGGAATACACCATAAAATAAACGGCTACCAATAGAAGAAGAGAAAGAAAAAACAGAAGGAACAAGAATAGAAGCTCAACTTCTCTAAATATACCGTTTTGACATTGTAACCATGTAAATATTTTATGTATTTATAAAACAAAATTAAGTTGAAATGGGGGGGAAGGTGACCCCTAAAATATAATGAAACAAACCTCACTGACTTAAACATTCATAACCTATATCAAATAACTTTATAACACAGTATTTTGACTATGCTTCTTGGTGGGATACAGCTTAGGATAAGAAGAACTACAAAAAAAATCTTACCTTGTTTTTACTAATTTGATAATATTGTTACCCAGTTGCTATTTTTATTTGTACAGATACAGATATAAATAAGACAATCATAATTAATGTTCCTAGGAATCAAAGTTTTTGGTGTAAAACAGATATAAAATCAAAATAATTAAGTAAAACACTATAATGTGTATGTGTGTGCATATAGAAATTTATCTCGAATTTATTCTTTTAACAACAGTCTTATTGAGATACAGTTCACCTAAGTAAAGTATACCATTCAGTGCTTTTTAGTGTATTTACAGTCATGCAACCATCACCATAATCAGTTTTAGAATATTCGCTTCACCCCCTAAAAAGCCCTTGTATCCAGTAACAGTCACTCCTTTTCCACTCATTCTCCCCCAACCCTACATAACCATTAATCTGCGTTCTCTGAATGTAGATTTTCCCTATTCTGGACATTTTATATGAATGGAATAATACAAATGTGGCCATGTGTGACTCACTTCTTTCACTTAGCATATCTTCAAGGTCCATCCATGTTGTAGGTTTGACATACTGCATTCCTTTTTGTTGCCAAATAATATTCCATTGTATAGATATGCCATAGTTTATTTATTCATTCATCTGTTGATAGACATTTGGAGTTGTTTCCCTTTTCCAGCTATCATCGCTAATGCTGCCGTCAACAAAATTTGTGTACTAGTGGAATTACTGGGTCATATAGTAATTGTGTTCAGCCTTTTGAAAAACTGCCAGACTGTTTTCCAAAGCAGATGTACCATTTTACATTCCACCCAGCACTGTATGATGGTTCCAGTTTCTCACCAATACTTATTATCTGTCTTACTGTTACTACCCTCCTAGTGTGTGCAAAGTAGATTCTCACTGTGGTTTTGATTTGCATTTCCCTGGCCAATAATGTTGGGCATCTTTTCATTGGCTATTTGTATTTCATCTTTAGAGAAATGTCTATCCAGATCCTTTGTCCATTTTTTAAATTGGGTTATTTGTCTTTGTATATTGAATTGTAAGTTTTCTTTATGTATTCTACATACAAGTCACTTATACATGGTTTCCAAATATTTTCTCCCATTCTGTGGGTAGTCTTTTCACATTTTTTATGATGATCTTGGAGTACACAAGTTTTTGACTTTCATAAACTCCAGTTTATTTTCTCGTCTGTTGTTTGCACCTTTATTGGCTTGTCTAAGAAAGCTGTGCCTACATCAAAGTCACAAGATTTATTTCTATGTTTCTTCTAAGCGTTTTGTACTTTTAACTCTTAAATTTAGGTCTTTGATCCATTAGAGTTAATTTTTACATCTGATGTGAGTGAGGTTAGGGACTGAACATTATTCTTTTGCATGCGACATCCAGTTGTCCCAACACTGTTGAAAGAACTATTCTTTTCCCATTGACTAGTCTTGGTACCCTTGTCAAAAATCAGTTGACTAAAAATGTGAAGGATCTCTTCTTTTCTATTCTGTTCCACTGATCTGTATATCACCCTGTCATGATTACTGTTTTATTGTAGTAAATTTTGAAATCTGGAAATACAAATTTTCCACTTCCTTCTTTTTTAAGATTGTTTCAGCTATTCTGGATTCCTTGTATTTCCACATGAATTTTAGGATCAGCTTGCCAATATCTGCTAAGAAGCCAGCTATACTTTGGTGGGAAATCCCAAAATCTTGAATATGAATTATAAATAAGAATGTGAATTTGTTATAGTTTCTCTTGGACAAAAGGAGGTGGTGTACTTTCCATCTCTGCTTAACTCAAACAACCCATGAACAGTGATCAACTTAGTAGACATTAGCAGTCCTAGGGCACAGAGTGTGGTCATAAGTGCCATTAGCACTCCTTGGAGAAATGTCTGATTCTAGACTTGGCACAGGAAATATACATGATAAGACTAGAGATCCTGTTAAAGCAAGAAGGCCATTACAGATAAGTGACTAATACCAAAGGGACTCAGGAGCTAACTTGAAGAGGCTCCCCCTTCCAAAGATGGGGGTAATTTGAACATCGAATTATATTACCATTATTATTATTACCATTGGTAATAGATTGAAGCACAACAAACTTATTAAAAATCCATATATAATAATGTTACTAAAAAAATTATTGGTCACACCAAGAGAATGTTAGAGAACCAACTAAATATTTAAAAGTGGTAAAAGGAAAGAACTGACTATTTAACTTGTCTTTCGCATATGAACTTTATCCCTGATTAACCAAAAGGCTTTCTTTAATGAAGGATCTCAACTAATAAATGAAAAAGGAATAATATAATTAAAATATCTTCATTTTATAAACTCCTAATGAAATAATAGATCTGACAATGATCATGAATAGGTGCTAACAAAAAGACAGACAACCAGGCATTATATACCTCTTGGAGGATGTAAACACCACCACCCACATAGAGTATTCTGCTAACAAAATTGAACCTGAATCAAATCAAGCGTGTAGGTCTAGCTCTAGGTTGGTAGGAAATATTAAACAAAGTTCTGTCAAACAATACTATGAGGAATTCAGGTCAACAAAATCCATGATGTGAGAGATACTAAGAATATAATAACTCAGTTATTTCAAGTGCTTTTTAAAAAATGTATTAGCCAATTAAAGAAATTTGATACACTGGATAAATGATGATTCTAATTTCAGTTATGATAATGGTAGCTTGTATGTAAGTGGTGCTACATTTATAAAAGAGTTTTTGTCTTTTAGAAATATGTACTAAAATATAGAATATGATGAAATGATATGATATCTGGAATTTACTTCAAAATGACAAAGTGGAAAGGCAGAGGCAAGGGTGTGGGTAAAACAAGAGTAGTATTTGTAAGTTGATGGTTTCTATAGCTTCTGTAGTACTTACTTGGGGGTTCATAGTACAGTTTTCTCTACTTTTGTACATATATTGTATGTGTGTTAAAGATCTAAATTTTGGATCAATTCATGTAGAATTATGAGAAATGAATGTCTTCATTACCAAAAACCTCAACTACACAATGTTATCTAATAACATTTACTTAACAAATAAACAAATGTCACTATACAATGCAATGGTGTGAGCATAAATAGTTCCTTCAGTCTTGGAGTTTACAATCAGCTTGGAGAGACAGACATTAAACATAATTAGACAAATCGAGGTAAAATTGCAATGGTAATACATGTATGAAAGGAAAGGTTCATGGTGCTGTGAGATATTATAATAAAGGATAAGAGTAATGAAGTAAATAGAGGATAAGAGTTAATGAAGTAAAAGGAAAAGGGCAAACATTGCAGGTGGAGAGGAGAGCTGTAGTCATCTAGAACTGCACTGTCTGATACGGTGGTGACATGTGACTATTTAAATTTAAATTACTTAAGATGAAATAAAATTTAAAATTCAATTCTTCAGTCACACTAGCCACAATTCAAGTACCTACTAGTTGTGTATGGCTACTGACTGTAGTTTTAGACAGTATTTCTATCACAGAAAATTTTATATGGAATATTTGTATCGCTGCAGAAAATTTTATTAGATGGCTGTGATACAGAACAACTGTAACTCATCCCCAATAAAGAAAATAATGGGTATATTTGCCCCATAATAATTTGTTTTTGTTTTTCTTTTTACTCAAAATCATAAGGCAAATACAAATACAAATTAAAAAGCAAACATTAAGTCTACTGAAATATTTTAGAAGATTTTCTATATGACAGTGACAGAAACAGATTTTACTCATTCCCATATCAAAATTATTTTGCTTCTGTATCCACATATAACCCTGCTTTCCACACCCAGCCCTGTTTTTCAGAGTATAAGATTTAAGAATTTATTATTTATGATGATTGGTCTTTTTTCTCCTTTAGTATGCATGCATGCATGCATTCATTCATTCGCCTGTTTATCAAAAGTATTTATACATGCTACATCTGGTAGATATGTCTCTTGAGTCTTTTAATTTGCATTCACTCATTCACTTGTTTATCGGAAGTATTTATACATGCTGCATTTGATAGATATGTCTCTTGAGTCTTTTAATTTGTAACAGTTCCTTACACGCGTGCATGCACACACACACGCACACACACATGCACACACACACGCACACACACACACACACACACTTTGTTCATGTTGTTCATTTGTTGAAGATACTAAGGCATTTGTTGTATTGAATTTCCCACATTTTAGGTTTGGTCAATTACATCCTCTTATGTGTCTCTTAACATCACCTCATATTTTCTGCAGAGTGGTCGTTGGATCTAGAGTCCTCATTTGATTTTGGTTTAGCTCTTTTGGCTACTTTGTCCTTACTAGTACATCATATAAGGAGGCACATTATGTCTGGTTGTCCCATTTTTAGTAACTATAGGATTAACCATGGGATTCAGTTCTGTCATCTTGATCCACTTATTAGAAAGTTCCCCATCTAGTGAATAGTTTTAGGGCAGTGATTCCTAATTTTGACTGCATATTAGGAGCACCTGGGAGGTTTTAAAAATATCAGTGAGACACTACCCCTGACCACAGGGACATAGACAGAGGTATATTTGAAAAGTTCCCAAGTGATTTTAAAGTACAGCTAGGATTGAGAATCACTGTTGTGTCATCCACTAATGACTTTTTCCTAGTCACTTTTTTAATAAGGGGTTACAAAATAGTTACATTCCTAGGGTGCCTGAGTGATTCAGTTGGTTAAGCATCCAACTTTGGCTCAGGTCGTGATCTCACAGTCCATGGGTTCAAGCCGTGCGTCGGGCTGTGTGCTGACAGCTTGGAGCCTGCTTCAGATTCTGTGTCTCCCTCTCTCTGTCACTTCCCTGCTTGTGCGCTCTTTCTCTTTCTCTCAAAAATAAATAAACATTAAAAATTTTTTAAATGGTTATCTTCCAATTTTTTCATTTCTTCTGCATTAATCAGCTGAATTCTTCTATAAAGAAGAACTTTCCCTCATCAACTCTTTAGTTACCCTGAAATATATTCCTTTACATTATAGTAAGCATATAGTGGAGCATTATAGTATAATGCTTACATTATAATTATAGTGAGCATATAGTGGAGCATTATAGTATAAGCAATTACAGAACTGAGGAATAAATGCTATTATGAAGATGGGTACTTGAGTTTATGGGACCATGAGATGCAATCAGAGGAAAGAGACTTTAACAAAATGATGACATTTTGGTTGCATTTTGATGGATGACAGATTCTAGTTCACCAATTAGAGAAGGAGAAAAAGAGTATTATAATATTAGATTATCACTAAGTTCTTTGTGGCAGAATGTGGAGTTTTTCGTTAGGAGCATCTCTACCTTGATTATACAGGACTTAATCATACTGTGCATGCTATAATTAAATAAGTCCCATGCTTAATTTATTACCACAGCTTGGTGTTCAGGCTTTTTCAGAAAGGAGATTGTACCTGATTAGAATCGTCTGTTAGATAATATTAGTAAGAGTATGGAAGATAGGCAAGAAATCAGCCAATCAAGTATGTATTTGAACACATACCAGATGCCTAGAGCCAAGGGTAAATAAAATTTAAATAAATGTTAAGTTGTAGTACCTGCCCTCATATATCTTAAGGCATCTTATATTTGAATAAGATTTTACAGTTTGTATACAATTATTGATCTTACTGATAATTCTGTATGACAGTTGACCTTATTTAATCTTCAAAATTTTGTACTGTATATATTTTATTATTTACAGATTTTATGTAAGAGCATTAGAGAAAGGAAGTGTGACTAGCCTACATGTAAATGGATTGGAAGTGGGAAAAATGAAGGCCAGCTAGGAAGCTGTTAGAGTAGTCTATGCATGAACGACGAGGGCCCAAAGGATAATATCAAAGCAAACAAAATGGATAGAAGGTAATAGGTATAAGAAAAAAATGTGAAGAAAAGAACAACCTAACCTAGTTACAGACTGAACATAGAAATGACAAAGCAGGAGGTGTAAAAGAGAACTTAACAGATTCTGGGAAACAGAATCTGTACCTTTAGAAAATAGTTTGATTTTGGGCAAATCATTCAACATCTCTTAATATTTGAAATATTTAGAAAAAGAAGAGTTAAGTATTACGATACAGTAAAAAGCGGATGGGCTTCAGAGTCATACAGATTTACGGTTTAGTCCCAGCTTCATTTTATGTTAATCCTTCAGAATTTCAGTTTTCTATAAAATGGGAGATGCTATTATGAGAAGAGTTGCATGAGATCATGTATGTAAAGCACACAGTAGAATGCCTTCCTCATAACTGGTGTTGAGCCAGTGTTCTTTTTCCATTTAAGTTCTTTCCACTTAGAACTTTGCGAACTCATTTCAAGATGTTAAGAGATCTCAGTGTCTCTAGAAAAGGAGATTTAGGAGGCATCATTATATCAGGTACAGTTAAAGCCACAGTATATCAGTGAACCCTGGTCAAATCCATGTCTTGCATTTTGCTTATACTGTTTCTGCATTTTTGTAGCTAAATATGGCTAGAGAAAACTTTAAACCCTGCAGACTGATCTCATTTTAAATTCATGACCATGAACCTCAAGTGGGCCTGTAATTCTGCCAGACATTCATACTATACCCACCTGGTTCAGTCTTTCCCAGTATCCTAAACAATTATTTCACACTTTGCTCTCTCTGCCAACTCGCGTTCTCCTCATGGTGACATGCTTCCTGTTTAAATGAGGCGAGTGAAACACTCAGAAACACAAACATGTATAGATTTGAAATTTTCCATAATTAAAAAAAAGATTATTGTTACAAATTTAAAGAGGACCTGGCTAGATTTGAATGGATAAAATAGAATAGATAATTGACTAATACTTATTCATTTATTTTTATAGCATCTGCTATGTGCTAGCACTGAGGTTAGCTTACCTCCAGTAGTTTGCATACTCACAAGAGGAGAAAATATCATATATATCATAAGTCAGAAATAGCTGCTTGTGCAAATAATGTAATGTCAGACTCAAATGTGGTTTTTCTTCAGCAAACCTAACCATCCTTTTGCTAATTCAACAAAGGACTTACTAGGTATGAGGCAAGGTGCTAGGGATGGATACCTTCTAGGTGAAAGGAGTAGAGGGATGATGAACCTAGTTGGCTTGAGTCTTTAGAGTTTATGGTCAGAAGTGTTGGAGGCTTTATGGCCCAGGAACAAGGTGTCTAATGTACTCCTTCCTTTTTTCCTTTCTTTTCCCCTTTCAGCAATTTGGGCAGGGTATGTGGAAACAGGTGTGGCTCTGGAGTGTTAGGATATGACTGGGACACAAAAGAATGAAACCTGGCTGTGCACCTGTTCTGGCCTTAAGGGAGAAAGAGAAAAGAACACTTCAAATCTCCGTATGTAGGGTTTTCAGCCCAATTAAGCGAGATAGAAAGAGAAGCAACCACTTGGAGAGGACTTTAACTAGATACAGGAATAAATGTAAGAGTACCTGGCTGTGACAGGTAGAAGAAATAGCACATAATGGTTAAGAGTACTAGCTTTGGAGCCAGATTTGTGTACATAGGGTACTTCTTGCTGTTAATTTTCATCACAGTAGCTGAATGATCAGTCTGTATCTGAATGTGTCCAGGAGAACGGAGGCAAAATGAATATTTTGTAATTCTTCGTGTATTTGTAATTAAAACTATTGCATGTTTTTATTTTTTTTATGGAGCCAGTATACCTGTATACTATTTTTTTTTGTTCCTTCTCTTTCCATGTTTATCTTCAGTGAGCAATATAAAACAAAATCATTACTAAAGCCCAGAACCCTCTGAAATTATAAAGAGAACATTTTTTGTTGCTGTTTAACTTTTGTCAGTCTCCAAAACAACTTTTAAAAATAAACCCAAAATATTCTTCCCAACGGCAAAGAATCAGTATTAAAAATTTTAGCTTGAGAGCGTCTCTCCTCCCTGCTCCCCCAATTTAAGCATCTAAAAATAGCTTCTTAGGATAAAAGTGCCTCTTCATGAGCAAAAATAGCGTCACAACCACAATACTATAACAAACCAAAATTAAATCATAGCTCTAAATTTGGTGTCACTGCTGTTAAACTGACATGTTATACAGTCTGAATATGTAATCTGAATTAGAGACATGGGTCTAACTACACAAATACATTTTGTATAAGTGTGTTCTACATCCTGGTAGAATCTGCATAGAAGAGACAAATAAGTTTGTAAAGTGTGTTTCTAGAACGTTGCTTGAGGCTTCTGTAATTTAATTCTCTTGTATTTACTGCGTCTTGGAATTCTTCCCAGGACAGTTTATTAGTACTTGGATTTTGGTTTCAGTCTCTTTCCTTTCTCCTTTTTACTTTTAATTTTTTCAGTGAATACTTGGACTGTGAAGGTTAAGAAGACCAATAGTTCCAGAAACTAAATTCTATATTTAACTGCAGACTGGGTGTGGCTCAGACAACTGCAGTGCAAGCTTGCTCGTGTTTTGCCAGTCATCAAAACCCTGACCTACAGGGAACATTCCTTTTCCTAGTCTTCTGACTTTGAAATATGCTGAATTATGATGGTATGATGATATATAGTACACACATTGTATGTATATACATAAAATAAAGACCAAAGAGTCGCATAGGTTCAAACTTAAGTGGCCCTGGAAGATGTTTTTTTCTTCTGTGATCTTTTATAGTAATCTCCCAGTGATATTAACCCACTCTGTTTTCATCGTGCTGCTTCCCATCATTCTTTTATTACTTTTAATTACCACTGTGTGATTTAAAAAATTTTTACACAGGACATCTTCTCCACTTCAGCTCCCATTTCATGAAGCCACATTTTCTTTTAATGTTGTTTTCTTCCTGTTTTGCATTATATAGGACAGTTATTAGTGTAGTATAGTTTGAGACTTTATTTACCATAAAAAAATGGAGAAATAACTGCTTGTTCTCCTAATAACATCCCTCCCCGCCTTTTTTTTTAAAAAAAGCACTGTATCTCTTGGACAGAATCCTGTTACTTTGTAAAATGAAAAAATAACCACCCAGTATCCTTCTGTATTATTTTGTAGTGTTCCAATATTATTTGATGGTATTCATACCAAATAGGAATCCAAGGAGTAAGAGACCTGCTCATTTTAGTAAGATATACCTAGCCAGAAACAAAAAATGTTTTCCTAATGTTGCTCTTCTTAGAGCTTGAGACCTATCCAGATGTTTCTTTGAATGACAACTTGTGTCATATGAACAATAAAGGGACTAATTGGTGTCCGTTGTACAAAAATATATAAATTGCATCTTCTGACCACTGATTTAGTTTAGCCTCATTTGAGCTAAGAACATTCCTTTGATTTTATTTACCTATATTTGGTCACTATTTCTGCAGAGAATAAGGAAGAGACCCTAAAGATCATATGGTTCAAATAGTTTATTTTTTTAAACCAAGAACCTATAGTTAATAGGTTAATCAACTTGGCTAAACTCACAGAAGAAATGAGATTAAGTTGCTTATTCTGAATCCATTCCCATATGAACCATAGGATATGATTTTTAAAAAAGCATATTCGCTGAACTTCTCAGCCCTTGTTTTAAAAGTTTATTTATTTACTTAATTAAGTAATCTCTACACCCAACGTGGGGCTCAGACTCAAGAACCTGAGATCAAGAGCTGCATGCTCTTCTGACTGAGCCAGCCAGGTATCCCTCAGCCCTTTCTTTCTATCCTCTTTAATTTTTATGTGATAAACATTTGTGTAGTGTCTACTGTGTGCTAACCTGTATGCCAAGAATTGGGATGCAAAGATGAGTAAGACAAAAGTCCACTTACCACATTTCACTGTCTGTGCTTCTTTATTCATCTCTTACTTCTCTCATGCCCTCTGAGTCTTCCCTTTTCCCTCCCTCACATTTTTTTCCTTTAAGTACACCTTCTACCATCACACTTCTGTTCTTAGTTGATCATAATGTGAACTGCGATGTATACTTTAGTACTTCCTATACTTATTGAATAAAGTATTATGCTCCTTTATCATTTAAAAACAAATTGGCCATTATATCTTTCAAAGAATTAGTAAATGTTATAGAATTTCTGAAGATCTTTCAAGTTTTCAAATTGTATTGCTCTATGATTCTAAATAATTTGTTTCGTGTGGACCCTTTGTTCTTAGACTCCATGGCTTTTGATAGGAAAACACTTCCAATCCTAGAATTAAATCTTTAGAAAATAATTGGTGCTTAGCATAACAACATGAATAGATTAATAACTTCAAAGAACAGAATCACCTCCATGATAACTAAGTTCTATCAGAAGACTAGTTATCTAGGACTGTATTTATGTATATTCATATAATCTGTCTCAGCACCTTGTCAGTCAGCTTGTGTTCTGATCTCTCAATTTCTGTGTTCTTATATTATAGTAATGAAATACCTTAAGGGTATTACAACCTGAAAATGCATAGAAATCATTGTTCACCTACATTTTATGAGCTTAGGTAGTAAGGATTAGTTCCTTCTTTCTTATGAGAAAACAAAAAAATATCCTCACTCATTAGAAGAAATTTGCTTACTCCTATTTTTCATTTTAACTCTTAAGAATAAAACTTCCTTCATTACTTTACAATTGCAAAGAAACTTACATCTCATTTTCTTCTGTGTTATGTTGCTGCTAAATTGAGTGGACTAACTGAAGAGAATAACTTCTTTACATCTAGGACCAAAGAGGTCATGTATCTGACTAAGATAGTAATTTTGTTTGGATAGGAAATTCAGAGACTTTTTTTCTTTCAACTTCTTTACATGTAACCATGACAGCTTTTTAGGAAGTGCCTGAGTCAGTGATGATCAGTCTATTGAATGGAATGTCATGATAGAATGACAGATGTGACCATGTAAATCTGAACAAAAATGTGAATGAAATAATGTTTAGCAATAAAAGAAAACTTACATTATTAAAATAATGTAAAAAAGATATAAAGATACATTCAACATACAAGTGCAGTGGGACCGAGGAGAGTGGTATGAGGAAAGGCAATGCTGAGGCAACGTTCAAGCAGGGTCCTATAAAGCATTGTGGTTTTGATGCATTGGGAAGAGGAAGAAAAGCATTCTTGGCAAAGGCACAGAGGCATGAAAAATTAGGTACCTGGAGTGTCTGGTCAGTCAGGCAGGAAATGGGGCTGGAAGTAAGTTGCATCCAGATTGTGGAAAACCCTTGTAGCGCCACAAGTGTAACATTTTTCTTTCTCAAAGGAGGTGTATTTGCATCCATGCCCAAGTATGGTTGTTCTCCTGATTGGAAGAAGAAAAAAATCTCTTAATCCATTTTCTAGGTTGTTCCTGCCATTTTCCTCCCACATATAAAGCATCAGTAGGAACTCTTTTCTGACAGGGAGTCAAATTATTTTGAGGATAGTGGCAGATTTTGTTCTAATATTTGCGAAACATCCTGTGAATTAAAAAATTGAAACTGTTTTGAAATATCTTTTCAGCCTTCCTTTTTTTAAAGACAAGAGCCTAAATCATATTCTCTTTTCTATGTGTTCAAGGAAATATGTTAAAATTCCAACTGTTTCCATTTTTTAAAGAATTCTTTTGACCCATTTTTTCCCCTGCTCACTTGCATTACAGAAGTGGATTATCATAAAATAAAATCCAACTCTTCTACTGACTTCTGTTATAGAAGAAAATTTGAACCATATCTTTACCAGAATGAGTTATTTCACTATCCATGAAGTAAATTTTACCTGGCACTTCAGTGGTGAGGTTTATATGCTCCCACAGGCTAGGGTGTGGTTATGTTTAGCTGGCTCCTAGGCTAGCACAGTGCTGTGCATGAAATCTGACATCAGTAAGTGTTGCTTAAAACTTAAATATTTAGGAAGGCTCTACAACTTCAATTAGAAAATGTTATCCCCATGTATCCCCTATGAGACATATTAGGCTCAGAATAGGGGATTTTTTTTGTTAAAGTTGTAAGTCCTTCAATTCGGTTCAATTCTATGATGAATAATAATTTGATGATTTAAAATGATCCAATCAAAATGATTCAAAAACAACAGAAAAATGACTTTCAAGTGCCTTGATGTCATTTTTTCTTGGCCTGACCATCATGCCACCATTTCCCCCCACACACAAACCACTCTGTGGGAATAGAGTTGAGTCCTGTAAAATCAAATGTTTGTTCTGGTCTAAAATGAATGAGAACCTAAAATATATGTACTCTGCCCTCCCTTAGGTTGTCTTGCCATCACTGCAACCCCTGGCAAGCTGGTTTTCCTTTCCCTCACTTCTGATGTCATTGCTGTTCTAAGATGGAAAATGCTGCAAGAATTTCCTATAAATTTTGGAATTAATGGATGCTGGAAGTTGAATTTTAAAAAGAGTTCAACCTCTTTCATACTTCTTATGGAATGACTCGGGTAGAACATAATGAACTACACCTCCTGTATCTCTGCAAATAGAAGGAAGTTCTTAACATTTATATAAGACAGCAGGAGCCTGGACATGACCTCATTTCAATCCATTAGACTATTTGAGGAAAAAAACAACAAAACTTTCCCACTTATTGACAGGTAAAGTTATCCCAATCCATTTCTCATAGCCAGTAAGAAGATGAACTGTCCTTAAATGCATTTTAAAATTGGCAAATTACACTTCCTGGTTCCTTTTTGGTCAAACAGAAATAGCCAAAAGAAATTATCACAGTGTTTTTGAGGCAGATTAAAAATTCTCACTATCCTCATATAGATTTTCCAGCAGTTTCATTTTGTAAAAAAAAAAAAGACCCCTCATTTCTCTAGTCCCTTGACCAATTAAACACGACAAAGACCCCATGTTCCTCATACTGTTCTTTGGACACAGTTTACAAAGAAATAAAGTATATATAGTTTGGGAAATATTGGTGTTGTAGGTGATGAGTCACCAATGAAGATATGATTCATCCCAGAAGCAGAATTATAAGCATATTATAAACATTAATACAGACAGAGACCAGTTTATAGACTAACTGAAAAATCTTCACAGAAAATGAATGAGCATTTTCTTTTTTAAACTCAACAAGTATTTATTGAACTTCTACTTAGTACCCACTCATTGTAATAGTGCATTAGGAAGTCATTATTGGTAGACTAAACATTCACAGCCTGTACCAAGGTTTGCTTATGTGTTTTATGTTTGAAGATCTTGGGATAGTAGAATATGGACTTGGTGGGTAAATATTCTATTTCTGTTTTAGTTGCCTTTTGGTTGAGGAAGTCTAAATGGACTATGTAATTTCAGCAATAGGAAGTAGTATCTGAAAATGGTCTTTATACTTTGAAAACCTGCATATCCTAGAAATCCCAATCATAATAGTGCCTCATCATTCTGTCTCATTGGTTCCTCCTTTGAAATGTTATTCACTAAAAGGTTCTAACCATTTTGAGACTACCCTATAATTATCATCTTTCTAAGGAATAGAAACTATACTTTGTTATCAAAACATCTTCCTTGGAACATAACTATACCCCAGATTTGCTTGGTAGTATTACTATGAAGGAATTTAACTTGTATACAGTTGGTATAACCTTGCAGCTCTGACAATATTGATGTAAGTAGTATGTTTTTTGTCAAGTGTTATCAGAATTAATCTGGCTTTTTAAAAGGCAATTAGAGTCATTTATCCTGGGTGGTTTGATTGACTCCCAATAAAAACAGCAGTGAACCTATGACACAGGAAGTAAAAGGTTAAGTTTTAGAGGAAGTAGTAAGTACCCCTAAGTACAAAGTAGTGTGTTTCTCCCTCTTCAGGGAGGTATGAGGATAATCCCCAACTAGTGTACTCCTGATTCTCTATAAAGAATCTGTGCTGTTGTCTGTGGTTGGTTTACTATTTGTTGAGACCTCTCCCTGGGAGAACAAGTTCTCATTTTGGATACAGACTGTTCCTTTTAGCAAGAAGTAGTTACTTTGCAGAATAGTATTGATCGTAAGAAAAACCATGCAGGAGACAATGGATTGATTTGATCAATCCTCTTCTGTTGGTATTCACTTTATAGTAAATTTTTGGTTGGTAGTGTCAGGTTGGTAAGTGACCAGTTTATACTCAGTGCTTTATATTTAAAAATAGGCTCCCTGCCTTAGGATATCTTGTACACCAGGTGTAAGATACTTAATCACATCACCTTACAAGTCTCTTTTGTAAACTTACTTCCTATCAGCAAAGGCTGACAAAACAGGAAAAGGAAGATATAGCTGCAACCCAGCCAGGAGTGAAGCAAATAGAGCCAGGGGCACACCAGCTTCAATGCCTTGGCTTCCAAGCCTTCAGTGCTTCTGAGTATGCCCTCTGGTAGAAACAGGTCACTCTCCAAGGTACCACAGTTCCCACCGGTATGGTAGATGAAAATTTTATATTTGGGCACATTTCATACATGGTATCCATAACTCTCTCATATATGGATTTTTCTTTTTCTTTTTCTTTTTTTTTTTTTTAACGTTTATTTATTTTTGAGACAGAGAGAGACAGAGCATGAACGGGGGAGGGGCAGAGAGAGAGAGGGAGACAGAGAATCAGAAGCAGGCTTCAGGCTCTGAGCCATCAGCCCAGGGCCCGACGCGGGGCTCGAACTCACGGACCGTGAGATCGTGACCTGAGCTGAAGTCGGACGCTTAACCAACTGAGCCACCCAGGCGCCCTGGATTTTTCTTTTTTAAGCAAGTGAAGAAAAGCATCTTACCATCTTGATATGGACTTGGAAAGCGCGTGTGTGTGTGTGTGTGTGTGTGTGTGTGTGTGTGTGTATGTGTGTGCGCGCGTGCACACTAGTGTCTGAAGAGGTACTGCTAACTCTTCTGTTAGGTTAACTACTCTATATACATAGAATTTAAATGTGTATTATTACTATGTTTTAAGGAACAAGTCCCACAGTTTATTTAGTTCTCCACTGCTTAGGGGGAAAATAAGTAGGTCAGTGTTGTGGTTGTCTCCAAAGCAGTTTTAGATTTCCTAATTGCTAAGAGCCTTTAGGTGAAGATATAGCTGTGGTCCTGGGGCTGTCCTGGGTTTCTTACTGATGCTGTCACATCTTTGCTTCCAGGAGCGCTTGTGAAATTTACAAGAGTTTGGTTTAGATGATTCATTGCTACAGAAATTTGCATCTTAAAGGAAGTCTGAAACAATACCAAGTCTTAACGGAATAATGACCATTCCTGTGAGGCCTTCGAGCCAATGAACTGAGTCAGGAAACCTGAGATCTAGGTCATGTGACCTTGAACAAGTCAAGTCTCATCTGTATAAAGTTCATGTCCTCATCTGCAAAATAAAGAGGGTGACTTGATAATACTTCCAGCTTAAAGTACTTTGATTCTTTGTCAGGATCTACTCTGTGATATATCTAAATCCATGTGTAATGAGTTATGTTTATGGCATTCCATTGCATTTATGAATTAGGATTCCAAAATTCAACTTCTCATATATGAATTCTTTAATTTGTTCATAGGGTAATACTGATTTTTCCACTTTACAGGCTTTTCTATTCTGAAACTTTAACAAGCTGCAAAGCCATGAAAACTTACAGCTTCTTCTGTAATAGAACTCATTTATATTTTAGCTTTTCTTTATAATCATGTGAACCTTCCAGAAGGCTGATTTGGAGAAAGCCAATATAAATCTGTAGAATTCAAAATGAACTCTTATTTATAAAAAATACATTAGTATAGAAATCTTTTGTTTGTTGTATTATAGTGAGTTTGCAAAACAAACATTAAAAGTGTAAATTTGTTGCTGAAAGGCATTAAGAAAAAGCAAGAAAATCATTTAAAAATAATTTATGCAATGTTATTTTGCTCATGCTTTGAGACTGCAAACTTTATTTTCAGATAATGCTTTTTAAAATTACAAAATTAGCACATGCATATTATATAAAATAAAGAGAAATGTAAGGAAATATAAAGAAGAAAACTAAAATACCCTTTAACACCATTATTTAGAGATCATCATAAATATTTTGTTGATGAATTTTTCAGTCATTTTTGTGTTATGTATGTAGCTTTTCAAAGAAGCTTATACCAGATACATAGTTTTAGATTTAGGATCATTCATATGCTCTTTGAAAACATGATTTTTAATGACTAAATCCATTTTAAGAGTATATATAATTTATTACCCAGTCCCTCGTAGCTGGACATTTAGGTTGGCAACTGTATCTAGTTTGGGTCCTGACTTCATAACTGGCTAGATTGCCAGTTTGTAGACAGATACAGGGATGGTGAAAGAAGAGAGTGGCATTTTGAAAAGCAGTTTTAAAATTAATCAGAAGTATTTTTTTTTGTAATATTACATAACCCTGTTTTGGGTAACATTTTATTAGAAAGTTGATAGTTACACATTGTAAACTTTTAAAAAACATAAGGTGTAAAAAATAAAATATTTCCATTCATAAATAACACTGAAAATATTTGGGTACATTTAGTGTTTCTATCTATGTATCTCTCTATATATAATTTTTAACATAATTAGAATAACACATACATGATTTTGTAACCTGCTTTTTTTCCAACGTTTTTTCATGTCATTAAGAACTCTTTGAAAATGTGATTTTTTTTAAATGACTTTCTTCTTCAGATAATTTATTTAACTATTATTATTTTATTAAACATTTAAATCTTCCCAATTTTGCCCTCCTAAATAGTACCAACAATGACCATGTTTGTACTTGCTTTTTGTCTTAAGAATAATGATACGTTTGGGGGCACTGGGTGGCTCTGTCGGTTAAGCATCCGACTTCGGCCCAGATCATGATCTCACAGTTCATGGGTTCAAGCCCCACATTGGGCTCTGTGCTGATGGCTCAGAGCCTGGAGCCTGCTTCGGATTCTGTGTCTCCCTCTCTCTCTGCCCTCCCCGCTCACACTCTGTCTCTCTCTCCTTCAAAAATAAACATTAAAAAAAAAAAAAAAAAAGAATAATGATACGTTTGGCCATATTATCACCACTTCCCTCCAGAAAGCTGAATTGATCCACATCACTAACAGTGGCCTTGAGCATATACTGCCCCTGTCGCCAGAGCCTGCCTTCCGTGCACACTGTAATGATCTTTTTGTGGAGGGAAAAATCAGCCTTGTTTTGCCTGTTCGGTAGGTGTGAAAGCAGGGTTTTATTTTTGTCTACTAAACTTCTCTGATTGCTAGTGAAGCTAAACATTGTACATGTTTATTATTCATGTTTGGTGTTTATTTTTTCCTTTAGCCATTTTTCTGTTGTGTATTACTTGTATATTAACTCTTTTTAGAATGAGATCATTAACCCTTTCTGCTATATATTTGCACTTGTTTGTAATTTATTTTTCATTTACATATAGGTAAATCTGTTGCTCTATTCTTGTGCAGCTGCCTCCATCATTTGTTTCCTTGTTCAGATGCTTTCTTCTAGTATGTATGTATGTATGTATGTATGTATGTATGTATTTTATGTATTTTATTTATTTTATTTTATTTTATTTTTTAAATGATTTCACTTTTATATTTAACCCTAATATTATTGGGTCTGTAAATTGAGGATCTAGTTTGGCCTTATTTTCTAGATAGCTGATTTTCTCTTCTTCAATTTAAGATTCTTTCTTTCTTTCTTGGGGCGACTTGGGTGATTCTGTCAGTTAAGTGTTCGACTCTTGATTTTGGCTCAGGTCATGATCTCAGTTTCCTGAGTTCAAGCCCTACATCGGTCTCTGTGCTGACAGTGCTGAGTCTGCTTGGGATTCTCCCTGTCTCTCTGCCCTCCACTATTTGTGCTCTCTCTGTCTTTCAAAATAAATAAATGAACTTAAAAAAAAAAAAGATCCTTTCTTGCATATAAAGTTATTATATTTGTTGGTTCTGTTGATCTCGGTAATCCTTGAATCACAGTTTTGATTATTATAACTTTATAATTTCACAGTATTTGACAAGATAGGGCCCATTCATTACTATTTATTTTCAAAACATTCTTAGCCATTTACGTCTGTTTTTCCAGGTGAACATTGAAATCATATTGTTGACTCCTACCATTCCCACCGAGCAAAAGGAGAGAAGAAAACAATGTGTGTTTTAATTTGATTAAAGTGCATTAAACTTTTAATTCATTTTGGAAGAAATGACATTGCCATATTCATTTTTTTTAATGTTTATTTATTTTTGATAGAACACAATTGGGGGAAGGAGAAGAGAGAGAAGAGACACAAAATCTGAAGGACGCTCCAGGCTCTGAGCTGTCAGCACAGAGCCCAACATGGGGCTCAAACCCACAGACCATGAGATCATGACCTGAGCTGAAGTCGGTCGCCCAACCGACTGAGCCACCCAGGCACCCCTCATATTATTCATTCTTATCTATCAATGTGTTATATGCCTCTTCATTTCTTATATCTTTTTTATACCTCAACAAAGTGAGTAAAATATTTTTAGTTTTTTATGTGGTTTCTATATTTTTCTCGTCAGCTATTTTTATGTTTCTCATTTCTCTTGGTCTCTTAAATAGATGCTTTCTTCTGTTAGATTGTATCAAACTGATTATTACTGATACATTGGGAAGTTTTGATATTTTTGTCTATTTAGTGCCCAACCATCTAATTATTTCTGAGGCATTTTTAATTTATCCCTTGGCTTTCTTGGTATAGTATAATATGCCAATGATAATTTTGTGGCCCTTCTTCCCAATTTGTTTCTTAATTTTGTTTCATGTCTTATTCTACAAACTAGGACTTTCAGAAAAACATTAAATTGTAGCCAGAGAAAAAATTGGGCTCTCTTACATTGTTTCTGATTTAGTAGGGATGCTGCTAGCATTTTATCATTTTATTATTAATGTTTTCCTAATACTTTATTATGAAAAATTTTAAACATACAGCAGAGTTGAAAAGTTACCACCTAGATTCTACCAATAACATTTCACTATACTTGTTTTATTACGTATCTCTTTGCAGATTTTTTAATTATCAGTAATCTTGGTTGTATTACAGAAGTAGTTATCAGTACTTCGTGTCCCAAGATTTTTCAAAATCAGCACTGCACTAATTGTTGCAGATAAAAGTGAATATGGCAGTCTCGTAGCCCTATTTATCAAGAAGTAGCCAATCTAAAAACTTTTAATAAAGCTTTGAAATGGGAGCTTATGAAAACTGTTCCATTGAAGGACAGTGTTAAGCATCAGAAGAAGGGTTGTAGTCTAACTTGGATTACAGAAAGAAACGGAATTGAAGCTTGAATGTTTCAGTATTTGACCAAACTTTCTAGAGAAGAGAAAGCTTTTGTTTAGCTGATAGACTACTTACTTACAAAAACAGCTGCTTATTCTAGTCTACAGTGAACTAAAGTCCATCAAACTGTGATAGTTGAATCACATTAGCCTTTAAGGCCATTCTTATACTGACTCTATTTCCCTGATTAGTCTCCCAGGCAGACCTAACAAATTTCTGTAAACCGGATGGCTTAAAACAACAGATGTGTACTCTCGCACAGTTCTAGAGGCCAGAATCTGAACTCAGGGTGCCAGCAGAATTGGCAGTTGCCCACAGTCCTTGACTTGCACATGCATCCTCCCAGTGTCTGCTTCCCATTTCCACACTTGTCTTCCCTGTGTCTGTGTTCTCATTCTCTTCCAAGGACACTCTTGGTGGTTTTAGGGCCTAGTGTGAGCTCATCTCGAGCCTTACTATAATTACATCTGCAAAGACCCTATTAACAAATAAGATCACTTTCTTAGGTTCTAGGCCAACATGAATTTTTAGGTGACACTATTCAGCTCACTACACCCAGCAGTGTTCTTAGCAAGCAGTAGTAGAAAGAACATGAGCTCAGGAGAACAAAAGCTTGGCTCTGATCCTTGCCAGTTCTATAATTTTTGGGAGAGCTTGTCATCTATAAGCTTGTCATTGTCTCCATTTCTCAAATGAGTATGTTGATCAGTGCATAATCTTTCAAGGTCCCTAATTGTCCTGAAGTCTACATTAACTAGTGAAGAATCATATGCATAGCTAATTTCTAGCTCTACTCTTGTGTTTCTCTGGTCGCTGATTGTTTCTCAGGGGTACTTTAAGGTCTGATTAGTATCAGAGGGACTTTGACATCTTTGGATAAAATATAGAATATCACTATCCTGGTTTGCACGTGAATGTGAACTAAGGGGGTTCCTTAGGCCTTTATGGATCAACAAAAGATAGCTGCTACGCTTGGAGGTTTTCCCATTTCATCTCGGTCTTCAGTCTGTTGTTTAAAAACAAACGAAAATAAAATGTAGAATTTTTTTGTTGCCAAAGATCATGTAACACATAGATGACTCAAGTAGGAGATGGGACAGTTGGGTTCCAAAGTGCTTTAGTTTCATGTTATTCTCTTTCCTGTCTACTGCTCAGTAATTTTACTTAGTAGTGAAGAAATGCACACCGGGTTATAGATAGTGGGCAGTGTTTGAAGGTCCTGAAACCTTATTTTGAATTACTAAAATAGCGAGGTTTAAATATCTCGCCAGGAGACATAGTTCACATAAAGGCACGGGGGGGGGGGGGGGGGGGGGGGGGGAGTTCATTTACATGCCATTATCCCTTAAAGAGTCCTTCCCCATCTTTTCTATATGTTCACCAAGACACAAAAGGAGGAATTTTCTGGCTGCAATTTTTATAGACTTCAGTGTTATTGAAATGAAAGTGCTTCAAGGACATTTCCATTTGTTACTAGCTTATGGTTTCTCATTTCATGTAAATTATTTTGCCACTTTTCATTTTAATTCTTTGCTGTCATTGTCTGGCAAAACGATCATTTGATTTCTCTCTGTGAAGATATTCACTGATTACTCAGCTGACGATGTCCTTTGTCTATAAAAGTGTAGTGCCTTAGGATTTATTTTATTACTTTTTTATTACTACCTGTAGATTTCTGTTTACATTCTTACCCTTTTTTGTCTTGGAAAATGTCTAGGATTATAAAATATTCTTACTTGGGACAGAAGTATGTTTTGAACTCCAGAGTTCCAGTGTAGAAACAGATCTCTTTCAGAGTCTTAGAGACTTTAATATGACAAATTCTCCTATAATTTGTCTACTCGGTAACAGTAGAAATATCTATTTCTTTGACATAATCTAAAGGTTAAAATGCTTGAAGGTAAATGATAAATAGCATGGACTATTCCTAAGGCTATCTTTTTTGTGTATGGGGATAGAGGTTCCTAAATGCAGGAGGTCTTGAGTTATTCCCATGTTGAAATGTCTCTTGAATCTCACCTTTCTTCTCTCTTTCCATGCCTGAGCCTACTGCAGACCCTCTCCTCAGCTATTGCCACGCTAACTGGCTTCTGTGTCGAGTATAACCAGAGATACTGCCCTACAAAAATAAATCTGACCATATAATACCCCTGTAAAAACCTTCATTCCCAGTTGCCTGAAAAGTTTACTGCAAACTCTGTCATATTAAAATCTGGACCCAGTGTTTTTTTTCAGTTTGATCCCCAACTACCCCACCTTAGGTACAATATATTCCAGCCATGTTCCTCCACATTCTCAGAACATTCTAAGCTCTTTCATAACTCCCTTTCTTTGTATATGTTGTTACCTCTGCCTTGTATAAATTCACTTTACCCACCCTCCCTGCTCTTTTTTTAAGACCCTGCACAAATGCTCATTCCTCTTTGTTCCTATATACTATATTTATACCACCAATATAGTACATTCTTTTTTTTTTTTTTTAAGTTTACTTATTTATTTTGAAAGAGACCATGTATAAGCTAGAGAGGGAAAAAGAGAATCCCAAGCAGTTTCCACGTGTCAGCATGGAGCCCAATGCAGGGCTCAAACTTAAGAACTGTGAGATCATGACCTGAGCCGAAATAAAGAGCCACCCAGGCACCCCAATGTAGTCCATTCTGTAATATTTTATATGTTTTATTACATACACACATCCCTGGTCTGATTATCTTTGCCACCATTTAGCCAATTGCCTGGGGTAAACGAGGACTTAACATTTGGGGGGGGGGGCGTGCCTAAATGATTATTTCCAAAATTAAAGTCATTAGGCCTATTTCCCAACCTTGCTGATAATCTATTCGTTATATATATGTCAGAAATAAACATTATACTAATATAACTTTATTCAACTATATCTTAGTCTAAATATATAATATGGTGAGATCTCAGTTGGCTTTCTCCTGAAAGATATTCTTGGTTTCATTAAAAGCCTTAACTGAAGGGGCGCCTGGGTTAAGCATTGGACTCTAGGTTTCTGCTCAGGTTGTAATCTCACGATTTATGAGTTTGAGGCCTCTGTTGGGCTTCCCACTGACTGTACAGAGCCTGCATGGGATTCTCTCTCTCTCTCCCTCTCTCTCTGCCCCTTCTCTGAGCACTCACATACTCTCTTTCAAAATAAATAAACTTAAAAAAACTGAAAAAAAAAAAGCCTTAACTGAAACCACTATTCTCTGTTTTTATCTTTGTTCTTTCTTTCATTCATTTATTCCCTCATGTATTTATTTATTCAACCATCTATTAATCAAACAGTTGCTTACTGAATTTCTGTTATGTGCCATGCAGATTCTTTGGGCTTAGATAGCTCCTCTTTTGAGTAACTGGATAGAAACTATAGTTAACCATCTTCTTTGATGCTTCCTTTTTTTCTGAGCAATTAACATGCCCTCTTTCAGAGAGCACATATGAAAAATATTAGGGCATTTTGACACTAAATTCAGATAAGTCAAAAATGTGATGTGGTTGCAGGGTGACCACGTATTGTCTAAAGTGGGATACTTTGGGCAAGTGAGTTTGTTAATCATTCAAGGTAACAGCCCTATCTCAGGCAAACCAAGATCTCCCTGTAAATAACCCCTATAGTCTAATCAGATTGCATTACCAGTTGTCTTGTTTTCCAAGCACATTTCAGGGTTTTATGCCTTTATATCTTTGTACTGTTAACTTTGACCTTTCCTCACCAATGCCTGGAGTCTGTGCCTTCGTCAAAAGCTTGCCCAATTCAGTGAGCTTTCCCAGATCAGGGTTGGGAAATCTATTCTGAATTTATTTAGCACATCATTTATATTCTTAGCGGCTAGGTGTATTCTGGTTTGTCTGTTACTGTTTTGACTGTTGTTTTGACTCCTTCTACTATTTAACTTTTTTTATATATTCCTCCTCAGCTGAACCACATGTTCTAAAGATGAGGGCTTATATTTGAACTTACGTTCACTCCTCAAGTACAGGGCCTTACTCACAGTCATGTAATACATTTTTGTTGGATATTTTATTTCCTGGCCTACCTTTGTCTTTCCTAAAACTGCTTCCACTTTATGTTGGTATTGTGTATCTGTTCCCACTGCAAAAAAAAAAATTTAAGAGCTTTGTAATGAATATTTTTAATTAGTACATCTTAAACTTCTATAATTACGATGGGGTATCTTAAACTATATTTTATCAGTTTAGATTATACTGTCTTGAATTCATATTTTTTAAACATTGAAATACTATAGAAAGGCAAAAGATGAAAGTGGTATTCCATAGTCTGGCATACACACTTCCAGCTGTAGTAGTACATTTTACTGAAAACTTATATTTTCAGTAGTCCTACATTTCTAATTATAAAAATAATAGGACCTTAACAGAGAAGAAATGACTAATTGTCAGGCTTAAAGATTTAAAACTATAGTGAGTTCTTACATTCTTTGATTTGGAAGAAGTTACTGACTTATTTTTACTCTGATCATCTTACTTTTATATAATTAGATCCTAAAAATACACAGTAAAAATGATTTTTAAGACTTTTTAACTCATTAAATCACATATGCCATGAATAACTGCAAATTCTAACTTAGCTTCCAAACATACTGTGGCTTTGTTCTACTAATCATTAGAATAGTAGTCACAATCCTAATATTTCCTGGCTGATCTAAATACACTTTCCAAACATAAATTGTTTATGGAGTATTAATCATTAAACTAGTGTTTAATTGTTTCAGTGTTTTCCCAAAGTTCTTTTATTAAAAATTTATAAAAATAGCATATGTTCATTTCAGAAATTCAGCTGAGAAGTATATAAAACAATGTGAAAACCAATCTTAATTACTACTAGTATTTCCCTGTCTTCCATTCATCCCAGTATTCTTGCTCTCAAGAGATAATCATCTCTTTAATATGTATCTTTGAGACCCTCTTACAATACTTCTATAACTCTTGATTTCCACCAGTTCACTTACAGTGGTATTTATTTCTTTTGGAAACTCCTACACTGGGTTGAGGGTGACTTTACTTTGTTCATCATTATTGACTTGTCAGTGCTGTCATCAGTGAGGAGGGCATATAAGGATGAATCAGCCTTGTACCTCAAGTGGCTTTCAACGTAGTCGGGGAGAGATGTATACAGTGATAACTATAATACGAGATGAAAAAATGTAAGAGAGGGACAGATGGAGTGCTTTGGGATTCATGGAGTGATATTTACCTTTGACTGGCCAAGAGCTAATACCTGACCTATATCCTGAAAGACAAGATTTGGGCTGGGGGGAGGCAAAAAGCAAATACACTGGCAGGAGAAGGGCACAGAGATACTAGGAGTTTACAAGGTTATTCCATTTTCCTAGACTGTAGCGTGCATATATAGTAGTAGCAGCAGATAAAGAAGCTAAGGTAGTTTGGGGTAGAGCTCTGAACACCTCTATAATAAATCTTTAAAAAGTTTTAACAGAATAGTGCCATGACTAGAGATGTGCACTAGGAATCTTAAGTAGACATTATAGGGGTATAGAGTCAATCACTGGCTTTGCAGTAATTTGGAAGAAGAGTTGCCATAATGAGGTATAGTGGCCCTAGAGCTGCTACTGAAATAGAACCTGTAGGTCTGAACCATATTCCATCAAATCTGAGAAGGCGTTGATTGTAAGACACACCTTTATTTTGTGTACAGTGAGGGGAGACAAAAAAAAAACACTGCCAGTTATTTTTAGACACCACTAATTATAAGATATAACCTGACTTTAGAGATTATAATAATAAACATACATCATAAAATCAGCAAAATAGAGTAATTGCATATATATAGGGAAAAAGGTTGGGCATGCAAGAAAGACAGGAGAAAGCTGAGCAAATGAAAGAAAGGAGGAAGAGATCAAAGATACCATTGGAAAAGGAGACCTTGAAGAAGAGAACACATCTTCCTCTACCATGAGATAAAGAAATGAATGAGCAGTACTCCGAGAAGTTTAGAAGTTGAAAAGCTAAAAACATTAAGCAAACTTCATTAAATAACCTCTATCGTGGAAAAGAGGAGGCAAGGTCATCTGTAAAAAGAATGACAGTGGTGGGTTTGAGGGCTTGGGACTTAAGAGTGAAAAGGTTTCAGGTAAGTGGGGCCTGAAAGATGGAATATTAAAAACAGCAAGGACTGAATGAGTTCCCATCAGAAATGAGGGGCCCAGTTAAGGTTGAAAAGCACAGATTTATAAAGAAACCAACTGGCCCTATTTTATGACTTTGTCCAGGAACACTTGGTACCGTGAGAGAAGGATGGACGAAAACTTGTGGAAGGTGCTTTCTGCAGGGTAGGAGATTTGCTGGACAGGTATGGTGGAAGGACAGAAAAGCTAAATAATCTAAGTTTCTCCCAAGGGATATTATTGATTTGGCTCACCATGAAGTTCAGGCTAAGAAATGAAAGGTGAGGCCAGAAAAAGAATAGATAAACAGATTTTTTTAAGTTGGGTGGGGGGAGCATTTTTAAAGGGATTCAAGGGACACCTGGGTGGCTCAGTCAGTTGAACATCCAACTCTTGGTTTGTCCGACTCTCACAGTTTGTGACATCACTCCACCCACACCCCTGTATTAGGCTCCTCGATGGGCATGGAGCCTCTCTCCAATTCTCTCTCTCTCTCAAAATAAATAGATAAAAACTTTATTAAAAAAAGGATTTGAGGGACGCCTGGGTGGCTCAGTTGGTTAATCATCTGACTTCAACTCTGGTCATGATCTCACAGTCTGTGAGTTCGAGCCCTGTGTCGGGTCTGTGCTTACAGTTCAGAGCCTGGAGCCTGCTTCAGATCCTGTGTCTCCCTCTCTCTCTGCCCCTCTCCTGCTCATACTCTGTCTCTCTCTCTCTCAAAAATAAAATAAACATTTTTTAAAAAGGATTTGAGATTATTAAGAAGGTGAAAAAATTATTTTGAAGAGGAGGAGTAGGTAAGTAGAAAGTTGATTGGAGAATTTCAGAATTAAGATGATGGAGGTTGAATTCAGAAGATTGAATCTGGAAGATTGTAATCTTTCTAAAACACAGATCGGAGTATGTCTCTATGTGACTTGGAAACCTGTATTTCAAAGTGATGTCTGTACTACTGACAAGAACAAATAAGGCTCATCACAAGCTGACCCCATCCTACTTTTCCAGGCTAATATCTCCTCATTTCTTCCTGTGAACCCCATAGTCCAACCACTCTGAATTCTCTGTGGTCACAATCCTCAACGCTTTTATCTACCTTTTGCTTGTACACATGCTGTTCCCCTTGCATTAAATACCCTTCCTCCTCTTCTTTGCCTTGCAAACTCCTGCCCATCTTCAAGACCTAACTCAAGACCACACTTCCTCTGCCACATCCTTCTGGGTGCCCGTACACCACACTGGGCACACTTTCATCTGTGCGCCAGGAGTACTCCCTTCAGACAGCCTATGGAATTTGGCCACAAGTATATTGATTTCCATGTCTTCCTCCAGTAGATTGTAAACTCCTTGAAGTCATAAACTATCTAATTCTCTTTACCCACAGTGCAAACATACAGTGTTAGGTACTTAATAACTGCTTTTGTTGTCTTCGTTGAATTTTAAATGAAGAAGCTAATCCAGTGCTTCTCAAACACTAATGTGCATTCGAATCACCTGGAGATCTTGTTAAAATTCAGATTCTGATTCAGTCTGAGGTGGGGTCTGGGATTCTACCTTTCTAACAAGCTCCCAGTTGATGCCGGTGCTGCCGGCTCCTGAAACTAATTCAGAGTGTTTTCGCACAAGTGGAGTAAAGGTAAAGGTCCAGTGAGAGTGTGGGAGTGGGGCAGTTACGGTGACAGTCACTTGGTATGAGCACTAGAAAATCATGTAGGATGAGATGCTTAAATCACAGAATCAAGCAGACCGCTGTGGAAGATGGTTGACAGGACTGGTATGATCTAGTTCTAGGACTTAAACTGTTTTCAAAAAGGAAAGGCTTTCCAGTCCTGGCAGCTGTGTCGGGACCACAGCAAAGGATGCATTCCATGGAGATGGCGGGGATGGGAGGTGGGGTCAGAAGTCGGGTTTGGGGGCTCACAAGAAGGGTCTGCGGCCTCCTGTGTTTATTCCTGGTGAATGGCACATCTACCAGAGGGGGACGGAATGGAAAAGCTGCATTGTAAGAGAAGGGAGGCCCCTGAAGAGAGGGGAGGTTTAGCACCTTGACAAGGGATTATTTCCTGATCATAAGTTGATGGATTCAAAGTATGAAGATCTTCTTTCTTAAAATCATAGATGACAACAGAAGTAGCATTTAGTAAGCATTCTCTTCCCACATAGAGTCTCACAGGTCTGATAATGCTAAAGAGAAGTTCAGTAAACCTAATTTCTTTTAAGTACTATCGTACAGAAGTAATATGTGCTTTTGTAACATATGAAAAAAGACAAAAATATTTAAATCTCCACCACCAGTCCCCTTCCCCCACAATGAAGTAATTGATTTTTACAGCTTGATGTGTACTCTTCTAAGCATTTATCCATGCAAATTTATGTACACGTAGACAGGATTTTTTCAAATTCCATAATAGCATTTTCCATGCATACTATTCTGCAGATTGTTTTTCTCACTTAGGAATGTTGTAAACATCCCTCCAGGTCAGTGGATAGAGCTCTTATTTTTTCCTAGTCATTTTTAAATAGCTGTGTATAAATATAGATGTCCTGTAATTTGTTCTGCACAATTTGGTAATCTAAAATTTTTGCCACTACAACCAATATGACACACACAAAAAGATCCTACTGTTACCAGCACCTCCGTAACACAACTCTATGATTTCAGCCAACTGTATGTATACAGGCAACTTTTATATCAAGGACATCTTTCAATGAGGCAAAGCAGTAGCTAGGCCTGCACTAATATAGTAGCCACTAGTCACATTTAGCAATTTAAATTTAAATTTGCTAAAATTAAATCAAATTAAAAATTCTCTTCCTCAGTCACATCAGCCTCCTTTCAGCTGCTCAGCGGCCACATGTGAGTAGTGGCTACCCTATTGGATAGTAAAGAACAGACCATTTCCATCCTCACAGAAAGCTCCATTGGACAGCCTGGACTAGATGCTGTAATGCCACATCATAAAGAAGAACGTGATTTTTCAGTGGGTTAGCATTTTAATGAGAGCACATTTCTTAAAGTACAAACTTTGTGTCTTAATTGGTTGCCCCTGCAGTTACTTCAATGAGAATCAATACCCAGATGAAGCCAAGAGAGAAGAAATTGCAAATGCTTGCAATGCAGTTATACAGAAGCCAGGTAAGGCGGCAGCTGCCACTTAACTCAGCGGTGGAGCTCTTGGCCTCACGTCATCATCTGGGACAAGAATCTTCTTTTACTCATTGCAACTGAGAGCCCTAGGTTCCATTCCCACCACCCTCCTGTGCAGTCACTGCCCTGTCCTGTTTGGGTGGTACTTCTCGGGGATGTAGTTCTGGTGGTCCAGATCAGGTGTTCACATGGAAGGTTGCAAGAGAGTATCCCTGCTTAAGATAGGAGGCCTAGAAATGATAAAGACTAGATAGATGTCTTTAAAAATAGAGCATAACTATATCAATTCCAAAATAATTTTAAAGTTTGGAATATTTAAGCAAGTCTTGTAAATGAAAAGATGTATGTATGTATGTATGTATTTTGCCAGTGTTATATAATTCTGTATTCCTGTTTGAAGAATGAATTCTTATTAAAATTGGCTTGTTAATCTTTCCTGCATTGGGATGAGTTCTGCATCGTTAGGAAAAACTTAGGGTAGTTCCATTCTAAAGTCCTGTTGTTCCCGTGCAAGTCAATGGAGCCACTTAAAGACACAAGACTTTTTTTCCATGTGTTAAAATGTTATTCCACATTTTATGGTTTTTGTTACCAGAAACTGTTCTCAGTTAAGATGATCAATTGATCTTCATTTGGCCAGTTAATTTGAATGGCCTAAAGGCTATAGATACAAAAGTGTCAATATTTTATCATAATTAAACTGTAATTTATTCTCCCTTACCCGGAAGCCTGACTTCTAGCAATCTAGACCCTACAGACACATCTCCAGTGACACCTATACCCTAACCTCACACCAGCCACAGTCCCACCCCAGAAGCTGTGCAGGAACTCAGAGCCTTCCTGGAAAACACTTCACCCTGTGTCATCAACACCTTAACCTTTTTTCTGGCTTCTCCACCCACTGTGGATTAAAAGCTTAGTAGACAGAAAAGGACAGGGGAGGAGGAAAAGGTACAGGTGGACCCTTGTTTGCAGGCATGGTGTTAATCTGTAAGAATTCACATTTGACAGCAAAGAAGGTAATAAATTTAAAATGCAACCTGAATTGTGCTATGTGTTCTAGTATAGTTATAATAATGGATGGTCAGAGTCAAGAAAACATGGACAATAATTATTCTTCTGTCTTAAGACAGCAGGAAACTAGTTTATATAAGGCTTTAAAGATTTAAGTAAACTTCAACTACCTGGAAACTTGATGAAGAGTAACACACTCATCTACAATGATGCTAATTGAATGAAGCCTCCATGTGCTATCATCTGACCTTTGAACCCTAGAGTTGAATTTGTGGAATTTATTAATTTTGTATTTAGTATTGAAATTTCTTTAGTATTGTGTGGTTTTCTGAAATATTTTGTTATTAGTTGCTATTTCTGTATTTAGTGTTTATTCATTCAGTAATAATTTAAGTGCATACATACTACTAAAAAAAAAATCCCCCTGTATCTGTTGTTCTGGCAATAAATGCAATCAAAAGAACTTTTCAAAAAGTATTATTCCTTAAAACTAGTCTCAGATGCAGACTATCTGAATTTTATTGCATGCATTCACAGGCAAAAAACTGTCAGATCTGGAACGAGTTACCTCCCTGAAAGTATATAATTGGTTTGCTAACAGACGGAAGGAGATCAAGAGGAGAGCCAATATTGGTAATGTATCAGAGAGGCTGCTTTCTTTTTTGAAGCAGTCCTAGACATCAGTTTTTGGTTTTTGGTTTTTGGTTTTTTTTTGAAAGTACCTGCAGTTTAGAACTGCAGGTCTTAACAATCCTTACTTTTAAGCCTAACAAGAATTGTCCTTATGTTTTTCTTTGTGTTTTTAAGAATTAGTATTTCTTGCAGTATTTGTATTATACTAATAATGGCATTGTTCTTAATGTTCTAGAATCTAGAATTAGACCTGGCCCCTGACCAATTACTCCTGTGCCTCATAGTAAAGATGCTTGTTAAGGTCTTGAGAGAGTGAGTGAGACCCTGAGCTTCTTTGTTGTTACTGGGCTGTGACTTAGGTATTAAGAAATGTACGATTAATAGAACTGGAATGAAAGAGTCTTAATAGGGAACATAGCAAAACACAGATTTTTTATTTTGTTTGTTTATTTATTTATTTATTTACTTACTTATTTATTTATTTTCAATATATGAAGTTTATTGTCAAATTGGTTTCCATACAACACCCAGTGCTCATCCCAAAAGGTGCCCTCCTCAATACCCATCACCCACCCTCCTCTCCCTCCTACCCCCATCAACCCTCAGCTTGTTCTCAGTTTTTAAGAGTCTCTTATGCTTTGGCTCTCTCCCACTCTAACCTCTTTTTTTTTTTTTCCTTCCCCTCCCCCATGGGTTTCTGTTAAGCAAAACACAGATTTTTAAGAAGAACATTTCAGAAACATGAATTAATGAGATTGGGGTGGGGGGTTGGTTTTCAGCTTCTAAAATTGTATTTCAATTCTAAACTTACTCCCCATCAATACAATTCTCAAACACTTTACAGAACCCCAAGACAGGAGGGCTGTTTAATTAGTTGGTAAGTATTTATGAAGCACGTATGTAACAGTCAACCACTCAGATGTGGCATGTGAGGCAGCAGGGGCTCCAGAACGACCACTGTGTTCCTCTCCTGGCCTGTGTGCAGCTGAATTCTACCTGTCTGCAATTTAAAAGAATCAAAATGTAGAGGAATCTAGGTTCTTGTTTAATTACATTCTGATTTCCTCAGCACAAAGATAAATTCAGTGTTTTGGCTATTACAATAATGTAACAGATAATTTAGGGATCTATTTGCTTTTTTCGAAGAAGCAGCAATCCTGGAGAGTCATGGGATAGATGTACAGAGTCCAGGAGGCCATTCCAACAGTGATGACGTTGACGGAAATGACTACTCAGAGCAGGTGAGCAGCTGAGCAGAGGTTCTTGGTTACAGAGTGGGTGGGATAGTATGACAACTCAATTCTGTGGGTGTGTTTTGTACGGGGTGGGAGAGAGGAGACAATCTAATGTCCCTCCACTCTGCTCATGTGTGTAGTTAGATTTTCATGTAATTTGAAAGGAATGTGGTATAAGATTCAGTTGTCCTGTAAAATTTGTAAGAAACTGTTATTCACCCACATGGATTTATTGTCATACAACAGGATACTTGGCAAGTACGCAATGGGGAGGAGGAGGAGGGAAGAAGTTCAGAGGGAGGCAGAGAAGCAGAGAAGGTAGAAGAAGAGAGGAGGATCTGATCCAAACAAGCAAGTTACACCATCCACCACACACACACTCAATGTTTGAGAATACTAAGGGCTACTGGGTAGCTATACTCCATGCCTAAACCTGTACCAATGCAGCACACAGTGGAAGGTCCCGCCCACCACGGCCCCATTGCAGTGAGAACCCTCATGCCCGGATGAGTGGTTCTTTCAGAGTCTCTGGCACATTGACACACACATCCTCTCATAAATGCATGTCTTCTCACCTCACCCTGACTTAGTTTTCATTGCTTGGGGGAAAAATATATATTTAATTGTAGCCACTGGATGGAATAATTCAGTAACTAAGAATGTGGGAATTTTCCCCCCACATACCTGTTGACAGATTTCATTAAAATTTTCATAGGTTTTAAAATTCGTTTCTGTTTAGAATATGAAAAAAATGTATGATGTCTTCTGGACCACAGCAGGAGAATGTTTGCTGTTTCCTGTAGTATATATATATATATCTCTTCCTCGCCCCTCAGTCAGTTCTGAAATAATAGCCCACTTACGTTCTTCCTTCTGCCATCCATTTTGCAGCCTCTGTTTACCAGCTTGAGCGCAGACACTGCAGGAATGCACGAACTTTACACGAGCCCCTTTTAAACTCTACAGTCCACTTTGTGGAAATGAGAATGAAACAGTGAGGCCCATAATTCCCAGGGGTTACCTTTTTTCTTTGTACACTCCCAAATCATAGCTCCACATTTTACTGAAGAAAATATCTGTCTTTCTAATCAGAAACATTCCTGTTATTTTTCAGTCTACTAATGTAGATGGATCACTCCCCGTTTTTTTTTTCCAGATGCCCTAAGGGCAGCACATCCCATGATTCCCTCCCTCCCCACCCCACCCCCCAACCCACCAGGATCTTACCCTTTCCCAAGCTTTTTGATGCGAGAGTTCCCCTGAAGGCATGACAGGTGAGAAACTTATCCCTTATTTGTAACACCATCTTCTGGTGCCTGACAAACATCCTGCGGTGCCAGTTTCCTTCACAGCTTTCACACTGAGTTGTGCACGGAGGGAGAGCTTCCCGCTCCCCCTAAATATGACACCTGCCGCTTCCCTGGTGTCTTCCTGCAGGAGAGCACCACACGTTTTCACCCATAGCCATTGCTGGCAGTTATACTTTTGTCCTGTTGTAATCGAGAGTTTTTTGGGTCTTTTGTTCTTTTGTGAAAATGCATTTTTATCCATAAGATGTTGGTGTCTGTAGTTTAGTCTAGTTTTCTCAGCTCAGTAGAAAGATACCATGAGCTCTGATAAACTGTACGAGTACTAGTCCAGAATTCAATAGCTCACTAGTATGGCCTTCAGTGACTAGTGCTATGTTTGTTGCAAACCTAGAATGATCAGGTTTGATTATCATCACCAGCAATCTTTCTGATAGAAGGAAAAAATTCTCAGCAAGAAAAAAACATTTTGGTGCTTTTTATTTGTTGAATCCTGGAAATGTCAACTGGAAGTCTGGACCTATTTCCATTCAGTGTCTACTTAAATACATTTCACCTCTACTCTGTCACGAGCCCCTCACCCACTGTGTCCTCCCACAAATGTTCTGCCTCCCTTGCCCTCAGCATGCCTTTCTGTGAGTTGGAGAATTTTACCAATCCACTAATAACATTTGTTTCTTATTTCTGCATGTCTAGGATGACAGCACTAGCCATAGTGACCACCAAGACCCCATCTCATTAGCTGTGGAAATGGCAGCAGTCAACCACACTATCTTGGCCTTGGCCCGACAAGGAGCCAACGAAATCAAGACAGAGGCCCTGGATGACGACTGATCAGGGAGGGTTGAACATGAGAAGTTAACTTAGTTTAGACGTAGCACCTTAGCAGACTTTCCTCGGTCCTTAACATGTGTTCTTACAGTATAACTTGCAGTTTCTTGTATGTCAGTTAGCCCTTAGGGTCTTGTTCTGTGAAGATGGCATGGTGCCCTCAGCCTTTGCATATACTCTCTCAGTATTAATTCCCAGTAAATAATAACCAACCAACCAACCAACCAACCAAACTTCCCTCTCCCAGCCCCCGAGGCTAGAAAATCTTGCTGCTCTGTCTTAGCATTCCAAGAAAGTGCTTCCAGGTATTTAGATAGCCCTCAGTTCTCAAATAATAGGCTACGTGTAAAACCTTGGGTACCTTTAGATTCCTGTAACACTAGTCTGTACCCTTTTCCTTCCCCAAGACTGATAGGATGCAAGCTGAGGTAGTGTGGCCCAGGATTGACAGACACCATTTGGGGAGTATCTGCAGAGTAAAAGGAACACTAGAATTCCCACTCAGCGTGGGAATAATTGATTTCCAGCTGCAATAAGCCGTGCCTCATAATAGTCACACTGTGGCTAGATTATACTTCTTTGGGTGCTGTGGAAAAATGTGGAATGTCCATGGAAAAACTTTATCTCAGATTTTGGTTGATGTTAACATGCCTGACACAGACATCCTTTCCTCTCACAAGCTGTGTGACTTAGTAGATAAAATACTGCCTTCTGCCTTTGGGACCATGATTCAAACACACAAAAAAACAAAAGTCATTTAAAAAAACAAAACAAAACAAAACAAACCCAGCTTGAGAGCATTGGAAAAAAAACAAAACAAAACAAAACAAAAAACATGAGCTGAATGTCTAATGGATGTTAAGTCCAGTTCTCAGAACCACTGTACGTTACGCGGCACAGGTATGTGCCTGCCTGCAAAAGTGCTGGAGGTCATCATGGACGCTGCTTTGCCTCCTGTTTGTGTCCCCTTTCCCTGCTACCAAAAAAAAGTCTTTCAAGGATGGAGCTAAGGTCACAAATGAGTGAATGAACTTCCAGTCTTTGTATCCATTAACTGAAGCCCCCTCAATATGAGAGGTTGATAGAGGACTTTATGGTGGGATTATGCTGACTGACTATCACAATTGCAAATACTTTCCTAAAAAGGAGCAGAAAAAAGCAGGGGACAATTGCCACTTGCGTGGTGTGTCTTCAAGATACAACGTGATGTGACTGCTTTGGTGTTCTCTTTACTCTGTCCTTGTAGAGGTGTGAAAAGCTATATTGCTACAGGCAATTTATTTAATAATTGGAAGCCATATTGATAATGGATGTGGTAATATTTGTAAAGTTTAATCTACTTTAAGCGGCAGTAACTAATGGAATTTTTTTCCTTGATCACATATGTAGCACTTTTGTTACTTTTTAAAGATATTTATATTTGATAAATCTTTTTTTCATTTTGAGAACTCAAAATACCAAACAGTGAACTTGCGTTATAAAGTCACCCTGTGATCACCTTGTCATCTAGTAGCAAAATGATGAACTATTCATGCATCAAAGAAAATTACATCTGCTGGCCTTGTATGAAAATGATCTCTTGGCATCCCGATTAAATGACACACTGTCACTGTGGGGAAGAGGAAACAGCCTTCAATGTAGCGGCGTAGGGTGCGTCTGAGGGAGGCATGACTGCTGTGTATTTTCTGCCTCGTTCCATCTCCTTTCTGCGCACAGTGGAGCCTTGTTTAAAGGGGGATTTGGGGCTGGCTGTTAACTGTCTTTTCGTCCATTATCTAAGAACAATTTCTAAGATGGAAGGAAGGCGCCATTTCCTTACCTCTTCACCTCCATGCCCCCACCAGATGTATTCAACCTAAAACCATTGAGAAGAGAGTGAGACTGACCTTCTTTGTTTTTCCCTTTCTCATTAGTAGATATTAAATACCCACCAGTTTTTAGCTGGTCTGACTCCATTTAAGGCGTATGCTGACAAGGTCTTCTCCCTGTCTGTTCATCCTGCCTACGCCAGTGTGCGGAAGCCTTTAGAGGGCATGAAAATGCCACCTTATATGGGTCTGTGACTTTAAAGAGCTAAGGGCAGGGACTGGGCCTGCTCTTGTCTGTGGATTTCAGGCAGAAAATGTATATACTTCTTCCAGCTTCCAAGAATTGGAGTAAAATGGGGTAGTCTTTTCTGTTTTACTGTATTACTTGAACCAACAGATTCAAGAGTAGCATTTGTTATTCTCAGGAATGATCCCCCTGCTCATTTTCTTTCTTGGTGTGTTTGAGTTTTTATTTCAATTAGGAGATTGTTATCTTTCTTTCCTTTTATATTACTTAGAAAAAAAAATGTAATGTATTGTATCTTCCCATTCCGGTGAAATTTTGTCTGCTTATTCTCAGTTGAATCAGAAAGAAAAGAGAGGAAAATATACTGTCTGACAAGCCACATCCATGATTTATTGTAAGGAGATTATTATAATTGATAGCTTCTTTATGATGGGATTGCTAGTATCATTTGTTCTTGCTGGTCTTTTTAAAGAAACAGACTCAAACTGTTAAGACAGCTGCAGTTTCTAAAGAAATACAGTGATTGCCAGAGAAGAGCTAAAAGGTTTCATTGTTTTAAGGCCTTAAGGAAGGAGAAAAGCTTCAGAGAAAAAAGGGGAGTCAGTATCCATGAAAGCATTAGCAGGCCCTATCTGGCAACCTGGAAAAAGTAAGAGCACATGTCTACCAATGCAGGATAGCCTCATACTGGGTTCAGGAAGAAGGAATCTTTCATCCAGAATTCTTCTTTTAATTGAAGAAGACTGCTGGCCTGCTCTTAAGACCCGCTGCCTTACATATAACTTTTGCTTTTTCACCGAGAGCAAAAATACAGTTCTTTGGGGCCTAGATTTAAATCTGCCATTGTTTTTTTGTTTTTGTTTTTGTTTTGTTTTTGTCCCTGGGTTCAATTCTGCTGTCTTGTCCAGTCTACCTTAGTTCTCATAATGGCACACAGAGTTGTCACTGTCTTAATTTGTAGTATCTTTGGATGGTGAATTTTTTTCTTAAAAAACCCTAAATTCCTGTCTTACTGAAGGGAAAAGAGCCAGACTCAAAAAAAAAAAAGAAAAAGAAAAAGAAAAAAAAATCCCATTATGTACTTTTGGGTTGATCTACCCCTCTTTTCTTACTCCATCCTGTACATCCCTCAGGCCCCAGAGGACTGTTTCAGGACTGCTCTTCCCTAGTGAAGAAGACTAAATAAAAGGGTGGGGTGGAAACCTTGTCAGCAGTTCTTATAGGAACTTGTCTGTTATTTTTTGAAAGACACTTTCATTGAATTACTATAGTCACATGGGTAAACTTCCTACTCTTCTTACAACACAGCCTTACAAAGGGACCTTTTAAAGATGGACCATCTGAATGAGATTTCTGATTTGCTGTTGATAACCCTAATGTGGGGTGAAGGCCAGGGAGGGCAATACAGTACACTCTTAGCTGAGACCTTCTGGTGTCAGTCAGTACCAAATAGACACTTTGGTTTATTTCAGCAAAGCTTGTAATTGTTGAGTACCCCTTAGGGCATTTCTTCACAGTCTCAGTCCTTTAAGTGGTTGAAAAGTGCGGTTACCTTCCACCTACCTATGGGATCTATACAGTTCCCACACACTGTCTTTGGGTGGGCGCCCCCCCCCCCCCACATTCTCCTGTTCCTTCCCAGGAAGAAAGTTCCTGGAACAGGAAGACCCCTTTAAGGTACCTTTCACTGTAGCTCAGTAGAGGTGACCACCTAAAAAGATACGGGTGAGGAAGCAGCTGCTCATCAACAGTGAAGTATGCAAATCCAGTACTGTGGTTCCTGGTAGATTTTCGATGGCACGCAGTCCAGTAACCGACAGTACCGCTGTTGGGGCCAGATATCCACATATATTTTTACCTCAAAGGGGACAACTCATGAAGAGCTCGCTCAAACACTCATTTCAGTTCTTTACAAACTTCCCTCCTGGACTCTAGCCATCAAGCACCAAGTGTAAATAGACTTATTTCATCAGGAATCTCCAGTCACATTCTCTCCCTCTGTGAACAGCTCCCCTTCCATTTGCCTCTGGGCTCCAATACTAAGGGCCTCATCTTGAGCAGACATCTTTGCTGGGATTTTTATCTTCCACAGAAGGCAGAGCATGTGGGTGTGGTCCATCTCTTCACACAAACACTCCTTTCTGTCTTGCAGGCCATCTTTGTGACCAGCTACGTATTCCACTGACCAGCTACATTATCTCTGCCCATAACAGTGGAAATAATCCCTTTTTCACACACAGTCCTCCTACCCATCCTAAAAATGTGAACTTCAAGTCCTTACTCTCTTGGTCCTAAGAAGGGTTTGGGTAGAAGCAGTCTTCCCATGTAACTTGTAGCTCTGCCTTTTAAAATTGCTTTTTGTCTTTTTTTTGTTCAGAGAACAACCAGAGTATTTTTCCCCAATAAGTCTCAACAGATTCTTAGGCAATAATTTTTCTTGTTATTGATGATCTTGTGCTCAGTAGCACTCTACACTGAATAGTCCTGACCCTTCACGTTGTGCGTTGGTTTTCTGTGTTAATCTCTGTCCGTGATTTAAATCTTAGGTCAGAGTGGTGATAGATTTTGTCATTTTGTTGTTGTGATTATTAGTAATGTTTTACTACTGTATTCACTGGGGCTGCATTGAGACCAGCCAAATCCATTTATAGCTTTACTGAGCCGGTTTTGTTTGTCAAGATTTCCCAAGTGAAAGTTGGGCGCACTGACCAGCTGCTGGCTGACAGCGTCTTTCTGGAGCATAGGGATGGGGTGGGGGATGCACTGGGGAAGGGGTGGGAATTACACATTTAAAACATTCCTTTTTGTGTGCTCTCTAAATAGCAAGGATGTTTACTCAGGATTCGGGTATCAGTTGTCAGCCATGTTGAATTTGGCTAACTGAGCTGCCTGCCCGAAAACCTTCTTCCTGTTTCTTAATTTCCAGACTAATTTACATTACTTCAGTAATACCTAAGTTTTCCAGTTTGAAGGTATTGTACCATAATGAGAACACAAGGTTTTCCCAGGGAGGCAACTATGAATGGCCACGTTATCTTGTAAGGATTTCCCTAGTGGTAGCGTATTGTCACAGTAGAGGCCCTTTCTTTTTCAGTACCGTGCTCTCCTTCATCACATGCTCTTCTCTTCAAAAGATGACTATCACCTAAGAGGAAAGCTTTCTTTACCCCTCTAAGGAGAACTACCATACTGAGATGGTGGGAAAGACTTTTTCAATACATCGACCCCACAAGTTCCTTTTCCAGTCACAAAAATTCCTCTTATAAACAGGTTATGTTCAGAAAGGCTGTTCTTCAGTCTCTTTACTTACAAGCTAAAAGTGATAAGCGACTGCTTTTGTCATCTTAAAGGACCAACGGTTGACTCACTTATCTCTGAAGTGCAACTCTGTTCCTATCTATGGACATTCGAAAGCTGGAAGTCTTGGTGGAGATGAAAAGTAGCAGCAAAGAGAAAGCTAACGATGTGAGAAATCCAGTTTCCTATAACATTAGTTTTCTTTAGTAATTAAAAGGGGAGTACGTAGGGTGGAGAAGGGAGGGGAAATCTGCTTGCACCAAAAGATCTTGCACCCCGTGCTTATCGTCACCCAGGGACCTTGAGGGTGTAGTAGATGCTGTGGGTAACCATTGTGCAGAACCCTGGACTTCTGTTTTATCACGCTTCATAGGATGCTTGGGGCCAAGCATTGCGCAGAACTAAATCTAACTGATTCAAGTCAAGTCTAACTTCTGGCCGTCAGCCACCCATGTTTCACGCCCGTTATCTTGTTAGCCCGTGCAGCGCCCTGACAGCAAACAGGGATGCATCTGCAGGAGGCTCTGCCTTTCAGTCCTGACACCTTTTTTGCTTGACAAGTTTGGGAATTGATTTGCCCATCTGGATAGCATGACCGTGCCTTCCATGGGTGTCTGAGCCCCAAAGTGCAGTGGTGTGGGG
Organism: Panthera leo; assembly: GCF_018350215.1. Classification (NCBI taxonomy): domain Eukaryota; kingdom Metazoa; phylum Chordata; class Mammalia; order Carnivora; family Felidae; genus Panthera; species Panthera leo. Next base: position 50,428,848 of record NC_056682.1, read on the forward strand.
GCAGCTGTCGAGTGTGCCCTGTCACTATGACTGCCACACGCTGACCTGAGCAGGGCGTGTGTGCCTGGCTCAGACATCTTGGGATGCCGCTCCCTTAACTCCATTTTCATTTTCTCTTTTAATAAAAGTGGCTCTATACAGCCATAATTAACTCTCAAATTCACATTGGTGTGCTGTGATCAAATGAAGGTTTGCCTGAATCCTTTCAAATTGTAACCATGGTAATTGAGGGGGGTGGCACAGAATGAATATATAAAAATATAACGACAATTGTTCTGAATGACTGAGTGTCCTCCTGACATGTAATTAGCTGTTTTAGCAAGATGTAGATTGGCATGGTCATAATTAAAAGGATTTCTGTCCTTTATGCGATTGGAAATGGCAGATCTCCCATTCCCTGTTCCCTTTTAGCACTGATGCTCCCAAGAACATTTGGAACAGCAGCTCAGTAAACTAAAATAATGACATGGTGTTCGTGTCCTCTCCCTTTAGTGAAAGAGAAGGATTTGGAGTTATTTCAACTTCAAAATGGAAGCCTTCGCTGTTGCTCCCCACTTGACTTCTATATCATTTGAAACCTCTGTCTCACATCGAGTTTTGACTAGCTCCACCTTTGGCAGAAACTTTAGTCAGAACCCCAAACTGAGTCAGTCCCTGACAAGCCCTTCATGACTGCCCCACTTGCTGGCCAGCTAAGCACATCATGTGGCCTCACTTGAGGACATTTACTGTCTAACAAGCTTCCTGGGATTTTGATTTTCTCCTTGGTTACTTGATATTTCCATTGTCACCATTAGAAAGTATCAAATGGGAGTGTACACGTGAGTTAAATAGCGTTTTCCTCACTGAATCATAGGATCTTTGACAGACATGATACAAACAGATGTAAACACATGAGCTTTTAACAACTATGTGGCATAAATGGAGTCCTGATACTTACAGTGTCCTGTAGTTAATGTATATGCATGAGTGTCACCCAGATTTCCCCACATTGCTCTTACAGGGCAAAACCAGGTTCCTTATGTCAGCAGACTTTTGTTATCCTAGTTTTCCCCATTGCTCTGCTGAGTCAGTGGGATTGTCTCCCCAGCCCACCCAGGTGCATGTTTTCTCTCCCTTTCACTTTGCTTGCTTTCTCTTCATCACTTTGTCCCCCTGAGCATCGTGTGGACTTGACACCTTACACCGCCTGCCCAGGATGTCTGCTGTTCTCCCGCCGAGGCCTCCCACTGGAGGGGAGCTGCTGTGTCGCCAGCTAGCTTTTCTCTAGAATATGCTTTGGTTTTTTCCATCACTTGCAGAAGTCTTCATTCAGTTCTATGATCAAGTGAGCCTCTGCACGAATACCAGCACCCAGCATAGTGCCAAGCAGCCTCTCACAAGCTGCTTCGTTTCCGTGGGGCTCCTAGCTGTGCCCGTGAGTCTGGGCCACGAGCGCCTTCTTCCTTCAAGCCTGGACACTCCGGGATTGCTTAGTAACCACTGAGAAAATGCCACTCTTGCTTTTGTTCGTATTTTGCTGCTTACCCTCATACAAACCTTTTCCCCCGTCTCCACATATCAGAAGGGATCCTAACCAAGTGCTAGTTATACTTCATTTTGATGAAAATGCTGAGGCAGACTGCTTCTCTATAACTGTTCTCTCCCCGTCCACAAACAGAATTTGGGAAAAGGTTCTGCCTTGAGGTCTTTTATTCTTGTTCTCCTCAAAAATACCTCCAAAATGTGTAGTCATTGGGCCAGATCAGGAAAAATGCCATTAAAAGTTCTTACACGGTGCTTCTCTTCCTATAGGATCTAAAAGTGACTTTCATCCCCACCCCCATGCGCCTACTTTCAAGATACATGTGCTAGTGTGGAGACTTCCCTGTGGGGTCCTATCAGTCTTCTGACAGTTGGAATGATTGTGGATTTATGGCCACAAAGAGCAGAGTACCCCATCCGTTATTTTCCCAGCTGCTGAAAGATCACCATCTCCATTACAGTTGAGAAGCTGTTTTAAGATTAGAAATTCTGAGAACTCACTGGAGTATGATTCCGATTGCTGAGACAGGCATTCAAACAGCCAGCACAACGTTCTGATTATCTGCTTATATTCAAACAAAATAGAATTATCACTGCAGTTAAAACCTAACACAATCTGCTCTTTTAGGGATCAAAGTATTCGATGTGCCACTTAAGGAATGGTGCTACTAAAAAAGAACTGGAGTTGGCAAGACATTTCCCTCCCCAGTTGTTTCCACGGGCCATTTTGGTGATTCCAAAAACCCTACACCTTATAATGCCATTACCACCAGCAGCCCCCACTAAAAAGAAAAAAGCAAAAAAGAAAGCCAACTCACCCAAATCCCTGAAAGCATGGGTAGTACTTACCCATGAAATAGTATTTTTTTTGGAAGAAAACACCAGAAGTTACTCTTACAAGAGACCAGAGTAAAGAAAGATGTCATTCTAAATCATAATGCAACAAGAGACAAACATTCAGACCTCCTGAGCATTCAGAGCTCATGATCATAGCAGCTGACATTTATTGAGCATGTACTATGCGCCAGGCACTGTGCTGAGTGTTCTTACTGTCTTGTTTATTCTTGAAGATTCGCAGACCCTACACTGAGCAGCATCACCTTAATGGAGTCGAGGAAAATATCCAGTTGCTTCTTTCACGTTAGTAGATGTTATTTGGAGAACAGGTTGCAGGGTCTGCCTGGCATTGCTCTGAGTGAAATCAATGCACTTAACCTATTTTGTTCTCTCACAAGACAATGCTGGATAATCCCCACTAGCACACTGTCACATTGCTATCCTCTGTCTGTGCACTTCATTCCCCCTGACACTGAACTAGTGTTACTTTGATGATCTAGACATTAGAGCATCCCTTCCCCTTGGCCTTTCTCCGTGGTTAGTGATAGTGACAGAAACGCAGTGAACTCAGTGAGGCTCAGCAACAGTGATGTGAAACCTGTTTCAAACATCCTGTCTCTAGAAGGCAAATGTGAGGTCCTGCCTTTTGGGGGCAGGAGGAGAAACAGAATGGCTGTCTCATCATCTGCGTTTTGAGGAGAAGTAGAATTTACTAGCACTCCTTGGGTGTAGTTGCAGTTAGTTGAGGCAGAGAGTGCACTTCCTGTTTTCCCTCTGTTTAGCTCTTCAAGCATTTTCTTAGTGCCTGTTACTGTTAGGCATCCTGCTTCTGCACAGAAGTGTTTAGCTAAGCCGTTGCAGCTCGTTCTGCTGTCCCATCATAGACACGAGAGACAGTGGGGCTGAGCCATTACTTTTGGAGATTCGGGGATTCTGGTATTAGTGTCTGCCCCACATGGAGACAGGTCCAGATTTGGGATCAGCATAGAACTGTCTAATGAACCACAGTCCAGCAAAGGGGCCAGCTGCCTAGGGATTCAGGTGGCAGCTCAGTGACCATTGTCAGGGGCCCGGGCTCCAAGCTGACCAGAGGACTGAACTAAAATTCCATGTTTCTCTCCCCCTCGCTTCTCCAGCTCTTTTCCTCTTGAAAGTAAGTTCCCAGGGGTTGTCACTCTCTTCTCATCCACTCCATCACGTCCTAGGCATCCTTGGAGCCCAAGAGAGTGGAAACCACCCCAGGAGGAAGGCCCCAGTTGGAGTGGCCCTGTGAGCAGATCTATCAGGTTGACTATTTGAGTTTGGTGGCTCTGTAATAGGTACCTTGTTTCATTCGCTGGCTAATGGGATTTTTGATTATCCCCCCCACCCCACACCAAAAAAAAAACCCAGCCTAATGTGAAGGGAACAAGGTATGTGTGCCTTCTGTTTAGCTGTTGGTCCAGATTTGGCATCTCTGGTGGCAGTTGGGTGCCACTGAAATTTTGGAATGGAGACATTAACTCCATGCTTGGAAAGAGCACGTGACTCTTACCAACCAGTATGGGTGGCAGAGATGAGTCACAAGATTTGTGTTGCCTTTATAACTTTTCCAGCTTCCCATCACTTCCAGGTCAAGTTGAAGTCTCCGTCTTGTTTTCTGGCTTCCTTTAAGCCCAGAAACCGCTCCCCTTTTGTTGCTTTACTGGAACTAAGAGCCCAGCGTAAACTTATGAGGGTCATTTTTCCACTTCATCATTCACTGAAGCTATTAAACTGGAAACAAAACGACATTAGTGCTATATTAATGTAAACAGCAGCCACTCTAGTGATATTACATTGAACTCTTTTGTTTTTATGCCAGATTCATGGGCGGGGGCAGGCAGCGCATACATTAGTAGAGTGGATTGAACAGAGGTGAGGGCTCAGCTGTGGGCTCCTTTCAAGAGCATTATTGTTAGTGATTTGCCTTGAAAACCACATTTCAATATGTTAAAGTCAGTGAGCCCCTTAATCCTGCATCTCTGAAAATGGGCACCACAAAACCAAAGTTCTTTGGGGGCAGGGGGAGTTCTCCCTTCAAGCGTCGGCATCTCTGGCAAGGCTTTTCTTCGTTGCTCACGGTTTCGCCGGAACACTTCTCTCGAAAGGGCCTCTTCTAGTAGTTTTTCTCACACGGGAAATAGCAAGCAAGCCTGTGCAGTCCTGTAGCCGTGAGTCTGGAGCAGACCGTCTACACACCCACTCTGCCCCGATCCGTTTGCTCTGGTCTGCAGAAACAGGGAAGAGCAGAGCTGCTGCTGGGCCCAGCCCCGGTGTTTCCATCTTCACCCAGGCTGCAAGGTGGGACATTGCCCCTGCCAGATGAGACCAAGAACATCATAGTTGCCTCCCCTGGAAGAGCCCACAGCCTTCTCTGATTCCCCATGGGCTCCCCTCCCTCCCTTCCACGGCCATAGTCACCAGTAGGTATGCAGTACCTTCCAAGGATACATTTCTAGTTCTGTTTTTTAAGTGCCTAAGCAAGTTACAGACCTCTGGAACCTGCCGGAGAGTCGGCCTGTGCCCTGCCCCCTCCTCTTCCCCTCCCTACACTTAGCCCTCAGGGGCGGGTGCAGATAGCTGCCCCTCTGCAGGGCCCCCAGCATTCTGCTGGCAGAACTACAAGGGCAAGCTCGTGGGCAGGGCGGCATTGGCACTGGCCCGTCAGGCTGGCTCCGTCACTCTGTCCTGCGCTGCTTTTTAAGGGTGTCTCTGTCAATGGGGTTACGGTCTTGGTTCATAGAGAATGTTAAGGAGCCTGCTTAGCAAAATCTACAGCTGTCGAGTGGGGAGATCGGGGAGAGCAAGACCGCCTCAGCGCAGAATTCGGTCTGTCTTTGTCCGCAGCTGGAAAGTGCATCCAGACCCAAGAGGGCAAAGAGTCAGATAATCATGGTTTAAAACACAATGATTCATTTGCCATCATTAATCACTGGAACCCTGGCTGCCTCTTCTTGTCCTCTCCCTAGATTTGAGGGATCAGGGTGTCTGCTCACAAGGGCTCAGAAAGGCCATCGTCGCTGGGGGTGAAGCAAGATCACAAGTGTGTCTTTGAAAATGAGTGTGAGATTATCTGTTTGCTTCTTTTTTAAAGTAATTTAAGTCTGACCTAAATTTGGGGCCTTTATTATGTGGTGGGTGTACGACGGATTATTTTGTGACTGCACTCTGTTCACATCACGGCACTAAGCAGCGCTCAGATGATTTGTTGGTGCATTAGAACGTTTTGCAAAATGGACAAATCCATACCAGGCACTTTATTTTCATTAATAATCCAGCGTTTTTGTTCAGACAATGTCATAACCCAAATGGTGGGCATTCACATTTAACAGGTATGGGCAAATTTGCCAGAGGAATTCTTTGGATTGGGAGAGAGAAGGGAGGCAGGTTGATGAAAGTGGTCAGACGGGAGAATCTTGAATCCGTGGTGGAAATGGAAGGGAGGCTTCTCTGGAGCGCGTCACCCCAACCCGGATCCGGGCAGTGCGCTGTTGCTCTGTTCTCCAGTTGCTCGTGTTTACGGGTTCTACGAGTGCTTGTCCGTTGTCCCAGTGAGCGTGCGCGGGAGCACTGCAGAGCAGGGACAGCAGTGCAGCGAGCGGCACCACAGCCCCCCTTTCTTCTCAGTTACCTGGACCCGAACACCCCGGCGCACAGAGTGCGGGGGACTGTTTTCTGTTGCGGAACCGTGTGCAGCTGTGTCTCCCTGTTCGCTGCGGGGGGGTGGGAACTAGCTGGCGCAGGTTGGAAAGTGGAAAGTGAGGTTGACAGTCGTAATCCGATCAGATACCATGGACCAGATGCCTTGGGACTGCCTGAAAGTCTTTAGCGTCCACCAAATACTCGAGTATCTGCGACGGGCTGTGTGGGGTCCCTGCCAGATGGCTTTGGGGCAGAGTGCCCTTCCCTGCCTTGGCCGTCGTGTGTCTTAGTCTTTGTGTTTCCCTCTGGCGTCTCCTGGTCTCTGTCCCCCATCCTGTGCACCATGTGTCCCTGAGGGGAGTTGCACCTGTGTCTGAGTCTGCTGTAAGGTGTTCAGTCTACCTCAAGGGGTCATCATGGTCAACTCTGTCCCATAGCAATCCTTCTGACATCGCCACACACACTGGAATGTATATCTGCCCCTGGCCCTGGCCCTGCCTTCCCTGTCAGTAACCTCCTGACCCCATCTTTCCTATAATCACCACAAACTCCTAGTGCAAATTGGATGCTGCTTTAAATGTGAAAACAATTGTTCAAAAGCTATAAAACCTGAATGAAAGCTAAAGCTGAATTTATAAGCCTTGTTGCATATGAGCCAAAAGTGCAAAAAGCTCTATATAATGAACTAACCTGCCACTCGTATAAATATAAATATATATAAATATATTAAAATCAGACTGTTCTACAAAATTGTGTATTTGTATTTTTGTGTACGTACAATTTTCTGCTAAGCAGAAGGAGGATGTAGTATAGGATGCTGTGAGAAGAGATTTGGTTTAATCCTATTTCTTTGTTACTTATTTTTGTTAACATCAGATGCCTGTCTTTGTCTTCTCTGTGTATGACACTGTTTGGAAAGCTGCAGTATCTCTCTTCCTTAGGTCCAGAGTCCGTTAGAGAATGAAATCTGGGGTTTAGAGAGTTGTCCAGGTCACCAAACACGGACAAGCAGAGACACAGCTTGGCCGTCTACTGCCCAGGAGCTGTTCGTGGTTCTGAGGCAGCAGCGAGGCAGGGCACAGCCTCTGGGAAGCAGAATCCCACTTCTAGAAGGCAAGTTCCAAAACACAAGATTGTAACAGGTCTCTCTCAGCAGAAGACTCTCCACCGGGTCCATCAGGAGGGGATGCAGGGCCTCTCTGAATGGAGGAACGGGACCTCTTATTTCTGGGCCAGAAGTTTGCCCAGAAGGTAGCAGGGGGCTCTGCCTGGCCGTAGTGCCCAGCTCACTAGCCGTCCCTGGGCTCTGTGTCCCTCTTCTGAGTAGTCGCTGCCTTTTCTCAGATCAGGTTACCAAAATGCCTCCCCTCTGCTGAGCTGCTGGCGCTTCATCACCCAGACCTCCAGCCCCAGTTCCCTGGAGCATCTCAGAACCCACTTTCCCGGTGCTAACACACAAGAGGGGGGTAAAGTGGCTGCCAGTAATGGCCAGAAACCAACTATCTGGGAGGCCAGGCTGGAAGACAAGCTCCGCGCACCCAGGGCAGTCGGCCCATCCGCTGGGAAGGCACCCGGCAGCCCTGGGCCCGGGCCCCGCCCCCCACCCACCTCTCAGCCCCACACAGTCCCTCGTGGCCTGAACCTTCTCTAGGGAGAGCGATACTGCACCTTCACCTGTGGGACTCATATTTATAACAATGTGTAATGACTGTAGCAAAAAGCCCTTGTTTCTAGATGTAAATGGTCAAAGAAACAAGTGCTCTATTGTATTGATTAAAATAGTTCAAATGAGTCCTGTATCATTGTATCTCCTATTCTGGATTAGTGCCTTTTGGACAGTAGACTGTTCTGTAATTAAAATGTAGTATACTGCTTTTTTGTACAGTTTTGTTTTAATAAAACTTTTTTTTAATTTGTGTTTATTTTAGTATTGTACCTATTAGAGAATAAAATGTATAACTGAACAAAGCCTGGCCGGGATTTCTTTGGGGGGGAATAACGATCGTTTGGGAAGCTCCCCAACACTAACGGGTGGCAGCCTTCCGTTTTGGACATCAGTCCCTTCGTGCTTTAAAAAGCAGTTGGCACGCCCAGAGGCCAAGGACACCTGGAAAGGGTTGAGGTGACAGACACTACGCGGTGGGGCAGGAATGCCTTCTGCTCTGGAAAGCCCCTGAACCTGCCCACCTCCTCCATGGGGCTCTCCTACCCCAGGAGAGGCCGCACCTTCCCCTCGCTCCCTTGCCCTGGCTGGGGGGGCACTCTCACATCGACCCCAGCCTCCTCCCTCCCTTCCCTGTCTTCCCACATCTCAGCACCCCTGGGGTCCTAGCAGCTTGTCCACGCTGACAAGCTCCACACACTTTCCCTCTCGGGCTCCAGGCCACGTCCCAAGCACCTGATTTTCTCAAAGAGCCGTCTTTCCGTTTGCAGTGAAAAATGAAAAGAAACGAAGCTGAAGCTTCATTGTTTTTCTTTAAAGACACCTATGGTTGGGGAAGATTCTTACCCGGGACTCAAGGACAGAGTGCCCAAGCCCCCTTGTCCCCCCACTCATCCCACAGCCTAGGATTGACTTGTTTTACCCCTCCTCAGAGAAAACCTAAGAAATAAATGGTTTCCTCTTAGGAAGGGCTATGCAAAATTTTAAGTTGCCCCAAACCCTAAGTCCCCAGGTGGAGGTAAGCAGGGGATGGGGGAGGGGATGCTGAGGACATTGTCTCCTCACGCTCCTCCTCTGGGCCAAAGCCTGCAAAGGAATACTGCAAACGCACCAGCCTAGAAGGAACGTCCTCAACCCCTAAAATCCTCCAGGGCCCCTCCCGCGAGCACCGTGCGCTCTGACCGTGGGGACTGGTCGGGATTGCCCATCCGCGCTGTTTGCTACACAAGGCCTGGTGCGGAAGAAGCACACAAATGTTCACCGAGTGACTCAGCGAGAGGACTAAACGTGACACAACCACTAGAGCTCGTTTTGGGGTCTGAGCAACCGTAACAACCCCACAGCCTCATGCTGTGGGAGTTCTCATGAGCTGCAGGAAAGTAGCAGCTTGGAAAATTGAGATTCATCCTAGGAGCTAGATCAATTCTACATTCAGACTTGCCTCAGAACAGGGCAGCTCCTGGCTGCCAAATTTCTGTCATAATTTGGCAGTACTTAGAGAACAACCCAGAGAACTTAGGAATATAAACCAGCCCTGCAAAGATATGCCCTGACTGGTTGGTGGCCACCTCCAGTCGGCCTTCCACCTGCAAGGACATGATCCATCAGAGGAGAGCCAAGTGATTTACTGATGCAGGGCCGCCGGGGAGCCCATTTGCCCGTGAAAACAGCACACCCAGCAGCCTTGCCCCTGCCTGGTGCTGGGCTCCCTGCAGGCAATCTCAGGAGACCTGGTCACCTCCCCAGGGAAGAGGGGCTGGGCCCAGCACCCCTAGTGCCCTTGCGAACCGTGCTGGGCCCCGGCCGGGAGGACGTCCTGAGGATGCTGGCCTCATGGGTACGAGCAGGAACCAACAAATAACACTGGGTTCCAAGCCTGCAGGGTGTGACCCAGCCCTGCCAGTGTCCACAAGCATCATCTCCTCCCCCAAACGCCTGTTGCAGAACCTTCAAGGGTCAAGCTGCTTGTGCAGCAGCGCAAGGAAGTCCTCAGCTCGCAGGTGTGGGGCTGATCACGTAGATCAAGGCGGACAGTGGAGCCGTTGCCTGAGAACTGGGACATCCTGCTCCAGAGAAGGGGACTGTCCCCCCACCACCACCAACCTCCTCCAGACCAGCTGTCTCCCAGTTAGCCCAGAAGCTCCAGTTACCCTAGTTCTAAGGCCATCAGAAAGTTTCTATTGGCTCTTGGCTCCTGTAAGAGGGTCTCGACCAAGGGGAGTAAGACTTGGCCACGGAACCTGTGGGGCCTGCCCGGTTCTTTAGTCCAAACCACAAGGGGTGCAGGGTTCTGGAGACGTGCACTCAGGGACCTGCGGCTTCCCTGAACCTCCCCGTCCTAGTCTCAGTCTTGAAGAGTCTTGGACCCGGGCCACCCCTTGCCCCATGGGACAGCCTGGAATGAGCTCAAACACCCCTGCCTCAGGGGTGGGGGGAGGGGAAAGCAACGAGACCAGCCTCGGACGTAGGCATGAAATCATCTGGTTTTATTTAGAGGCTGCTGGTCATACGACGGAAAGGCATATATGGTACAAAAGTACAGACCTTTAGTTCATTATATAATACAAATCATTAAGTCTTTACAATTCATTACAGAGTCTTTGGATTTTTTAAACTCCCACTTGATGTGCAGCAAATCAATATAGTCGCCCAATCAAAATAATTTCTTTATACGTGAACCTGTCGTATTTACAGAACTCCACACATGGAGAAGACCCTCCAAGACCCCCCACAAAATTAGTGTCAGCAGCCTGGCTGAAGGCACAATGGACTTCTCTGAGAGAAAGACACGTGTGGGGACGGTTGAGCCAGCGTTTTAGGCTGCAAGACAGGCTGCACCCACCATCCCCAGGGTAAAAAGGCACGACAGACAGGTGGCTGCCTTCTCAGGCACTCCCTGTCCCAGACGCAGGCCTACAAGGCCAACCTCAAGCAAGTGGAGCTAATCTCAGCCAGGAAAATAACTACCCTTGAACTTCTTGTGGGTTTCACATACAGGGAACGTTAAGTCAAGATGAGAAAATGTAAGGAAGTAATGAGGGATTTAAACACCGTTTAAGCCTTTCAAACTCTTCAAGGGTCCCATTCACAACTCAATGGAAGCTCAAATCTCTCACTAAACGCACAAGGCCCTTCGTGGCTGACCCCAGCCACATGCACTGGCCGTGCTCTCTCACTCTCCTGTGCCCTCTGGTCAGGCTGGGATTTTGGACAGCTGCCCCCTGCCGCCAACCCCCCACCCCCCCACCGCCACTGCAGTGCCCTGGGGGTGACGGCCAGTGGAGATTGTACATGTGCAGAAAGGGAGGCAGAAGCCCAGGAGGATCCCCGCCTGGTCTCTGACACATCCTGGTGCTGCCTGGGGCCGTTGGGGGTGGCCCCAGCATCCAGGTGGCCCATCCCCTCCTGCTGTCACACCCAATCCCAGAGCCTGGGACCTGCTGGAACCACATCTCAAATCTTAGTGCCGACACTTCATTTAAAACCAGGCCTATTAGTAAGGTGAGAACAGAAGGTGGGTGCGATGGAGCCCCTCCCTCCACCTCCCACGACCATGCCCCCGGCAAGACCGCACCTTTGGCCCAATAAACGCTGGGCCATAGGGACTGCCTGGGCTATGGCTTTAGTGAGCACGTCTTCCGCACGCCACTGCTTTTCTAGTAACAGGTTAACATGAGTGTGCACCGAGGAGCGAGAGTGAAGGCCGCAGACCAGAGCAGGGAGGCCTCCCTCAGACTCGCACTGCTTATCCCCTGGAGGAGGAGAGCTGCCCCGAGCTGCCCAGGAAGACAGCAGACTGCAACGGAGTGACGCCTGCACCCTGCTTAACCCAGCGACACCCGGACCTTGAAGGGACGCGCCGGTTGTGAAGCAAGAAGATAGGGAGGGTCGGGACTGCAAACCCTGTCCCTAGGACAAGCCACACAGGCCTCGTGGCTCTCAAGGTGCCTGTGGGGCCAGAGCTGAGTCAGGACAGCCAGACCAGCCTCTCCCGGTCCGGGGGCAGGCCCACTGTTGACTCTCCAGCCACAGTGGCAGCTCGCCAACGACACCAACGGGACAGACGTCTCCTCTCTCACACCCTGCAGGGCGGGGCCCAAAAAACGTGCTCCAAAGCAGGCGAGAGCTGCATACCAGACAGCAGCCACAGTAATGCCTTCCTCCCAAGACCAATGACGGCCCTCCCACCCCGTTGGCAGCCAGGCTGTTCCGGCAGGCCCTCTGCTCAGCTGCTCACACTGTCAGCTGCTTCTGCACAAGACCCAGGGGAAGCCACGGCTGGGGCAACGCTGCTCCCCTGGGAGGCAGACCTGCAAGGAACGGGGATGGGTGGTGGGGAATCTCAGGCAGAGGAAACTGGGAATGTTGGAAAAGCAGGCCCAGGGGACGGAGGGAGGCCATGCTGGCTGCAGAGGGGACCTTGGGAGAAAGAGAAGGTGGTCCCGAAACCTCCTTACACCCCAGGCTGGTCTCTTCCACGGCTCCTGCAAGCTCCAGCTGATATGACCCCGCTCAGGTCCATAATTTCACTGCAGTCCACTCCATGTCAACCAAACCAAGTGACAGAGACAGAGCATGACACCCATCTCCTGACTGGCCTTCCCGAGACAGTTCTACGGAAGGCTGCTGAAAGCACGCGCAGGGCTGGGCTCCGGCAAGTACTTTGCCAGGTAAATAAGGATCATAAACGGCCAAATGACCTTCCATTTGTTTTCCCCAGTGAGCCAGGCGTGCGACGTCTGCCCACAGGCAGGTCGTCGGAGGCTGTGAGAGCATCGCTGCTCCCCTCAGAGGAAGGGGTGGTGCCAGTTCGCACATCAACGGACCACACTGATGCTGGTGTCCGCAGAGAAAAGTCCTACCTGAACACAGATTTGTGGAGGACTTCTGTGCTGAGAAGGTTAGGCAGAAACTGAACATTTGCTGAGATAAAGCTACACGAGGGGTGTGCCCTTCAGCTCCGGGCCCGTCCTCCTGTGGCAGCTCGAGTCACGGGGGCCCAGCCCAGTGAGGAGTGAGGACTGAGGCACACAGGGTGGGCGGGAGCGGCAGCTCTCACCTGGCACACAGCTGGCTGTTAGGAAGCTGGGCCCCAAAGCGGTTGGCTGGCGGGCGGCGCCACGTGTAATTAATGGAAGCTAATTAATCCCGGGCTCCTCCCCAAGGGGGATTCGGGCCTGCGGCAGCTGCAAACCCTCAGGTACCCGTGGGCCCCACACAGCCCCACTCTGGGGCAGGGAACCTGACATGACTTCTCCGTAGGGGCTTCAAATCCCTACGGAACAGAGATTTTTTCAAAAAGGGCTTCCTGGGCATCGTTTCTAAGAGTCTAAATGTGAGAACTAAAAACAGGCCTCCCAGTGCCGTGCACAAATCCTGACCCGGGGTTTGTCCCCGGGCTGTCCCCAGGGTGTCCCCTACGGTCCTGCTCCCTTGTGAGGACATACATGGAAGGTAGCTGAATGCTGGGCACTAGGTCCCTGGGCTACTCCCGTGGAAAGTTCCAGAAGCACTAGCTCTCCCATGGAGGTTCCATCCCACCTGGCACTCCCCACCGGAGCCACACGCCACCCCCTGGTCCCAGAGGCACCAGCCCTCTTCTCACTTCTGCAGACTCCGTTCCAACTCCCAACCAGCCTGGCGGGGAAGGGTTCCAGGAAGTGTCCTGCGAGAGCTGGGCAATGCTCGTGGAGGGTCTCCTGCTGTCCAGGTCTGGACTGGTAGGGACAGTGGGGAGCTCTCCTTGCACAGGCCCACCTGCTAGGCCACAGCCCCCCAGCCTTAGGGAGTCATCAGGGTATAGAACTGCCAAGAAGTTAAACTGGTCTCAGGCCCTTCCAAGAAACCAAAATTGCACCAAATAGGGTCGTGACACCTCTGCTGACTTTGACATTGCAGATGCACCATAACATAATCCTCCAAGTTTTTGCTCTCTTGGAGTAAGGCCACTTGTGCATCTGTGTCAATGATAACCTAAGGAGGGGCATCACCCTCTGTCCCCCTGGGAACCCCTGCCGGAGGCAGGAGGCTGGCAGCTGCTGAGCAGCCTCAGAGGCTGGTGATGTGCAAGGCAGGCCCGGGGCACTCATGCCTGGGCAGATGATTGTGGCTCGCGAAAGATTTCGGATTTTGAAAAAATAAATATAAATAAATATATTCCAAGCACTCTGTTAAGGGAACAAATGGCAAAGAGAAAACGCTTTCCAGGTATAATGACACTAACATGCCCACAAAGAAACCGCTAAGAAACCCTGTGGAAAGGAGGAGGGAAAGGTGGGAGGGTCAGGCCCAGTGCCCGTTGCTGTGGCGCCCAGGACCTTGTGCCAAAAGTCCCACCAGAGGCACTTGTGGGAGTCTGTTACTTGGTGTTGGGTCTCTGGGGGGCCAGAGGATGCAGTGAGCCTGGGGAGCAAGCCAGAACCACAGCGGGTCGGCTGGGGCGCTGGCCCTGGAGGCAGAGGGAGGATGCCCTGCCTCTGTGGGAAACAAAGGCACTGGTTACGAGGTTGGTTACGAGGTTAGTGGGGTCATCAGAACAGAAAAGAGGAACAACAGCCCCAGGTGGGGAAATCTCCAGGCAGGGGCCTGGCTCCCACCAGGGAGTTGGCAGGGGCCTGGCTCCCACCATCCAGGACTGCTCTGGGCTCCTAGAACCTTCAACCCCACCGCCTTGTGGAGATGCCTCTTCTCTGAGCAGAGGAAGAAATGAAGCTTCCAGAGTCCCGGGAGGAGCAGGGAAAGGTCACGAGCCCTGTGTTGTGCAAAAGGAGTTCACTGCCCTGCTCCCCACGGAAGGGAGTCTGAGGTGTCACTGCCCACCCCAGGGCCGTCACGTCACCGGCAAGGCTCGGGAGCCACGCCCTCCGGCAGCATTGGCCAGGGAAGCAGGCCAGCAGCCCAGGAGGACTGTGAGGGAGGAGGGCCGGGGCGCCGGCTTAGCTGGCCCAGGACTTTCGGTTCTCCGGGTTCTTATGGCTCTTGTTGGCCCTCAGCGCTGTGGCGCCCTCTGCCTTGGCCAGAGCCGCCGTCAGGGAGGCCAGGTTGGTGGCGGAGCCGGAGAGGGTGCTGCTCCTTCGGGGCTCAGGGGCGCCCTGCAGCCTGGGCCCCGCGCTGCGCCGCTGCCCTGTGCCCGTTGCTCTGCGCACCCGGCTTGGCCTCACCAGCAGCCCGTGGCCGGGGTTGCACTTGAAGTACTGCTTCCCTCCGATGGAGCCGTCATTCTTACCTGAGGGGAAAAGAGAAGAAGACACAGAGGTGGCTTCCCAGGGCCTCTAGCTCCCTGTCAAACAGATGAGGCCGAGGGCACAGGCTCCCAGGCAGCATGTGCTGGCTGCCGGTGACAGGCACCCCCAGGCAGCCCAGGTGAGGTCGATGCGCCCGTCCTGCCATTTCCCATGGCCAGGTGCAGGCAAGTCAGCAAAGCAGAAGTGGCACCAACCCCACCCTCCTCCAGGGAAGAGACCATTTTCAACCTGGATGGAGGTGGTTGGTGGAATGATTATTTTTCCTGAATCCATTAGATGGAAACTGGCAAATTACCAAATTGTAGCTAGTCAGATGTCATGCTTAATGTGTCAAAATGGAGGAAAGAAGTTTCCTTTGTAAAAACAGAAAATGCATTAAGGTGAAGAATGAACCCAGTGCTCAAGTGGGTAGAGAGAAGAGGATACCTGAGCAAAGGGACCACCCTGACCCCTAAATGTCAGTATCTCATGGTGACAGGTTGGTGGGGAACATGATCTTTGAAGCAAAAACAATCATGAATTGTCTTCACTCACTGCACATCCTAACCTACCCTTCTCTCTTCCCCCGACTCCAAACAGGCCCACCCTCACCACCTCCTCTCTGTCAGCAAGGACCCCTCAGGAGCACCTCTCAGCGCATCTAACAGACCATGTCCCTCACTGCGTGGCCACCGCTAATCCCTCGGCTCCCGGGGCACACCCCCCACCCCTGCCCACCAGCTCCCCACTTCCAGTCTCCCCACTGTCCTCTGCCCACTCACCCCATTTCGTTTTCTTCACAGCACTTACTACTATCAAGTGTTAATTATTTCTTCGTTTGTTTACTTGTTTATTTTCTCCCTCCCAAAATGAAAGTCCAGTGAGACCAGGGACTTTGTTTTGCTCCCCAAGGTATCCTTGGAAACCAAGACAGTGATTGCCACATGGTGGGCGCATAATTGTTGAATGAATTCATCTATTTGCTAATTCCCCTTCAATTCTTGAGTCCAACTGCAGATATAAACTTCTCTCCCAATTTCCCTGCACATAATAGCAGACACTTCTTTAAAAAATGTCTGGCCTGTGCTGCATTACTCTTCTAGAACCACTTCCAACTTACAGCATTTTTCACAGCAGCCAAAAAGTGGAAACCAACTGATGAATGGATGAACAAAAGGTGGAACTTCCACAGGCTGGAATACTATTTGCCCAGAAAAAGGGATGGAGTGCTGACACAAGTTGTAACCAGATAAACCTTGGAAAATTATGCAGAATGAAAGAAGCCAGTCACAAAAGCCCAGCATATTGTAGGATCCCCTTTATGTGAAAGTCCAGATTAGGACATTGCATATAAATTTAGAGAGATGAAAAACTGATTATTGGTTGGTTAGCTAGGACTTAGGGAGGGAGAGGGCCTTCAAAACAGACATGTGGCTTCTTTTTAGGTTGATGAACCTGTTCTAAGATTAGACTATGGTAGTGATTGCACAACTCTGTAAATCTACTCAGAACCATTAAATTAATTGTACACTTTTAACAGGTAGACTTTACAATATGTGAATTGGTATCAGAGTAAAGCTGTTTTAATAAAAGGAAACATCTAAAGGACAAAGTATTTCCTTAAGTTGTGGCCCTGGTTTTTCAGAAAATGGTGATCTATTTGCTTTTAAGGTGCGCCATTCTGTAATGAGACATAAGAGATCACCTCTTCTGTTCTCAAGCCAAGGCATCCAGCATGCACTCAGGCATCAGTGTTTGCAACCTGAGCAGAAACAGCAGACACAGCTACTGTTACACTGTTACAGTTCAAAAGCAGATGCCTCTGTGACTTAAAAAAAAAAAAAGGCATTTAAATTCATAACCAAATTGATAGTAGCTTTCAATCAATGTCTTAGGTTTCTGAAAAATGTCTGGAGGTTTAACAAAGAGAACACTTAGGTAACTTTCATTCCTGATTTTGAAAAGTGACCTGGAGGCTCAGGGAGGTCAAATGATGTGCCCAAGGGCACATAGCAAGTTCCCCGCAGTGCTGGGACAGGGCCAGTACTCTCCCCCCAGACCACAGTTGGCAAAATCCCCTTAGGAGCCCCGGGAACCATCCCAAACAAGCAGCACTCACCTGAAGGTGAATGTAACTCTACTCCGATCCACGTCCCCTCTTGAAAGTCAGTTGGCCCGATGTACCTCACAATGCCTATCTTGTTGGTGCCCACGGTGACACATTCTCCCTCTTTGAGCCACTCTGGGACTTCGCTGGCTTCTTCAGAATCTGAGGAGACCTCCAGCTTTCCCAGGGCCTGTGTCCCAGCACTGCTGTCGCTCGGCCCCCCGGAGGCCGGCAGGTCCTCCTCAGCACCAGAGGGGCAGCTGGAGTCCCCACCCAGCATGCGCGAGAACGACTTCAGCTCGGAGGTTCGCACCTTCTGGATTCTGAATGGAGACGCCAGAGCAGGTGATTGAGACAGGAGGTCTGGAGGCTGTGGTTTGGAGACATCCAGCTCTAAGCTGGCGGCAGGCTTCACATGGTCCGTGGCTCTTCCGAGCTGCTTGGTGGCCGAGGAAACTTTGCCGCCGCTTTGCTGGCTGGGTGATTCCTTCTGGGGGGCAGGCATGGGGAGATGAGTCAGTGAAGCCCTTGCTTCTTCATTCTGCTTCTCCGAGGAAACTGCTCCCCTGGCCTCGGACGCACCGTTGCTGTTGCCCCAAGCATTTTGCGTTGCCGGGAGTGGCAGGGACAGAAGGCTGCGCTGACCCTCCAACTGGGCAGGAAGATCACTGTCTGCAGTGGGAGCAGCATATGGAAATGGGAGCTCCGTGTCCGGGGTGGCCAGGCAGAGGGCAGGAGGGGGCGAGCCAGGCGTCTGGCCCCCTACTGCAGCCGCGGCATCAAGGCTAGGGACCAATGCATCGGACAGTGTCGCGGTGGAGACGCTGTGGGAAAAGTACCCACTGGAGGCCTCACTCAGGGGGCTGGGCGGCCCTTCCTGAACTTCGGGGGCCTGGGTGTTGGCAGTGACGGACTGCTGGGGAGGTGCTTTCGTGGGTCTGTCAAACATCTTCACGGGGGCCATCTGCACAGTCACATCAGGAGCCGCACTAATCCCCACGCTCTCTCGGTAAGCCTGAAGCAGGGAAGGGCCAAGAATAAAGGTTAAAATTCAAAGTCAGCTGCTCATTTCCAAAAGAATTCAGACAGATCTTGTGGTCAGTTGAAACATTACAGCTTTGACAGTGAAAAGAGCGCTGCCGTGCACCTGGGCAGACCGGGTGCCAGTTCTGTTCCACCACTTCCGTCCGGGTGACCCCAGTTTTTTCCGCAGCAAACACGGAGGAGCCCGCACTCTGCACTATGCTGAGCACCAAGCAAACAGTCACCCACCTGCTCGCTGCCTGAGATGGAGTGACTTATAATAAGAAATACATATTTGGCCTTCATCCTGTTTCTGCCACAGAGCTCTGGAACCCTTGGAGTTTCCTAAGTGATAAGAGTGATAAAGGCGTTTTGATATTCCTAACAAGCCCCTTCCAACAACATCTGAATTCATGTTAATGAGGTGACTCTGGGCCTGCACCTAAGGATGGGGGCTGGTTGCCAGGGCAACCCACCTTGTGATTTGAGCTTCAGTCCCACAGCCAACCTCCAGGGAGGGAAGAGGGGCTGAAGGTGAGCTAATCACTAATTGCCAATGATTTAATCAATCATGCCTATGTAATAAAGCCTCCACAAAAACCAAGAGGGACAGGCTCCTGGGAGCTGCTGGTTTGGTGAACACATGGAGGTATGGGGAGAGTGTTGCACACAGGGAGGGCGTTAAAAGTCCACGCCTTCTCCCCACACCTGGCCCTATGCACCTCTTCCACGTGGCTGTTCCCCAGTGGTATCCCTTGTAATAAACTGGTGATCTAGTAAGTAAAATGTTTCTCTTGAGTTGTGTGAACCATTCTGACAAATTAATCAAACCCAAGTAGAGGTTCATTGGAACCCCTTATCTACAGCTGGTTGATCAGAAGCACAGGTGACCGACCACCTGGACTTGGGACTGACACTCAAAGCAGGGACATTCTTATGGGCCTGAGCCCTTAACCCATGGGCTTTGATGCCATCTCCAGGGAAGACGGTGTCAGAATTAAGTTGAACACTCAGCTGCTGTGGGACAAGGGCTTGGTGGTGGCAAAGAAGACTACTCGACGGCCATGTAGTAGGGTCAGTGAGGCATGGCAAGGTCCTTACCACAGGGTGCAGCACACAATAGGTGCACATTAAATCTCGATTCCCTCCCTACCCACCAGCATCCCCAGCCTCCCGGCATTCAGGCTAAGCACCCTGCTCTGATGGAAACAGATCCTCCTGCCCACCACCAACTTCACGAGGGACTGAGAGAATCACTAGAAGCCAGAAGAATACTTTCTCCTGCAAAGTTGAAATGAGGATCTCAGTGAAGGGTGTGGATGTGCCTCAACACAGCTTCGCCAGTGCCGCCAGGAATGACCCTTGGGCCTGGTGGCTAGCTTGTGGCTCCTGGCCGGGAGTCAGGTGAAAGAAGAGGAGACAGGCTGCCTGCAGGCTGGTCCCATGTCATGGTTCGGGGGCCCTCTGGTCCAGGGAGATGCAGGCCAGGCAGTAACCTCCCCTGTAGTGAAGGGGGGCTGAGCGTGGAAGGAGCCGCAGAGGCTGGCTTCCCCATCTCGTATGACTTGTCTGCCTCACTCTGACAGAGACACACAAAGCCCCATCCCCTGGGGAATGACGACAGCCACTGCTCGTCCACATTCTACTGGTTCTGAGGTGCTCCTAGGGTGCTCTTTCAGTGATAACTGAAGCCATTTGAAGAAGTTAGCAGATTATCTCTCTATTCCTGATTCACAATGACAGGGGTAAGAGAGAAGGCAGGAACAGGGAATGGGGTTGGTGCTCTGGAGAAGGATGCCGTTCAGAAAAAGAAATATGTTTTCCAATATTTACGGAAAGATTATTTATATTACAGGAATGGCCATTTTCCATTTGAAATACAGGATTTATTTGAACTGGGAAACAGCTGAGATCTATAAGTCTCTTACAGTTACTTGGCTTAACTCAGCAGTCTGATAAATCATGCATTTTCACGTGAATTGTCATTTATATTCCTGTCTCCAGAGGCCCTCCTTTCCCCACAAGGCACACTTTCAGGGTACGAAATTAACGGCACCTCTTGAGATTAACAGCCCATTTTTGTGATGGATCTCCAGGCTGCAAAATTTACTAAATCCAATAGATCAATAACTGTCACCAACATAAATACTCTAAAAGATTAGGCAATCCTTCAATCATTTTTCTTTTGCAACTTGTACATGTTTTATTTATCCTTTTCTATTTTATTTTTAATATCACTGACCAGGCAGGGAAGAATATACAAACAAAACTACCAGAGTCTAGAATCTGCACAGGAACTGTGGTTCTGAAATAGTACATGTTCCCTATTCTCCGATGGTAACACTGCATCATTGCCACACGGACAGCTGTCTGCAAATGGCCAGCTCAGTCCTGTCCTGAGGAGGTGACAGTCCAGTGACAGTGGCTTGGATTTCCCTGGTCATTATCCCATTTGCCTCCACATGAATCCTTCGATGTAGGCCGGCAAGTACTACCATATGCATTTTACAACATGGCCCAGAGAGGTTAAAGGATTTATCTAAAGTCTCCAGTAAGTGACAACCAGGGATCAGAGGTCAGATCCACAGTGACAAAAGGGACCAAAGGTGGCAGAAGGCAAGCGCTGATTGCTCGGTTCTTTCCTGCTGAGCCTGAGCACAGCCTCAGATTCCTTCCGTTACAGCACTGCAGGAAGCCGCTCCCACTTGACTGGAGTTGATATGTGAGTGGAAACCGTCTCCCCCCATCTGTGGGTTATTCCCTTACCGCTGACACTTCCAGAGCTGCCCTGAGCCACAGAGGCTGTCACAGGTCTGGTGCCCTCACCCGTGAAAGACGTGGTCTCCCTCTGTCCCACTGGCCTTGGGATCCCAATCCTGCCTCAGCAAAATAACAAACACAACTCACAGGGGACAGGGTTGGCGGGGGGGGGGGGGGGGGGGTGGGGTGGGGTGGGGGGGGTGGTTGGTGCACATGAACATCAAATATGTTCTGGATTGAAAAGGGCCTTTTTAGAAAGGAGTGAATCCGTGGAGGTCTGAGTTCTCTTTCAAATCATTTGCCCTTTTTGGCCGTTGTTTTAATAAATAAAATTTTCCGATAAAGATACAGCCCTTCCTAAGAGAATGAACGCACAGTGGGAGAAAATAGATTTGCTATTCATAAGATGAGAAGTGCTGTTCATCTGTGGGAGATCATAAGAGACTATTTTCTCCCCAGTTTAGCATTAGTCTTTTCACGCTGATATCATGAATCAGAATGAAATGTAAAACTGAGAATTAAGCAAACACTCAGGATAAGGAGATTGTTCTGTTTATAGAAATCGCCTTTGCCTAGCAGTGGGCTATTAAAGCAGCAGACTACATTAGCAGTCAAGCACCTAAAAGTTTAGCAATCATATGATTAACAAGTTGAAAATAGAAAAGTAGAACAAGGAAAATATAGAGGGAGAAGACAGTGACCTATATTATAGCTAATTATCAAAACGGGAACACTAAAATGAAAAACCCATGGGTGTGGACTCAAAAATTAGAGCCTTGGGGCCACCCACCACATGTGGGACAGCCACCAGCAAAGGTGCCACCTCCGCCCGACTAACTCACCTCCACCATTCTGGGCGTCCCCACGTCCGGGAAGGCAGACTGCACCATGATTCGGGGCACGGGCTGAGAAAACAAGTGAACAGGCAGGCGTAAGGGACCAAGAGAAGCAGAGAGATCACCACAGAAGATTTTAATTGAACAGACGGGACAGCCCATCAGGAGGACGCACTCAACGTGAACTTTTACACCTTCAGGAATTCTAACAAGTCCCTGCCAGTTAGGCATGCCAAGGCTAGTGGCGCCACACTCCACAGGGAAGTGTAGGAAATACGGAGCACAGCGAGCACGTATACCCCAGTTGGCAACACAGGACACATGCTAAAAACCACACCATAGATGGCACACCTACACACTCACAGGCTCCCTCTCCACTCACATATGGAGCCTGTTTGTCAAGGGCTGTTCTGCACATACTAGTGTTGCAGGACTCTAGAGAGAAATGGTTGGGACAGGAAAGGCTTCAGGCAGGAGGTGGGACACGAAGCAAGCCTTGATGGCCAGGGAGAAGTGGTGCCCAAGCATCGTCACAGGAAGTGAGGAGTAAGGAAGCTGGTCGGGCTAGCACACAAGTCTGGGGCATAAAACAGAGCAGGACAGACATGTGGATAGACGCTTTGGTGTCTGCAGCTACCCTCATCAGGTAATGACAAAAACCACCACAGGTGCCTGAGTGGAGAAAGCAGAAGCTTGAGGAGATGGATCTGGTGGTAGAAGGCAAACTGATTGGAGAAATATTTAAAGGCTAAGGTAGACAAATTACGATGAGACTCCAGCAACAGAGCAGATATGAGGGGTAAGAGCCTGAATTAATGGGTGTCAGCAACAGCACAAGGAAGGACTCATTACTTATGGACATGTGGTTCAAGGAACATTAAAAACAAAAACCAAAACAGTGAAAAAATAATTAGCACCAGGATAAGGAAAACGTATGTCAAAAGAAGGAGCTGGTAACTGCAGAAGGGAAGAAATCAGATATTCCTTTAGTAGCTGCTGGGTTTACAGACGTGATTCTCTCAAAGAAACCAAGAATCCACCACTTCTGCCTTTATTCCAACAATCAACCTCTGGCCCCTTCCCAGGTCTCCCTGTTCCAGTGCAAGAGTCTGGACCTTGCCTCAGAATGCTCAGCCCCAAGAGGGCTCCATCCTGGCACCACAAACAAGCCCCCAGGAGGAGCCAAAATTGGGCATCACAGTTTGTTTCCGTACAGTATGAGTGTCCTTTCTCTTCTTGGATCCAAAAGGAGAAGCAGCAAACCACGGATCTACTACCTGACCTAAACTGCCTAGACATGTAGACTTCATATCTCCCCAATTTCCTTCTGACCCCCTTCGGACCCCAGGTCCTCCCAGTTCCCAAGATGTATCTGGGTGCCTGAGGCTTCTCTGCCATAAAGATGCTCTCTGGACAGGGGTGCTAGGTGCTCATCGATTAAGTGTCTGACTTCGGCTCAGGTCACGATCTCATGGTTTGTGGGTTCAAGCCCCACGTTGGCCTCTGTGCTGACAGCTCAGAGCCTGGAGCCTGCTTTGGATTCTGTGTCTCCCTCTCTCTCTGCTCCTCTCCCACTTCTTCTCTCTCAAAAATAAATAAATGTTAAAAAAAAATTTTTTTTAAAGATGCTCTGGACAGTGTACAGGCACTAAGACTGGATGGCCAAAGACCTGCTTCCTACTAAGCAGCCCAAACTCTTACCTGAAGGGAGAGGGGCCCACTTGGAACAAGATGGCTCACTTAGGAGGTGAACCTGAGTTCACAGCATCAAATAACAGCATTTTAGCAAAGAGTACCACGTTTTAGCAAAGGGTACTGCTGTAACCATGCTTTGCGACTGCCTTTGGGAGAAAAGAGCTAGAAGGGATTAATTCTGCTGAAGGTAAGGGGGATGGTGGTGGGATCTCAGAAAAGGCAGAGAGGACAGGCACTTAAGAAACGGTGGGAGGTAAGTCTAAACACATGGAAGAACCTAGGGATAAACTAAAGGAAAGTACACTTTACCCTGCAACACTGGGGAGCCACCAGGGGCTAATGGCCAGGGAGAGCTAGCATCAGAGGTATGTTTAAGACAATGTGAGGGGCACCTCAGTGGCTCAGTCAGTTGAGCATCCAATGTCCAACTCTTGATTTTGGCTGAGGTCATGATTTCATGGTTCATGGGATCAAGCCCTGCATTGGGGTCTGTGCTGACAGCATGAAGCCTGCTTGGGACTCTCTCTCTCCCTCTCTTTATGCCCCTTCTCCACTCATGTTCTCTCTCTCTCTAAAAATAAATAAACTTAAAAAAAAAAAAAAGAAAGAAAGAAAGAAAGACAATGTGAGTGGAAGAGAATGAAGGAGAATATCCTGGTGGGGGAAAGGCAGCTGCACGTGATGAGGGCCTCAACCACAAGACCTTCCAGCCTTTCCTTGGATTCCTGGACCAGGAAAGCCTCTCCCCTCAACTCACACAACACATCACTCCCCCATCCCTCACAGCACCTAGCCAGTTCTCTCTCACAGGAATCTCCATTTCTCCACTCTACTGTCAACTCAGTAGACAGTGATACTCGAGTTATTTCCAAGCAAGTATCCTCCACCCTGCTTTACAGTCTTTGAATATAGGGGCTACTGTCTGTATTTTTATATTTACTTTCTCCCATAGTATCTAAAGTTACCCCTGGTACCCAGGGCCCAATGTCATGGCTATAGGCCACTAAGCTGAGACCTCACATCTTCCTCTCACAAGCTTCCTGTCATAGTCAGTCACCCCCATTGGCCATTTCATCAAGAAACACATCTGCTTCATAAACAGGCCCACCCCGACTCCACCAGTCAGATGACAGGGATGCAGAGCAGGACACTGGACACACAAAAAATAGTGTCAAAAATAAGATGGGATCAGGTCTGAGCGGGGTCCTGAGTGTAATGTCAAGTACTTTGCACACACCTACTTCTCTGGTTCACATGCTACCCACTCATGATGCCCGCTCTGTGGGAAGCCAGGCAGTGGTGGCTGCCAGAAAACCGACTCTGGCCGAGTAAGCGTCAGGTAGATATTTCTCCACCAGAGGACTCTGAGAGGTACGTGCAAATGACGGTAGGGTATGGGCATACAAGCTTGGCCATGTATTCATTTTTTTGATATTTTTTTTCTTTTTGTTTTAAAGTTTATTTATTTTGAGAGAGAGAGTAGGGGAGGGGCAGAGACAGAAGAGGGGAGAGGGTGGGAGGAGCGGCAGAGAGAGACAGAGAGAGAGAGAGAGAGAGAGAGAGAGAGAGAATCCCAAGCAGGCTCCACACTGCCAGAGTGAATCCCAATGTGGGGCACAAACCCATGAACCGTGATATCATGACCTGAGCCAAAACCAAGAGTCAGACACTTAACCGACTGAGGCACCTATAACTGTTACTGAAACTAGATGATGAGCACACAGGGGTTCACTGTGGTATCCTCTCTACTTTTAGGTATTTCAAATGTTTCCATAAAGCTGTCCTACATGAAGGAGATAACTGGGACTCTGATTCAATGTCCAAATTCAGTTCAACAAAGACTCAGGTATTGGCACAAAAACAGACACATAGACCAATGGAATAGAATAGAGAACCCAGAATGGGACCCACAAATGTATGGCCAACTAATCTTTGACAAAGCAGAAAAGAGTATCCAATGGAAAACAGTCTCTTTAACAAATGGTACTGGGAGAACTGGACAGCAACATGCAGAAGAATGAAACTAGACCACTTTCTTACACCATACACAAAAATAAACTCAAAATGGATGAAGGACCTGAATGTGAGACAGGAAACCATCAAAACCCTAGAGGAGAAAGCAGGAAAAAACCTCTTTGACCTCAGCCACAGCAATTTCTTACTCAACACATCTCCAAAGGCAAGGGAATTAAAAGCAAAAATGAACTATTGGGACCTCATCAAGATAAAAAGCTTCTGTACTGCAAAGGAAACAACCAACAAAACTAAAAGGCAACCGACAGAATGGGAAAAAAGATTTGCAAATGACATATCGGATAAAGAGCTAGTATCCAAAATCTATAAAGAACTCACCAAACTCCACACCCGAAAAACAAATAATCCAGTGAAGAAATGGGCAGACGACATGAATAGACACTTTTCCAAAGAAGACATCCAGATGGTCAACAGACACGTGAAAAGTTGCTCAATGTCACTCCTCACCAGGGAAATACAAATCAAAACCATACTGAGATACCACCTCACACCAGTCAGAGTGGCTAAAATGAACAAATCAGGAAACTATAGATGCTGGAGAGGATGTGGAGAAACGGGAACCCTCCTGCACTGTTGATGGGAATGCAAACTGGTGCAGTCACTCTGGAAAACAGCATGGAGATTCCTCAAAAAATTAAAAATAGACCTACCCTATGACCCAGCAATAGCACTGCTAGGGATTTACCCAAGGGCTACAGGAGTGCTGATGCATAGGGGCACTTGTACCCCAATGTTTATAGCAGCACTTTCAACAATAGCCAAATTATGGAAAGAGCCTAAATGTCCATCAACTGACGAATGGATAAAGAAGATGTGGTTTATATATACAATGGAATACTACTTGGCAATGAGAAAGAATGAAATCTGGCCATTTGCAGTAACATGGATAGAACTGGAGGGTATTATGCTAAGTGAAATAAGTCAGTCAAAGAAAGATACCCTATGTTTTCACTCATATGTGGATCTTGAGAAACTTAAGACCATGGGGGAGGAGAAGGGGAAAAAAAAGTTACAGAGAGGGAGGGAGGCAAACCATAAGAGACTCTTAAATACAGAGAACAAACTGAGGGTTGATGGGGGGTAGGGGAGAAGGGAAAGTGGGTGATGGGCACTGAGCACTGAGGAGGGCACCTGTTGGGATGAGCACTGGGTGTTGTATGGAAACCAATTTGACAATAAACTATATTAAAAAAAAAAAAAGACCTGAGCTGAGATCAAGAGTCGGTTGCTTAACCAACTGAGCCATCCAGGTGCCCGTCTATTATTTTTAATTAGCTTGAGGTTAAAAATAAGAAATTAAGTGGCTTGCATAAAAAAAAAAGTTTATTTGAGAGTGGGGGAGGGGCAGAGACAGAAGGGAGGGAGGGAGGGAGAGGGAGGAAGGAGGGGCAGAGAGAGAGAGAGAGAGAGAGAGAGAGAGAGAGAGAGAGAGAGAATCCCAAGCAGGCTCCACACTGTCCGAGTGAAACCTGATGTGGGGCTCAAATCCATAAATCGTGAGATCATGACCTGAGCCAAAACCAAGAGTCAGACACTTAACCGACTGAGCCACCCAGGCACCCATAATTGTTACTGAGACAAGGTGACGAGCACACAGGGACTCACTGTAGTATCCTCTCTACTTTTATGTATTTCAAATGTTTCCATAAAGCTGTCCTACATGAAGGAGATAACTGGGACTCTGATTCAATGTCCAAATTCAGTTCAACAAACACTCAGGTCTGGGTGTGCAGGTTGCTGCGACAAGCGCTGTGAGGAACACAAAGGTCACAAAGTCACAGGCTTTGCTCTCAACAGACTGGCAAGGACATGTATGCAAATAACTGAAACATCAAGGAAAATGATAGATATTAGAATCAAAGTTTCAAACGCAGAGAAAATTCAGAGTAGAAGGAATGATAAATGAAACAGGTCTAGAATACCCTCATGAGGGCGATTTTACTTTGAGACAGGCCTTGAAGACTGAGTGGCTTTCCTGGGGCAGGAGGACACTTTCAACATGAAGAATGACATGGCAAAGGAGCTGCTCTCTGAGTCTGATCTGTTCTCTCTACTGCCACCTCTGCCCCGAGAAAAGCTACTCAATCTTCCAGGAGGTCTTGGGGAAGAGAGAATGATCTAGAGTGACCCACATCGGGCAGAGGGAAGCAGGTTAGGGTGGTGTTCAGGAGGCCTTGTGAGCTCACGGCTGATTTTCACCCACAGGAATGAGCTATTAAAGGTACCAAATGAGCAGTGATAAGAGCTACATGTAGACAAGATTAATCCTGAACCAGGGGAGATACGAAGCTTGAAGAGATCAATCAAGAAGTTGCTTCAGTGGTTTGGTGGAGAGTCAATAAGTCAATAACTTGGATGGTAAGAGAAAAAGGAAATGGAAATTTGGAGATATGAGGGAGACTACTGAACACGTGGAAACAACCGTCGGGGGAGGCTGGGGAAACAGAGTCAAAGGATGATGCCCAGAAAGGATGGATATCAGGGAGGAGGGTAAACAGTGGTATTAGCAGAATCAGTGTCTGTTTGTGTACACGTGTGCACACCTGTGCATGTGCCTATGTGTGGGGGGCAGGGGACACCCAGCTTTCTGTATTTGGTGATGGCCTGTGATGAATACAAGAACTTCATTAAGGATACCAAAAATACCTACAAAGTGTACTGAAATCTTAAGTGTGCCATTTGTCCTTCACACATAAGAGCTCAAATTTTCAAATGTGTATTGTTTGCATTTTAATGCTCTTTTACATATCCCTTGTGCAGGCAGTTGCCTCCTATTTCAGGAGCTCAAAACATTTCAGATCATAAGTTCATTAATCCTTACGACACATCTGGCAACTATTAATAAAAATGACTGCAAAGTATTTTGCAGCTATAAATATTAAGGAGAAGTCCCATGAGGCAAGTGAATAGAAGTGTAATTATCTACATCTCACACTACAGAAACCAAGGCTCAGAGACATTCACCTAATGGTTAAATGCATCCAGGCTACCCCATGAGTCAGTGACAGAGATGGAAAAGGACTGACTTCTCAAGCACCAGCTCAACCTGCAATCGTGCTGTCTGCTGAGCATCACTGAAACTTAACAGATGAGTAGGTTACAAGCAAGAGAACCGCTTAGAAGTATTTCACGGAAAAGATGAGGGTCACTTGCCATATCATAGCCCATCATTTTTTAACTCTGGTTTTCACATGCCACGTGAATGAAGAAAATAGGGAAGATCAACTCAGAATTTCAACTAGGCATAAGACTTACTGGGAGACCCCCTTGCCTAAAAGA
This sequence comes from Panthera leo, assembly GCF_018350215.1. Taxonomy (NCBI): domain Eukaryota; kingdom Metazoa; phylum Chordata; class Mammalia; order Carnivora; family Felidae; genus Panthera; species Panthera leo. The sequence continues at coordinate 50,457,492 of NC_056682.1, forward strand.
ATATAAAGGTTTAACATCTTGGCAACACGTACAGACCCTCACTTCTCCGTGAGGCTGCACCTTCTCCTCACTTGTTAGGCTAACTCCACTCTGTACTGACTCCACTGCTCTGTCAGAGCCTTCCCTGCACTCTTCTTTCTCCCTAGGCAAAGATTTCTTCCTGGTGCGCAGCCAGTCACGTTTGTCTCAGCTAGAGCACACCTTCACCATGTCAGTCAGCCTCAGACATACACAGACTACAGCATCTACAACATCATCCTATTTGGCTTTCTGAAGGGTAGGCATTATGGCTCAATCATCTCTGTATTCCCATACAGAGGAGAATAACTCCATGTTTGCTGAATGAATACATACATAAATGAACAAATTAATTACCTAAGTGACATGAAGAAGGCCAAACTATACAGTTACAGACAATCTGGAAAAGATTAGACATGCTGAAATTTGGGCACAAGGGTAGGTAGGGGGGAGAAAAAATATTTAAAAAAATTTTTTTAATGTTTGTTTATTTTTAAGAGAGAGAGAGAGAGAGAGCATGAGTGAGGAGGGGCAGAGAGAGAGGGAGACACAGAATCCGAAGCAGGCTCCAGGCTCTAAGCTGTCAGCACAGAGCCCAATGCAGGGCTCAAACTCACAAATTGTGAGATCATGACCTAGGCTGAAGTCAGATGCTTAACCAACTGAGCCACCCAGGTGCCCCAGAAGAAATATTTTAAAGCAAAAAATACACAATTTGTTCCAAAACACTGAATTCTCTGATGCAATTTTTTTCTTGTTTGAAAATGAACCTTTCCTAATAATCACCCCTTCACCCTGAACGCGGTAAATTCTTAAATGTCATTTTCCAATGGATCCTACGCAAATATGATCTTCCATGTCTTTTAAGATTTTATTTTTATTTATTGTTTTGAGAAGAGGAGAGGGACAGAGAGAGAATCTCAAGCAGGTCCTCACCCAGCACGAGGATTTATCTCATGAACCATGAGGTCATGGCCTGAGCTGAAATCAAGAGTTGGATGCTTAACCGACTGAGCCACCCAGGTGCCTCAAGATTTTATTTCTTAAAGTAATCTCTACACCCACCATGTGGCTCACACTCACAACCCCAAGATCAAGAGTCACATGCTCTGGTGACTGAGCCAGCCAGGAGCCCCTCCCCCGCCCCCCCCCCCCCCCCCCCCCCCGCTCCTTTTTAAAACTCTAACCAATCATTTAAATCCAAGCATAAGAATACATAACAAGAGATGTAGGATTTACCTTTGCTACAAATAATCAATAGACAACCTTTGATTTTCATGCTGCTAAAGTGAGAAAAATATAATAAACGAGACCAACCAAGCAGGGCGAGTGCATATAAATAAAATATTTCCTAATCTTTGAATATGTTCTGATAAGCGTAATAAACAATGGATAAAAACAGTCATGTACAATTACCTAAAGATCAAGACTCAGCAATAAATAACCTAATCAATATAAACATACTTTTTAAAGGTTATGTTAATCAGAGGCAGAGTGGTTAGGGTGGAAGAAGGGGAACTGGAAAGTCACAGGAGGAAGGCTGGTAGGAAGCACCCTGCACTAGTCCAGAGACTGACACTTCAGCTGCCTGCAGGAACTGGTTCACATAGCCAGCTCCCCACTCACAGAGCTGGCTCAAGATTTACACGCTGCCTCTCCAGGGTGATCAGGGTTAAGAGTATGTTAGCTATGATGACTCCAGCACTTCTGTCCATCTGGCAATTAGATTTCTTATTTTAAATGAGTGACTCAGCATTCTACCTGACCCATCGGTCATTTGTTTGTGTGTAAGCCTGATCATCTCTGGTGTTGCACATCCACAAGGTGGTAATCCAGTCCACATGCATTCTCTGAGCAATGCCACACAGAGTGGAAGACAGGTGGCCACCAGCTGGTCCCCTTCCAGACACACTTTTATTCTACCTGCCTCATGCCCCTTTCAATCAGTGACATCAAGTATCAATGTGGCAGGCATGGGAAGGTGACTTCATTTTTCTGCCCAAAATTACAATGCCTCATGAGGTTTTTAGATACACTCAAATAGATTCTTTCAGTTTTATCCTCTTCTAATCTACCCTCCAAATTGCAGTCAGAAGAACTTTCTGAAATACAAATTTGACCATGTCACTCTCCTGCCAGAAAGCAGTTAATGATTCTCCACTGCCCACAGATAATTTTTTTAGAAAGGAATGGGCAAGAAAATACAAATAGGTCCTACTCAGTGTATTTCCATGGTTTGACCAGTCCCTAATTCAAATATTTTACTTATTTTGCTTTTTTAATGCTTAGTTTTGAGAGAGAGAGAGACAGACAGACAGAGCATTACCAGGGCAGGGGCTGAGAGAGGGCGACACAGAATCTGAAGCAGGCTCCAGGCTCTGAACTGTCAGCACAAAGCCCAATGCAGGGCTCAAACTCGTGAGCCATGAGATCATAACCTGAGCTGAAGTCGGACGCTTAACCGGCTGAGTCACCCAGGTGCTCCCCACTCCTTCAAATACTTTAGATTCATTCATTCTATAAATATAATCGCTTGTAATATTTTAGTCAGATCCAGTGAAATCTCTTAAGGTCACAATTGTGCATGCAATTTTGTTCCTTGAATATAAATCTCAGTATGCCACTCACTAGGCTCTGTAACCTTAGATGAGGTGTTTAACCTACCAAAGTCTCATTTTCCTCAATATCTCAGTATCTAATATCACCCTCTAACCCTGTGCTCTCCAACATGGTGGCCACCAGCCCATGTAGCTACTGAGCACTTGAAATGAAGCTAATGTGACTGAGGAAGTGAATTTTTAATTTTACTTAATTTTAATTATTAATATATAAATTTAAAAATTAAAGTGCCTTTGAATACGTTTAGAACAGATTGGGCACGGGGATCTATTTTGTCTACTTCATGAACTCTAAATGCAGATCAAGTATTTCCGACAAAAATTTAGTATCCACATTGAGATGTGCTAGAAATGTAAAATACACACTTGATTTCAAGAACTTTACAGAAAAAAAGAAGGAAATATCTCAGTAAATTTTTTATACTGATTACAGGTTAAAGTGACAGTATTATGACTATACTAGGTTAAGTAAATTATATTACTAGAATTAATTTGACCTGTTTCTTTTTACTTTTTTAAATGTGCCTGCCAGAAAATTTAAAATGTCACGTGGGGCTCACATTCTTCTATTGGACAGCGCTGATCTAACTTAGCACCACTATTGAGCTAATGCATATAAAATCTCTAGCACGCAGTAAACACTCAGCACATTTGGGAAATACCATGGTTTTCCTAATCACTGGAATTTTGTGGTGTCTTCAAAGATACTTCTAGCTTAGGTTGCTACAAGCCCAGTTTTAAATAATCAACAATTATATCTGATGTAAAATATAAATCCAAAGATTCTACTTCGTTTATCAGTCCCAAAGCCATTCAGGATACAATATTTTTTTTAATATGAAATTTATTGTCAAACTGGTTTCCAGACAACACCCAGTGCTCATCCCAAAAGGTGCCCACCTCAGTACCTATCACCCACCCTCCCCTCCCTCCCACCCCCCATCAACCCTGTTTGTTCTGTTTTTGGTTTTTTTTTTTTAATGTTTATTTATTTTTGAGACAGAGAGAGAGCATGAACGGGGGAGGGTCAGAGAGAGAGGGAGACACAGAATCTGAAGCAGGCTCCAGGCTCTGAGCTGTCAGCACAGAGCCCGACGCGGGGCTCGAACTCACAGACTGTGAGATCGTGACCTGAGCCGAAGTCGGACGCTCAACCGACTGAGCCACCCAGGCGCCCCTGTTCTCAGTTTTTAAGAGTCTCTTATGCTTTGGCTCTCTCCCTCTCTAACCTCTTTTTTTTTTTTTTTCTTCTTCCCCTCCCCCGTGGACTTTAATTCCATTTTCTTTCAAATAAAGAACCTTAGATATCATCAATTTACTCATTCACAAACACATGTCAGGTGTCTGCTATATTCCAATGACTGTGCCAGAAGCTGGGGATATAGGGGGGGCAAAACCACACACAGAGTCCCTTGCTCCTCAGAAACAGGCACGCGGGGACTAACTTATACTCCCATTTAACTTTAATTATATAAAACAACTAAAAGGCCCATTTCTTCCATCAACAAGTGAACTATTTTATCAGAGGGTAAAAGTGAGTGAGACCATCAAAACAGACTTTTCATTTTACTATATTATTTATATATGTGTTAGTTCAACTTATTTGAGGTACTATGTATAGGAAATTTTAAATGCTAGTATTTCTGGAGTTGTGATAAAAGATAGTTTCTTATTTTTACTTTTTAAACTTCCACATGATAGCTATTAATGCTTACTTAAATATTCATGTGAAAAAAACTTACATTTTTTTAAAGGATGTAATATTCACTTCATTAAAAATAATGGTTGTTGGTTTTTCAAGTGTCTATGAAGGACAAAAGGTGTTTACTTAAAAGAGAATATTTGTTAATCTTAAAATTTTAAAAACTGGGTCTAAATGTAGACTATCACCTGTTTGGTATAACCTGTAAGCTAAGAATGATTTTTACACTTTCAAATTATTGAAATAAAAGAATACTTTGTAACATGAAAAAATTATATGAAATTCAAATTTGGGGGTTATAAATAAAATTTTCTCAGAACACTCATTTATTAGAGTAGACTCATTTATTAGAAGTATTATCTATGGCTAGTTTTGACAGGCCTACAAAACCTAAAATAATACTTTCTGGCCCTTAAAAAAAGTTTCCCAATCCCTGATCTAGAGAATCATACAAAAGTATACAATGACAATTTCTGAAAAATGACTGGCAGACTGAGGTCTCTTCAATCAACTTCAGTAATGACTCAGAAACTCATATTTTCACTATTTTTCAAATCAGCTATTATACCTGACTGTGAAGACAACACTGTCAACTCAGTATCTTTCAATACAGTGTCCATATATTTCTGGGGCAAAGACAGGCAGCAAAACATTATGAAAATTTTGGAAAACTGACAGTACTAAAAGTGACTAAGAATTCATCCCTAAAGCAACTGAATGGAAATCATTTGCCTTAAATTAAAAAAAAAGCGGGGAGGGCGCTGGGTGGCTCAGTCAGTTAAGCACCCAACTTCAGCTCAGGTCATGATCTCACAGTTCGTGAGTTCAAACCCCACATCAGACTCCACACTGTCAATGTGGAGCCTGCTTGGGATTCTCTCTCCCTCTCTCTCTATGCCCCTCCCCAACTCGCACTCTGTCTCAAAATAAATAAACTTAAAAAAAAAGTCTGTACTCCAAAGGCAGACTTGCCTTTATGAACTCAAGAACAACTGAATGTATGATAACATATTCAAATGTATTTATTACATGTGGCACTTACTAAATTACAGGCAGGAAATGCAAATATACATTATTTTCTTTTAAGTTTATTTATTTATTTTGAAAGAGAAAGAGAGCGTGCATGCAAACAGGGCAGTAGCAGAAAGAAAGGGAAAGACAGAGAATCCCAAACAGGTTCCATGCAGAGCTGGGCTTTGGGCACGATCTCATGAACCATGAGATCACGACCTGAGCCAAAATGAAGAGTCAGATGCTTAACCTACTGAGCTACCCAGGCACCCCTATGTTATTTTTTAAAGAATCTGAACAATTAATGAACACTGAAGGCTGGAAAACAAGATATAAAGCCTTTTTCTTATTTTAGTTAGTTATGGTGATGACACATGGGGCAGCATTGATAAGGTTTGTTTCATCAAGGAGTCCACGTATGAGTAACCCTAAAAACAGCATCTGTGTGCACAAGGGAAGAACTAGTAGTTGGTTTGTTTTTTCCCATTTTATTTATTTATCTTTTCAGGTTTGCTTATTTATTTTGAGAGAAAGAGAAAGAGCACAAGCCGGGGAGGGGCAGAGAGAAGAGAGAGAATACCAAGCAGGCTCCGCACTGTCAGCACAGAGCTCAACTGGGAGCTCAAACTCACAAACCTGACCTGAGCCGAGATCAAGAGTCAGACACTTAACTGACTGCACCACCCAGGTGCCCCTTTCCCCCCCATTTTATGTGCAGAAGGATTGCTGACACAAAGGATGGAATAACTAACTACACAAGCATCTTTTCAATTAGTACTGGAGATGTGCAGTGCTGCTCTCTCACCTCAAGGCTTTGTCCATCCTCCATGCTGGAAACAGTGTTGAAAGAGAGAAAAATATCCCTGTGGTTGACAAGATAGCCCCAAGCAAAGTGCAGGACACAGAAAAGGGACAGACTGTAAAACATAGATAGGCTGAAAATGGCACTGTGCTTTTGATGGTGAAAATTAAACCTGAATATTAACTCTTTAATTCTCCAGATGAACCAGAGGCATCATTTAGAGTCCCAAAGTTTGAAGCACATAAATAGCTTCATCTGAACACAAACTTCTTGATACATGAAAAAAGCTATTATGCCAAATTAATTCAATCTAACTAATTAGAGAGCAGGAAGTTCTTTCAATTATTTTATGTGCTGTCTGAGACACACACTTGAATATGAGTACAGATTTCATTAATTGCAGTTCATTATTTTCCAGATTAGTTACTAAACTTGCATCAGAAGGTCAAAGACAGCAATTTTGTCAGCTGCCACCTCTTTCAGTGCAATATCTTTGCATTTCTGGAACTCAGAAATTGATTACAAACAAAAACAAATCTCCATAAAAATGAGAAACATAAGTCTTTATGAACATGTTCAAACCAAAACATTTTGTACAATGTAAGAATCTTTGTTTTTAAATCTTCAGAGTAAACTATTAACTTCTACCGTACAAGAAAAGATCCATGAATCTTTTCAAATACTGAAATATAATGCCAAAAAATAATAGCATCTTGATGTGAAAACCTGCTGACTCCAAAGAACAAGTTAATAAACATTAATCTTTTCGTTAGAGTTTCACCATAGTTATATGTTTGTATCTTTCCATGAGGGAGAGTACTGAACACTCTTGTTTGAAAATGTCAAGGACACTCTGATTAAAAGTACTTTTCTGAGAATAATCCTGCCTTCATTACACAACTTCTGTCTCTCTTCCACCTAACAGTGAAATTATAGGAATGACGGGTAGAAACAAGACCTATCCCATTCCTCAGTTATTACCTGGACTATTTTTATATTTTCAAAATCTTATTTTTTAAAAAACAGAAGTGACAGCAATTCCATGGTGCTTTTTTGAAGAGAGCACCCTGCTATCTCTAAATCATTCCACTTATTCACAGCTGTTACCAGTCTCTCTGTTAATTTCACCTCTGTCATTCTGCGCCTTCCACCCCCTGCTGTAGCAGAGCCATCCTACACAGCTCTCACCGCCTCGGTGCTGCCGTCCCTTGACTGCTTATACAGTCAGCTCTCTTAGTCATTGTTTGGTCAAGCTATAAATAACTCCTTTAATCCTTCCTCATAAATCATTTCTGACGTTATCCCCTGAAATAATTCCAATTGGTCAATGGATTTCCCATAGTGACACATCCAGGACCAACTGCAGTAATCTAAGCGTGGTCTAATAATGCCAAGGGTGGTGTTCAGGTGAGTCCATGTGAGTTTCTTCATTATTGTGACTATTTCAGAGAAGAACTTTAAGTCTTCAAACTAAACTGGGACAGAAATATAAAAAAGGAAGAAGTTTTAGTATCTTTCATCATAGTTCAGTGGGAAACAGCTTTAAAAATGATAAAAAGAGAAAGTTGGGGGGAATAGAAATAAAATAATATCCTATCATATGTGGTCTATCTGGTTACCACATATTGTTGATACTCAAACCATTGGGGTTTTGGGGGTTTTTTGTGCTGTTGCACATTATATAGCTTCAGCAAGGTTACTATATATTATCTCTACATCTTATGTAGTATTAATAATTTATCCTTTCCCATACTGTAGAATTGATCCAGATTCCTTTTAGGATATGCACTGATTTCTATTTTTCTGGGTTCTATCTTTGATGTTATTCTATAACACACTAAGTTTTTTAGTCTTAGGTATTGATTATTTAATGACTACTTATACAGGCTACTGAAATGAGTGTATTAACAAAGCACTAGCAGCAAATAAAACACAGAATCAAAAGGAGAGCAAGGTTCATGGCATTTGTGTATTTCTTTGCACTACTGGTAAATGTTACCACTAGATAATTCACACAGAGCTATGGCAAAGCCAGGCAGTGAACAGAGTAGTTTAGGAATGTTTGCCAGCATGAATGTGTTTTAGGCTTGTTACAAGACTGGTGATACAGAGAAAGACCACGGACATGGTGTCCCTTTATTTCCATAATGTATCTAACAAAGTCTCCCATGATCTCTTTGGTAGAAAGAGGAAGAAATGTGGACTGCAGATGGTAGTTGCTGAACACGTAAAGCTGAAATATGCTGATCTGTCACCCTGTGACTTGAGGAGTGATCTTTAGTTGCCTATGACAGGGCTCTCTCTTAGGCCCTCTAACGTTCAATTATTTTACTTATGACTCAAATGAAGACAGACTATGCCCTTAAAAAGTTTGCAGAGATAGCTGGATCAAATGTATTTTCTAAATAACTACTTAAGAAATACCTTGATAGGTACCTGGGTGGCTCAGTGGGTTGAGCGTCCAACTTCGGCCCAGGTCATGATCTCGCAGTTCGTGAGTTCGAGCCCCACGTCCAGCTCTGTGCTGACAGCTCAGAGCCTGGAGCCTGCTTCGGATTCTGTGTCTCCTTCTCTCTCTGCCCCTTACCCCCACTCATGCTCTCTCTCTCTCTCTCTCAAAAATAAACATTAAAAAATTAAAAAAAAAAAAAGTACCTTAATATTCTAGGAGCATTAAAACAAAACTAAGATGAAAAATTTTAGAAATGAATCTAAAGTTCCTTAAGTATTTTTATACATCAGCTAGACAACACAGTAATAAAAAAGAACTGCACTGACAAGAGTGTAAACAAACAAACAAAAAAGGGAATGTTAACTGACCAGAGGCACAACAAGCTAATACTGGCTTTAAAAAAAAAAAAAAAAAAAAAAGTACAGTCATATGTTGCTTTGGTAGAAGTACATTATTTAGAAGAGGAAGATGATGATTCCACTATTTTCAAGTGTGCGTTTCAAAATACTTCCAGGCTCCCCACTTGAAGCAAGACTCTGACAAGGCAACTGAAGAATGATGGAGCATTTATTATGAGATATAGTGGACTAACCTATAGCTATTAATTAAGTCTAGAGAGAACCTTCTCCTCCCCTCCCTTTAACTCCTAGGTAACACCAGAGGAAACTCTGAGGCAAAAGCTGGTTGGAAGGAAGCGGATTTTTTTCCTGGAGGACTAAGAGTTCCCACAAGGAGAGGCAGGACAGATCATCAACAACAGTAAGACCCTCAACTTTAGGTATCAAAGCTCATTTCCAAGTGAATGGGATGCCATTATAGTAAAGACTACTATTTAAAAAAAATTGAGGAGCACTAAAGAAGTCTAACCAATACAACATTCTTCTTACTGCTGTTACTTTGAAATTCCATTTGCATTACAGTGCTCCATTTCCAAGGATGAAACACCATTCAGGTGGCAACAATTTAAAACATATTTAAACAAAAGAAAACTCCATATTGGCAATGTCATTTAAAATTATGCTTTACTTCTCTGAGAGCTTTATCCCAGACAGTCAATAAAAATGATGTGAGCACAAGCATCTTTGATCAACTAAGTCCTGATGATACGCTTAAGTTTTCCCCTCCTTTAGGAATAGTTCTTCAGTGGAACTTGTATCAATCTAGGCAAGAAAGTTCATAATTATGTCTTGATATCGCAAATCCCCACTCAGATGTGATTCCCTCACCTCTAAGCTGCAAACATAGTACTTTATACCACTGGATGACACTTGACACATACAAACTATCTAATATTATAATCTGCATATGTCAATGGTCAACCAATTCTAGAGAAGAGCTAATAAACATATAAACATAACAATAACATCCAATGAAGATTAAATATGGTAATAGTATACTAATGTGGTGAAAGCTATTGTTTTAGTTTAGCTGGTCAAGGCCTCTCTAAATGCAAGTGTACTTCCTTAGACTGGTCTATCTTGACCACTCTAAATAGTAGACCACTCTATTAGAGACCTAGTAGCCATGCAAAAACTTTGGGAAAGAGTATTCCAAGTATAAGGAAAGGCAAATGCAAAAAATTCTTGAGACCAAAATGAACTTCATGTGTTCATGAGATTAGGAAGCAAGGGAGGGAGGGAAGGTAGGAGGGAGGGAGGGAAGGTAGGAGGGAGGGAGGGAAGGTAGGAGGGAGGGAGGGAAGGTAGGAGGGAGGGAGGGAAGGGAGGGAGGGAGGGAGGGAGGGAGGAAGGAAGGAAGGAAGTTAGGAAGGAAGGAAGAAGGGGAAAAGGCCAACATGACTTAGTATGGTGAACAAAGAAGAAATAAAGGGCATAAAGATTAGAAGTCAGGGGAACAGATCATATAGGATGCTGTAAGGCACAGTAAGGAATTTTGATTTTATTCAGTTTTAGTGAGAAGCAGTGGAAGACTTCAAGCCATGAATTTAAGTAAGATTTTGGAAGGTCACTTTGGCTACTTCATGAATAATAGACTTTATGAGGCAAAAAGTGTCAGACAGACCTGTATGTAGGCTGCTGGAATAATCTAGGCAAGAGATGATGGTGGCATGAATGACTGATGAAGATGGAGATGGTCAGAAGTCACTGGATTGGAAGCAGTACCTATAAAATTTTACTGATGCACTCTGAGATATGAGCAACTAGGTGGACATTTGTGCTACATACTGAGATGGATTTGTAGTTTTAAGTAGTTTGTGTGTTGGGAGTAAATAGACTTGTGAGCTGAAACCAACGGTAATGTTTTGGACTTATAAAATGTGAATGCCTAATTGATTTATGAGTGAAAAAGCTTAATGGGTAGTTGGCTCCATGAAGCCCAAGATCAGGGGCAAAGTTTGGGCTGGCGATAGAAATTTGAGCGTTGAAAATGCATAAACAGAGCCATGGAAGTAAATGGGGTGACCCATGGAAAGAAGGCCCAGAATGGAGCTCTGGGGCACCTGAATATTTGCAGCTTGATGGAATAGATGGTCCCAGAAAAGTCAACTGAGAAAGACTGAGCAGTCAGAGGAAGGGATGCCAGGAAATGTCACAGCACTGAAGCCTAGAGATGCAAGTGTTTCAGGTATGATGTCAAGTCAGATGAGGACTGGAATGGTGCAGGCAAGATTCAGCTCCCTGGTGACCTTCAGGAAAGGTCCTGCAGTGGGGTCGAGCTTTCACAAACCAAACCCCAACTGGACTGTTTAACTCCACCACTAGGCATCTTCATTCAGGCAAGTTTTGTATTTACATTATCATTTATTTATGAAATGTGAAATATCTGGGCTACTCTCTCCAATGCCATTGCTCATATATGCTCAAAAAAAGTAAACCAAATGGACAAATATTGCGTAAGGTATCTTTGAAATATCTCAAGATTACCTTCTTAAACTGGACATTACAAAATGCAGTTATTTGCCAATCACTACATTTCTTTCTAACATATTATTGTTCCTCTCATATCCAGAAGAACCAATCATTTACTGGCAAAACAGTAAAAATGATTTATTGTAGCAGGTGATTTGACTTGCAACATCAAAAACTCAAAGTAGCACTGAAAAACTAACTATGACTACAGAGTATGATTCAATAACTTCTAATGCCGTGTCAATTTCCTTTAACTTCTATAACTGTCTTCACCAAATAGCAATTGGAAAATGGTGGTTATCAAACTTTATATTTTGATAAAATCACCTGGGTGCTTATAAATACAGATTATAAAGGCACTCCCAGATGGGGTATGGATTATGAGGTCAGGCTGTTATTGCTTTTTTTAAAGTTACATTCTTAAAAATCTACCATGGAAATTCTGACACAGAGAGTCCATGCATCATACACTACAAACCAATGATGCAGTAACAGAATAATATATACAAATCCTTGGAAAAATCATTTTTGCCTAAACTCCAACCAAGGATTAGACTTGCTATTTCTTTTAGCTCTCATGGTCATAGATTCCTTCAATAACTGTCAAGCACTCCTTATGTGCTTAAATTTAGTTTAAGCATCCAAAATCGTGATTTTTTTCCATCCAATATGTGTAAATGTCTGCTTAAGTAATGTTTATATAATGCTAAGTTGAAAAAATTATATGTCTATATTGCAGCCTTACAAAACTAATACTACCCCCCCGAATATGCATTCATAAACTCAGAAAATTCTTTTAAATAGTTAAAGGTCTCAAACAAGGACTCACCTGCATTTCTGCAACTTGAATGTTTTAAGTGAATGTGGATAAGCTGATGTCAAAAGACCTATTTCAACAACTGAACTTGCACTGTATGTGTTTTTGAAGGAGTATAAATAAATCCTCATTTATCATTTTCTGCTGAATTCACACCTACATAAGGCTGGAAATTACGTTTCCAACAGGCTTCCCATTCACCATCGCATAAGAGCAGATTCCTGATTATGTTGAAAACCCTCTAAGATTTTCTTTAAAACTTATTTGAAGGCTGGGTGGAGAGTTTTAAGAAAAAGGGGAAATAAGACAAGTGATCACTTGTAACATTTTAAATGAAGGAACAGGTAGACCACAGCAGAGGAAAGAGAGGTGGAGAGGGAAGGACAGTGATGACATAAAATTGTTTGAAATAAGAAATGAAATCAAGAATTAAAAATAGAATTACATTTTGTTTGGCAATTCACAAACAACACTAAGTGCACTTCATAAATTTTACTATTGTTGCTCTAAGTAATATTACCATAAATCACATTAGCAGTGTACTCGGCACTTTTTAAAAGCAGAAAGGATTGAGACTGTCAGTAAGTTTCAACAGCTCTGTTACCTCTGAAGAGTGAAGGAGAAATTATCACAAGCTTTTACTAGGCCTAAAAAGGCTGGTTCTAAGGCCCCACCACCACTGCTATCCCTCCCCTTCAGCATCAATGCGACGACACAGAGCATCATTCCACCAGGAATTAGGAAATGTTCACCGTTGCTTTCCTGATGCTTTTACCTGATGTACAAGGGGAGACGGCTGCTTGCCCCTTTTCTCATCACGGACAGGGAAGAGCGACTTCAAGAGCTTTGGCATCTGCGGCACAAAGGATTTTACTGGATTCAAGTAGGAGGCTGCTAGGCTACTAAATCCTGTCAACAGTATTGAAAGGAAAAGAGATAAAATGTAAACAACTACATAGACGTTTTCTTTCTTGCAAGTTTGCCAAATTTCATTTGTAGCAAATATAACAATATAAATTATTCAAAAGTATCCTTTAAAAATATTAGAAAAACATAGTATTATTATGGCTCTCCTCAAACAAAATGTTATTTCCTTTTCCAATTAAAATTAACAGCAATTAGGGTAGTCCAAAAACGTTCTAATATCCAGTGTTCCTGTTAGTATCCGAAGGGTAATCCAACCCCAGTCCTGTCACAAATTGGTTCAAGTACTACCTTCTGTCCTAGAATAAGATGGGGGTTTTCATTTTTACATCACACAGCTGGTGACACACATGTACAGCTCTCTATCTAGACTTTAAACTCTTTGAAGTCAGGGACTATGTCTTCTCCAGCTTTAGCTTTTCATACCTACTTACTGAATGAAGATGATGAAATGGAGCTTTTAGGAAGAAGGTGGTGTTTGTTTTTACAGGAGAGGGATCAATGCCCTGACCAACCACGTTCTTACTTGCTCTAAATTACCAAAGGCTGGGATCAGACATGCAGACAATATCTATGATATAAAAAGATTTCTCTCCCCTTAGTGAATAAAACTGAAGTTTTAGGAAAATGTAACCTAAGTCACAAACTGTAAAACACTGTATCCACATAATACTTTAAAAACAACAAGCAAGTCAACCTGAGGAACTGTGTGTGATGCTGCCCCAATGGAAGCACACAGCCACCAGCATACCTCTACTCTACACTGGCCCCTGAAATGACTTTAAGTTCATTGGCAATACAGTTGTGACATGGACCCATACAGTTCCAAGGTTTGTAAATTTTACATAAAGTAGTATAATAACTCTAAGTAGACTGTGAAAGGTAAGGATATTTTATAATCATGAGAGCAATCACTAAAACAATAAAGCAAAGAGATAGCTATAAATTCCAAGAGATGTGTTAAAGCGGATTTCAAAAAAGTCAAATAATTTACAAGAAGGCAAAATTAGGAAAGAGTAGAACAAAACAAAGGAAACCAATAGAAAATAAGTTTGAGATGAATAAAGAGCCAGAAGGACATAATCATCTAAACGCTGAGACCAAACAACAGGGACAATCTAGACTTCTCCCTACAGTTAAATTAACATTCTACACTGAGGAAGACCCTTAATTAAATGAAGATCTGGCCAAAAATCTTTCAAAGGCTGCATATATCACAAAGTGAGACAATCAGACACAAGGTGTCTCTTGAGGTAAGTACACAAAACTACCCTTCCATTTATCCTACCTTCCACCCCTCCCTCAAAATGGCCTGAATCTGTTCAAGCCTGTAGAGCTAACTACCAATTCACAGGAAATACGGTTGATAGAGAACCCTGTTTAAACAACCTCAGGGGGATGGTAACATAGTCTACTGTGCAAAAGACATGGTCTCTTCGGCAAATACAATGGATGGGGGAAAAAGACAAAGAACATATAGATTAAACTTTAACTCAAGACACATATCAACTCATCACAATAAATGAACCTTACTTAGATTTTCATTCAAAATAACTAAAAGGTATTTTTGAGCCAATTGGAGAAATCTAAATACTGACTAGATATTTGATGATATAAAGGACTTATTTTTAATTTTTCTTAGGAGTGAAATGTTATCAGCTCTAGAGAAATGTTACTGCTCTAGAGACACATGTACAGATATTTACAGATGAAATGGTATCCGGGATTTGCTTCAAATTATCCAGGAGAGGGCTGGGAGATGTAGCAGGAGTAGGGGTACATCAGACTAGTGATGAACTGATCATTCTGAAGTTGGGAGGGCTACCTGAGAGCATATGGTGTTATTCTTTCTACTCTTGTATGTTTGATATTTTCCATAGTAAAAGGATTCTTCAAAGTGAAGACAAAATAAAAACTTAAAAATTTTTTTTTAATGTTTATTTATTTTTGAGAGAGAGACAGAGCATGAGCAGGGGAGGAGCAGAGTGAGAGGAAGACAAAGAATCTGAAGCAGGCTCCAGGATCTGAGCTGTCAGCACGGAGTCCAACGCGGGGCTCGAATCCACGAGCTGTGAGATCATGACCTGCGCTGAAGTCGGATGCTTAACCAACGGAGCCACCCAGGAGCCCCAAAATAAAAATTTCTAAAGGGTTTGTCACTAACTGATGACTGCTAAATGCACTGATGATACATGTAATTCACAAAAAAGAAACTAAACTCAGAAAGACAGAGTGGGATGCAAGAAGCAATGATGAGCAAAGCAAAGTGGAAAATAATGTAAATCAAGTAAGCATGGATTACAAGCTTTAAAACAACAACAACAAATTTACAGAACTTTAAAACAAGGTATTTCACTCCTAGGTATTAACTCAAGAGAAGTGTTCACAAAAACACTTATACAAGAACAAACTTTATTCACAGTAACCAAAAAGTGGAAATAAGCCACATGACCATAAATAGAAGAACTAATTAAAAATCGTGACAAATTCAACTGTGATAGTGAATGTTTCTCAACAACAAAAAATAAATTACTGAAGGATGCAACCGTGTGGATAACATGAACAGAAATGTTGAATAAAAGAAGCATAACACAAAAAAAGCATATACTGCATGATGCCATTTGTATGAAATTGTAGAACAGGCAAAACTAATCTGAAGGAATAGAAATCAGAACACTGGCTGATTGTGGAAAGTAGCTGGAGTCCTGTACATCTTGTAAACTTGACTGGTGGGTAGGTTACACAGGTAAATGCATTTGTCAAAACTCATTAATATGACCCATAGTCAAGAAAAAAGCAGTCAATGTAAATAGACCATGAGACGGCCCAGATGCTGGATTTAGCAGATAAATATGTTGAAGTAGTTTTAGACACAGGCCCAAGGAAGTAAAGAAGAATCTGATCTTAACAAATGTATAGGTATAAAATATCCACAGAGAAATTAAAACTTTAAATAAAGAAACAAGTGAAATTCTAGAACTGAAAAGAATAATAACTGAGATAAAATATTCTCTGGATGTACTTAACAGAAGGTTGGAAATGGAAGGAGAAATTATGCAACCAGAAGATATAAGAATAAGACAAAAGGATGAAAAATAAAAATTAAAAAAAAATTGAGCTCCTGTGACCTGTAGGGTAATATTAAACAATCTAATACGTGTAATTTGAATCTCAGAAAGAGTAGAGAAAAATTGTTGGGGGTAAAATGTAATAATAGCTGAACATTTCCCAAATTTGTTGAAAACCACAACTTACAGATCCAAGAATATCAATGAAACACAAGTAAGATAAGTACTAAGAAAACCATACCTAAGTATACCTTAGTCCAAGTGCTAAAAACAAAAATTGAGAGAACTATGAAAGCAAACAAGAGAGTAAACACAGACATATTACATGTAGGAAAAAGAGACAGAAATGATGGCTGATTCTCAGCAGAAAAGGAATCTAAAAGACAATGTAAGATGTTTGAAGTGTTGAAAGAAGCTATCTACCCAGAATTCTCTAGCTAGTGAAAAAATTCTTCAAATAAAGTGAAGTGAAGATAATCTCAAAAAGGGGAGACAGCATTCTTTTCTCTCCAAGAGAACTTCACAATAAGAAATACTATAGGATATTCTTTGGACTATAGAGAAATGATATTGGATAAATATAAGACTTCATGAAGGACTGGATAGTGTCAGAAATAATAAATATGAAGAAAAATATAAAAGATTTTCTATAGTCTTTTAATCTGGCTGTTTTAAAGCAGAAAGAGTAACATCGTAAATGGGTTCATAATGTCTATAAAAGATATAACAACAATAATACAAAATAAGAGGGCTCCAGGAACAGGCAAATGGAATTATACACTTACAAGGTTCTTATATTTGTGCAGTGGGAAGTGATGTATTATTAATTCTAAGTAGACTATGATAAGTTAAGAATCTATACTAGAATCCTTGAGCAAAGACTTTAATAAATAAACACAGAAATACCAAACAGCCAGAAATAGAAATAAAATTAAATACTAAAAAATATTTTTCCAATTATCCCAAAAGAAGGCAGAAAAGAAGTTACAGTGGAAAAATAAAATAAAATACAAACGGCCAAAGAGAAACCAACAGCAATGTAGCAGACATAATAATAATATTAGATGTAGAAGAATTAAATATGCCAAGAAAAAGGCAAAACTTGTCAAGCTAGATTAGAAAATAAGTTAGAGCTAACTATATGCTGACAAGATAGCAAATATTTGTTCATTTAAAGAGCAAATATAGCTAAAATTTTAAAGACTGAGAAAAGGAGACACCATTCAAACAATAAGCAAAAGAAGGTTGATGAGGCTACGTTAATATCAAGTGAGACAGATTTCAAAGTAAGAGAATTCCAAAGATATAAAGGGACATTTAATAATGATAGAAATATCACTTCATTGGGAAAAAATAATGTATATACCTAACAACAAAGTTCCTACAAGAATGATGTAAAAACAGATAAATGAAAAAGTAGGTAATTTTTCATAATCATATTTGGAGATTTAATGCCCTCTCTCAGTGATGGATAGGACAAATAGAAAAAAAATCAGTAGAAGGACAGACTATTTGAAGAACCGATCTGACTGAATAAGCTTATCAACCACACTGACCTGATATATACAGAATGCTATGCCCTCAAACAGAACAGACCTTCTTTCCAAGCATACATGGAATGTTTACCAAGGTAGAACATAGTCTCAAAAACATTCCAAAAGACTGAAATATTAAAGAGTCTCTCTGATCATAAGGAAATCAAATAAGCAATCCATTAATAAAAAGATTCTCACCAGACATATGAAAATGAATTAACATGCTACCCAATAACTTACGAGTCAAAGAATAAATCAGAGGGAAATTAGAAAATATTTTGAATAGAATGAAAATGAAAGCACCATATTCCAAAATTTGTGAAATGCAGAAAGAAATAGAAATCAATGAAACAATCAAAAATAAAAACAAAATCAATGAAACAAAGTAAACAATGAAGAAAGTAAGACCAACTTTCGTTCTGAGAGAAGACTGAGAAAAATAAGACATGCCTCAAATGTACTCAAGAAAAACAGAAAGAAAACAAAAATTATCAAAAATAAAAAGGAGGGGTGCCTAGATGGCTCAGTTGGTTAAACATCTGGCTCTTGATTTCAGCTCAGGTCATAATATCACAGCTTGTGAGATTGAGCCCCACATCCTGCTCTGTGCTGACAATGTGGAACCTGCCTGGGATTCTCTCACTCTCTCTCTCTCTCAAAATAAATAAATAAACATTAAAAATTTTTCTTAAATAAATAAATAAAAAGAAGGAATATCACAATAGATCCTATAAACATTAAAAGGGCAATAAAGGAACACCATAACATTTACTGAAATAAGAGTAATAATTTAGATGAAACAGAAAATTACCTGAAAAACATAACTTATGAAAACTGACTCACAAAGAAATACAAAAAGTTAAATAGCACTTTATTAAAGAAAATGAAGTCATAATTTAAAAGTTTCCCAAAGAGAAAATTCCAGGCCCAGATAGTGTCACTGGTGAATCCTGTCAAACATTTAAGGAAGAAGTAATACCAAGCTTATATAAAATCTTTCAGAAAAAAAGATGGTAAGGAAATATTTCCCAAGTCATTTTATGAGG
Source organism: Panthera leo (assembly GCF_018350215.1). Taxonomy (NCBI): domain Eukaryota; kingdom Metazoa; phylum Chordata; class Mammalia; order Carnivora; family Felidae; genus Panthera; species Panthera leo. Next base: position 50,476,355 of record NC_056682.1, read on the forward strand.
CCAACATATTCATATCAAAACCTAACTAAGGCATTATTATGAGAAAAGAGAAGTATTCATCATAGAACATAAACACAAAAATCCTTTACAGAAAGTTAGCAAGTAGAATAAAGAAAATATAAATGATAACACATCAAGTGGTATTTAGCACAGTAATGCAGGATAAATTCAACATTCAAAAATCAATGTAACAACATGTTATAAACCAAAAAAGGGAAAAAATCAGATGAGCATTCACTAGTAGGATAGTAGTTACAGGGTAGGAAATTCTGTTTTAAAATTTGTCTGTTTATGTATGTTGTATGTATGTATGTATTTTGAGAGAGACAGAGAATGGGAGCAGAAGAGGGGCAGAGAGAGAGAAGGTGAGAGAGAATCCCAAGCAGGCTCCATGCTGTCAGCACAGAGCCTGATGCAGGGCTGGATCTCACGTACTGTGAGATCATGACCTGAACCAAAACCAAGAGTTGGACGCTTAACCAACTGAGCCACCCAGGTGCCCCAGGAAATCCTGTTTTAAACTACTTCTGAAAGATGCTCAAATTCCATGACAGTGGTTGACAAATGAAAATGTAACCTACCTGGGTCGGGAGAATGGTTATTATGGGGACGGTCTGGGAGAGATGGGGCAACAGGAGCTATCCCTCTGGAAACTGCAGTTTGGGATACATCCTGTTGACTTTCCCACCGGCCCTGTTAAAAACAAAAACAGCAATTTTTATTCAAATCAAATAGTTGACAGAAAAACCTGAAGATATTTAAGAAAAACCTGTTATCATTTCTAAAGCTTTATTCCCTTTAAAGACATGACCGATTTGATTATGTACCTTTCCTCTTGTACTTTCATCTTTATAGTGCAAATTTCCCAAATACTAACAATACCTCAAATTTGGATCTCCTCTCCAGTTCACAATTCAGTCTCCTCAGCTCTGTCCTAACCTTCTGTCTGTAAATCATGCTGCTTCCCAGGAAATACAGATACATGAAGACATTCCTTTTGAAAACCTCCCTTACGTTCTGCCTCAGAGAGGCTGTTTCTTTCTGCTCATCTGCCTCAAGATCCTTTCACTTCAGATTCTCAGCTGAGACTGAGGAAAAACTCTTAATGGTGTAGGCTGTGTCTTCTCCCTTCTCCAGGGTGTATCTTCCCATCCATTCACACACCGTTCATGAAAGTAAAAATTCTAGAACAGTATATTACCAAGGCTCTTATTTTCAACACGCATTAAAGTTCCAGTTGAGCACAAATCAAGTAATCACCAGTTCCCAATAATGGAAGTCTCTGGATTAACAAATTTTATTGTACCCTGAACTTATTTTGTAAATCCCCATTAAAAAGATTTCATTGCATAATACAAGAACACCACCAGTTGGGTGATGGATTAATGGTGATATCATCAAAGCACTTTTAACTTCAGTCCCATCTCATAAAGAAATAAACCCCAACCAAATGCTAGAAGTACAACACCCAGTAATGGGGATGAGATGCAAATCTTATAAAAGCTTTAAGTTCCCTTTTGATCCTTTGATAATCACTCTGACTTTTTTTGTATCCAAGTTAAATAAGAGTATTTTACATTAGTTTAAGCTGGTATCCCACAGATGAGTGATGCTAACGACTTTTGAGTTCTCCTTAGTAATCGCCTGCAGAGTGAGTTCTTCACTGCTCCCAAAGATGGATGGAGGTGGAAAGACCTCTAAGGTTTCAGATACGTATTGGAAACCTATCCACTTTTAGCAGCAACCTAAGTACTGATCATAAAATCAATAAGCCCTAAGTGATCTGGATCCTGTTTACCTCTGAGAATGCCACTTTTCCCTAGGAACTCTCTCAGCCCTTGATAGTTTTAAAAAAATGGTATGATGTTTTAGCATTAGGAAGCCAGGAAACAAAACAGACATGAAAAGATGATTAGGGAAACCATGAACTCTGAAATACTTCACTGTAGGAGCATTTGTGTTACTATGAATCACACACTCATTTACATACTTTAATGTTTCGTTAATGTCTTTTGCATTTAAATTTAATTGTCTGTCTGGGAAGCTGCAGCTTTGTGTATTCTGGGACATCACAATCAGGTAGCTGAACACTAAGGTCAATATTCTTTGGAGCTTCTCAGAGGAAGAAAGCCTCATTCTTTGTTTACAGTGTTAAGCTCATGCAAGGTTGTTTTGAAGACAACTTACTTAATTTGAGAATAAATGTATTTTTGTGTTTCAGATTTCTCTTTCTTGTTTGGCAGCTGACATAGTGGCACTCTGTCCCTTAGGAAAACTAAGTAGCTGATTTGGAGTCAGCACCTCAGCCATTTGGTGTATAATGGTCCAATGACAAATAATGTTGGTGTCCTCTCTTCCCCCAAGGCACACTCGGGGCTCCGCTAGCTTCCCAGGTAATATTTCCCAGCTGGCACCCCCACACATAATGTTACTAACAAATCGGAATGGAAGCAATAACTTTTACTGCATCATATATTCAAATATCTCAAGTGAGAACATTTGAAAGGACGCACACAGTATATACATACTGCCTTAGCCATACCACTAGCCCTGTCGGATAATGAAAAATGGAAATACATTTCGCTTCATCCATCTACCTTAACCGTCATCTTAACCTTGAGGAATTCCACATGCTAACTATTCCCAGGTCTCACCAATCAAAGGCAGGGACACAGAGATCTGGGGTAGAACAGACGCTGCTTTAGAGGGAACAACAAATTTGGATGATAAACTGGGTACAACACTCCTCCCTCCTCTTTCTGACACCCACAGATCTCTGGGGAAACATTCTACTGAAATCATTCACTTATTCTTTTCCTCCTATAATGCATGTCCATTCTCTTGCCAGAAATGAAACCTGTGGTTCAGTGTGTAACTACACACACTGCCCCCCAGGGACAAGGCAATTACTGTCTTTCCAATAAATTTTACATCCCTGGCTGTTCCACAGTTATTCTCCCTTTACTAAAATGTTGGGGGAGGGGGAGAGGTAGCATCCCAGTTACAGATACTTCAGAGGGAGATGAACTCAGGACAGTGAATAAACAGGACTTGGCCAAACACTAGATCATTCTGATCTCTTAGGAGCTCAGCTCTCAAAATGAAGAAAGTATGTATGTATGTATGTATACATATATATACATACATACTTGGAATCTAAAAAGATAAATCTGTGATTTTTTTCTAACATTCTACATGTCTATCAAACTTCAGAAATCAGCCAAGATGAGGCTATACAAGGGAGAAAACTCCAGCTTTGTTTAAGATTTTTAAACTAGCTTCATACTTATTAGGGATTATTTGTGCTGACAGGCTGAATTCAAAGAAATAAAACCCTATTTGAGACAGCAGTTATGCGTGGCTACCATCATGCTTAAAGACAAAATCAAACAGGGAAAACAGAGAGGCTCTCAGCTGATTTGAGAACATGCTTAGGTCCTCCTGGTGCACCTAAAATTTCCGTTACTGCTCTTTCCAGACACAAATTCTTTAGGTTTTTCAGAAAGAGGTCTGTTTTTAATCAGGAAAGAGATAAAGGGTAAAGAATGAGAAGTGCCAGTGACATTACAGGTCCAAAGGTGGCTTCCAATGCAACCAAAGAAGAAATGACTCATATTTGGCATCGGCCTTTACCTGTGCCACACTAAATCACTGCAGTTTTCAGGAAGGTGAGGCAGCCAAAACACACAAAAATCAGTTTTGTTAACTGAATATTCATTTAGGCATTTGGCTACTGCATCAAAAACTCCAATCAGAGGACAATAAACACAATATCTTACTAACTTAAAAAATATAAAAATTATAAAAAGTATAATTCCATCTAAAATGGCTTTAGAAATACCAATATTTTTAAGTTGACAGTGTTCCTTGCATCACAAAAGGTCTCAGTGCACAGCCAATTTTAGATAGAAAAACAAACAATCTGCTGAAATTAATTCTGCAAGCGAAGTCCATCTTGGTAGACTGGTCATAAAAAGCTTGCTAAGTTTTCATTATATCTATTAAAAAACTGGCTTACAATAATGACAGTAACAGTAAATAGCAGTAAACAGCAACATCACTGCAATTTTATATCGATAGATAGATAGATAGATAGATAGATAGACAGATTTTTTCTATTTCTCAGTGCTCATCAAGATAAGTGTACTCTTAATTCCCTTTATCTATTTTACCCATCCTCACACCCACCTTCCTTCTGGCAACAGCCAGTTTGTTCTCTGTATTTAAGGGTCTGGTTTTTAAGGGTCTTTTTTTTGTTATTGTTCGTTTACTGGAGGGGAGATGGGTGGGAGATGGGCTGAATGGGTGATGGGTATTAAACAGGGCACTTCTGATGAGCACTGGGTGTTTTATTTAAGTGATGAATTACTAAATTCTACACCTGAAATTAGTATTACACTGTATGTTAACTAACTGGAATTTCAATAAAAACTTGAGAAAAAAAAAATGAATGATTGCTTTTAGGCCCTAGGGTGAACTTAAAAGTTGGGAGTGGTTCATCAAATTCCATTTATCTTTTTAAGATTAATTAGTCCATCAATTCAATCTTGGTGGAGCTCAGTACAGCAATTCCAATTCTAACATGGAGTGAGCATCAATAATAAGGGCATGTAAAATATGGCGAATTGCAAGTATCATAGGCCAAACTAGAGACTGTTTTAAAAGTAGCTCACCATCTCCTCTCACCTCCCCAAGAGCCCTAATCCTACGAACTCTCTGCCCTTGCTTCCCTCCCACACCGTTTAGTGTCACTTTGTCTGAAATGACTAATCTTTGCCATATCAACTGAAAATTAGGAGGAAAAGGGAGATGTGAACCTCTTCCGTGGCCTCTCCCCGCTTCTGAACATCATTTCATCTAACCTGAATGCTCCCATATTACACAGGGGAAGACAGCACATCAAAGTCTGTGGTCTATAATTCTGATTTCATAATCAAGATCAGAGGGCTAGACACAGAAATGAATGGGACACAGAACCCAGAAATAGGCCCACACAAGTTTGCAAGGTAAATGTAACTAATATTCAAGTATTTCAAAACTCATTTTCTAGCATCTTAAGCAAGCATCATCAACTTCAGATTAAAATTATGTTTCTGACTCAACTCTCTTGTGCATTAAATACTTTCACTGCAAAGAAACCAAGATGGTCCTGCTAAGGAAAGTTCTGTGGTGTCAAAGGAATGCCCCAAGCACTTCTGCCATTTTTTTTTTTTTACTCCTCTTTCCCTGTCCCATGCTCGAGAAAAGGACATCTTACAAGTTCTCAAATATTTATTTATATTATTTGCTTAATATGAATTATTCCAACTTCTCACATTCCAGAGCCTTCTAAATTCAGTAAGATGTCTTAATTCCTGGGCTCTTTTCACAGATACTTTCACAGTCTTAGAATAAGAAACATTTGAAAGGAATCCTACATACTGACTACCAAAGTTATTTTTACAATAAAGAGCCAAAAAAAATGATTACAGTGTCAAATTTAGTCATCTTATAAAAGCTACATTTAAAAATTCATTTTTTATAATTTTTAAAAATGTTTATTTATTTTTGAGAATGGGCGAGCATGAGCAGGGAAGGGCACAGAGAAGGAGACACAGAATCTGAAGCAGGCTCCATGTTGTCAGCACAGAGCCCGACGTGGGGTTCAAACTCAGGAACTGTGAGATCATGACTTGAGCCAAAGTCGGATGCCTGACAGAGCCACCCAGGTACCCCTAAAAATTCATTCTTATTCTCAAGGTAAAAACAAACATGATACAAGTTTTAGGTAGTAGGATAGTATTTATATCCCACTCATTAGGAAAACCTAATGGATTAATTACCTCTCCCTGGATATCTGAAAACTGAAGAATGCAGGAAGTTCCCCAAAGAAAAGAAAAGAAAAAAAAAATGAGTCTGAGATTTTTCAAAACAGTTTCTTTTAGGATTTTGTGTATAAATTGTTATAAATAAAGCAATTGGAGACCTCCTCAAACACTATACACAAGAGAACTCTTCCTACTTAGAAGAGTAGGAAGTAAAATTCTTCACTTCTGTTTTTTAAAGGGTGTTGAATTTTGACAAATGTTCTTCTCTGCTCCTATTGAGATTTTCATACATACATGTTTTATATATGTTATATATGCTTTTTAATTCTAATTTATTTTTTAAATAGCTAATATGTTCACATGATCCAAAAATCAAACAATAGAAAAAGGCATCATGACAAACCTCCTACCTTTACCCCTACCTGCTCTTCCCCACACACTTCCACCCTCTCTCCAGGCAGGTAAATAATGGTATTAGCTTCTTATATATCCTTGTAGGGTTTCGTAGGCATATGCAAGCAAATCTATACACAGTCACACACGCTTCTCTCCTGTCCCTTTTGTAATACAAATGGCAGCAAACTATTCTGCACTTAATTTTTTTATTTTAATTTTATTTTGATTTTCGTGAACATACAGTGTAATATTGGTTTCAGGAGGAGAATTCAGTGATTCATCACTTACATACAATACCCAGTGTTCATCACAAGTGCCCTCCTTAATATCCATCATCCATCTAGACATCTCTCATCCACCTCCCTCTATCCGCTGTTTGTTTTCTATCATTGTGCGCCTCTTATGGTTTGTTTCCTTCTCTCTTCCCTCCCTTCCTATATGTTTATATGTTTTGTTTCTTAAATTCCACATGAGTGAAATCATATTGCATTTGTCCTTCTCTGACTTATTTCACTTAGCATAATACACTCTAGCTCCGTACACATTATTGTAAATGGCAAGATTTCATCCTTTTTGATGGCTGAGTAATATTCCATTGTATATACACCACATCTTCTTTACCCATTCATCAGTTGATGGACATTAGGGCTCTCTCCGTGGTCTGGCTATTGTGTGTGGTTTTTTTTAAAGTTTTTTCTTTTAAGTTTATTTATTTTGAGAGAGAAAATATGTACACGTGTGAGTGCGAGAGAGTCGGGGAGGGTCAGTAAGAGAGGGAGAGAGAAAGAATCCCAAGCAAGCTCTGCAATTCACAAACCATGAGATCATGACCTGAGCTGAAGTCAAGAGTCAGATGTTTAACTGACTGAGCCCCCCAGGTCCCTCTCAGTTGGCTACTGTTGATAATGCTGCTATTAAACCTGGGGTGCATGTACCCTCTCAAATCCGTATTTTTGTATCCTTTAGGTAAATACCTAATAGTGCAATTGCTGGATCATAAGGTAGCTTTCTTTTTAGTTTTTTGAGGAACCTCGATACTGTTCCCCAGAGTGGCTGCACCAGTTTGCATTCCCACCAGCAGTCTGCACTTCATTTTTAATCATTAGGTATATCCTGGTTATTTTTCTATATTAGTACCTGGAAGGGCTCCTAATCATTCTTGCAGCTGCATAGTATCCCATTTATTTATATGTGTGTGTGTGTGTGTGTGTGTTTCGCACGTGCATGCACATGTGCAGCATGTGCCCAGATAAAGTGTATTTAACCAGACCAAACCAATGGACATTTGCATCCAATCTGCTGCCATTATAAACAAAGTTTCGTGGACACTCTTGTCCATATCTCACTTCACATGTAGGTAAGCACTGCTACTGTGTAAAGGGATTCTGGTATTTTGTATGTCATTTAGTTAAAGCACCACCCAATCTTGAGGAATTCTATTATGGGTAGTGTTAAAAACAGGTTTTGAATACAAGGCCAATGCTGCATTTGAAAATGTTTCCCATTGTTTCCTTTAAAGGCCAGAGGGAGAGCCTCTGTTCCTTGCTGCTATTAGCAGGGAAAGGGTTTTGTTTTTGTTTCTGTTTTCTCGCAAGAAAATATAAATTTAAGAATATTTATTTTTCCTAAAAATCTTTTAAGAAGCTCTGCTTTAGATGATACAACTACTGAGGAACCCCTCCTCTGAAAATGGGGCAGTTACTCTGTACTCCCTTCTGAAGTGAGCCTAGAATCGAATCCTCTTTGCTCTATATTCTTTTCACTTAGTTTTCTAGCATCACGGATATAAGCCTCTATCAGCTGAATATCCTTACCCATTCAACAGGTCCATCCCATAAAAATCAGTCTTAGAAACAGTTTTCTCCTCCCTTTCTCCTAAAGGTCTCTAATTATGATGTATGGACATTTCATGCAACCTAGCGAGAAGTCCCAGGATGCCCACAGCAATGAGATGGTGACTAAAGCCCAGCTACACCTACTAACCTCAGGGCCCAGGGATGCCAAGAGTCAAAAAGGAGGTAAAATAATAGCTTCACAGCTGAACTGGGAGCAAAGTTAGTAATGGCAAGCTGGCACCTTCCGTTTTCCCTGACAATACTTCCAGAGGGTGGGGAACGCTATGGTTGGGGAGAAGCAACTGAAGCCAAATTTTGAGGAAGACTGCCAACTGCTGCCATGGGAAAAAAGAGGCATTTAACTTGTTTGAAGTGTATGACAACTACTAACATACACTGAAATAGAGTGGAGGGATCCAAATCCTTGTTGCTGTGATGGCACCATGACACCAGTAAAACCTGAGAGGGTGAAAATCAGACTTTCCTCATCTTCACTAAGTTACTCAGGGACTCCAAGAGATCAAGATGACTAAAAAAGGAAGGTCCTCAGTAGAGTAACAAAAATGTGTAATGTTACAGTTATTCACTTAATATGATAGGTCCTGCTAACTTCTCCCCAACCCTCCACAGAAATTGCCATGGAAAAGGCTCCAAAAATCTCTTCACTGTCACATCTGAAACAGTCTTTTCAGTCCTCATCTTGCGGTCCCTGAGGAAACTGGAAGGAGTCCTTCTTCAAACTTAAAAAGTCCTTTCTGCCCAGTTTTCAAGCCACTCTCTGTGGGGTCTTCTTTCCTCTTTGGGGACTCCTTCTCCATCAGCCAGGCCAGCTTCTCCTCGGGCACATGCTCGTGAGTATTATCAAGCCCTTGAGCTCAGCCTTTATTTAGATCTAAGTCCTCACTCGGTTGTTCAACTACGCCCCTCAGCTCCCTAATCTGTCTTCTGCCCAGGCTTCTAGACCCTTCAACTGGCACAGACACCTTATGTCAAAAACTGAACTAAATCATTTTCTGCCCCAAACTTGTCCTTCCTACAGTTCATCTCTCCATTCTGTCACCTTTGTCTCCTCCCTTGGCCAACCTCATTCTTCAGGTCCTCAGAGTTCTAGACATTCTCTCTTTAATATACCTGAACCACTCTCCCTCTCCCTCCCACTGCTGAATCTACTCCCCTGATCTCCTCCATCCTCCAATTAAATTTTTTTCACACTTTACATTGATAACTGTATGTATTTGTACTACATCCATTATTCTAATGTAATTTTATAGGCCACAGCCAGGAACCCAAGTGGGGTTTAGGTGGACTGTTAAAAAATACTTTCCACTTCAACTTTAACCATGTTACTGCCATTACTCCTTCAGCAGCTACCTGCCTCCCCATTACTCCTTGGCACAAAATGTTAGAACTTCTATAATCAGGCCCCTTTCCTCTGGGTTCTACCCCCCAGTACTCCCCCCGCCCCCGCCTTCTTTCAGTCACAATGCATGCACTGTCATGAACTTAGCAAGCTTTTTCATCCCTCCATGTTTTTGTTCACACTGCTGCTTTGACTCCTTCCCTGCCTTGAGTGGACTTCATTATCCTTCAGCTTACAGGGATTATCACCTCTCTGCAGCCTCTCCTGATCTGTGAATACTGCCTATAAAAGTGTCCACTCCCTCCTTTGGTCTCCTACTCTATCATACTTCTAGTATAGCATCCATGTTCCCTTACTCCATTTATTTGTGATTTAGATGAAGCACAATAATTTTCTTTCGAGTGATGATATTATTTAAACATAAGGAAATCGGGGTAGATAGAAAATTTTGGCCATTTCTTTCAAGGAATTTATAATATAATTGAGAATTTGGGTTAGAAGTAACGTAAAAAATGCAAAAGTCATGTTTTCTTCTTTATATTTTCCTTAAAGTATTTAATTTATTTACATTAAAAAATAATGACATAATCAATTTCCCAAAATCTCAGCTTTGTTCTGGTAATCACAACTTATGCTGTGTTTATCAAGAACAAATCAGGGGTGCCTGGGTGGCTCAACTGATTAAGCTCAATTGATTACGGGGTATCTGACTTCGGCTCAGGTCATGATCTCACATTTGCGTTGACAGCTCAGAGCCTGGAGGCTGCTTCGGATTCTGTGTCTCCCTCTCTCTGCCTCTCCCCGACTCATGCTCTGTCTCTCTCTCTCTCTCAAAAATAGATAAATGTTAAAAAAAAAAAAAAAAAAAAAAGAACTAATCAAACCCATCACTGGATCAGTATAAAGGAGTAGTACTTAGTATACTTTGAGAGACATGGTAGGTGATTAGTAAATTAATAAGCTGGAGAGAAACTTATATGTCTATAAACATATATATATAGCTCATTTTTCAGATCTAGGTTACTAGAAGTTTGCCTGAAATAATAGTGTGTGTATATACATATACATATACATATATATATATATGTATATGTATATACACACATTTTTATGTATTATTTCAGGCAAACTCCTAGTAACCTAGATCTTAAGAATGAGTCTAATTATTCATCAAGTTAATTGTTCTTTTTCTTAAGTTTTCATGAGGAAAATTTCAAATGCACAAAAACTGTGTAGAATAACAAAAATAGAAAGGATAGTATAATGAATCCCATGCAGCTATAACAATTATCAGTAAATAGTCCATCTTTTTTTAATCTATACCCCTGTCCTCTCCCTCAGATTATTTTCAAACAAATGCCTGGCATCAGGCTATTTTATAAGACACTTTTTATAAGTCACTTTTAACCTCCTCAAGGGTTAAGATACCAATACAGGGCTTGTTGCCCACAGTTGGTTGAATGTCACAATATCTAACCAGGTCCCTCAAAAAACATCAGACACAAAAAATACTGTGATATAGGACATCCAGTTATAACAATTTCAAGTGTGATCCCTTTAAGTAAATGATAAAGAATTATCTATGCTTAAAAGTCTCTTAAATTGGGGAACACTACATTAACAATGAATAAATTCCAGCTAACAAAAGTTCTGTTCCCTTATTTTTCTTTCTTCTAGCAAATTATCTCTCAGATAAAATCTTCTTATTCTTCACAGATGTGTAATCATTCCATCGACATTTTACTATTAAAAATCTGATTCGAAGTTCTTTTATTGACACAAACAGGAAGATTATTTTAAGTAGAAACATGAACCTAAGTAATAATATTGGGGTTTAACCCTTAAAGAGTAGAGTAATAAGGCATAGTAAACCTTAATTTAACTGGCAAATAAAAAGAAATGAACTCTAAACACTTTCAAATAAATTTCACACAGTATAGAAGAGAAGGAGAAATTCTGACACGCAAAACTAGCGTGTGGTATTTGAGCAGGGGAAGCTGAATGGGCAACTAACTGTTCTAAGACTGACAGAAAACAAGTTATAAACACTTACCTTGTTGCTGCCTAGACTGTAGAATGGAATAAGGTCTTGTCGGCTGCCAGACAACTGAAGAAGAAATACAGAGGGTGTTAGTCCTTTATGTGAGAAAGTATATAAATCTACAGTCCTGGAAATACAAGAATTTGAAAACCAAATCAACAGGACGTTAAAGTCTGATAGCAGAGACGTTGTGGAGACCAAAGCTGTAAACCAGGCTAGCGTAAACTTTGGGATGTTATTAGGCACAATTTTTTTTTCTTTTTAACTGAATGGAACTTTAAGGCAGAAGGCTTGTGTAAGATCAGATACCCCATTTACACTGAGGCAACAACTGGCTGGGCCTGAGTAAGGGTACTTCATCTGTGTTTCCCCTTCTATTGAAAGAATACCAGGTTACTGGTTATCTTACCATGTCCTGATCTTACGACTTCCTTCTCTGGGTATTCGTAGCAGATGTATAGACACAAGCTATTTAATTTTAAACCATAGGATTCTAAATGCCAAACCTCTGCAAGTATCTCTGCATTTTGATGTGTCATTTTCTAAAGAAATGAGAAGATTTTAAGTTGAAATAAAATATTTCTTACTGTCTGAGAATGTTCCCAATCTTTCAGTCTGAGATCATTAGTGATGTCATTCGGTCACTCGGAGGCCCCATGTGCCCTCCCATCTGATACTCTCCCTACCTGTCACTATGGTCTCTCAAACACTAAGGTTAAGGGTCAGCTGCTCTTTACAATGTTTGTACTGTGGTTTTCCTTAGTGCAAAATTCAGACAAAGGTAGTATTTTTCATACCCACATCTTTGTCAGAAGTAAGGAAAGGAAAGATAAATCACAGGGCCACAATCATATTTCTTTGTGAAGAATTATTTGTATGCTTAATATGCACATAAATTATATCTATGCTTCAAAAAACAACAATAAACTTAAGACACTGTTATGAAACAAACCTAACTTATTTTACTCATTTATGCTACCCTGGATGGCCTTTCAGCAACTGAGTTTGTAAACCGAGTCCAGACTTCTCCTCAATTTAAAAGTAATGAAGTTAGGCCCAGAAAATTCAAATGACTTACGCAAGGCACTTGGCTAGTTTTGCTTTAGTTCAACACACACTCACTGAACACCCAGTCACTGTGCTAGGCACTGCTCATACAAAAATAAAGGAGAGACATTAGAAACATACTTTAATGGATACTTTCCTTACCACACTGGCTAGCACAGTAGCACAGTCGCTACATCAGTTCAGAGAAGGAAATGATACCCGAGATGAGAGTTACAAGGATGGAGAAGAGTTATCCAAGCAAAGAAGAAAAGGGAAGGAGAGCCCAGGCAGAGCACCAAATGGGGAGTCCATGTACTCACTCTGTTCACATTTGGAGAGCTAATACTCCTCCTACTCAGTTTCCCCTTTCCTGTCAACTGTTCCTTCACTGTAACTTCCTGTCAGAAAATGTACACAGGAAAAACACGTATCTGAGACAGACCTCCAAAGCAATGGCATGTAAAGCAGTCTTTGAGCTACTATCTCTACACACACGTTCCTCGTTCTTTAAATAATGGCTGTTACTTCACATGATGGAATGACCCAATTCCAATCACTGTGGAATATTCAAAGTTAATTATATAGCTGTTGGTTACTTAGATCACTCTTTTATCTCTTGATGGCCCCCTTGAAGCTGGCCAGAAGTTAGTTCCAGGAGAAAGATCATGAAAATTAGATCATTCACTTTTATTTTTCATTAGGATCTTTGGTTAGAAATAATAAAAGTCTCGATATTGCTATGTAAAATGAGGTTTAAGGTTCCACTAAGGATTAGGTTTACTGCTGGCATCTCTATTATCCCTTCTAGAGAACCACTCTAAGGCTGTGGCTGGCATATCCAGCTAAGCAAAGAAGGGTCCATTCTGCCTCATACCTACGTATTTCTTCCACAACATTCTTGTCCATTACCAAAGAGTTTTTAAAATAATTCTTCAGCCAGAGAGAGTTAAATATTTTCTCCCATTAACTCAGGGCAACTAGACACCATTTAGTGTACCAGGAAAAGTAACTTCCCAGTGTAGCTTTTGTATGTTCCAAGACTTAACTGATAAGTTGAGTCTAAATTAATATGCCCCACTTAAACAGATGCTTCAAAGGTTTGGATGTAACAATCCTGTGAATTGTAGAGAGGCAAAGAGAATCAGGCTGGGTCAGCACCACTGCTACCAGCTCTGTTGGCTAACCTGGCGAAGACGATCCAAAGTGAGAAGGTTCTCCACAGCCAGCACACTTCTGAGGTATTTTTCAATATAAGCCTCTGAGTCAGCAGAAGCGGTGTTTTCAACATTAGCTGCCATTCTTGCTAATGTTTCTCGTTCCTCTACTCCCTGGGCATCCTGGAGAACAGAAAGTTGTGTATTAAAATTAAGTACTTGATAGAAGAAAACATAAAAGCTTCTTGATCTATACAAGTACACACACACACAGAGTACTGAACTAAATGGGACATATTCCAAAACTCCATTTTACTGCCAGCTTTCAGAACTCAAAATGCATTTCCCCACAGAAATTACGGTATGAATTGGTGGTTAGGTTAACTTGAAAGGTTAACACAGTGCCACTGAAACACAGCACGTTCTCAATAAAATTGTCCTCTGCTATGTTTCTGTTGCAACCAGAAATGTTACTGGTTACAAAGGATTTGGTGGAAATAGCTGGAAATATACCACCACCACAATACTTCAGAAATACATCATGAGGGGCAAGAGAGAGGAACAAGAAGCTGGGGTGACAGCAAGACAGGGGTCGTGTCCAAATAACTCCAGTAGGAGGCAGACACAGGTATGGAGAAGAAGAATGCAAAGGAAGGTTGGCTTTCCACCCGTTCCCTAAGCAGCAGACCACGGACTACTCCAAGAAGTAGCAGCTTTTAAAACTGGTCTCAGTCCTCAACTCTGGAGTGAGACAGGCCAAAGGCAGCATTGCACCCACCAAGAAGAAAAGTATCCTGGGAAATTCTCACTTGCTGTGCTCTTGCCAAGAGCCCATCCCTGCTCCTCTGACATGGGCGGCCCGTGCAGATAAACAAGATGTTCACAAGTCAGGGAGGGACGTTGTTAATGTATTTAATCATGTCAAGCAAGCTTGGCTCCTAACAAATTACTCTATTCAGAGAAAATCTGATACTTTATTTACTTGCGAATTTGTCAGAATAATGTCAAAAACCACAAAATATATATCCATATGCCACTGCATCTTTACATGCCATCAACTTTAAGGAAAAGAAAAACATTTTATATACCACTAAGGAGAAAAGAAAAAATTCTGCCAATTAATTTTAAGATATCAATTATTAGACACATTCTAACATCAAAAATATTTCTTAAAATTTAAATAAGCTTTAAGAACAGATAAAATGTGGAAGAATCTGGAAGGTGGCTTAACTTCACAAAACTTCTGTCTCCTACCACTATAGGATTCATTTGAGCCTTTTAATAACTCTGAAAAGAAGCAATCATCCTCATTTCATGGATGAGGAAAGATGAAGGCCACGTAATTGGCAAGAGAGTCAAGATTAGAACTTAGGTCCCCTGATACTCCTGACAAAGTAGTCCTTTTACCTCTCAACACACAATACTTTTTGGTGTCTGAAGGGAACAGGCATTATCCTGATTTTATAAGAAAAGGGAAACTTGAGTTTTATAGAAACAGATACACTCATGTTACCCATGTCCCTATCAAGATACAAAACATTTCCATTACTTCAGAAAGTTCACTTACGGCCTACCCTTCCCCCCAAGGCAAGGTAATTTCTTTCACCACAGATTAGTTTCACCGGTTTTAGAATTTCACATAAATGGAATCATCCTTTCTTGTGTCTGGCTTCTTACATTCAGCATAATGATTCTGGATTCATTGAAGAAGTTCATTTCTTTGTGTAGCTAAGTGATAGTCCACACTATGGATATACCACAATTTGCTTATCCATTCATCCACTAATGGATGTTTGGATTGTTTCCAGTTTTGGGTTCCTCTGGATTCAGCTGCTATGAGCATTCCTGTACACATCTCTATGACACACATGGTCACTTCTCTTGAGTAAGCACCTAGAGGTGGAATTACTGGGTCCTGGGGTAGACAGTTGAAACCATTTCCTATTCTCTGGCCTACCATCAGTTCTTTTGCCACTAAGCTCTCATAGCTGCTATAACAGGGAACACAGAGAACTTTTCAAGGATTTTTCATGATGAAACCTAGATTCCTTGAGGAATCTTTTTGTTTCTAAATAAAAAATAAACTAAGTGTAGTCCTTTTCCTGTTAAGTTTTAAGTCTCGCTGTTCCTTTTTCTTTATCATCAAGATTTGATAATGTGAAAATAACACTTGCCAACTTAGATGTTTAGATAATTATTAACAAGCAGCCCAACCACATGAGGCCATATGCTTCTCTCTCAATGGATCCCCCTGCATTTCCTCCCTTTGAAAACTGTATCACTCAGGGAATAAAAGCACCTTTAAAGAGGATAAGGAACCTACAGTTGGGAGGGGATGAGACAGGAGGGGAAGGAAAATGAGAGAAATAGAAAAATGGAAGAGAGTTCACTACAGCAGTCATTGTTTCTCAACTGCATTCAAACCATGTATAGAGTTAAAGTATGAAACAACCAGAAAGACATAAAACATTCAGACACAGAGAATAAACACTGCATCTCTTGCTGAGCATGTAAGTATACAAAGAGTAATCGACTACAGACCCAAGATTTTGCAGCTAGTCTAACTCTGAAAACAGACTTATTTTTAAAATGTGCAGCAGGCTCCAAATTAAACAGTTAAACAGCTAATACTTACTATGTAAGTCTAACACTTTGGAGATCCAGTACAAGACTTCCTGTAGTATAAGAAATCTAAAGCAGAGCCTAAGCACTATATAATCTTTTCACCCTTCCAAAAACTCACTGCTTAGAATACATTTTGTCCACCTACTGTTCACTCAACAGAATCAACAACTTCCAGCACTCAAAAATGAAGCATAGGGTGCTGATGTGGACCGTGTGCTTAGTAGGGAGTGTCCACTCCCAGCACACTCTCCCATTCTTCACTCCCTAGGAAAGTATAATCTGCACCTCCTCACTCCTCGATTCTGGATGGTGAGCGTGACAGACAGGACCGCTCTGATTTCCCTTTTGCAGAGTCCTTTTCTAAGAACCCTCATATCTTCCTACCCCTGTAAGGAAGGCCTCCATTGCCAGCTGTGTCGAAGACCAGGTGAATAAATCTGGGATTAAATATTAGGAAGCAAATGAAAACTACATCGTCCAGCAAGCTTCTGTCCGGGGGTATTTGAAACTCCATTTGTTTGATTCCTATGGCTCTCTCAGTTCAGAAAGGGAAATAAGGAGAGGAAAATAATAATAGGATCTATAATAATGGCAATTACAATTTACTGCTGTGTGTGTGTACAACATCCTTAAAAAACAACCCTGTACAGAGGTATCACTAACCCAATTTGATAAATGAAAAAATTGAGGCTCAAAGTAACTCACTAAGTGCACCTCACTGAGAGGTGATGAAAGTAAGATTTCTGTGTGATTCCAAAATGAATCTCCAAAGCTTGAATCTCTATTTTGCGCTATGTTGCTTCCCTTTGAGGGTTACAATATTGTTACCTTATGTCTACTAGAAATGAAAAGGAGTGCTGTCTTCTAGGAGTATTGATTTGCTTTTCAAAAGAAAGTTCTTCTTCAACAAAATACTAAAACCAGAACCTTTGAAGCCACAAGTACATTTTACTATGAATCACATTAAGATTAGAAAATTCCTCTACAAACCTACAGCATTTGCCTAAACACACATTTTCATGGACTATGTATTTCTTGGGTAGGTGACTTTTCAGGGACGTAGCTCTTTTTACATGTTTATTTTTAGTAAACTCAAATTTTGTACAATCCTTCACCTCTGGAATATTGGAGACAATCTCAAAAGTCACTCCACAGCCAGGAATAGAACTTCGATGTGACATCTTTTTTAGGAGACTCTGAGCAAAACCCTAGAGAAAAACAAAACAGAAAGATATGGTTTCCTACCTCAAAAACTGAGTGTTCATTAACAAAGCATAAGGGATACTGCATTCATTCTAACAAAAAGAAACAGAGTATATTTCCAACATAAGCAAGCTGAAATCCAAATCACTAAATAGAGACTCCTCAACTTCATTTTAGTGCACAAAACCAATTTATTAGATCCTTGCCGCGTGACAGGTGCTAGACCCATAATATGAAGAGTATAAACCCAAAACTCGAAACAGACACTGGGCATCTGGTTCAGCTCTGCTTAAAGGCTACAGAAAAAAAAGACTGTTGACTTCGACACAATAAAGTGACCTTCTGAGATGTAAGCAAGGACTGGTACTGTTACACTTTTTTTTTTTTCCAGTACAATGGACATCTTGCAGCATGAATATTGACAAGTTCAGGCATTAAATTCTTGACCAAAGCAGGATCGTTATGAAGAATGATTTAAGAGTGCATGGTCATTGTTTATGCTGACTGTGCTCTTTGCACAGTTAAGAATTGAACTGTTGAATTAATGCATAGATGACTCATTTGAAGATGCTGCTAAGACTGAACATCCTGTAGAGGTTGAAGAGAGCAGGGATGAGGGCAGAATACAATTGGTGAATCAAGATAAGAAGAAGAGAGAATATTAAACTGATGCCCAACTTTTTCCCTCATTCAAAAGGGAAGCAGGAAATATGTGAGAACCTCTGAAAGAAAATAGAAAAATCCAGCTATTTGGTCCTAGAAGTACATATTTTCACAAACCTCCTTAATAATAATTTCTCTCCTCTTCAGTGATCTATAGTTAACTTTTTAAAAGACTGTAACTTTTATGGGGCACCTGGGTGGCTCAGTTAAGCCTCTCTTGATTTCGGCTCAGGTCATGATCTCCCAGTCTGTGGGTTCGATCCCTAAAGCAGGCTCTGTGCTGACACCATGGAGCCTGCTTCGGATTCTCTCTCTCCCTCTCTCTCTGCCTCTCCCCTGTTTGCTCTCTCTCTCTGTCTCTCACAAAATAAATAAATAAGCATGAAGAAAAAAATAAGAATAAAAATTAAAAACTAAAATAAAAAATGTAGTTTTAGAATGCAAACAGACCACTGATTTCAGCCCTTCATTCTACCCACTTCAGCCTTGCAATGCTGAGCCACTGCCAATTACACTGGTCAGAGCTCAGCTGTAGGTTTGTTTTCTTTTTAACGGGTGGGGAAGGGAGGTGTGGGTGCTGTTGTTACCTACTTTTTGCTTTCCTTCTGTATGGAACTACTGAAGCTGATTTGCACACATTAGCGTCATAAGGAAGTCCCTGTTCTTGTATAAAGAAGCAAATTTTGGGAATGAAGTATCTGAAATCAGGAGGGAAACTGGCATGCCCTAAAACACTATTACATCATTCAGCATCAATTTGATAATGTCATTTCAACCAGGGAAAAAATGTGGCAACTTCTTGTCGCTATAATAAAAAATAAAAAATAAAAACAAACTAGAGAAACACACACACACACACACACACACACACACACACCAGAAGGAGTTCAGTGATGCCATGATGCACCCTTTCTGTTAAGGATTCTGTGGGGCTGGTGGTTGTCCCAGGGCAGTCTCAGTGCCTGGCAACCAGAATCTCTAGCTCAGGCATGGCAAATCGCTCTTCAAAATGCTCAAGAGCAACACGTCTTTTTCAATCCCTTAAAGACTTCCGAGAAAAGAGAGATGGAGAAGAGCGAACGGGAGCCACACCATATACGTCTAGCTGACCCGATGACCTGGATTTTATTGATGCTGGATTGCCAAGCTAAAGAGCTGCAATTTTAACAGCATTACCGCCAGTCTTCATTTCAAAGATTGATATCAGTGTGACATTTAGAACTAAAGATTAATTTTTAGGGGTGGAGATTACATCTAGGACTCTGTCAACCATGACTGTGCTCTTTTAAATGAAAAGATTTCTTTTCATATGTCCTGGTTTTAGTCAGTGTACTGAGAAGGCCTCAAAAAAAAAAAAAAAAATGAGCACAGACAGTTAAAAGAATCTCCAGAATGAGCCTCCCAAGTCCTATATTTGCAAAGCCAATGAAAGAAACAGTTTATACCCTTACCTAGAAGTTTTCTACTAACCCCAGTCACATGGCACAAGGTCCTTCCTGATCCAGCTGCAACTGCGTGGCTGGCCACGGACCTGGCCCCCGCCCCCCAGCACACCTGTCAACACTCTGCTTCTCGTGGTCTGAGCCCTCCATGCTGTCCCTCCTCACTACTCCTGCACACGTGTTTTCTCCTCTCCACAGAAGAGTCAATTCCTCCTCTGCCTGCCAAACTCCCTTGTCTGTAAAGGAGTGGCTCGCATGCTACCCCCCTCTCTGATACCTGCTCTGACTCCCTTGGTGTGAATTCTCCATCCCTCGGCCTGCAGCCTTCCAGCACTCAGGGAGCACCGGCATTACAGCACTAACCCAACAGAGACAGATCACCTGTTAATATATGTCTACGTACACCAACGGACACTAGCTATTTCAAGATGCAGACTACTTCTAACTTATCCTGTTACCCAAAGCTTGACAGAGTACACTCTCTAAATATGTGAATCAGTGAATTAGCAGAGATGACTGAAAGGGAAGAAAGAGATGCAAAGCGGAGGGTAAGATGTCCAAACAACAGCAAACCTACAGAGAACCTTCACATCTTGCGTGACCCAAACGAAAAGTCAAAAAACAAAACAGTGAACTTCACTTTGACTGGGCTCTGTGGCAACGAAAAGAATGGCATTAATTTGTGACTATGTAATAAGAAAGACTGATTGTAACAACTTAATGTTGTCTTGGAGAAGTCGGGATGGAATGTGCCAGAACGAAGCAGGCACAGTTACAAGACAGTAACAGGCAAGCTGAAGAGAAAATGCTTCATAGAGTCTGCTTAGATGAGAGGCCAGAACAATCATTCCCTGGCCCTGCCCTCAACGTCAGACCTGTGATTAAAGTCATTTCTTCAACGAGGATTAATGACTCACCTGCCGGCCATGAACATTGACACAAATTCGTTTCCGTAACACTAACTGCATGTCAGCTGGATGGCTGAGCTGGACTGTCACCCGCACAATCAGATACACTCGCTCATCCGCAGGGGTGCCTTTACTGAGCTGAGGACAGCTGTGCACTGCAGAGTCCCAAGAGGCTTCTGCTCTCACCTGCAGAGACAGAAAGAACATACTTTTCCCTCTCCTCCTGGAAAAACAAAACAAAACAAAACAAAACAAAAAAACAAAAAACAACCTCACGAGGAAACATCTTGACTTGGCTACAGTCCCACAGGCTGGTCATGAGTGCAGATGTACTAGAACCTCCCTGAAAAGCTATGGGATAGGAAGATATGGTCTCCACCACCCTAGTCTGGGAAGAACAGAGCATGATATTCCTGGCTGGCTGGCTTTTAAAATGTTTTTATTTTGAAAAATGCTCAAACATAAAGTGCAAATTCAGGACAATGAACTCCTGTATATCTTCCATCTAGAATCATCAGCTGTTCAGGACAATGAACTCCTGTGTATCTTCCATCTACAATCATCAGCTGTTAATATTTTGCCACTTTTCCTTTCTCTTTCTCACAACACATATACACGCAGTATAATTTTTTTGCTGCACTACTTTAGAGTAAGTTACAGACTTGTAACTCTACATGCCTACATACATTAACAAGTATCTTCTAACAGCAGGTACATCCTCTGACTTAACCATAGGACAATTATATTCAGGAAATTTAACATCAATAAAATACTATTATATTATACATAGTCTACATTCAAATCTTTCAGCTGTTGCAATCCAGGATCACTGACTGCATTTAGAGGTCATGTCCCTTTAGTCCATGTCAATCTGGAATGGTTCCCAACCCTTTCTTTGTTGCTCATGATACTGACTTATTAAATAAGAATGTACAGAATGTACAGAATTGCACAGAATGTATCACAGTTGGGTTTGTTGTCTTTTTCCCTGCTATTAAAGTTTTGCATCTTAGGAATACCACTAAGTGATAATGTGCCCTAAGCATCACATCAGCTTTCCTTGTTTAAACTATTTTATTGTTTTTCCGATATACTCAAAATTAGAAAATAAGCTCCCACTATATACCCATCACCCGGATTCAAACATTATCTAGATTTTGCCACACTGACTTCATCTTTTTTCTCCTCTTTAAAAAGCCTTTACCACAGGGCCACCTGGGTGGCTCAGTCAGTTAAGCGACTGACTCTTGATCTTGGCTCAGGTTATGATCTCACAATTGGTGAGGTTATGATCTCACAGTTGGTGGGTTCGAGCCCTGCATCAGGCTCTGCACTGACAGCACAGAGCTTGAGATTGTCTCTCTCCCTCTCTCTCTGCCCCTCCCTTTTCATGCTTTCTCTCTCTCTCTCTCTCTCTCTCTCTCTCTCAAAATAAATAAACTTTAAAAAAAAAAGTTTTTAGTAAAGAATTTCAAAGCAAATCCCAAACATCATGTCGGTTTATGATGGACCAAAGCTGACCTGAACTATGAATACTAACAGAGAGAGATCCTTTACCAGGAGGGGAAATAAATGGCAAATGGATGTAATTTGACCATCTACTCCTTCTGGAAGCAGTTCTAATCTTTCTGGAAGTCGTAATGAAAGGTTTTCATTTATGCATCTTGACAAATGTAAGCATTAAAGTGATTACATTGCTGATTGTTTAAAAAGACTCAAGGAAAGGTTAAAGAAACTACTTTTCATCTGATTTTCCCTAGTTATGCTTTGTTTACCTCTCCATCATGCTGTTTTACAATCTGCAGTTCAAAGAACTCATCCTCTTCTTCTCCAGTGAGGGTAGCATCCCATCCACCAGCTTCTGGGTCATCAAGATTATCCTGGGAGCTGAAATCATCAGCTAAAAGCAAAGAAGTTCCATTAAATACAGAGATCATTTTAAGGGATAACCCTTACCAGCTAAATTTCAATGTGCTTGGTATTAAAATTCTACTGCCTCAAATTTCATTTGCTTTTGGCTCTAAAATCTTACATGACATGGAAGAGGACCATTAAACAGTTCTTAGAGATGGATAGACTCTCAAGAAATTATCTTATCCAATCTCTTACCTTTATGCTTTATTTTACATGGAAGGAAAATGAAGCCAAGATACCCAAGAGGTTATTCAAGGTCAGCCCATAAATGTTAATGATAGGATTATAACCGAAATTCCCTATTTTTTAGTGCATTGAAAAATGAGAAGCGAGAGTGATTCCAATTATCTGACAGTTGAGTTCAACAAAAGAATCAATTGGCTACATGAGCCGGAAACTTGGAGGGTTGCCCCCTGACCCTTTAGTTATTTAGTTCTAAGCCTGGACCTTCCAACACCCTATCCATCTTAAGCTTGTGAGTAGGCACCAAAAGTATCTTTTCTAGTATGTGGGCTTGTGTGGATCAAGAATGGGCAAAAGGCTGAACAAGCTCTTGACCATGTCTTGGAATATCCATACAACAGGTCTTCTATAAGCTTATTCTTTTCCACTCTTACCCCCCTCCACATGCACACACAAGCACACACAAGAGCACCTCACCTATCTAGAAACCTAACATAAGAATAGGCTGGAGTAACCCTCAGCATGCAAGGCTCAAGAGAACAAGATAGGATAGAGTGCTGTGGCAAAACATTGAAACCCCATCAGGTAGACAGACAGTAGAAATGGCTAAATATTATTTACTAACTCTGTGTGCATATAATAATTTTCCATATATCTAAATAAGTTAAGTAGTACAAAATGTTAAATACCTCAGATATTATAACTCACTTTCAGCTAGGTGGAAGAAACACACTGAGGACATCTAAGCTTGTCTATTTAGGATAGTTAATTTTAACACATGGTTTTCCTGCAGATATTTAGGAATGTAACTGCTGACTTTTAACTTATTTTTAGCTCTTTAATCTGCCTTTTCATTTTTATTTCCTTCCCTGGGCAGAGTATAGGTAAAATGTAGCCACATCCAAAACATTTTACATGAAGGAGAAAAAAAGAAAGGAAAAATTGACAGGTTCTCATAACTAAGCAATGCAGGAATGAAGGGCATAAGAACTCACAGAAAAAGTAAGAAATTTATTAGATAGTTCTAAGAAAACACCAGATAAAAGAAGCATGCTACATGAGGATCTCTTTCCAGACAGAAGTCTTTTCCTAGGAATTAAAGAAGAAATTATTTTAAGTGCAGGAAAATACTACCACTACACCTAACCTGATGATGAGAACAAAGCATACACACAACTGTATGGATTATAGATTGAAATGTGAGAACGCACCATGACGAAACATACCTATCACTGCTACAAAAAATATTATTCTTACAGAAAAGTCATTCTTTGTCAAGTATCAGTGTCCCTCAGCATACATAATATAGACCCTAACCTTAGGCTCACAGAACTGCCTAACTGCAAACTTCGTTAGAATCCAGGTGCTACTTGGACACTAATTTGTCAGAGGTAAGCCTTCAGAAAGCACCTCCTAACTTACCATTTAAGTCAAGGAATATAACAGGAATGTGTGTTTCCATCCCAGGAACTGGGGTCCTAAAACATAATGAACAAAGAGCATCTCAAATAAAGCAGACTTTCTGAGCAGCATGTACCTTGAGTCACAGCATTAATCCACACTGAGAATAGTACAGATGAAGCCAATAATAACTGTGGGTATTGTGTTTTTGTTATAATTTCACATCAGAGATGCCCCTAAACTGACCTGTAACTGCTGTTGCTTTTCACTGGTGCTCTCATGTATAATTATCATATGCTCTGATACTAGAATTCAGTCTTCTAAGATACCTCTACCTGTTTATAATACAGCTCACTTGTTTAAAGTTACTTTTTTATAAAATTACATACCGAAGGGCCTCATATGGCTTAATTTACTATTTTTAATTTCGATAAAGTGGCACAGAACATTTGCTGACAGTACAGTTTAAGCCAGCCCCAAAACCCAAAACTCCTGGAGATGCAATTTTATTATGACCGAATGGTCTTTTAAGGGAATGACCCAAGTAATTAACATATTAACTTTTTTTTAATGCTAAGTGCACTGGTATTAAATATTGATTTAGATTCTCAGAAATCTTAATTACTTGGGCCAATAACAATATTATTTAATAAAACACGGTTTAAGGCCATAGTTATTCCAATTCATGAAAATAATTTAACACTTCCTCTAATTCTTTTCCCCTGTGCTAGGATGAGTCTTCCATTAATTGAAACACAGGCAAAATTCATACAGAAAGCAGGCAGCTCAGGGAACATCTGGAACATCAGAACACATGTGACAGCATTCATACCATTCTGCTGGGGCCCCTGGAATGCCACTGCCGGCAGAGGGGACCATTACCGCATTCCGCTCCTCAGTCAAGGTCAGTCTCATCTCTAGAAGTTGAGCTTCACGGTCGGCATCATCCTCTGTTTTATCTAGAACGTCAGGAATAAGGATGAAATACAGATTTCTCACACAGATTTCTCTCTTGATATTTACACTTCTGTCCAGCGTATCCACAGGATTTGCCTGCATTTCAGTCACTGGTTGATGAGGGTTCACCAAAAACTTATTACTTCCCTAATGAGTGATTAAAAAAACAATCATGATAAAAAGTGAACTGTAAGAGCATGGCTGTACTCTTATAGAAAGGCCATCTTTGGAAAGCCAACATGGACCACCAGCACATGAATAATTTCTTCCAGAGTTGAAGGATTCAAGTACTTTTGGATAAGAAATCAAAAATGTTAGCACCCTCCTTAATTTATTTTTGAAGGACAATGTTTACATACTATATTTTCTCTCTTTGTTGCGGGTAAGGGGAAACCTATAGAAAGATATTATTACAGTTAAATAAATGTTATTCTGAAAGGACAGGACATAAATAAGAAACATTCCTATGCTCTTGCCATCCCCATTATTGATGTGTTCATCTACTTCTAATTGATGTGGCTGCAAATAGAGATTAATTATGCACAGACTGGGGGGGATAAATATTCAATTTGCTTTTCCTACCATGTTTACTGACAAGCTTTTGCAGTTGTTGATCTAAGTACTCCTGACGTTTTGTTAATGCATTTAGCCATTTTCTACGCAGTCTCTCTAAATCCCGATCCTGGAAGAAAACGAGGGAAATTATGGCAAATATAACGGCAAGACAAAATACTTGAAACCAATGCTCCATCTACCTTACTCTAAGTCTTCAAACTGTAAAGTATCACACATCAATATCTTTGCCCTCACTACTAGTTGACACTAATCATTATTTGGAACAGAAAGTTCCAGAAATCAAAGAATTGTTGTTCTAGAACAAGACAGCTTCTGAAAAGACATTCTCTGATACCTAGAACCAGTTTTATTTCTATTGGTTCAAGGGGCAAGCCTTACAACTAAGATCTACAATGTCCCTTTGCTGGATAAAAATCACAAATACTGGGGCGCCTGGCTGGCTCATGTGACTCTTGATCTCGGGGCTGTAAGTTCAAGCCCCAAACTGAATATAGATCCTACTAAAAAAAATAAGTAAATTAAAAAAAAAATCACAAATATTACTCAACAATCTTAAGATTTATATCCCTGGGAACCATCATAAGAATTCCTCAAATCTCTTAACTTGTTTCAGCCTTCAACTTGTTTCACTAGTCTCTACAAACAACATGTAATGTTTCTCTCCCTTGTTTCTTGTGTGTAGGGGGCAGTTTGGAGGGGGAGAGGGCGTTATCAACAGACGAAGAACTCTACCATTCAACACCTGACTGTATACCAATCTTGCCTCATTTCCTTTTGTAATAAAGTTAACAAGGCTGGGTAGATCAGTGGAATGCTGAAGATACAGTGTGTATCTGGATTTCACTAAGGCACTTAACCAAATAGCTCATGACATTCTTGTGGACAAGATGGAGAAATGTGCAATGAATCTACTTGAATGAAATCATAAATGACTGAACTATCACATCCAAAGAACAGTGATTAATGGAATAATGTCAGCTTAAAAGAAGTCTCTATTGTTGTGCCATAGGACTCTGTATTTAACCCTATCTGATACAATATTTTTATCAGTCACTTATAGGAAGGCAGACATTTTTATCAAATTAGAATGATGCAAAACCAGGAGAGTGACTACACTGGATGACATAATCAGGATCCAAAGAGCTCTGACAGTCCTAAACAATGACTAGCAAGACTAACATGATAGAACTGGACAGACATAAACAAAATCTTGCAGGAGATTAGGAAGGGTGGAGGGGGCAAAACCAAACCCGTGTGACTCTTATAAGTGGGGAAGGCAGACCTGGTTTAAAAGATGGAAAATACCTAAGCAGTGTGGCTTGACTGAAGCTCAGTATGAGATAGCTCTTACAGGGAAAAGGAGGGGTGACTCCACTCAAGGAGAGAGGGAGTGCAAGGAAAAGGATCTGGAGAAATGGATCTGTAGGAAACTTGGATGGGGAGCTCTAAGTTTGGAAAATGATGAAAGTCACAAATGATTTCTTATACATAAGACTACAAAACTCTGTTTTAATTTGAGAAAAGCAATATTTGAATCAAAATTAATTGTGTAATTATTAAATAACAGTATAGCAAGACTCAGGAATGTGTACTTCAGTACTTTAATCAAGCTCATTTGATGAAGCTAACAGGTGCTTCCTTACCTGGTAGCTGTCCATGTCCTCCTCTTCCTCCTAAAAGAAAAGATATATTACACATAACTAAAACAATTATTTTTTCAAGAATCAGGCTATGCTCAACAGCCAGAATCTTTTGCCAGACTTTATATTTTCTAATTTAATGAAAATACTGTTTCATCTCCCACCTATGTTCACCCTCACTCTTTGCTTTATAGTTTTCAGGAAGTTGGGAGTAAAACCTTAAGCTTCTCATAGGAAAGTGAAGAATGCTCATTTGACCTTTTCAGGAACCAGTACAATACTCTCCCTGCTGAGTTTATAGTCCCACTCCCCAGGAGAAATCAAACACCTGCTGGCAAAGAGTCTTTACAAGCCAGTAGGGGGTTTCTGTAGAAGGGTGGGTGATGGGGGAAGTTAATCACTAGTAGGCAACTGAGGAATTTCTGGAGGCTGAGATGTCTTAACCCTCAGTTTGCCATGTACCAGGGCAAAACCACAGTCTGGTTCAGGTGCACTGATTTCATGCAAAAGTAATACAGTAACAAACAAACAAAAAAAGACATCAAATTAAAAACTGAAAGAAGTGTTCATGGAAGGCAGTTTTCTGGCAAGTTCCAAAATACTCTCTTATCTCATTGGGTCTTTCACCAAGAATATAACTGGCACAGAGACAGAAACTTACATGAAAGGTCTCAAGAGTCTTGGGGGATCTGAATGTTCTAACTTTTACACATCCAATGCCAACAGACAATATACATTCTTCCATCAGTGGTAAAGTCCCAGATTCCTGCACAGACTTCACTTCCACTTGAACTCGCCGAGACTGTCCCTGTATCAGAGACAAATTTAAATTTATTAAAATCAGTTTAATTTCCAAATATTTGGTTTAGAGAGACCCCTACAGGCTGATGTTGAGAAAGCATTTAACTTTGGAGACCTATCTCACCACATCTTTAAGTAGTAAACTACAAATTGAAAAACTAATCAGGAATAATAATTTACCTTTTCAGCAAGTAGAAAGACATGGAATATATGGACTGCATATTTTTTCAATAAAAAGAAACATTATGAGAAAAAATTCTAACAAAGGAACTGCAAAAAGGAAGGGACAAGCAAAACTGTTCAACTCACTTACCATCAAATAAATGCAGATTAAAATAAGCACAAAACACTTATTTTCACTTACTAAACTAGCAATTACCTTTTAAAAAGGCAATTTTCAATATTGCCCAAAGGTTATGAATCAGGCAATTACATACATTGTTAGTGGGAATATAAATTGGTACAGCATTCTGCAAGGCAATTTGCCTTAAAAATTTAAGTATCCCCTGGCTCAGCAATTCAACTTTCTAGGAAGCTGTTCTCAGTAAATAATCATAATATGTGTATAAAGATCTTAAAACAATGTTAAGAATAACAAGAAACTAGATACAAATAAATGCATAATATTGACAACTGCTTAAGCTACAGTATATAAATATAAAATATACAGTCATTAAAATATTGTTGTAGAAAAACATACATAATATATTAAGCTAAAAAGTATGATAAACAATGTTAACCAGACTTAGAAAAAAAAAAGAGGGATTACCAAACCCAATAGATATAGTAGGATCTACTTTTAAAAATCAGCAGAGTAAGAAATAAGAATGGTGACCACTATCCTAGAATCACTGCTCTAATCCCAAATAATTTAACACCATGTTGCAAAATGAAGAATTGAACAGAAAGCTGTTCCTTCTTAAGCATATTTTCATAATAAATACTATGTGATCCTGTATGTTTACAATGAAACAGTATTTTAAAATTCCCAATATTCCCAAATTACTGACTTCAGAGTTGGCTTATAAATTTTAGGGATGTAAAACAGAATCTGAACAATGAAATTTGAATATACAATTTCAAATCTCCTCCCCCCTTCCATCAGATTTTTTAATTCCCAAGAGCTTTGCATTATCAGGGAAATCAATTTAGGCAAATGATTAATCTGAAGGCCAGATTTGAAGAGATGAGTTACAGATGTCTTTTGATTTAATATTTTCCAATAACTATGCATCGCTTATTTTGTGGAAAGAGTACCCCCAGAAAACATTTTGATTGTCTAAAATAGTTAACTCATTTCAATTAGCTACGTTTTATTTGTTTACTTCCCCTAAGACAGAAAGTAACCCACTTTCCATGGGTGCCCACATGCAAAAGGTGAAGTACAGGCACTGTGTCGGGGGAGCATTCAAGGTAGGCAGAAGGAAGAAAAAGGACACAGAAGATCTGAAACTGCTTACTGTTCCACAGAAAAGCTTTGAACAGTATACCTAAACTAATAGATTGAACTTCGTGTAACTGCTGATATTTGAGCATTTTTTAACTACAAAACTGGCAATTTTTTATGGCGAACCTAATCAGCTCTCCTCTGCCACTTTCCTGTTCGAGAACAGTACGTTCTGGTTTTCAAATACATTAAATTCAAATGAGACTACTATCCAAGGCCCTCTATGAACTAGCTGCCACATGTTTCTATAACCTCCTCTGTTGCTGTTTTCCAGATCTTCCTACATATTACTTTCTACCCAAACTTACCTAATTCCAACTACTGTATCTTTATTCTTGCTGTTTAGGTATGAAAAATGTTTCCAGCCTTTGCACGATTGTTTTGGCATCCACATCAAGACCCACACCCTTCAGAAAAAGCCTTTCCTGGGGTGCCTGGGTGGCTCAGTCAGTTAAGCATCCCAACTTTGGCTCAGGTCATGATCTCACGGTTTGTGAGTTTGAGCCCCACGTCGGGCTCTGTGCTGACAGCTCAGAGTCTGGAGCCTGCTTTGGATTCTGTGTCTCCTTCTTTCTCTGCCCCTCCCCAACTTGTGCTCTATGTCTCTCAAAAAATAAATGTAAAAAAAAAAAATTTAAGAAAAAGCCTTCCTTGATTAACTCAACTCATTGAATACTTTTAGTAAATGTTGTCAGATATATGACAAATACTTATATATTCTATTTATACTAAACCACAGAAAATTATCTGGTCTTGCCTTCCAGGCGATGAATTTCTAAGGCATCCAAAGAAGATTTTTTATATATATATATATATATATATATATATATATATATATATATATATATATCTTCTTTAACAGATGTTCAGAAAAAGATGTTCTTCACACCCATGAGAATCCTATTTTATATATACATCTGATGTTATAATTTAAACTAATTTCCTTTTGCTTTTAGATCTTTGCCCATATATGAATGAATTTGCTAAAATTCATTTGCTAGGGTCAGAGAACAAGTATTTACCACCTTCCTCCTTCTAAAACATTCAGAAACTTAAATATTTAAGCAAACTTTCTTCTTCCTTTAACCGTTTCTCGTGTTTTGCTTTGAATGATTTTGATATTCATTTTTCAAAAGCTATTCTAATATTTTACTATTGTTCTAAAGTCTGGAAACTATCAGGGCACCTGCATGGGTCAGCCAGTTAAGCATCTGACTCTGGATTTCGGCTCAGGTCATGATCTCACAGTTGATGAGATCAAGCCCCAGGTTGGGATCCTGCTTGGGATTCTCTCTCTGCCCCTCCCACAGGTGCATGCTCACTCATTCGCTCTCTCTCTCTCTCTCTCTCAAATAAATAAATAAAGTATGGAACCTATCAGAGGATACAATATTCTACTAAATACTGAATTAATGTAAAGTATAGCAAAAAAAAGAGTATTTCCAAATCTTTTATGTAAATTCTATTAAGATATTCTCTCCTATGGCAGTGTAGACACTTTATAGGTTACAATCTGCCTGCAGTTAAGTGAAATTTCCCACATATTTCTCTGCTGTATTGATTTCTAGCAAATATTCATGCAACTCAGCTGCATTTATGTAACATCTCCTATAGTATCATACAAAGATACTTTGTCTTTGTCCTCAGATCCTGGCAGAGAGCTCCTAAAACTCACAGAACTTCCTGAGTGATAATGATTATAGGTGCATCTTTTAATGATGCAACTTAAAAAAATTTTTTTTAATGTTTATTTATTTTTGAGAGGCAGAGAGAGAGCGTGAGTAGGAGAGGGGCAGAGAGAGGGAGACACAGAATCTAAAGCAGGCTCCAGACTCTGAGCTGCCAGCACAGGGCTCAATGCGGGGCTTGAACTCACAAATCATGAGATCATGACCTGAGCCGAAGTCAGTTGCTCAACCGCCCCTGCCACCCAGGGGCCCCTTAATGATGCAACTTTAAACCTTATAATCCTCGGCAAGCCCCTAGATAGCTTCAGGAGAGGGGCCAATAGTCCAAAAAAAACAAGCCTTGATCAGAAGTCTGGAACTGTCAGGTCCACCCTAAAACCTCAGGAGAGAGCAGAGAAAGGATGGAGACTGAGTTAATCACTCATCAGTTATGCCTACATAATGATGATCCATAAAAACCTACAAACAATGAGGTTCAGTGAGCCTCCAGGCTGGTGAACAAAACAAGGTGGTGGGAGGGCGGCATACAAAGGGAGGATGCAGAAGCTCCTTATCCCTCCTCCTGTACTTTGTCCCATCATCTCTTCCTTCTGGCTATTCCTGAGCTGTATCCTTTATTATGGGAACTACAAATAGTAAGTAAAGGGGAGGAGAGTTGGGTGAACCTCCGATTTTGTAGCCAAGCTAGACAGAATTGAGGACCAGATACTTGGAACTGGCATCTGAAATGAGGACAATCTTGTGCTGAGTCTAAGCCCTTAAACCTGTGCAGTCTGACACTAACTATGAGTGAACTGAGGTTTCAATTCAAACCGAACTGAACTGTAGGACACCCAGTTGGTATCTACAGATAATCAGAGAATTGGGTCTAGACAGAAAAAAAACCCTTTCATTTCCCAAGTACCAAGCACTGGGCTTCATACACAGTATCTCTATACCTCACACCTGTCCTACAAAGTTGGTGTTATCATCACACTTCCACTGTATACCTAAGGAAAGGTTCTGAGAAGTGACTGAACTTGCTCACAGGTTTACAGCTAGGCTGTAGGAGACCAGAACTGAACCCTGGCATGTTAGACTGTGAAGTGCCTGTTCTTTCTGCCACATCACAATGCTTCTCCTTGTCCTTATAAATATTCTAATGCTGCTCAATGTTTCTATTATTGCCCATAATTCAATTCTAAGTTGTTCTTTAAGCTTATCTTTTTTCTTACTAAACCTATCGGGTGCTGATTTTAAAGTATTATAAATAGCAATATTTTTTTTCTTAACATTTATTTATTTTTGAGAGAGACAGAGTGTGAGTGGGGGAGGGGCAGAGACACAGAATCCAGAGCAGGCTCCACACTCTGAGTGGTCAGCACAGAATCCGATGCAGGGCTCGAACCCACGAACTGTGAGATCATGACTTCAGCCAAAGTCAGACACTTAACTGACTGAGTCACCCAGGTGCCCCACACAGCAATATTTTTTTAAATGAAAGAAAATAGACATGAAGTAGGAGACAATTTTAATACAAAAAATGGACTTGGCCAGTCTAGATTTCATTATCAATGACATTTCCGCTAATAGGAATCCAATATTAAGCTTTATGGTGCCAAAGAATTTAATGTTAACATTCAGAATGATAACATTCACAATTTTGTTACCTGCCGGAGTTGAAAGATTCCTCCTGTTGGCACATCCTTTGCAGAAATTACTTCTACAGGGCAGTATTCACCATTCTCATTCTGTTCCAAGATTTGGACCCAGAATTCCACTTTTCTGGTGACTTCACTCCATCTAGGAAATACGTGAAGTTCTTGGAAAATCATACATTTCTATTTCAGCACAGACAGCTTAGGATCCTTCACATGACAACTAGCAATGATAATGACCTCCAAACAAACTAATTCAGTAGAATGATCTGATTCAGTGAGTAATACACAAATACATACTAGCACATATAATTAAAAGCAAAATTAAACAAATTTAACATCAGAACTAGAAATAGTTCTTTTAATTCATTCTAAAAGGTATGATAATGGGGTGCCTGGGTGGCTCAGTCAGTTAAGCCTCCGACTTCAGCTCAGGTCATGATCTCATGGTTCGTGAGTTCAAGCCCTGCATCGGGCTCTGTGCTGACAGCTCAGAGCTTGGAGCCTACTTCGGGTTCTGTGTCTCCCTCTCTCTCTGTCCCGCCCCCGCTTACACTCTCTCTCTCAAAAATAAAAAAACATTAAAAAAAAAAAAAAAGGTATGATGATTATAAATATATTCCAAAGTGGTTATTCAAAAATCCAAACATGGTAATCAGATGCACAGAAACAAGTACAGTGATTATCTTTTCATAGATAAAGGTAGTGCTATATATGCTTTGGTAACTTGACAAGTATCTTTGCTCAGGTTAGTAAAAGAATCAAGAAAAAAGTCTCAATGTCTAAGTTTAGGAGTTGCTAAAACTTTCTACATGCAAGAAAAGAAAATCTGGTTCTCTTCTATAATAAAATGAAAAGCACAAATATATGCTTTCAGTCATTCCCCTTCAACTTTTTTTTTTTAATTTTTTTTTTTTAACGTTTATTTATTTTTGAGACAGAGAGAGACAGAGCATGAATGGGGGAGGGTCAGAGAGAGGGAGACACAGAATCTGAAACAGGCTCCAGGCTCTGAGCTGTCAGCACAGAGCCCGACGCGGGGCTCGAACTCACGGACCGCGAGATCATGACCTGAGCCGAAGTCAGATGCTTAACTGACTGAGCCACCCAGGCGCCCCCAACTTTTCTTTTTAAAATTCTGGTCAACAAATAAACCTGCTTCCTTCCATGACTGATGGCATTTCACACTTGATCTTAGCCAAAAGACTGAGAAGAGATGACTGATAGAATTTCAAAAGAACTTTGAGCTAAAGACAAAATAAGTAAAACCTGAATTCTCAGGTATATCATGATCCATTCTCCCTCTAGTTGATTAACTAGAAGTAATTCAGAATGGGGTGCCTGGGTAGCTCAGTCTGTTAAGCATCTGACTCTTGGTTTCAGCTCAGGTCACGATCTCAACAGTTTGATGGGTTCAAGTCCTGCATTGGACTCTGCACTGGCAGCATGGAGCTTGCTTGGGATTCTCTCTTTCTCCCCACCTCTCTCTCTGCCCTTCCCCTGCTTGCACTGTCTCTGTCTCTCTCAAAATAAACTTAAAAAAAAAAAAAAGTAATGCTAAGCAACTATTCTCTAAAAATTCATTCACTCTTTATTCTTAACTATCTATACATTTAACTTCTCTTCCTTCACTCTTTCAAGTTCACTCCTCCAAGGAAGTTTAACTGTGCTTTAAATACCCTGGAAATAATACCATCTATCCCTGGAACACTAGTAATGCTCAGGAAAGGGTTACCTTTATAAATAGCAGTATTAATCTCTAGCAACTCTTTAAAATTATAAATGGAATCAGATGGTATCTAAAATTCACCTGTCCCGAAGACTACGTGTTTTTGCTTGGATAATCCCTAAATCCCACAGGGCTGGGTTTTTCCGAGGATCATTCATCTTATGGCCATATACTTCAATTGCCAATGCCCCTTCTGAAAGATGCTCAATGAAGTCTTCAGTAATGTTAACAGAAAACTCCTAAAAGAAAATAATGACAAAAGAGGAAATACCTTCTGATAACCTTATGATTATTCATACCCACCATCACATATCTACTCCATTATGGAGAAGAGAAATGGAAAAAAAAATGTTTTAGTTCTAAAACAGAATCTTTGAACATGCATGATGAGTGCTCAGAAGGTCTAAGGTTCTTGACTTTAAATATAATTGTAACTCTGATTTAAAAAAAAAAACTTTTCGCCTTGAAAATCTGTTGTGAAAGACCAGCACTGTATTCTATTTTGTTAGCAATATTTGGGAAGCTATTTTAAAAGTATAAATAGTTATATTAAGAATTCCAACAATGAGAGGTGCATGGCTGGCTCAGCTGGTAGAGTATGTGACTCTTGATCTTGGGGTTGTGAGTTCAAACCCCACACTGGGCATGGACCCTACTTAAAAAAAAAAAAAAAAAAGATTTCCAACAATGATCTACAATGTCTTCATATAAAAGTTATTACATGCAATAAGGTAACAGTGTTAGAACAACAATTTTTCTAGCTTTAGGACACAATTATCTCCAATAACAGGAGAGCAGGAATAAATAATGATTATCAGTGCAAAAAAAAAAATCACCCAATTTTTAAAAATTCTCCCAACCTATCCATCTTTACAAGATATATATGACAGCATTTTGCAATAATTATTAAGTTCCAAAATAGTTTATTTTAAAAAGTCATAAAATCCACACTCTCTCTCTTGGTCTTTAACACACAAAGGTATTTCTATGTTTAAAATAGATGAAAAAGAGACCTCTGTCTTGAAAGAAATGAGATGGATCAACTGTGGTTCACTAGAAAAACAGAATCGACAGTCTGACCATCCTGACTCTTCTAATCACTCGCCACAGGTAAACTGACTTCTCTAAACTGACTGCTGCTGCTAAAACAATAAAAGCACTATTATCAAATGCAACAGTGGTAAAGATCAGATGAAGAATAATATAAACTGCTTAGCAGGGCATCAGGTGTTCACTGAAGTTCATCATTGTCTCTTTTCTATCTTCATTTTCTCAAAAACACTAGTTTCTTACAATTTTTAGATGACAATCTCTCCAGTACTCTAACTCAACACATGTATTCCATTGAGAAGAGTATATATGGCTGACCCGTGAACAACGCAACAGTTACCAAAACCCCGTGCAGTCAAAACTCCACACAGAACTTTGGACTCCCCCCCAAACTGAACTACTAATAACCTGCCATTGACCAGAAAGCCTTACCACTAACATAAAGGTTTTTAAAAATTTTTTAATGTTTATTTATTTTTGACAGAGAGTGAGATAGAGTGTGAGCAGGAGAGGGGCAGAGACAGAGAGAGACACAGAATCTGAAGCAGGCTCTAGCCTCTCAGCTGTCAGCACAGAGCCCAACGCGGGGCTTGAACTCACGAGCCATGAGATCATGACCTGAGCCAAAGTTGGACACTTAACTGAATGAGACACCCAGGCACCCCTAAACAGTTGATAAACACAGATTTTGTATGTTATGTATATCCTATACTGTATTCTTACAATAAAGTAAGCTATGGAAAAGAAAATGTTATTAAGAAAACTGTAAGGAAGAAGCACCTGGGTGGCTCAGTCAGTTAAGCATCCGACTTTTGATTTCAGCTCAGGACATGATCTCATGGTTGTGAGATTAAGCCTTGAGTAGGGCTCCCTGCTGAGTATGGAGCCTGCTTAGGACTCTCTCCCTCTCCCTCTGCCCTTTCCCTGCTTGCAAGTGCTCTCTCTCTCAAAATATAAAAAATTTTTTTAAAAAGATATATATTGATACCAAATTATTCAACAAAATATTGCTCACTTTACAGTTTTGTTTTTACCTAAGTATTTAAATGCTGACGGAGTCTGGAAAACAAACTTACATTGCAGTGATCAAAGACAACCATGCATTGAGGCTCCTTGCTGACAGGAGAGGAAGAGGAGGTATCAACTTCAGGTGCAACAATTACTGGCTCCTGTTGGTCCCAGAAGTTGTATTTGCAGAACACAAAGTGGGACAGATGCTGTGGCAAGCCAGTGGCTTGAAGTATTTTAACCTGAAGGAAAAGGAAGGCTCTATTTGTTTTTAACTCAGAAAAGGTGGAACAAGTACTCTGAGTTAGAGATGGACCCCAGTCTTGACTCTGTCACCAACTATTGGTTTTTGTTGACCAAATCCCATTCACTCGGGGGCTGTATTTCTGCATCTGTGAAAAGGTGACGACAACTATTATATTTAGTGAGAGGTTGACAAGAGAGTAACACGACCTTGACTTGGATGTTTTCAAGTATCTACAGAGCAATTCTAGCTTCTTATAACTACATCATCATCACCATCAATCTCATCATCATCATCATATTATTATTAATTATAATTAACTGAGAAAAAGAAGGTTCTCAACATCAACACCACTCAATGATATGAATTTGGCTAACTATGGATGTGTCATAAGAACATAAGAGTGTTAAGAATGATTAATGAAGAAAGAAATCAGCATCCATGACAATAAGGAATATTCAGTAAAGGGCGAAAAACATTTATTTGATATTTTAAAGAATAAGAAAGAATAAGGTTCTTGAGTAGAATATTATATGCTACTAGAGGATTTTCTGGAAAATTTAAAACGCCTTGGGAATGTATACTTTGAAGATCTGAAGGGATAAATGGAGATTAAAGATGGTAAATGCTGACCATCTCTGTACCAACTCTTACTGAATGCCTCCTCCACACAGATTCAGGGAAGAGATGAATCAAAGGAAATGCACCCTGGACTGTAGGAGTGCAGGGCTTTGTGATAACAACATGCAATTAGAAATATATGTCTAATCAGGGGTGCCTGAGTGGCTTGGCCGGTTAAATGTCCAACTCTTGATCTCAGCTCAGGTCTTGGTCTCAGAGTCATGAGTTCAATCCCTGTGTTGGGCTCTGCACTGTGTATAAAGCCTACTATAAAAGAAAGAAAAGAGAAGAGAAGAAAAAAGAGAAAAGAAAAGAAAAGGAAAGAAAAGAAAAGAGAAAAAAATGTATGTCTAATTAGACCCAAATGTGCCAAGAATAAATGCCCATAATGGATTTTAAAGCAGTCAAATATTCTAAATATTTCTTTTGGCAGGCAGTGCCAAGTTGATTTTTAAGTTGGAATTTTTGTGATAAGTTGTGACATTCTAAAACTCCTCCAGCTATGACAGAAATTAAATTCTAAAATTAACTGAGCAAAACTAAATTCTGATTTTATAATTGATTAGGGGCTGACTTTCATGACTGAGCATTGATTATTTATTATGTTTTTCACTTAGTCACTTCCTGCATGTTGTATGATGTACTGTGTCTCCAGTAGATAAATTTAATAAAAATAAACTTGAATATGTGGCTGAAGTTGGTATAGTTCAGCAACCACAAATGTAATCATCTTAACATTTCAGGAAGCAATAATAAGACAGAATATCATGCAAAGTAGAGGACTATTTTCTCCTATACCCGGTACATAAGGGGTAAGCAATGGTGGAGAACTCCATTATTATTCATTATTCCCTACAATGGCAACAAGATTTTGAGACATTCAGATAGCAATTCCCCTGATAGGCTACAAAAAAGACAGATTGACTAATGCATTTTATTCGTCTAAACCCAATAGAGCAATCGGTGTTTGGCAATTAATTTTTTGTTAAATTTAAAAAACCATCCCTTTTTCACTAAGTGTTTAAAATTTTTTTATTATATTCTTTAAGGTGAGACAATATGGTGTTTGAGAAGATTACAAGATTTCTGTAGAATAAATCTAAATAAAAATCTCTGTCACATGTTAGCTTCTGCTTTTGAACAGATTAAATTCTTGGTTTTCTCAGGCTGAGACTTCTCCTATGTGAAACAGGACAGCTACCTAATGATACTGGCCTGAGTACTGACCATACCAATGGAATGAAATGAAAACACATCAAAGCATTGAGTGGACAGATGTTTGATACTATTCTTTGTGATTAAATTCCATCGGAAAGCCAATTTTTTCCCCTTAGAAATCAATCTCAATTTTAAGGTTGAAATAAATTAAAAAGATTTCATATGCTGAACTATATCCTACAGGCAACTTATCAGGAATAAGACTGCCAGGAACGAAGAATACCAGGAATGAGGAATATCTTGCATCCAGAACACAGTTTTTGGGTCTTTTTGCTTTTTAAGTTTCTACATACAGAAATCAAAATCACCACAAGGTGTCAGAATGCCACAGATTTCGACTTGCCACTGTTCATTATAAAGCCCAGGAATGTTAGAAGACATGTTGTTTGGGGTTTTAAAATACACTAATTTAATTTAATGTAATTGAAAACATCAATATGTGAATATGTGCACACTTATCTTTCATCATAGAAAAATAAATCTAGACTGCTGTTATAAGCTGGTGATACCTATTACTAAGTGTCCCAGAATGATTTGTTTTTCCCACCAATATTTTATTGTCATATAGTCTGTCTTCCTCATTTTACACAAAAGACCATTATATGCTTAGAATATGGTCTCTAAAAAACACTTTCCACTGAAAGGAACTAGGTTCCTTGGAGACATAGCTGATTCTAGTTCTGGGAGAGGAAAAGTCCAGAATGAAACTAGAATATTCATCATACCAGGAAGCAAGAGAGCTTGTAGCATAGTCTATGAAGGTTACGTTTGTGTCAAAAGGACTCAAGAGACAACTGAAGAGGAGCCCACAGGCCAAAGATGGGATAATTTGAGCTTCAATATAGGTAATAAATACAATGGATCAAAACACATCAAATATTTTTAAATCAAAGAGTTCACAATGACATTTGGGCAAAAAAAAAAAAAAAACCAAAAAAAAAAAAAAAAAAGCAACAAACACCTCACTGGCCACTTTTGTATGTTAGTAGGAAAACCAATTAATTATTTTGAAAATTAGTTTAAAAATTTTTTTTCAATGTTTATTTCTGAGACAGAGAGAGACAGAGCACGAGTGGGAGAGGGGCAGAGAGAGACAGAGGGAGGCACAGAATCGGAAGCAGGCTCCAGGCTCTGAGCCGTCAGCACAGAGCCTGACGCGGGGCTTGAACTCACAAACCGTGAGATCAGGACGTGTGCCAAAGTCGGCCGCTCAACCGAATGAGCCACCCAGGCGCCCTGAAAATTAGTTTTTAAAAAAAAGGAGAAAAGAATGCAACATTTACCCTGCCTTTCCTATACAAATTGTATCCCTGAAGAACAAAATAGCTGATATAATAGGAAGATTCTCTCTAGAATCTAGAAAAGAGTTCTATTTTTTTAATATAATTTATTGTCAAATTAGCTAACATACAGTGTGTACAGTGTGCTCTTGGTTTTGGGGGTAGACTCCCGTCTTCACTTATATACAACACCCAGTGCTCATCCCATGAAGTGCTCTCCTCTATGCCCATCACACATTTTCCCCTCTCCCCCAATACCCCCATCAACCCTCAGTTTGTTCCCTGTATTTAAGCGTCTCTTATGGTTTGCTTCCCTCCCAAGAATCTAGAGAAGAATTCTAGCTAACAAATGGTGATATAATTATAGTATCATTCTTTTCTAACTCCTAATGAAATATCTAGGTAATGATCATCAGTAATTGCTAACATCTCCAGAAGAAAACCAGACATAATATGACTGCGGATTGAAGAACACACCAACACCTATAAAATGCCCTTGCTACTCCCCTTCCCCATATTATCACCTTCATATCTAACTACCAGTTTAACACATTCAATAATACCAATCAGCAAAATCTAGATTATGAGATAATACAAGACCAGTAAGTCAGTTTCTACAATAAAGAAACTATAGGGTAAGAGAGAGAGAGAACAAGAGAGGAAGCAAGCCAGCACAAGGCCAGTGACACTTTAGATTCAGATCTAAATCTAAAGATTAAGATTTAAGTGACACATCACACAAGCCAATCAAGGAAACTGGGTAAATCATGATATTAAGAAAGTATTAATTTTAGATTATGGTATAATAGTTATTTTTTTAAGTACTCTTCTTTTGGAGATATATACTAAACTACTACAGATGAAATATGATGTCTGGAATAGTTTCAAAATAATCCAGGGGAAACAGACAGCACAGAGCAGCTTGGGTGTATGAGTCAGACATGATTGACCATGAGTTGATAATGTGGAGGGAGGGTAAATAGGGATCAATAACATTTTTCTCACTACTTTTTTATATGTTTGATATCTTCCATTAAAAAAAATCTGAAAATATTTTAAATTCTTTTTTTTTTAAAGCTTATGTTACCCACTATATACTACTTCTTTTTTTCAGTTCTGACTTTCTCAAATGAAACTGTATCTGTGTATGGTACCTTACTAATGGTAAACTTTTACATAGTTGCATTTACTAGTCCATCACTTTTAAAAGGAGCCATTATGGAGTCATCAAGTCTATGTCTCCACCTTTGATAATCATACAACCTCAGAGAAAATGTTTTAGAATCAAGAATAATACAGTAAGGATTAACCTTTTAGTGAATTAAGAATTTTCCCTCACATTCTGAAGCACCTGACTTAAACATCCGAGGCCTTCTTAATATATACAAAGACCCATAGAAAGGAGCACATCTTTAACAGCTGTAGTAGTTTCCCCATAGCTCGCAGCAAATGCCTCACTTACTCTTTTCAGTATTAACTCCAATTTTAGTATTTAGTATTTCAGTGTTTAGTATTCCAATTTAGTATTTCAGTATTAACTCCAATATTTACTGAGACATGGAACTGGACTAAGGATGGATTATGAAATACACGTTAAGTTTAGGCTTCCTTCATTTCACCTTTTAATGGCCTTCTTCTCACTCATACACTGGTCTTATGATCCTCGTGGATTTCTCTTCCTCAAAAACCCTTTTAACTGGGTCCTACAGAGATTCTCAACCAATGGCACACTGGATCAACACACTATTTGGAAATGTGTAAGAGTTTTTTCATTGTCCTAATGAGTGACAGAGGTGGCACTAACTACACCAATTGGGTAGGAGTTCAGGAATGTAATGACCTACTTAAGGTCTACCTAGCTATTACCCATGAAAATACGACAGTACCCTATGGAGAAAGAGGTTTATATCACATGCTCCCCCCAACTTCAAGTTCACTCTGAGTCTCACCTCCAGAAATTTTCCTCAGACTTTACTCTCTGAATTAATTACCTCTCCTCTATGTCCCAGAGCAACTCTTTCAACCTCTCTCAGAGCACTTGGGTCACACGATATTGGATTCTTGTGTGTCCCCCTCCACATAAACAGAAACTACACAGGTTGCTCCTTGACAGCAGAAATCCTGTCTTATTCATCTTTATGTTCTCAGCACAATGTATCACTCAAAAATACTCTTGAATTGTATGCATGGAAAGACCAGAAAGAGCAGAGTTTGGGATGAGCACATGCTGGAGTAGCATACACAAAGGCACATGGGTAAGGGGAACCAAAAACACATGGAAAAACACGTGAAGAGTGACTTCTATATAATAGGAGCTTAGGAGCAGAACCAAGACTGGAGTAAATCTCTAGCATCAGCACAAGTCAAGAGGTCCAATAGGAGGAAGAAATTCATGTGAAAAAAACTTTGTTTCTCTACAGAGAAGTTCACATAAACATAAATCCATATAACTTTGGAACAGAATGTCCCGGAAAAAGAGGTGACTTATCTGAAACTTCAAAGAGGAAGGTAGTAGAAGTACCTAACTGGTAAATCAGTATATATGATGAAATATGGTCTCCAGAATACCAATACTAAAGATTTCTTTAGAGACAGGTATTTCAAAATTCGAAAGAGAACACAGTATTTATTGTCTAACTACCCACAATCCTCAAAATCCACCACACTTCCATTACCTCTAAATGAAACTGGGACTTACCATGCACACAAGTCTATTCTCCTGGGTTTCCTTATCACAGGAGAGATCTGTGGTGTCATCACCTCCAGCAATCCTTTCCCCAATGTCACCACTGATTCGCATCACCTCCACATGCAGCCGACCTGCCACCTATAACAAGAGAAGAAAAATGGGATTTTGTTATTTCTCCCATTTTAGAGTCAGGTGGTTGGGTTAATGGTAAATGAGAATTTAGAAGTGTAGGTTCTAACAGTTACTTTTCCTCAAAGTACTTGGAATAATCACCACCAAGCAGATGGAAACACAGGTAATAATAATACACATAAATAACACTTATTATTGATGAAAAAGAGTCACAACAATGTACTACCACCACCGTAATGTTTCCTAAACTTTTCTCTGCAGGGTATAAGGCATAAAGAGAAAACTAACCTCTCCTTTCTGGTTGACAATTGGAACAGCATACTGTAACTTCACATCATAGAAGAGGGACTCGAGGAAGACATTCGCCACCCCAATGAGACTGTGATTTTCCTGTTCGTCATAGAATGGATCAGCACGCTTGAAGTAGGATCGTATAACCTTTAAAGAGATTTGGAACATCGCAACTTCAGAAATCACTTAAAACAAATTAATTCAGGGAGGCTGGGTGGCTCAGTCAGTTGAGCGTCTGACTTTGGCTCAGGTCATGATCTCATAGCTCGTGAGTTCGAGCCCTGCGTCGGGCTCTGTGCTGACAGCTTGGAGCCTGGAGCCTGCTTTGGATTCTGTGCCTCCCTCTCTCTCTGTTCCTCCTCCGCTCATGCTCTCTCTCTCTCTCTCTCAAAACTAAATAAACATTCAAAAAAAATTTAAAACAAATTAATTCAACCTACTACCACCTTTTCATGGCCAGTAAGAAAGTGATCAAACTCAGCTTAAGTACAACACTGGGTCACACCCACTCCCTCTTCCTCATCCCCATCAGAATGGGGATCAGCATCCTTCACCCATGACAGAGCCATCTCAGTATATCATTACTTTATTTCTTCTCCTTTATGTAGAAATCTTGCCATGAAAATAGAAAACACATATTGGCTAGAAAAAGAAGTCGAGTGTACAAAAGTGCTCTTCAGTTGTCATTCATATCTATTCCACTTGTTCCTGCCAAACCATAAGATAATGGTGCTGCTTAACGAGAGCTGACCCCATATGCAAGAGTGGTTTGCTTTTTTGTAATTTGTTAATGTTGTTTTCTTTCTAGGCTGACATACAAGAGAAATACAGAAGAAAAGAAAAAAAATTTAAGAAAAAATATCATCTAACTATAAAGTCATTTTTTATGACAATCTGGAAAAATAACATTTATTTTTAAAAACAAGATGCTAAGGAAGTAAACAACTCTGAGGAAACAAGACCAACAGTGTTGAAAGTTGTATAAATATACATAACATGTATTTCTGTTTTAAATATGCACAAGTACATGGCCAACCTAAATGGGAAAACCTGCAACTTGAGGAGAAAGTTCCAGAGTACAGCTCTACATCACCCACTTTAGGATCAAAACACCTTCAAAATCTGCTCTTAATGGTATAAATATTAAGGTACCACTGATGTTGTACTCAAAAAAGTGATACTACAGGATACTATTTGCAAGGTTAAATGTGTGGAGAAGTGGGAAGAGAGATAATAAGGCCTGGTCTCTGTCCTAAGTAAATTCACAGTCCTGCACAGGACCAGACACACATGACAACTACAGATGTCAGAATGGAATGTAGAAGATTCTACAAGTAATCCAGAGAACATACAATGAGGAGAGGAAAGAAGATTCTTGATTAGCAAAACAATTTAGAAGGTTAAAATAAGTATTATTCTAAAAACAGGATTACTATTTTAGAAAAATGAACAATTCTTCCCTAAAATGGTTAGGCTCCTTCCTGCTTGATTCTTTCTATGACTACTGGTTAAGTCCTTTTTCTCAGATAACTTACTGGAGTATCTTCTTCACACTCCTTCCACTCCTGATAAAGGTCTCTCATATCCAGCAATCTGTTGTCCAGTTTTTCTAAAGACCAAATCTGTTTTCCTTTTCCTTTTCTTCTCACCTGGATTGCAGGCTCACTAAGAAGAGAGCCTCGCTGTAAAACAGTAAGAGTGACCATGTGAAACACAAAGATATCCATCACGGAAGTCAACCCTGACCATTCTCTACCCACCAGTCAAATGTCATCAACCCAAACTAAAGCTGCTATCATCCTCTATTCAGTTCACTGCAAAACTTCCCAGAAACCTTACAAGCTTAATATGATGCCATTATATTCAATGGCGATCAAAATTTAAATTTAAGTATA
This sequence comes from Panthera leo, assembly GCF_018350215.1. Classification (NCBI taxonomy): domain Eukaryota; kingdom Metazoa; phylum Chordata; class Mammalia; order Carnivora; family Felidae; genus Panthera; species Panthera leo. The sequence continues at coordinate 50,521,237 of NC_056682.1, forward strand.
TAAATTACATGTAATTTACAAAGTAAATTTACATAGTATATTATTCATATAGTAAATGGGATATAAATTTAAATCTAAAACCTAACAGACTAAATCATGTTTAATGGGATATTAAAAATGTTTTATTCAGACCATCATATGATCAGAGAGTCCCAGTGGGTAGAAAAAAGTCATAAGCATTGAATGGGAAGGGAAAGTTTGCTGGGATGGAGAGCTAAGAAATGATCTTTTACTTTCAAGTTTGAATTTAAAAATCTTTTTGAATGGGTAGTATGTTAATGTGGTACAAAACACAAAATGTTTAAAAGAGCAAACCATGAAAAGAATCCCATTTACCCATTTGGAGGCAACAAATGACACCAACGTAAAAATACACATAGCTTGAATTTAAAATTTAAAATTTAAAAGAACAGTATAGAACTAGACAGAGATGCTGGTCACACAACACTGTGAATGCACTAAAGGCCACTGAACTGTTTGCTTTAAAACGGTTAATTTTATGTTATATGAATCTCACCAGAAAAAAACCTAGAATTTAATGAAGTTTTTCCAGCTTAAAAAAGCAATGTGTTTTTAATATAGAAAAAGTTTTTAAAACCACAAAGTAGAAAATAAAAATACCCCTGTGAATCTCCCCCAGAGAGACGTATCTATCAGTTACTCATCAATTTAGAGTCACCAGATAATTTATCAACTGTTTGGATATGTCTACTCGGAACTTTAGGGGACTGTGAATACACCCATGTTACTTTAACATCCCACGTATAATCATTTTCAAAGAAACAGAATTCACATGATGAAACAAAGATTTTAGAATTCTGAAGCTCAAAAATTACCATTCTCTCATACTATAAAGACTCCCCTACCTAATACTCAGCCAACCAGGGAATCAATACAAAAAGCTCATCAGTGATCTGCAGAGAGTGGTACTACAGGCAGAGAATGCTAGAACCAGGAGGAAATGGCAACCTGCAATATGCTGAAGCATCAAGACTTGGCCCTCCTGCAACTACAATAAGAATTGGAAAAAAAAAAAAAAAAAAAAAAAAATTTCTGCCTCTCACCAAAATCACCAGAAAGAGGCAAGTACAAGGTCAGGAGTAAGACCAGAACAAATAACGGCGTGCACAGCATGGACACGACATTAAGTGAAATGAAGAGTTTTCAAGTACCAAAACCAAAAGATTTTGTTGGATAAAAGAGTTAAGGCCCAGCCTGAGTTAAGGAGACTCTCTACTTAAGAAATACTTTCTTGTCAAGCTCGTCTCTCCAGGTGAAATCTGAAAATACTAATCTAGTAAATCTATGATAGCAGTGTAGATTAGTAGCCGTCTGTTAACGATGGCTGCTTCAACACCAGCAATGTGCATCATCTCTACCGGCCATCACATACCCCATGAACATACTCCCAGGTGTCTGGGAGAGAGGGATGCCCAAAATGACCTGTGTCACTTCTAGGTGTTGACCTGGCTGCCTGGAGACAGGGTTGATCTTTCCAACAAGGTCCGAGCCAGGATACACAGAAAAAGCTACAGAGAGTCATGCTTAATGGGGGAAAAATGTTTGTTTCTGTTTTTCCAACTCAAACACTACAGAATGGAAAAAGACCTTGCTCTGCTCAGTCTTCTAGAAGAATATAAGCCCTATACCTTCTGCCCAAGATTAGCTTTCCTCTACTGCTTTTTGTCTGAGTCCCACTGCACCCATGGTTTGCCCTACAGATGCCAACAAGCAAAATAAAGTTCTAAGTTCACAGAATATATACCAAAAGACAAGTCTCAGGGCACCTGGGTGGCTCAGTCGGTTAAGTGTCCAACTCTTGATTTCAGCTCAGGTCATGATCTCACGGTTTGTGAGTTAGAGCCCCATGTCGGGCTCTGTGCTGACAGCATGCAGCCTGTTTGGGATTCTCTCTCCCTCTCTCTCTCTCTCTCTCTGCCCCTCCCCTGTATGTGCATGTGCATGCTCTCTCTCAAATAAATAAATTTTTTTAAAAAATGCAAGTCTCCATAAAGCAATGAATGCATCACATCCACAATACCTATATTACTAAAAACATTAAGTATCATATTTGCCAAATATCTGTTCTGTGGAATCATTGACCTTGATGTTGTGATGCCACAAGAAAAAGATAGATGTGGTCCTTGCTATCAAATTAGAACACCCAAGAAGGATTCATTAAACCTCTGCTGTGTCAAATACTGTAGGGGAAACAAAGCACACAGACCCTCAAAATATTTTTCTGAATATAACATTCTATCATAAAAATTACATATGAACATGATTGAGAGCTAGAAAAGAACCTAAATAACAAAGAAAACACCTGAATGGCAAGGATAGAAAACTCTGATGGGAACTTCCCTCTATATTTTATTAAGCTTATTACATAATACCACAAAAATTTGTGACCATGAATGCACACATGAAACAACTAATAAACAGTTTTGCAGAGCAATCTGTTAGCAAGTGGAAATAACATGGTTTATGTAAAATAAACAGGTACCTTAAGGGAGGAGGGTTGTACAGTGGTAACAAAATGAAGGAGAAACACCACTTTCAGAAGATTCATCAGGAAAGACTTTTCAGAAATCATTTAAACAAACTGGAAGAAAGGGAGTTGAGGGAAATAAATTGGTAGAGTGTGGTGGGTGGAGGTGGAGAGGATATTCTTGTGGACAAAGGACATATATGCACAGAGGCAGAGAATTAAAAGCAAATAAACTCTACTGGAGAGCGGAGAGCAAGTACAAAAGGATACAGACTGCAGAAAGTATAGGTGGGGAGAAGGGCAAATCCACTGGTATTTAATAACACTGGTGAAATAGACAATGTCCCCAATGACATCTTTGCCTCTTCCATGAATGGCAACCTCACCTTCCTGTTGGCATCCAGGCTGGAGGCTGGAATCTGCAGGGTTACTTTATACTCTGTTCTTTTATCCAGTTCCTCTGCAATGTAACTAGCTTCTCTCACCAACAGATTGGCTTTAACAATTTGTTCCCTCAGCCTCATCAGGCTGTTATTCAGTGTTGCTTCTCTTTAAAAAAAAGGGGGGGGGGGGAGGGGGATAACCGTCAAGCAGCACATCAGAATATTATGTACTACATAATACACAAATGCTAATCTGCGAACCAAGCTTTACAACTGCCTTTTGCACACAGGGAATACATTACTGACACCGACCCATGCATGCGCTTGTATCCGGGCTAAGTTATACGTACAGGCACACGCTCGTGTAACAAGCTGGCCATTGATTACGACAGTGCTCACTTGACTGTGTATACAAGTCACCTGGGGGTCTTGATAAACTGAAGATTTTGACTCATGAGTGCTGGGGTAGGACCTGATATGCTACACTTCTATCAATCACCACCTCAGAGAGATGCTGCCTATCTGCAGACCAAACTTGGAATGGCAAGAGGTTAGTTAAGTACAATCTGTAACCGTAGATGAGACATTTTAGTGCAATGCTAATTAGCCCATATAGAGATCAAACTTGCAATCTGCATCTCATTAGCACCATGCTTTACCTACCTGAACTAATCAGTCCAGATAACCACCTTTCTTTTTTTTTCTTTTTTTTTAAAAAGCATCTACCCAAGCTTCAGAACCTAAAGTATAATACAATGATAAAGTATAACTTCTAAGTACAAATATTTGTTTATTCAATCCAAAAGCCATACAGACTAAAATGTGGCAGTACCTAACAAGGGCAACTTTAAAGAAATCAATATAAATTGGTAATTCCTGTTTTTTTCAAAAATGAAAAAAATAAGATAATGCCAAATGATTCTTAAGCTGTAACACTCTCTTTTTAATCTAACTTTTTTTCAAGTAATTTCTAGATCTCTTCACCCTGCATCTGACCTGGGCAGGTTACAGTAACAAGCACTGGCTGTGCATGTGTAATAAAGGCCCTATGCACCTACCTCTCTTCAGCCCACTGTCTCAGTCGCTGTTGAGCACTGGGTGAGTGGAAAGAAAACCTGTCCCCGCTACGGCAGTTTTGCTTCTCAGGAGACAGCCTTCTTCGTAGCTGCTCCAATTCATGTTCATACATAAGCCTCTGGCGCTCTAATGCAGATCGTTTCTCTTCTTCATGCTGTTGTTCTAGGCTGTTCAATATGGACTGCATTGGATCTAAACAAGGGTTTTTTAAAAAGGTAAATAATGAACGAAAGGTGACTGTACAACACAATATATTTCAAATGCTGTTCTATATATTGCTATGCTGTTTGTCACCCTAATTAGTAAAAGAAGACTCTTGAAGACAGTTTGGAATAAACTCAGTTTTCCTTACTCACAATTACTCATCATATCATCTATTCTTGTTAGATATATGCCGAACTGTTTTCCATCCAGACAAAGCAGGTCTTATTGTGTGTTCTACACATAACCTAAGAGTGGCAGTCAAGTGTCAAATCTGAGAAATTCTACCACTAAGAATAAAGTTGGCAGTGATTTGTAATCAAGGCTGAAAGAATGAAAAGTTTATATAAATAAATTAAAACCAAAGACACAAAAGAATAGAGTGCAGGGAATAACATAAAGATTTCCTTTTTTGGTTAACATTTAAAAGGTCTCAGTCACAAACATGTTTAACTCTCCACCAACTTTAAAAGATTCTAAAACTCACAACAGATCTGCTCACCATTATTACCCAGAGCCTTCATGGTAACCTCCATCTGTGCATACTCATAATTGAAGTTGATTTCACTGGACACCTCACTGGAGGAGTCTCCGTCTACATCCAGTTGCTCAGAACTGGTATCATTCTTCATGGAGCTGTCTTGTTCCTCATCTTCTCTATCTGCTTTCTTCTTCTTTTTAGGCAAATTCAGTCTTGGGAGAAAAAAAAGAGTATTATTTTTAAAATAAAGATAGGCACATATTCATTCCATTCATTAAATACTGGTATTTGTTAGATGCCAAGGGGGCACCATGTAAGTGTAAGGCAATTACTATACCCAGGAAGTTTATCCTCTACTAGTAGAAATACATACACATACGTGTGAATAGTTACAACAGACAGCATGACTTGGCCACATGACTGTAACAAGCGAGGTGCTGAAGAAAAGCTGAGGAACACTGTGATAACAACAGAAAGGATGACAGAGTAGGAAGTCATCTGAGGCAAGCCTTAAACAATAAGGAGAAAGCAGGGCATTAGGGCAGTGGGAACAGCATGAGAAGAGATGTAGAAATGGAAACTCTCATAGTCTGGAGAAATTATGAATAAAACAACACAGGGGCACACAAAATGTGTATAGCAGGAATTGTGGGAGATAATGCTGGAAAAATCAATTTATCCCAAACTATGAAGGTTTTGAAAACCAAGCCAAGCAATTTCTACTTGATTTAGTTTAAGAAGGAAAAAAATGAAAAATATTTTCCACATGCTTTGTACCCCTCTACCCTTTCCTCAGTAATCAAAATATCGACTGGCCTACAAGCAAAGGATCTCCATTAGCTATAAGAAAAGTCAGCTGATATCCCAAGCAGGGTGACCAGTGACAGGAAGAGGAACACAGCAGGATTCTAATTCTGTACAATCTCTAGTCCGCCCTTCGTTAGCAATACAACACCAGTTTTCTATGGGAAATAATGTGTGCAGTCCCGGGACACACACTTTCTCAGCCTCTCTTACAGGGGACAGGCAAATTCTAGCAAATGAGACAAAAGTAGAAGGTTGCTGGGGACTCTGGAAGATTTCTGCTTTTTCTGATCAAGAAGACAGGGCTAGTATCACCACCCATCTCTCTCAGTTTCTTCATATGTGCCCAGATGCTGCTTTGAAGCCTGGAGTGCTGTAGCCATCTTTAGACCACAGACCACAGGGAAATGCCAAGACAGTGAAACAGTGACAAGACTTCTACCATGACAGTTTTGAAAGGCTTAGCCAATGCTACCAACCATCCACCTTTGGATTTCTTATTCTGTCAGTGAACAAACTGTTTAAGTCATTTTAATAGTTCAGTTTGCTATTACTTGCAGCCGAAAACATTCCTAAATGAAATACAAATTTTATTTCATGAAGAAGGAAACTAAAAGTACTACTCTTCCAATAAAAAATAAACAGATAAAAAAATAAGCATGTCAGAAAAAAAATTAATGAATTCTTATACCAGATGGCAAAACAATCATCTTCCAATGGGAAATGAAAAGGGAAAAATAAGTAAGTAAACTCCTTATTGTCCCTGAGTATAGGGTTCATACGCCTCTAGGCTCAAACCATATAGTGAACAAACCATATACAGTCAATAAATATATATGTACACAAAATAATGTCTAATTTTTATGGAGCTAAGTTTACCTAATATATATTCTTCTATTTCAGAGTACAATCTTCAACAATCTCTAAGAGCCATGAATAATGTCATACCTGAAGAAGTGGTTGTTTCCCCATAATATCCTGTCCCCATGGTGTAGCTGTATAGGACTAGATACAGAAGAGCCATTTACAAATGTTCTGTGGGGAGAAGAGGTCAAACATGCAAACATGATTATCAACGTTTTCTCCTTTACTATACCATAGAGATGTAGTTACCAGGAAAAATAAAATAATCAATTCCCCAAATTGATTCCCAGTAAATTTTATTATTTGTATTTACTTCTTTGCTGATTTACCTAAAAAGCTTATGGTACTAAGTATAATATATTATTATCCTCTACTTTTCAAAGTTTCAAATTTGTTATATAGTATATTAGGGAGTATGGAACTATTATAGCCAATAATAAAAAGCTGGTAGCATATACATTACAACTCAAATTGAATATGTCCAATCTACATGGATAAGAGCCAATCAACCAACCAGAATCTAGAAATATCTACAGATATCAGTAATAATAAATGAGACCTATGCTAGAATCTTCTGTAACTTCCTAGAGCACAGAAAAAACATTCATATCCTATCAATATATAAAAGACTTGTCAGGTCCACTTGACTGCTTATCTTGACAATGGAGTTCAACAGATGGATGAACAGAAGGATATGAAGGGAAGAATTTGCAGAGGCAGGAAATAAACAGAAAAATTATGCATACCACTATAAGACTGATATTCCTGGAATACCAGTTTCATCAAGCCTCCTTCCTGCTGAAGGACTCATTTGCTTAGATACAGGATAAAGGTCAAGTTCTTTAACTTGATACTCAAGGCCCCATAAAAGGAAGCCTTCTTTATCTCCTTTCCCCTTTCCAGTGAATTCTCAACTCCAGCCAAAAAAACAAAAGGTTTATGTTCTGTCCACTGAACATGGCTGACTTACTCTTCTTTCAAAGCCAGGCTTATACCAGCCAGTCCTGCAAACTAGAACAGAGTTCCTGTCCCTCTCCATTCCCCCCAAGTCCTCAGCTCTCACAGCTCAGCTGGTTTCAGCTTCCTCTATAAAGTCTGCTCATCACCCCAGCCTATAGTATCTTAGTTTCTTTGCCATCCTAAGCACTACCTGGTTTTATATTGCTAATTACTTTTTATGTATATGCATACACACAAAATCTTACTCTCTGTATCTAGATTTCACTTGCCATGTGGGTTTTTAAACACTAGAAGTAATTGGTCCTCCTACAGTCTGATTATGTAAATCTCGAGGCTCAAAAAATATAACAAGAGGGAACCTACTAAAATTAGCAGATTTTAGCTTTTATGACACAAATTCCTTAAATACAATGAGGAGTTTAATTAAAGGCAAACTTATATAGAGGCTTATTTTTAAAGGCTACAGCAGTTAAGCTATAATTAGTAAATAAAAGCATGAACACAATAACAGTTTCCAAAGTGTGGTCTCTGGGGGGGGGGTCCCCAAGATCAAAGCTATTTTTATAATAATGCTAACCTGCCCTTTTTCACTGTGTCATTTATACCAGCAAATGAGTAAAACTGCTGGTGTTTTAGCACAAACCAAGGCAGTGGCACCAAACATTTCTAGTAGTCACTGGACTACTCACTGCCATGCACTCACAATTTTTTTTTTTTAACGTTTATTTTTTTTTTTGAGACAGAGAGAGACAGAGCATGAACGGGGGAGGGTCAGAGAGAGGGAGACACAGAATCTGAAACAGGCTCCAGGCTCTGAGCTGTCCACACAGAGCCCGACGCGGGGCTCGAACTCACAGGCTGAGAGATCATGACCTGAACCGAAGTCGGACGCTTAACCGACTGAGCCACCCAGGCGCCCCATTTAAAAAATGTTTCCTTTGAGAATGTCCTTGATGATGAAGTAAAAATTACTATGTTTTTTTTTTTTTTACTCTTGACTCTGAGTACCCAACTTTTTAAACATTTCAGGTGACAAAATGGGAAGTACATAAAAAGCACTGTGTCCATTCATACCAAAGAATGAAGGCTGTCCTGAGCAAAAGACATACACACAAAGTGTTATTTTGGGCATTTTCTTGCAAATAAACAAAGCAAGGAAACGAATGGCAGTATTTGTTGCCAACTGTAAACTTCAAATGAGAACTGGAGTTTGGAAGACTTGTGTCTGTGTCCTCCACCCAAAGACCATGAGGAGCACTCCTGTGGTGAACATGCACAGGGAGAAGACACAGCCCCAGGAAGCACAGGGTATCTCAGTGAGACTGTGCTGGGAAGGACTGTGGCAGGATCTGGGCTTTAGCTGGATGACTTGGGAAGGGCTCTGACAGCATGGGGTGCTGTATGTGCTGGATGCTGTATGATCGGGCATTTCAAAAAATCTTATCTCTGGAGGGGAGACTCCAATGAAGATGTGACGAGTGAAGAAATAATCGCTCACCTCAACCAAGAGAAGGTGTTTGGTATTTGGTGTGTGGCAGAGTGACCTTGATTTTTGTCTGTGCTGAAACAAAATGATGATGTGGCCTGCTTTGTCTTATTTATCACAGCCTCAGAGTAACATTGCCTGAGGTTGATTTTTTAATAGGAGAATGGCATGCCCTAACTGGGAGTGCCAGGTCCAGTGTCTTCTCTTTTTTTTCCCCTTTCTTATTTGCATCCTTCACCATGAGCTTGATTGCTTACCAATATTTAAAGACTTTGTGGATAAAATCAGTAATGATATTAATGATTATTCAGTATCACAGGATGAAATGGTCCAACATTTGGAAATTCAATATAAATCAGTTAACAGTTATGGATCATTATATAACACACAGCCCAAGGAAACAAACTGACAAACATTTAATTTATATATAATGGTACACCTCTTCATTCATCCATTACTTACTGAGCACTTATATACTAGTCTTTTATTACATACTAAGGACAGAGAACCAAAAATAGAAGGGCCCTTGTCCTCAGTGAGTTCATAGTCCATTGGGGTAATAAAGGCTAAGAGACCACAAAAATACAAATACAAAGTGTTGACAGGAAGCATAAGGTGTATGGGAATATGTACTAGGGGCCCTTCACTTAGACCAAACAGGAAATTCCCCCAAAGTAGATAATGACAGAGCTTAACCTTGAATGTCAAACAGGAATTAGCTGCCCAAAGGAATGGCAGACATAGAGGAATAGGAGACAGACAGGAGGGATGTAAGGGATTTTGTATCAAAAATAGTAGAAAGCCATTCGGCTATCTGGTGAGTGACCCAGGAGAAAAGGTTCCAATCAAGATATGATGAGGGCCTTGTTTTTTTATTTTATTTTATTTTTTTTATGAGGGCCTTATTTAAATAAGGCCACGAGAGTGAGTATAGAGAGGGAACATGGCTTAAGAACTACTAAAAAGTTAAATGTAAAGGCCTTGGTAACGACGTGAATATCTTCATTAAGTGAACTTAAAAAGCAAAGGCCAAGCATCCACAAGTAGTGTCCTTTCTTCCTCTTAAAGACTGTGACATTAACACTAATTAAAGTACATTACCTGGTGTTCTTCTGAGGAGTCAGCATAACCTGGCCTTCTGATGTGATGTCTATAATACAATGTTCAGGAAGAATTCCCATTCCACATAGCTGGATATCTTGGGAATTTGCTGACCCTATCAATGTATGTTCCTACAAAAGAATCAAATTCACTGATTAACATTGTATTCTTACATGTATAGAAACTGAAATCATCTCCCCTGAGCCCTCTTATATTGATCCATTACCTTAGCTAAAAGATTTTCTTAAGCAAATGGAATGGGGTAGGGGGAATTTCTGGCTTTCTCTGAAATACATTCTACAAATTGTATTTCCTTATAAGGAATAATGCAGAGTTGAGTTATACCTTTTAAACCTAAAGCTATAGTTTTATATTAATGTCTATACTATATTCATTATTTTCCATCTCAATCTTGATTCCAAATACTTTATACTACTCTCAGAGCATGAGCCATATGTCAATGATATACCAAAAATATTGGTCTGAAGACCACAGTTACTTAAGCTGCACATCATTTATCTGGTCTCAATCAAGATGAGTCAACCACAAAGATAAAAAGCTATTCAAATCTAAGCATTCTGAAAAGATTACAATTACTTTATGAATCCCATGGTCTCTCTAATCCTCACAGAAGATATGATGGATGTGTTCTTCTTACTGTAGAGTCGCAATTATGCAATTCTTGAAGCCCCAATCACCAGCCTTGCTTTCTGGCTGGCAACTGAGAAAGTGGATGTAAAAGTTAAGTTCCCTCTTCTGCACTTCAACATCTGACTGCCCATACATAATTAAACGCTGATAAGACCTGGATGTGTCCCTAGGCCACCTCCTCCTTGCATACACCTGGATCAGGGGTCAGATACAAAATATGTAAGGCTTTGCAAGTTTTATAAAACCACTCTGCCTCATAGTGTGAAAGCAGTCAGATAACACACATATGAACAAGTGTGGCTACTTTCCAACAAAACTTTATTTATGAACACTGAAATTTGGACTTCACATAATTTTCACATGTCTGAAATATTATAGCTTTTCTATTTTTTTTTCCAACTATTTCAACAATGTAAAAACCATTCTTAGCTCCCAGGCCGTATAGAAGCAGGCAGGGAGCTAGATTTGGCCAGTGGAAACAGTTGCTGACCCTTGATCACAATGACTTCATCCAGCCCCATGGGTTTTAAATGCTGTTGAGACAGGAAAACTAAAGGGACCCTATGAAAAACTGCTTGTTTTGCTCCTTTTCCTGCTTCTGTTCTTGCTAGGACCCACATCCCCCTACAAATACACAACTTATAGAACAGATAATGTGTCCTCCCGGTAAAGGCAAAGGAGTTAATGATTTCTTTGGAGTCTTCCAGCACAATAGACACCATCTAAGGAGTGACCAAGACCACTGATCCACCAAGAACTGTGGCCCTAGGGCACAAGTGGCTTATGGAGGACACATAAACACTTGTCTATGTTCCTGGATGCCTGAGAAGACACAACCCTCAATAAAAACCCCAGGCTTCAAACAAAGATGAGACTTACTTTCCTTTCAGAGTCTCCCAGTTGCTCTGTATCTGCTTTCTCTACATATCTTCAATAAACTGCTCTCATTTCCTCTTGGCTTACATTTGGTTTCCATCCTGAATGAAGTCAAGGACCTTCTTGGCTGGTTCTGGAGAACCCCACCTGGGTCCTCAGACCTCGCCTGCCTGCGACACTGTTTCTATATAAATTAAATCACTAACCAGGAACCATAAGCTTTAGTTCATTATTTTCCTGCCTCCACTACCACTATTCTAGTCTCAATAACCATTATTTGTTGCCTACTTGGATGTCTAAAGACATTTCAAGGTGTCTAAATGTCTTTAATGTTCATTTATTTATGAGAGAAAAAGACAGAATGCAAGCAGGGGAGGGGCAGAGATAGAGGGAGACACAGAATCCCAAGCAGGCTCCAGGCTCTGAGCTTTCAGCACAGAGCCCGACACAGGGCTCAAACCCACAAACCACAAGATCATGACTTGAGCCCAAGTCGGAGGCTTAACCAACTGACCCACCCTCTAAATGTCATTTTTAATGACATTTGAGTATCTAAAGACATTTCAAAGTGAAAGGGCCAAAGCAGAACTTTTGCTCCCCCAACCTCCACCCAATGAGTCTATTCTCTTCTCCATTAATAGTGGTACTGCCACCACCCAGGTAGTCAACTAAAAAGGTTAGGTGCTACTGAGCCCTATCTTCCCCTTACCAGCCTACTCCTGGATCCATGTTGATCAGAACATCCCTACAGACTGTCCCTCCAAAACATATCAAGAATTGGCTCATTTTCCCTCCACCTCTACGATCACGCTTTACACTCTACTGCTCGGGTGAATACAGGTGCCTCCTACTATCTCTCCACTCCTAATCCCTCACCCCCATCCACTCCCAGCACAACAGCTGATCGTGCAGCGCCCCCTACTTAAAACCCTCAAGTGGCTTCCCTTTGAACTTCTAATGAAGTCCAAATTCTTACTCAGGCTTACAAAAAACGCTCAGTGATGTGGCCCTGCCTGCCTCTCCTATCCTAGCTCTTACTACTCCCCCTTCTCCTGGAACATGATAAGGCCATACTGGCCTTTTATATGTTCTTTGAGCACACTGGCTGGTTCCTCCATCTAATCTTGATATTGGTAGTTTCTTATCATTTCTATCTCACCTTTTAAGGGAACATTCTCAGGGAGGTGTACTCGGAACTGACAATCAGATATAAGCACCCCACCACTCTCCTATTTCAATTCCTTACCTAGCACTGACTATGGGTTGGTTTACTATATGTCTCCACAGCTAACATGGAAACACCACAAGAGCAGAGAACAGCCTGACCTGCTCCCCACTGTAATCCAAGCACTTAACACATGCCTGGCACAATTAGTCATTAAAAAAATATAAAGGAAAAATAAATGATCATTTGTCTTCAGACTCAAAGGAAGATGATTCTCTCCTCCTCTTTGCTGGTAACCCTTCTAATTATGTTGTGGGTCCCAGTGATTCCTATCTCTTCTGGGACCTCAATCTCATAAAAAGGGCCCTTCCCCACTAGTATATTCATTTCACCTTTCCTGGGGGTTTCTTCTCTCAGCTGTACTGCAGTGGTGATTCTAAGGAAACAAAGAGCTGGGATCCAGAGCTGCCCCATGGTATCCTATTCGGTCCCCAAGGAGTATATAAAATACAGAGGACATTCCACATAAAGCTTTACTCTTCACTATTAGCTGAGGCTTTCTGGCCAATCCTATACTTTCCTAATCTGGAGAACAGGGTTTGACTCCATGAAACTACAAGTAATGCTTTGTGATGCTCAGTAGCAGGCCTCAAGAATCTATTCCATGCCTATCTGCATTCCCCACTTTGGCTCCCCCCGCCCCCCCCCCCACCGTACAACACCAACCCCACAGTGAAGTTCCAAAAGGGGGGAGAAAAGAGTCTAAAGAGAAAAAGGGCCCAAGACCACCTAAAAAAGAAGGAAAAATTGTCAAAGCACTTGCCTTGAACTATATAACCCAGGTTGGGGTTTGAGTCTAGAACCAACTCCCACTACCATAGTCTGACTGCACACAGATTCAGGTCCATGTCTGTGCCTTTGCTCTTGTTCTCTTTGCTTGAAAGACTCCCTCTTCCCTTCATCTAAATACAAGGGTCTTCTAATTGAGGGTCATTTTCTACTTGAGAAAGTTTCACCAGTAGGCAACACTGACTTCTCCCTTCTCTGAATCCCCTTAGAGGAGATACCATATTTCACTATCAATTGCACAAATGTTGCTTTTTTCCTTTATTTAGACAGCAGTCTTCACAGAACTCCTGCATCTTCTACAACAATGAGCACAGTACATGACACATGGTGTATGCTAAGTATCTATTGATAGACTGAATTAAAAATTATTGGAGATAAGATATTAACACAAACATGCAAAGGCCTAATCCAAATTCTGGAAGGAAAACTTCATTTTTTTAACAAATGTATACTAAGTACCTATTATGAGTTGGGCACTGAGTCACAAGAGACAAAGTCCCAATTATGGTGCTTACAATGTCGGTGACAACTTAAATCTCTCAGTTGAGGTTATAATCTATTCTGATTTGGATGATGATTCACTGTAATCTCAAACACTGCACTCTAACAGCTCAATCTGCCAAAGCATTATTGTTTGATGTTTAGGCAACTTAAACAATAAGCTTTTTGATAAGTTCTTCCTATTGTGCTCTAAGCACTGCAATAAAAACACTGACAAGGAAAAAAAAAATAAACTTATCATAGGTTGGCACAGTTTATCTAATGAGTATCTAAGTGCTATGAAAGTACAAGGTAATCAAAACAAGATAAATTAATCAGGGGTGGCTTTTCAGTCTCTTTGTGATATGTGGATACAATGATTCTTAAACCAGACTACTTTTGGGGCGCCTGGGTGGTTCAGTCGGTTAAGCGCCCAACTTCAGCTCAGGTCATGATCTCGCAGTTCGTAAGTTCGAGCCCCACATCAGGCTCTGTGCTGACAGCTCAGAGCCTGGAACCTGCCTGGATTCTGTGTCTCCCTCTCTGTCTGCCCTTCCCTTGCTTGTGCTCTGTGTGTCTCTCTCTCTCTTTCAAAAATAAATAAACATTAAAAACAAATTTAAAAAAATAAAGTAGGGGCGCCTGGGTGGCCCTAGTCGGTTGAGCGTCCGACTTTGGCTCAAGTCATGATCTCACGGTCTGTGAGTTCAGGCCCCGCGTCGGGCTCTGTGCTGACAGCTCAGAGCCTGGAGTCTGCTTCGGATTCTGTGTCTTCCTCTCCCTCTGACCCTCCCCTGTTCATGCTCTGTCTCTCTCTTGTCTCAAAAATAGATAAACGTTTAAAAAAAATAAATAAATAAAGTAGACTGGTTTTAGGGAAAACTTTAGCAAATATAAAATACCATATGTAAAAATCTCAGAAATAATCAGAGGCTAGAAATGGTTTTTAACCTTTTTTCATCCGTTTAAGTTTAATTTCACTGGAGAAGATTAGTTAACTATTCTATGAATTTACTGTACCTTGCTTCCTTTATAAATCAACTATTTATGTGGCTCTTTTGAGAATCTCCCTTTGACCAGCTAAGTCCTAAAAGAAAGAGTAAGACAGAGGGAAAAGAGGGAGGGGAAAAAGGAAGATGAAGAGAGACAGGACTTGTCCACTAGTGACATATTTCACAGGGTAGCTTTTCCCAGCCTGCAAGAAGAAAAAGTAGCATATGGATAAAGCCCATGAGGTCCCTCAGTCTTACCAGCATTCCCAGATAATTTCTGAAGGAAAAGGTAAGTAAGTACCAACGGCACTAAGCAGAAAAGTACCTGTTACTCTTCACATATCTAAGTAATCAAAATTCTTTAATAAAGAAGTCATGCTAGCTTAACAGAACCTAGACTCTGAAGACAGCTTTTCTGGAATGGAGGTGAAAAGGGCAGGAATGCTATCTTCCCATCTTTTACAAATTCAAACACTACACCACACAGACCAAACCGCTGCCAACCCAAGAACTCCTACTGTGCCATGACTGTGTCTTCTTCATCTTGGGGTCCTTGGGGCCCAACCCACAGCTCCACAAACACTGAATGGCTGATGCCTCTGCCATTCTCATCACTTCAGTCGGTGACTGTGAATACTGGCAAAGAGGACAACAGGCAGTTTACTTTCAATGGGAGCTATACTATAAAAGACATGTGTTTTAAAACTGCTGCCGAGGGGTGCCTGGATTGCTCAGTCAGTTGAGTGTCATGATCTCACAAGCCCGTGTCGGCTCTGTGCTGACACCTCAGAGCCTGGAGCCTGCTTAGGATTCTGTGTCTCCCTCTCTCTCTGCCGCAACCCACTCACATTCTGTCTCTGTCTCTCTCAAAAACAAACAAACATTAAAAAAAAGTTTTAAAGGGGCACCTGGGTGGCTCAGTCGGTTAAGCATCCGACTTCGGCTCAGGTCATGATCTCGCCGTTTATGAGTTCAAGCCCCATATCAGGCTCTGTGCTGGAAGCTCAGAGCCTGGAGCCTGCTTCAGATTCTGTGTCTCCCTCTCTCTCTGCCCCTCCCCCGCTCACACTCTGTCTCTCTCTCTCTCTCTCTCTCTCTCAAAAAAAAAAAAAAAAAAACATTAAAAAAAATTTTTTTTAATAAATAAATAAAACTGCTGCCTGGGGCACCTGGGTGACTCAGTTGGTTAAGCGACCAGCTTCAGCTCAGTCATGATTTTCACGGTTCATGAGTTTAAGCCCCACGTCCCACTCTCTGCTGTCAGCACAGAGCCCACTTTATTATTTTTTTTATTTTTTTAATTTACATACAAATTAGTTAGCATATAGTGCAACAATGATTTCAGGAGTAGATTCCCTAATGCCCCCTACCCATTTAGCCCATTCCCACCCCCCACAACCCCTCCAGTAACCCTCTGTTTGTTCTCCATATTTAAGAGTCTCTTATGTTTTGTCTCCCTCCCTGTTTTTATATCATTTTTGCTTCCCTTCCCTTACATTCATCTGTTCTGTCTCTTAAAGTCCTCATATGAGTGAAGTCATATGATTTTTGTCTTTCTCTGACTAATTTTACTTAGCATAATACCCTCTAGTTCCATCCACATAGTTGCAAATGGCAAGATTTCATTCTTTCTGATTGCCGAGTAATACTCCATTGTATATATGTACCACATCTTCTTTATCCATTCATCCATCGATGGAAGCTTAGGCCACAAAGCCCACTTTAGATCCTCCATCTCCCCTTCTCTTGGCCCCTACTCCCTACCCCACTAGCACGTGCTCTCTCCCTGTCTCAAAAATAAATAAAAACATTTAAAGTTGTTGCTGAATCGCTGGTATGAATCCTTATCAAGTGTGTACATGTATAATTTGCTCCAAATCCTTCAGAATCAGCCTTGTTTCCAGGGCCATTAATAGCTGACTTGTGCAAAGAGCAGATCCAGAACCGCATAAGCAAAATAGCCCTCCTGAGAGATCTGGAGGATAATTGAAAGGCATGATGAGAATCAATTATACTGTGATCCCATTTCTGTAATTTAAAAATATGTATCAGTATAAGCCTATAGACATACATATAGGAATAGACCCAGCAGATACAGATAAAACTATTAAATGTTAACTGTGGTCATCTCTGCATGTTGGAATTTGGGCACAAATCCCCCCCTCTTTTTCTAGTATGTGTTTATAAAACTCTTCAGAAAACAAAGTGTATTACTAGCATAATGTTTTTAAGGTGGGGGAAGCAGCTCTTCCCTCTAGAAGCTTGGCTGGCACTGGTATAAATGTCCAAGACTGTCTTAGAATCACAGGCAGTCCTTGATTTGCATGAGAGCAAAGGATTGTAAAAATAACATTGCAAGGAGATCTTAATAATCAATGGGGAAACTGCAATTATTCTGTGACTTTTTAAAATGTCTGTAAAACCATTAAGATTTTTCTTACTGTTACAACATATAGGATAATGAAAAAATAGTAAAACCGATATTTATTTAGTATACTGTAATTTAGACTATTAGAAACACTGAGGGGCGCCTGGGTGGCTCAGTCGGTTAAGCGGCTGACTTCGGCTCAGGTCATGATCTCGCCGTCCGTGAGTTCGAGCCCCGCATCGGGCTGCGTGCTGACAGCTCAGAGCCTGAAGCTTGTTTCAGATTCTGTGTCTCCCTCTCTCTGACCCTCCCCCGTTCATGCTTTGTCTCTGTCTCAAAAAATAAACATTAAAAAAAAATTTTTTTTTTTAAAAGAAACACTGAAATTTAAAGCATTTTATTTCTGGGGTGCCTGGGTGGCTCAGTTGGCTAAGCCTTGGACTCTTGATCGCAGCTCAGGTCTTTTTTTTTTTTTTTTTAAGATTATTTATTTTGAGAGAGAGAGAAAGGGAGCATGAGCAGGGGAGAGGTAGAGAGAGAGAGGTAAAGAGACAGTGAATCCCAGGCAGACTCTGTGTTGTCATCACAAAGTCCGACGCAGGGCTCCAATCTTACAACCGTGAGATCATGACCCAAGCCAAAATCAAGGGTCAGATGCTTAAACGACTGAGTCATCCAAGTGCCCCATCTCAGCTCAGGTCTTGATCTCAGGGTCGTGAGTTCAAGCCCCACTTTGGGCTCCATGCTGGGCATGCAGCCTATTTAAAAACAAAAAGTATCTTATTTTCGTTAAAAGCTTATCAGGAGTAGTATAAACAGTACCTGCCTTCTTCTCAATACGTAACTTACAATATGGAGGGAGCATATTTCCTGTGCCTTGACAAACTGTGATACTCCTTTTTAAGCTTCTACCGTTTTAACCTCTGTGCTCTAGATGCTGTGAAATATCTCCAAGAGCTCCTTTAGTGTGAAGTGTTCTCCAGTGTCCCTTTGAGCCATCTTCATCCTTCTCATCACACTTTCATTATTTATATCGGTAAGTTCATCTTCACATTTCCCTGGCTGCATGTGTAGAATCTCACAAACGGCAGTGGCGTCAGCATCATCTACTAGATTGTGGTAACTGGAATTTGTGTATGTTGGAACCATGACATGTAAGGACTGCCCACACATGCAAATTAGATGCAAAATTATCTTGTGAGTTATGTTCCACCTATGGTTTGGCCACCATACCTTGCCTCTACCAGTTCCAGACAAAACAAATATATGGAGGATTCTGTTCTGGAAGAGAATCATACCACTTGGAACTAAAAAGAACGTTAGAGAGAATTTAATTCAGGGTCCTCTTTTATAGATGGGGTGCTGAAAATCACCCAGAGATATGAAGTCATCTGTCCAGCATCTAAATTGATTTCAGAATTTGAAGGCAAGAAATAAAAAATGCTCAGCCTCCAGATTCTTCCAACCCACATCATGGTATCACTTTACTGAAGCAAAAACTGTTCTTGGATTGAGATCATCCTTTTGAATGTGCTTGGTCATGAATATACTTTTGTCACGAGGTTAGCCTGGGCAGTGAAGAAATCAACACTGCCTTAGACTCTGCCAAAACAGGCTTGACCACACAGTCTGAAACAGAATCCCAACACCTCCACACAAGATGACCAGAAATATTTTGACTACTCTCCAAAAGTCTTTAAATAGTTTCTTTGTTTAATTTTTTAGTTAAGGAACAGATAGAATCAGGTTTTTTTTCTTGTTGGCGTATGTGTGTGTTCCAATTTGAACTTCATCACATCAGAAAGAAAAAGAATTCATAGTTCTGAGAAATAAAAAGGGCAGAATATTTGTGTCTTATTCTGTCTTGTACCTCTCCTAAAGCATATGAATACCTATAGCTGAAACCCTAACAGAAAATGCTGCCCACATCATTAAGAAACATAGTAAGTGATATGATCACTTATCATTTTTTTGCAATAGACAAGGGTAATATACATAAGGTACCACGCTGAGTATCAAGTAAGAAGATGGTATGTGGAATATTTTATATTTTACAGTGCTTCTGTTTACAAACTACTTTGTAAATATCAAGTCTTATTTAATCCTCATAGGGCTCCTGTGAGGGAGTCAGACAGGGAAAGCACCCTTCTATAGAGGATGGATCTGTAGACTGGAGGGGGCAAAGGACTTGAGATCACACATCCGTTCAGCAGCATACCAAACTAAAAACGTGGGTCATCTCCCTGCCACTCCCATGTTGCTCCCACTTGAACACAACAGCTGAGAGTGCACATATACTATATGTATCAAAAACACAATTTAATTCACAGCATAATACAACATGGTATCAGATACTCATTAATAAAGGGGCTTTATTTATCAAAATAACACAAACCAATTACCCCAGGATATCTTTAATAAAACCTGGGAAACTAGCCAATGCATCGTGAATTCTTTAGTCTCTTTAGAAATGAAACCACACAATTTTCTAATTTTAAAGCAGTTTCCAACTTTACCAGCTCATTATCTTTAATTTCTTAGTCACTTCAGTTAAACCTACATATATAGTATCCATATTGTAAGGGTGGAAAAGATTTCCTCCCAGTATATATTAACCACAAGTCAAAATCATATAGTCCATTACCTAATTCATTTACGCCCTGGGACAAGGTGATTTTGGTGAGCTCCTCCTCGTAATTTATGTAGTGTCTCAGGATTCCTGCTTATTCTAAAGTTGTCTCTTGTCTTCCTGATAAGTGCCACAATTTACAGATTTCAACATACATCGCTATTTGGGTTTCTGACCCTCTCATTCTCTAAGTCATCTATTCTTTTTTTGTAAGTCAATAATCCAAATTTTTGAATTTTCCTAAATTACTGGAAACAAATTTCATAGTAAGTGGTCCTACACCATAACTTTCTTTAAACATTTCCTCTTGTAATCTGATAACCACTCAGAAAAGGGTGTGCTTCACATAAATGACAAAAACTTTAGTCTACTAATAAATTGTTTAGTTCGAAAAGTCATTCTTTAAGCTTTAAAGTTATCTACTTAGCTCCCTGGCATAAATCACAGTCAATCATAGTAGCTAAGATAGTTAATGTCTTGAAAATAACATCAGAATATTAGTTTTTATATTACTAGGTTGAATTACATCACTTGAAGACTAAAAAGGGTAACTAATCTCAGAAACTCAAGATTTTTCTACCTTCTAGTTTATTCGAATAGAAACAATTGTGTTAATTCATTATTTTTGAATAAGCATGTTTCTTCAAGTTAAAAAAAATACTATGAAATATTGTTCTATATCATGGCAGGAAATAGCAGCAAAGCCTGTTACTTCACCTTTAAATAGTAAACCAGAAGTTCATTCAGAGCAGGATCAGCATTCAGATTAACAAGGAAGCATTTATCATCCCCAACTTTAATCCCAGAAGATTGAAGAGATATTCCAAGACTCTCAAGTTGCTTCTGTCGCTCCTATAAATGTATTAGAGAAGGATTAATTCCATAGCTATTGACACAGCAAGATATAAAAGGTCTCACGTTGGAATAATCATTAAATAATTTTATAATTTAAGTATGTTATCTTAGGACATGGTATTATAGATTATTGCATTTTTTCTTTCCAAACTATATAATGTTTTTCATTTTGTTAATTAAAACTTCGTTTTGAAAAATAAGCCATTACCAATAGCAACAAAGTATACTATTGAATTCCCAATGTTCCTTCTTAAAAATATCTAACATCTTGAATTTGTGTTTCTCACTTAGTTCTATACATATGAGCAAAGGTGTTTTACCAACTGTGATCTTTCTAAAAGGCCAAATTTTCAATACACTCCCTTGCTTGATACCCTCAGTGATTCCCCAGCAGGATAAGGGCCAAACTCCCTCAACAAAGTCCACAAGGCCCTTCAATCTGGCCCGTTTCCTCTCCACCTTCATGTCTTATCATTCCTACTCTCAAAGCCTGTGCTATAGTTAAATGGAACTCTTCCAGGTCCCTCAAAGTGTCAAGAATGCTCTCTTAAGAGATTTTACACCTGTTTCTTCTATCTGAAGTATACTTGTTCTCATACTTGGTAACTCAGACTTGTTTACTTGACCATTTCTCTATGAGGGCATGGATCCTATCTATCCACTGTGAATTCCTGGCACCTAGCAAGCACAGTGCATAACCAGTGAGCACTCAAAACATCAGGTTTGTAAATTTACCAAAATAAAACTTGTAGGGGCACCTGGGTGGCTCAGTCAGTTAAGCATTTGACTTGTGATTTTGGCTCGGGTCATGATCTCACAATGGTAAGATCGACCCTGCTGCACGTTGGGCTCTGCACTGGGCGTGGAGCCTGCTTGCAATTCATATTCATTCTTATTCTCATTCTCTCTCTCTCTCTCTCTCTCTTTCTCTCTACCTCCCTGCCGCCCCTCCTCTGCTTGAGCATGTGCTAAATAAATAAATGAATAAAACTTGCATATGCATCAAGTACTACTTTCATAATAAGAGTATGAACCTTTCTTTTTTATGACTGTCTCTGAGACCACACAATATATGAATGTCTGCATATAGGGGGAGACGCATGACTCCTGCAACCAATGCTCTACAATTAAAGTATATGAATTGGGGCAAAGTAGGGTGTCTTTGACTATATATAAATAACAAATAGTAATGAGTCACAGCCACCAAAAGCCTTTGATTCTGAGGAAAGACAAGACAGGCTAAGTCATTTAATTAGGGCCACACAGTAAGTTTGCAGCACAATTAAATTACAGCCTGAAGAATTTGCTATTTTTAGGGATACCATCCCAAAGTTATTTGACCATGGACCATTTTTCTTCCCAGAAGACTTATTAACAATTTGTGGCTATACTGCCAGAAATACAATTTGGGATATGCTTGTCTCTTTTGGAAAAAGGTCAATGACTAACAGACCAGGTCTTTTCCCATGAAAGAGGAGTTAGCAAGCTCAGCAGCACTGAAGCCTGGGGGCTTGCAAAGATAAGGTGCTAAATGAGGTGTGAGATAAAATCAGGCAGGGTTCTCAAAAGGGACGTGTGAAAGACGCAGAGAACAGTTAGGTAAGGAAAAGATGCTAACGATAAGATTCACCAGTATTCACCCGTATTCGCACTGCAATTTTACTTAAGACCGACCCTGTCTTGTAGCAGCAAAGCAACTCAAATACAGTAGCACTTCAGGGTCAATGTTTACTTTTGGAGTAGCTCAAAAAGGCTCACACAAATTAGTTCTAAACTGGATAATTATTAGAATGACTTATAATTTATGAAAAACAAGTGAAATATGTAACGAGAAATGGAGTTCATATACTGGAATATTCTCTTCTCTGTAATTTGAAGGATATGTATTAAAATAACCCAGGATAGGGATACAGTTAAAACAAGATGGATTACATGGTGATCTTTAATGAAACTGGGTGATGGTACATGTAGATTCATCATACTCTTCTCTTATTTTGATCTATTTTGAAAATGAATATAATAAAAAATATTTAAAGTCTGTCTGCACTAATATAAATATAACATCCACTTTATGCTACATAACAGTAGTACCATCCTACAACATCTGATGTATAGATTGATTCTGGGCAGCACTTTTAAAGATGGAACCTGCTGGGTGACAAAAGAAATACCAAGTTATATATATTTACTAAACAAGAAACCGTTGAAAACACTAGAGATTTTTAACTTTAGAAAAGGAGGGGAATAGGCAGAGGTTACCTTACCATGAAAAGACTGCTCAGTGGGGTAATGAACTCCACATTCTATTTTTAAGAGCAGAGGCTGAACATCCATCTAACAGGAAAGCCATGGAGCAAGTCTTTTACTAAGTAAACAACTAGACATTTAAGATTCTTTCCAAACGCTAATGTTCCTACCTTAAAATTTCACAACTCCACCTGTATTAAGTGTGAGAGACAGTCACCTCAGATTTAGGTATTTCATATTACTTTTACTGAGTTGTCATAATGAAGCCAGAGGCTTATAGCCTAATATCTACCACTAAGCATTTTATAGTTTGGGTAAGTTCCTTAGGTCTTACTTAACTAGGTATTCAGAGTCAGAGGCTACAAAGTAGTTATTTCATTTAAAAAACTTCTATGACCCTAAACAAGTATTTCTTACACAATGAACAATTAATTGTAATTTGTCTTCTTTGTCTTTGTAAGGCAGAGATTCTTGAATCTAGGTTCTTATTAGTGGTGCTAGATTTGCCATCTCCAAAGCTAAAAAATCAAAACAGGAACCCAAAATGACATCTGAGTTGCATTGCACAAACTGCCAAGAGGTTTCTGTGTCTTTAATCAGAAAGCACAAACCTGTGCAATCTCCTCGGTTTTCCTTAATTTCTCCTCCCAGGTCACAGTCATTTCCTGGATTAGCTTCTCTGATTCTTCTAGCCGGTCTTTTAGCTCTGGAGATTTCATTGCCTATAAGCAAAATGTTTATTTCATGAAATGTCTGTACCATGCTCTGAAGAAAGCATTAACTAAATCCAGAAGGATAAAAATAACAGTCTGCCTCCTCTCGGCTCTACAAGTCACCACGGTCTCTGATCTACTTAAGACATAACAATGAATGCCACGGACACACAGCATCCAGACTGTATGCACCCCACAAGCTCAGTCATCCAAGGTGGGCTTGAAAGGAAGACCTAACTGCTTCCTTTTCCTCCAACCAATTGTCACTGTGAAGATGTAGCTTCACAGAAAGTTCAAGTTCTCAAGGGCTTATTTTTAAATCCCAATAGGTCATATATCTAGACTTATACACAGGATTCATTCTAGTCTCTACTGATGACTTCAGGTATTGATTCAAGTATATACAGACGTACATGTTACAAACTGAATGGTGTTATTAATACCAGGAAGACAGAAACAAAATTTCAAAGAATCTTAATAAACCATAAAATTATTCGTATAAAAACAGGATAAGTTTCAACAGGCAAAAATATAACCAAAATGACGTTTTGACCATGTATTTTACCAATCTACTACCAGAAAACAGGTTATAAGAAAAGAAAGGGCTAATGTCCCAACACCAGGAAAGAGTCCCATAGTCCTGGGAAATTGTGGGAACAGAAATGTTAATAAAGTAGAGATCCTGAATCTGGTATTTTATTTCACTTTTCAAAAGAAAAACATTTGGATGCAGGTTAGAATTGTGTAGGTTTCAAATTCAGTAATGGAACATAAATACCATACATTATAGAATGTACATAGGGTAGTAGAAATAGAGTACCTCTAAATAGGTGGGTATTTCTGCTATAAAATACTTTTTCTATAAACATAATTAAGCCACAAGAAAAAACTAGGTTATCAAGAAGTGGAAGATGTCCTTAAGATTTTCATTCTGACTTCAGCCAGTGAACAAATGATACAGCAAATATCTGCTTGAGTTCTCTTCCAGTTAGTCTATGCCCACTCTTCACCATTTTCTGCGCTAAAATTATATACATTTTGTTTCAAGCGTCTCTCTCCCTCTCTCCCTTATTCAATTATACCTCTTCTTTTTTGTCTGCTGCCTATACTGTGGAAAGGAACATTTTCTCAATTCCCTATATTCTCTCTTTCTGTTCAATCCTTTCACACCTGTGAAAAAAAAACTCTCTAAATTTCAACTATGAAAATCTATCTGCCTTTATTTATTATTCATCTCAAATTTCTCTTACTATAGGAAACTCAAAAATTTTAAGTGGAGTACTTATCACTTACAGCTAAGGGGAAGAAAATTCAAGTTCTAGCTTTTCCTAGACCCATAAAGTGTGGCTTGGCTGTGCCTTATACCTCTGCTTTAGTTAGCTGTTCTCGGAGTTTTTCTACTTCTTCCCGGAGATCCCGGATAATTCGTGCATTAGGATCCTCATTCACCACAGCATGGTTCACGATGTGCTTGGCGCGGTCTGCATACCGCAGAGTTGAAAGGGTTTCATCATAGTTATCGGCGGCTGGACTAACAGTGGCCACCATGGCTGTCTTGCTGTTACCCCCAAGACTGTCCTAGATGAAGAATGAAATTGAGTAGGATTTTTAAGTTGGAAGAAAACATCATATGAGAAAGATGAAGTCAGAAAGGGTGAGAGAACACATATTTAAGGACAAAACTAGAACTGAAATACCGACATGCTGAACCCCAGTCCCATGCTCTTTCTTCTCTGCCAAGCTGTGTTTCTGCAGAAGGGAGATCTGGTTATTAAGAAAGGACGGGGAAATACAAAAAAGGCTCCATTTATTTCAGTTTAATAACAATTGGTTCTAAGTTAATTTGTCCTCTTCTAACAGGCAATATGATGTCATAAGTCAGCACACTACTCAAAACAAAAAACAATGATTTCTTAAATGACTAAAAATCTTCCTTAGAGAAACTGAACAATCATAATGTTATTTGTTATCTGATCAAAGAGTGATTACCTACAATCTAGAGCATGATGCCATGTACTTGGAATCTATGTGAAGCCTAAATAATGGCTCAGAAAGTGTTGCTGTTACAGACTATCAGTCATCTTGTAATTTTTTTCAAGAATTTTTCAAGAATTATAGGTAGAATTATAGTCTTTAAAACAAAAGATATGTTGGAGGCACCTGATTTTATTCCCTCTGACAGCACTTCAAAAACTACTCAAAAGGCTTTACTTTCTAAACGACCACTTCTATAGTTCAGACAAGGGTGCTGAAGAAAAGATACTCTCTTCATTATACTAAAACTGATCAGTATGGTGAAATGGGCTTTAGAACAGGCTCCAACAAATTCAAAAAATTTTCACTTGACAACACTAAAAAACAACTACATATAACTCAGAATTACAAAACTAGAAATCAAATCCACCCGGACTCCGCTTCACCATCCAAAGGCTGTATGTCACCCGCCTGTGGCAGGCGGCCTCTAAGACAGCCCCCCAGGATCCTCATCTCCAGGTATTCATACCTCAGTACCATCCCCCTCTCTTGAGTGTGGGCAGGACTTCTGATTTACCTCTAAGGAACAGAATACAGCAGAAGTGATGGCATGTCACTTTTGAGGTTAGATTATAAAAAGACTATGGCTTCTGTTGTGGGTATTTTCTCTCACTCTTGGGAAACCACTGTCATGAAGTGAGGTGGCCCTATGAAGAGACCTCAAAAGTGAATATGGAAAGAGATCTTCTGGAGCCTGCCAACAACCACTGAAGTGAGCAGATCCAACCCCAGGTCAAACCTTGCAATGACGGCCCCAGATGACACTTTGATTGCAGCCACATGGGAGACCCCAGCCAGAACCACTTGGTTAGGCCACACCCAGAATCCTGACCCACAGAAACTATGAGATAATAAATGGTTGTTGTTTTTAGCTATTAAGTTTTAGGGGTAATCTGTTACATAGCAATAGACATCTAATAATACACTAATATACTATCCCAAGATGAAAAGAACAACCCAAAAAAAGATCTGATACCCTCTTTCAGCAATAGGATATCACTGAATTATGGATTCTCAAGCAGGCCAATATGGGGAATCAAAGATCATAAAAAAGCCAACTTTTTACCTTTGAAGATAAAAGGTTTTTCCAATTATCAATATATCTAAAATTTGTTTGTGCAATCGGTGATTTATACCATCCTTGTACAAATTTTACTTAGTCCTCAGCCTTTTGTGAATTATTTTACAGATAAAAAACAAAACAAAAACCAGAGGTTTGTTCTGACAAAGCAGGTCAAATACTCTGCCTAAAGATCCAGAACTAGTAAACTGAACAATATTCTAATCCAGTTGTATTCTGCCTTCAAGTCCAATATGATTTCACTCCCCCCCAGTCACCCACAATAATATAGCAACAAAGTGCCACTTGGCAACAGAGCGAGAGCTCAGATCTGAGGAGCAAGTAAGGTGACTGGATAGCTTTCCAAGTTATTTTGTCTTAGTGCCAGAGTCAAAATAATTCCCTAGGTACTGCTAACAGTTCAATACAATCGCAGACTATGTATCTGTTTATTCATCCACTACTGAAAACTAGGTTTTCCACAGAAAATAAAGCTTAATGAGGTCTTTGAAGGAAATACACTCCAGCACATGAAAAGGAAGGAAACATAAGTAATCTGGACTCTAGAAAGCAGAAGCAACTTCTGCCAAGTCTGTGTGATCACTTGCTTTCCTCTTCGCTTCTAGACACTGATATCACACTGTTGGTGCCCAGCTTTGGCAACGTCCAGAAGAATACCAAGATGCACATTAATGAAATTCCAATGTTATATATAAAGATCACATGAATTACATGTCAGATTATAATTCAGTTCACCAACAGCACCATGGTAGATTGTTGCCCTTCAAGAACTACGGCATTCTGTTAGCCCACATGAACAGCAAATGCTATTGGGTAAAAGGGGATTTGTAACAATAACTACCAAAGGGAAAAAGCATGCATATTGTGCTTTAATTTGTGCTGAGAAAAGGAAACCTGGCAAATGACAAATACTTGATATTTTAAAAGCCCTTGTGCATGAGTAACAATATGCTTATATTCAAAAATGGCCTCATGCCATTAGCAAAAAGGAAACAGCAACAAAAGAACTGGCACTCATTCAAGGAGAAAGTATAAAGCTTCTTGTTACTCTTTAATTGTTTAATTAGGCAAATCAGGCAAGCTTTGTTTCAAATGTGGCAACTGCAAATTAAATGGACATAGGAAAGAAATTGAATTTTGGAAGGCAGGATTTTTTGAAGCTGAAAGAACGCTTTGAAGTCATCTAATGAAATTACTTCATTTTACAGATGAGAAATTGAGACCCAGGAAGATTGACAGACTTACCAAAGGTCATAATGCTGGTTCAGAGCAGAGCTGAAGGTACTCATTCACTCAGCTCTTTACAGCGTTTACATCTAGAGGGTGGTGCTCTACATACAACACGGTAAGAACTAGAGTAGGGATAAACACAACATGGTCACAGAAAACAGAGAATGAGCAGAAAGCCCAGTCTTGAAACGGTAGGGAAGACTTTCAGAGAAAGTGACATTTGAGACCTAAGATGAATAAGCATTGTCCAGATAAAGATTTATGGGGAGGGCAGTGGGAGGGGAGGTTGCAGAGAGGAGGAAGAATGTTCCAAACACGGTAAGAATAATGTCCTAGAAGTAAGAGGACTCAACACTTAGCTAGGACTGATCATATTAAGAGCAAGAAGAACAATAAGAGGTAGTGAGGGGTCAGATTACTGAAGGCCTATTAAGTCACAAGTCATTAAAGAATTTGGACTTTATCATAAGGGCCTCTAACAGAATTATTGAAGAGACTGAAGTTTAAGAAGAGTATTAATTTTAAGACAGTACAACCTTACTATAAAGAAGGAATGGATTAATAAAAAAACTCAAGGGAGATGTTTCAATCATCCAGGCAAGGGATGAAAGTGGCCTTCATTAGGTAAGTGGAAGTAAGAACGAAGAAGGTGGATGAAGTCAAAAGATACGTATTATTTGAGTGTTTATTACCAGAAATTATTTGATG
This sequence comes from Panthera leo, assembly GCF_018350215.1. Lineage (NCBI taxonomy): Eukaryota > Metazoa > Chordata > Mammalia > Carnivora > Felidae > Panthera > Panthera leo. The sequence continues at coordinate 50,549,960 of NC_056682.1, forward strand.
TTAAGAGGCTCACATTTAGAAGGTTACACAGAGAAGCAAAAAAATCTCTTGATAAGAAATGGTTCTCCACTGACCACTTACCAAATGAGTAACCACTCAACCCACCCGGAGAGAAGAATGACAGAAGAGCACTCATATGTATGCCCCACCAAATCACCTAGGGTACTCATTTTCTCTGACGCTCAGATGTGGTAAATATCAAGAGCATAACACAATTATAATGCAAATACAATGCAAAAACCCTTTTAAAAGAAACTGCAAATCTGATAAAGGCTGAGCAATTTTATGAGTTCAATGATAGCTATGTTGGAGAATACTAGAATCATACGAAGTCGAACAAGGATCAGGGAGAGTTAGACTAATTTAGAATTAAAGAAGGACAGAGCAAAAAGGACATAAACGCTACTTCAAAGGAGACTGATTTATGTATCAATGGATTCTGAGAGGACTTTGGGAAAACTGTTTAAACATCGGAATAAGTTTTGCAAAAATGCCCCACTTGTGATCTTGCTGCAAAAGTTACACATGACAAAGAAGGTCACATGGTTTTCAAGTAAAAAACATGACAAGAAAACTTCATTTTTTTAGCCTAAGAACTGACACACGGATGTTATAATTAAAACCTAATTTTATTGAACAGAAGATAAAGTGAGTTTTCGAAAATATTTAGTTTTGCTCTTCAAGTATTTTCATGAATTTCTATCAACATGTGGTAAAAGTAAAGTGTTTCTCCTTCTAACAAAAAGTAACCTTTGACAGGATGTACACTACATAGCCTAGGCAAGAGAAGATGGGCAGCGAAGTCAGCCCTAATCTTATTTCTGCGACCACTGTCCCACTGTAACATGGGAACATTACCATTTGCTTTCAGAGAAGTAAATGAGATCATGTGTATGAAGCACTTTGCAAAGTAATTGATTCTTCTGGCCTCCAACCTATGGAATGGACACTCAATAATTACACTGGCTATTTTAATTCTGTGAATTAATTTAATAAAAGATATTTCCTAGTGTTTGTTTAAATGGACTGAGGTAGTAACACTGAAACAGGACAATGAATATTATGTCTTTTAAATCAGGCACATCCAGGGAATAATCATGAATTATCAGGAAACGTTTCTGTGGGAAAGTCTGAGGAATAAATGAGTATCTTATCAAAATGTCTCCTGGAAATTAAACACATGAGATTTCAAGGTTAATTACTGATGACCAGCATGATTAATGTTTTGTAATACCCCTTAAATTCAAGACCTATCTACAAGTGTTTTTTAATTATCAAATTTTGTTTGTTTATTCTTTTGTTTTAAATTTCTATTTTTTTTTTTTTTTTTTTTGCATTTTGGCCAATGGAAGTAATCTACCTGATTTTTTACACTGTGGCCAGTTTCACTTAATGAAGCATGCTCAAATGGTGTGCAGAGTTCTAGAAAGTAAAGATGAATACCACTAACCTTTTGAGAGAGTAGAAAATAGAAGAAAACCCAGCTTCCTTTATAAACATGTTATAGACTAAGTCAAAAGTTGTGTCACCTTGGAATAACAAATATTGTTAAAATGTCCATACTACCCAAAGCAGTCTACACATTTAATGCAGTCCCTATCAAAATACTAATAGCGTTTTTCACAGAACTGTAAGAAAAAATCCTAAAATTTGTATGGAACCACAAAAGACCCTGAATAGTCACAGCAATTTTGGAAAACAATTCCAAATTTCAAGTTATATTACAAGGCTGGAGAAATCAAAATGTAATGGTACTGGCACAAAAACAGACATATAGATCAATGAGGCGGAACAGAAAACCCAAAAATAAACCCACAATTACATGGTCAATTTATCTTCGACAAAGCAGGAAAGAATATCCAATGGGAAAAAGAAAGTCTCTTCAAAAAAGGGTGTCAGCTACATTTGAATGAATGTACTGAGTGGTCCAGAATGAAACTGGACCACTTATCTTACACCACCCACAAAAATAAATTCAAAATGGATTAAAAACACCTTTAATTGAGGTGAAACCATAAAAAATCCTAGAAGAGGGGCACCGGGGTGGCTCAGTCGGTTAAGAGTCTGACTTCAGCTCAGGTCATGATATCATGGTTTGTGGGTTTGAACCCCAAATTGGGCTCTGTGCTGACAGCTTGGAGCCTGGAGCCTGCTTCAGATTCTATGTATCCCTCTGTCTCTCTGCCCCTCCCCCGCTCTCTCTCTCTCTCAAAAATAAATAAACGTTAAAAAAATTTAAAACAAAATCCTAGAAGAGAGCACAGAAATGTCTGTGACATTGGCTATAGCAACATTTGTCTAGATATATCTCCGGAGGCAAGGGAAATAAAAGCAAAAATAAACTATTAGGACTACTTCAAAATAAAAAGCTTCTGCACAGTGAAGGAAACAGTAAATGAAACTGAATGGCAACCTACTGAATGAAAGAAGATTATTTGCAAATGACTTACGTGATAAAGAGTTAGTATCCAAAATATACAAAGAATTTACGCAAATCAACACCAAAAAAATAAATAATGAACAATCCAATTAGAAAATGGGCAGAAGACATGAACAGACATTTCTCCAAAGAAGACATCCAGATGGCCAACAGACACATGAAAAGTGCTCAACATCACTCATCATCAGGGAAATGCAAATTAAAATTACTTCATACCTCTCAGAATGGCTAAAATAAAAAACACACAAAAATAATAAGTGCTGGAGAGGATGTGGAAAAAAAGGAACCCTCTTGCACTGTTCGTGGAAAGTAAAATGGTGCAGAAACTCTGGAAAAAGTATGGAGGTTCCTCAAAAAGTTAAAAATAGAAGTACCCTAAAATCTAGTAATCCCACTGCTGGGTATGTACCCAAACAATACAAAAATACTAATGTAAAAGGATACATGCACCCCAGTGTTTATAGCAGTACTTTTTACAATAGCCAAATTACAAAAGCAGCCCAAGTGTCCATCAACTGATGAATCGATAAAGAAGTGGTATATACACACAATGGAATATTATTCAGCCATGAAAAGGAATGAAATCTTGCCATTTGCAATGACATGGATAGAGCTACAGAGAATAATACTAAGCAAAAATAAGTCAGTCAGGGAAAGACAAATACTGCATGATCTCACTCATATGTGGAATTTAAGAAACAAAACAAACAAGCAAAGGGAACAACAAAAGAGAGAGAGGGAGACAAACCAAGAAGCTGACTCGTAACTATAAAGAACAAACTGATGGTTACAGGGGTGGGGAGGTGAATTATGGTATGGGGATTAGGAGGTGCACTTGTCGTGATGAGCACTGGGTGATGTATGGAATTGTTGAATCACTATATTGTACACCTGAAACTAATGTAACATTGTATGTTAACTACACTGGAATTAAAATAAAAAATAAAATAAAATTTTAAAACAGCCAAAAAAAGGAGTTGTGTCCTATACTAAGTGTTATATTCTCAACCCCTAGCACAGTGAGCAATAGGTGTTCAATAAAGTCTTGATCAGTGACAGAATAACCTATCACAAAACTAAACAGAGCTCATAAAATTATTTCTTTATTTTAAAAAAATAGAAAAAAAAGTATTAGGTAAAATATTTTGTTCTAGGTTGGTAACTCTATACAGAGTTAAACTGTCACTGGATTTTCAATCCTCTAGCTCCCAGTCCCATAGCCAATTCACCACGACACCTCCAAGAGGACTACAGGGAGGAGCGCCTGCCTAGGTGGCTCAGTCGGTTAAGTGTCTCACTCTTGATTTTGGCTCAAATCATGATCTCATGGTTCCTGAGATTGAGCTCCGTGTCAGGCTCTGCACTGGCAGCATAAAGCCTACTTGGGGTTCTCTCTCTCCATCTCTATGTGCCCCTCCCCTGCTTATTCTCTCTCTCTCTCTCTCTCAAAATAAATAAACTTAAAAAAAAAAAAAAAAGAGAGACTACAGGGAAACTTGAAGACAAGAAGAGACCTGGAAATAGCCTCTCTCTTCACCAAACACCTATTACATGTCCTTACTATCTCTCTTATGGAATCACTGACTCTTTTATAATATTTTGTGTACACATCTTATCTCCCTTACTAGATCCTGAGCTATTATAGAGGGAGGAGGGTCTTACATTTCTTTACATTCTCCTCATAGCACTCCATAGTCTTTTTTCTTTCTCATTTCCATCTATCTTACACATACTAAGTCAATTAACAAATTAATGACTGTGTGCTCTACTCTGTATCCTTAAACAACACCTAAGATGAAAGTAAATTAAAATGATCATGAGTAGTCTTGATGTTAAACAGAAAAACAAGGTCCAAAATGTCAGCCAAACAAAAGGAGTCTGTGAGAAAGACAGAGTAGTCCAGCTGAGTCCATAAGACTGTGGAAATCCTTTCCTATGACTCACTCAGCTATCAGATTAACAGGAGGTCCTTCTGCTACACCCCAAAATCTCAGAGGCAACTGTGTGATTCAGTGTGCCCTAAATCCCATTGCTTCCAGATTCTGATGAATCAGGTGCTTAATCTACTGAAACTATGATTATCATGTAAGAGTTTAAACTTGAACATTATTAGAAGAAATGGTAATTGGGAGGAATTAACAATCTACTCTTCTCTTCCTTTCTACCAACCACTAAGAGTACGCCAGAAAGGATGGGGGTGGGGTGGTGGGGAGCTTACTTTGAGCAGCCAAGTGAGAACTGAGTCACGATATGGAACAAATTTATTCTTGTTTTTGCCAGCACTCTGATCTGCTAGGGCTGAGATAACGAGACCGAGGGTCGTGAGGGACCTGCATGGTGCAACAAACCGGAATAACCATAAAAAACTGAGTATATTAAGTATCATATTTTAGCACAAAACTGAACATCAAGATGCCTTGTACCTGCATTAGAACAGCACTGCCATCAGCATTTTGCTGCTCAGTTGAAAAACCCATGAACTCTAAAAGCTAATATCCTTCTAATACTACTGCAAGCAATTAAATTGCTTAGCTCTATTATTTTTTTTCATTTTTGTAAATAGCAGCATGAGCTGTAAACCTTTAGGTTAAGATAAGATACAAACACCACATATCTTTAAGAAAGGAAGCCACAAACACAATACAATTAATTAAAACTTAGTATAAGGCAAAAACATTTATATATGTGTGTCAGTATATCTATCTATCTATATATATGTCATATATATCTATAAATATATCACACACAATATCATTCATATATATCACCATTCAATAATACAATAACAACATAGCATCTGGATGATGGTCTTTTATGATCTCCAGTAAGTGACTCTCACTGTGTTTCCTTCTGGATTCCTGCCCACAGGAGCTAATAATTTAGCTTGAGGTAGAAAATATAACCATTTAAAGGAATTGGTACACAAAATATTACTTTATAAAACCCTGGCTTCTTGGTATAAATAAGCTTTTCCTTTTAAGGAAAAGCTCAACGTGGCTAGTACACAGGTTGATGTTTGCTCAGACCGTGACACCCAGGCTGAGATGTCTCAACAGCTTTTCCATAGCTTAGACCAGTGGTTCTCCCGTGGAGGGCTACTGTGCCCCAAACAGGGAGCAGCTGGCAATGTCCACAGATATGTTTGGGTTGTTACAACTGGGGGTGGGAGAAGAGAGGTGGCAGGTACTACTGCCATCTAGTGAGTAAGGCCAGGGATGCTGCTAAACATCCTACAACACAAAAGAACAGTCCCTGGGACAAAGAATCACTCCAAATCTCAGTAGGGCTGCTCTTGAGAAACCTCTGACTTGACTGTGCTCTTCAGCCCCATCAGACATCTCAACAAAACATAAAATATGCTTGGGCCCATAAATATCTATGTCTATATAAATATAGATATATATATTTGAAAAAAGTATATATATATGAAAAAATTCTCGATTATTTATTCAATATAGCCTCAATAATTCCAGAACCTTATTCTTTTAATAACCACAGAAGTTCCCCATTTGGCTCTTAAGTCAGTAAAGTAATAAAAGTAAGCTTCTGGAAAACTTACTTGTTGATGTTGCTCCCCTCCTTCAACCTGTCCCCTGCGGCTCCAGTTTTCGTTGCTCGCTCACTGCCAGCTAAGTCAACCAAGCTCAGTTTGCCCACCTTCTCTCCAGATGTCTACAAAGTAAATCAACAAACACTTATAAACAGTTAAAGAATACAGAAAATGCTACATCTCTACCGAATGATTTTATTATCTAAATCCTTTATTAAAACATTCACTGTTATTTCAAAATTATCTTGTGCTCACATAAAACAGTAAGAGAACTGTCCAGTCTAGTAGTAGATAGATACACACAAAATATTCACGGCTTTACTAATTCAGACAAGAGTGAAAGCTGCCTCAGAAAAATAGTGCCCCCAAAATGGGATATTTGAAGGGAGCCCAATAAAATTTTCATATAACAGCACTTGTAAAATATAAATTTTAATGACATAAAGTTGTTTAAAATTTCACAAATATTTACCAATAACCCTGAAGGAAAATATTTGCAATTCTTACTGATGTAAAAAAAAAAAATTAAAATTTTATATAATGGGGTCTCTCAAAAACCCAACACTTGCTTAAGTTTTTCATATTATTTATATATAATTCCCTTACTTCATAGTTTCAAGTATAAACTTACATTTTTTTCTAGTTATTATATATATACACATATATTGATATGTCCTTTATCAAAAATGTTCTGTAATGTAATCACACACATAACACATATTTTATACTTCAGCAGAAATACAAGAAATGTGGGAAAGCAATGCCCAAATCTACAGACTGGATCTTTTTTTTTTTTAATGTTTATTTATTTTTGAGAGGGAGAGAGTCAGAGCAAGAGAAGGGCAGAGAGAGAGGGAGACACAGAATTGGAAGCAGGCTCCAGGCTCTGAGCTGTCAGCACAGAGCCTGATGTGGGGCTCAAACTCACAAACCGTGAGATCATGACCTGAGCCGAAGTCAGATGCTTAACTGACTGAGCCACCCAGGCACCCCCCAGACTGAATTATTTTTTAAAACTTTTCTTTAATATACACATTTATATTTATTTCCATAAATAAACTATGTTGCTAACAAAAGGATATTTGGCTTCCCAAATCAAAAGTACTTTTGGTTTAAAAAAAAAAGTCATCAGTATGTTTTTTGTTTTATGCTGAAAAGGAAACAGAAAACAAAGAACTCTTTGTTGTTACACTAATCTTGCTGTGATGGCAAAAAAAAGAAAAATATGCTTTCAGCAAATGAAAATCTTACCAAAATCTAGCATTTTGCCAGCATGATTATTTTAGCTTCTGGCATTTAAAACTGATTTGCTGGGGTGGGGGGTAAGGCATCATAATAAAATATGCAAATATTCACATAAAAAGTAAGTAGTAAACCAAGAAGTTTCAGTATGGTGGAAGCATATACATTTCTGGCTCTGTTTACTCTTCATAAGCTTCAAAACCAAGTATTCAAAACATTACTCTACAAATCTGATACTTTTATAGTACAATTTCCCCAGTATAGTTTATTCCTTCTAATACTTAGCTGTTTAGCAGAAGAGAACGTTTCAAAAGAATCTCTACTAAATTAGCTAGAGTTAACATTAGCTTCTGCAGTCAGCCACCACCAAAGTTTAAAGCTCAAAAAATTCTGTGGCAGAGACCGTGAACCATCAGCATGTTTAACTTCTGTTCCACGTTCCTTTAGTTGGACAGGATGGGGCTAAAAACTACATTTTTCAGATTCCCTTACAGCCAGGGTTCATGATGTGACTTAGGTTCTGTCAAGCAGATACATGTGCTTCAGATTTGGAAAGGAGAAGTAAAGTAGAGGTCATCCCCCGGACTGTTTTGGCTGTTTTCTGCTGGCAAGCAGGATCACGGAAATATGAGGTTTTCTACAAGTGTCTCAGCTTACATTCTCCAGCTTCCAGATCACTAAGAGGCAGCTTCATTAACTCCTATGGCCTAGATCACAGCTACTGAGCATGCCTGGATCTCACAGCCCTGGTGGTAGCCTCAGAGGTAGTCTCATCCTTGATGGGGGAGATCTGTGTGATTATTCCTAGAGATTTACTCTAGAGCCCACTCCCCCTCAGGTGTTCTAACAACGCTGTAATCACCCAATTCCCTCTGTTAAATCCCTTTCTGTTAATCTACAGTGGCTTCTGTTTCTTGCTGACTCCTAATTCATACCCATGTCTAGCTAGGATTCTAAGTTATATGACACTTGAAGGAATAGAGTAAGATAAATCGTGATCCACTTTTAAAATATTAAATAAACAAACAAACAAACAAAAAGGTCAGGCATCTGAATACCTACCCCAGACTTCACATCATATAAAGTATGGGTAAGGGTGATTTTGAAGACTGCATGGGATCGACTGCTCTCCTCATTCATGTTCGTGGCAGCAACTGTACGAGACTTGTTACCCTCAGACATCAAAGACTCAATATCCTAAGTGGAAACAAGTCATAGATACACATTGCATTGTCAAATAAAACTCTGCTATCCTATGAAATGCATTACAAGTATCACTACTCAGACAACCACATTTGGAGTTTACACATCTACACTTTGTTTTTCAGTGAACATTAAGCCCAACAGAGTAAAATAGCCAATGCTGTCTCTGAAAACTAAAAAAAAAAAAAAAACACATTTATTTTCTGTAGATGCCAAATAAAGTAGCAGCTTTGAGAATTAGGAAAGTTTAGAAGCCACGGGTGGAGACCCACAAGATGGACAAACATACGATGCCACCCCTCATCTAATCTAAACAAAAAATTTAGTTTCTTTAATGACAGAAGCAACAGAAGACAACTGTTAAATTAGATCATATGAATAAGCAACAAACAAAAATGATTCTAAACCCTTCACACAGGCATAGCAGTGCTGCATCACCCATGTTAGTGTGTATTATACCAGACCTGTTTCTGAAAACTGAGACATCAAGAAATGAATGTCTGCACAGATTTACTACTTCATTGCCATTACTGCTAAAAGGAGACAGCAAGATGCACTTGAAAGATCATGGGACGGGATCTTCATTTTTTTAAATGTTACAAGCTCTAAAAATAGTTACTTAACCAAACTGAATTCTAGTTTCATAAATAACAGTACAGAGCTATAATATGATTTACCTTACAAGAATTTTAATGAGGAACAAGAAAGATGGTATGTATGAAAGAGTTGACTAGTTGTCTCCTCTTACCCCATCTCCTTTTCTTTCTAGTAAAGGAACCCAAATTTTAGCTAAGCACCTTGCCGTGGAACTAAGAGACTATATTTCCCAGATGCCCTTGCAGCTCAGTCTGGCCATAGGACTAAGTTTTAGTGAATGAGATGTAAAGTCATCTGGGAATTCTCCTTAAAGGGAGTAGGCATGCTGTCACATCTTGGTTCTAAGAGCTAAGATTTTGAACTATGAGAATAAGGGTATTACTACAGAGCTGGCTCCATGTGGAGAGCTGGAAGGAATCTAGGTCCCTAACAGCATCTTGGAGCCACTATATCAGCCCTCTCACCATTCATTCTTTCATTTATTCATTTAAATATATATTGAAGTCACCTATTAGATGCTAGTGCATTTTGAATACTGAAAATAATGAACAAAATAGATAACAATTCACATTCTTTTTTTTTCTTTTTTTTTTCAACTTTTTTTTTTTATTTATTTTTGGGACAGAGAGAGACAGAGCATGAAGGGGGGAGGGGCAGAGAGAGAGGGAGACACAGAATCGGAAACAGGCTCCAGGCTCCGAGCCATCAGCCCAGAGCCTGACGCGGGGCTCGAACTCACGGACCGCGAGATCGTGACCTGGCTGAAGTCGGACGCTTAACCGACTGCGCCACCCAGGCGCCCCAACAATTCACATTCTAAAGAACTTAAATCCTATTATATTTTCCTGTTACTTGCAGCCAACACAATCCTAACTGACACATATATATAAAAAACTTTGAAAATCATAATTTTCTATTTTGCCATAGCAATGAAAAAGAATAATGTTTAAGGAAAAATTGTATCTGACAAATAAAAAGCCTCAAAGTAGAAACATTAACTATAAAGAAAAGTTTAAGTAAGCACCAAAATGGAAAATTCAACACAAAAAGAAAAATTCAAAATGTTTTAGATCTATTAAATCTGACCATCCTGAGACTTAATGTAAAAGCTTCACCCTATTTAACCTACACTTATTCATTGGCCTCTAATTTGTTGTCTCATGCATAAACTCTGTATTGAGTCCTTTTTTTTCTACAGAGAGAGAGCACATGCACACAAGCGGGGGAAGGCCAGAAAGAGAAGGGGATAGAGGATCTTAAGTGGGCTCTCCACTGACAGGCTGACAGTAGCGAGCCTGATGTGAGGCTCAAACTCATGAACCATGAGATCATGACCTGAGCCAAAGTCAGAAGTTCAACTGGCTGAGCCACCCAGGTGCCCTGAGCCTTTAAATTTTTTAAACAAGCAAAATGTCTCTTGTCACTTTCCAATCTCCTCTGAGCATTCAAAAACATCTTGATCTCTCTCCAGTGTTGTATAATAAGTCCTCAAATAATCATTATTAAAATAACAATACTTACTAACATTAATACCCTAGGTTTCTCAAAGACTTTTCACATGCATTATCTCATTTGATCTCCTCCAGGAAGTCTTCCTAGACTCCACCCTCCCCAGACACCTACATATTCATTTAAGTTAGGTATCCCCCTCCTCCAAACTACTAATCCTAGACAAGAATTTCTCATTGCTCTTAGTCATGTTGTTTCAGAATACTTTTATAATAACATCTACAAGTATCTTGAGGGGATGGACCATCTCATTCATTTTTTATATCCTCAGCACCTAGTACAATGTCTGGCACATGATAGATGTTCATTAGATGTTAACCAAATAAAGTAACTAACACCTACTAAATGAAGTATCACTGACCAAATGACAGAACTGATTAAAGAACAAAAAAAACCAAATGGGCCTACCTCATAATATACTCAAGACAATACAACTAATTTCCATTTTATAACTTGGGACAAAGAGGCTTTTAGTGAGGTAGATGAATCCAAAGTCATACAAGAGTCACGCAATAGGATTAAGTATCACCAGATCAATATTCTGTGACTCTTAATCCGAGGTACATGACATCACAGCATCTCACTCCACCCCCATTTCCCCAACGCGCAAAGCCTGATGGATCCACACAAAGCAGAAGTGTGAAGTTGGAAAATGAAGAGAATAAAAGACCAATGCGTGATGCTCTCAAATTAGAAACAGACTTTGAATTCCAACTACCCAATTCATATATTTTATTTCACTAAATCAATGAAATCATAAGCAACTTCATTATTTTATGTACTGCTAGGGAAGAAAAATGCTGCCATTTATAATTTTAAGATGTAACCATAAAGAATATCACAATTTTAGAGTTCATAAAATATGAAAAAATATGTATCTCACAACAGATGACCAGGTATGCTTGGCAAATGTATATAACCTTCTCTCAAAATTAAACTGTCCTAATAGCCATAAATAGCTTTTCAAGACAGATTTTTGTAAAAAGTAGCTTTTAAGTAATACTACTGTAATTTTTTTTAATTTCATGAAAAATCATCATCACAATTTAAACAAGAAGTAATTTGCTACAGTGACTGTAAGCAGTTTACATAAAGGATGTTATTACCTTGTAGCTTGTGACAGCCAGTTTAGAAAGTCCATCGACATAGGGTCCCAACACACTGTGCTCTCTGACTTTTAACGTTTGACGACTTCTGCTCATTAAAAAGAAAGAATTTTAAAACAATAACATGTTTTTAAAAGGACTCAATCGTCCTCCATAAAAATATACACTGAATTCAATAAAGATCCCAAGTAAAAAGAACCAACTAACTTGATTCAAGAAGAATCTAAACCAAAATTTAAAATCTTGACTGGTAAGAAAAACTTCATAATGTGGTAAAATATCACATCACTCAAAAGGGTACACTGTGGGATGTCTATTTCCTACCACAAAGAATGCAGAGTCAAATAAATACAAACAATCTACTTGTCATTTCACAAAAAGTGGTACAAAGAACAGAACTCAATAAATGTTAACTGTGCAAGAAAGCTCAGACCAATCTCAGTCATGAATAAAAACAAACAAGCCAATACACTGAATTTAATCATGATTTAAAAATGTAACATTAGGCTGATCCCAGGGCTGCTAGGTTGTTTTAACACTGATTCATGCCCATTATCACACTAGACTGATAGACTAAATGGGGAACAAAACACAATCATTTCAATACATGTAGTGAAAAGGATTCAGTATAATTAAATACTTATTCATGATTAAAAAATAAATAAATACCACTTAAAAGAAAGAACTAATAAACCCCGTAAGGGGAATCTGCCAAAACCTAGAACATACAGCATTCTTAATACATCAACCAAAAAACATTAAAAATATTTGTTGATGATTGTATAGTACATGAATTCTCTCTCAAAAAAGCTCCTTAAAAAATATAAACAATACAATGGGGCACCTGAGTGGCTCAGTAAGTTAAGCGTCTGACTTCGGCTCAGGTCATGATCTCACAGTTCATGGGTTCCAGCTCTTCATCAGGCTCTGTGCTCACAGCACACAGCCTGGAGCCTGCTTCGAATTCTGTGTCCCCGCCCCCCTCTGCCCCTCCCCCACCTCTCAAAAATAAACATTAAAAATTTTTTTAAATATAAACATTACAATGAAAAAAAGAATATTTGTTGCTGGTGAGATTACAAGTGATTCTTATTTTATGTACTGATTTTCTAATGATTTGGAATCCTCTAGCACCCTAGGATCAACCACCAAAAATTTCACTTACCACTATAGAACTGTACATGAAGTAAATATAGAACAAATATTTGACTTAATTCTGATCTCAAGATATACTATAACTTTTTCCTTTAATTTTTCTTTTCTTTTAAAGATAATGTGTACTGTATTACCTCCTGAGTATAAAACAACATAATTATATCATTACACACAGTAGATACTGAATTCATAAAATCAGTACTTGATTTAAAAAACTAAGTTCTCTCAGACAGTCTTTGACTGAAAAGGGATCACTTTTAGAGTTTTTAATTCTATTCACTTCAACTCTTCAGAAACATTACAAAAATCCTCAAGAAACTTTCATGGAGGAGACAACAGCAGCTAACTGAGCACTTACTATGTAACTGTTCTAAGACCTCAGATGTATCATCCCAGCCAATCTTCACAACAGCCCTCTGCAATATTATGTAATATTATCAGCCCCTCTGTACAAATGAGGCCTAGAAAGCATATTAAATTTGCTTAATAGGTAACAATTAGAGGGACCCAGATGCAGAGCTATGTGAACCCCAAGCCCATGCTGTTAAATACTAACTATATACAAGACAAAGATAAGAAATTATTAAAGACTCCAGGCAAACTGTGGATAAAAGTTGGAACTATTGCACACAAGCAATGTGGAATACAAAGTCAGCTAAGAATTCCTGGCAAGAAGAACTTTGGGATCTCAAAGAAAGTGATGTTCTTCACTGAGGTGAAGATGCAGAAAAAGTACAAGGACACAGTATTCAGCAAGATGTGGGTACTTAAGCTGGAAACTTCCTACCTCTGGCCTCCTTTGGTTCCCTGTTTAGACTTCCATGCTCAGTGCCCTCCAGCCATGCTCAGGGTCCTCCAGCCACCCTGCACAGTGGGGTCACTCTCCAAGCAAGTGATGTCTTATACCTCCATTCTTTTAGCATAGGCTGTCCCCTATGCCTGAATGGTTCTCACCTAACTTCTCAGTGGACAAACTGCTACTCAGCACAAAAATCATCCAGTTCTCTTCGTGGACTCTTCTTCCCTTCTCCTCATTCCCTCTTTCCCCTCACCTATTTTATATAAGCCTCCTTCATAATTTAAAAGCATCACTGCACTGTATTACAATTACTTGTTTCCAAAACTCTCATTCTGTCCACACTGTGAGATCTTCCTTTACAACTTGCCTAGTGCTCGGCATGTAATAATGATCATTCAATAAATGTTAAGGTTTTTTTTTTTTTAATGTTTATTTATTTTTGAGAGAGAGAGAGAGAGAGAGAGAGAGAGAGAGAGAGAGAGAGAGAATGACTGGGGGAGGGGCAGAGAGAGAGGGAGACACAGAATCCAAAGCAGGCTCTAGGCTCTGAGCTGTCAGCACAGAGCCCGACACGGGGCTCGAACTCATGAACTGTGAGATCATGACCTGAGCTGATGTCACACACTTAACCAACTGAGCCACTCAGGCGTGCCTAAATGTTAAGTTTTACAGAGAAACACTAAGTGCCAATTGAATGTCATTGTAAAAGGACTGAAGATCATTACCTTTGACAAAGAAAACAGATACCAGTGAGGGATTGATACGTTTTCTTATGATTGAGCATCACTATGATTCACTGCTTCTAAGACCACCTTTTTTTGATCATCTTCTTCATCCAAGCATAATTATGCATCCCCTTTTAACTCCACATTCTAAGCCTCAGTTCATGTGGCTCTTTGACCTTATAAACACTGTTCTTACATCTATAAACCACAGGCTGTGGTTATTATCTGTTTCTTTTTCACCATTGTTGCACTTCCTTAAAATCTGACTCAGAAAACTGTGCAATGGACAGATTTCCTCAGATACTTATCTTCCTCATTAGGTTCAGTTATGACTGCAGAGTGAGAACAGCATTTTCTAAGGCTTTCTAATACTTTCAAACCACTTCTCTTTCAAAGTCTATGCCATAAAATGGAACATTCTTTTTCTCTGGAGATCTTTAAAATTAACTATCCTAAAGTCCAGGGTTCAAATCTCTGATTATGCCCTTCTCAGCAAGCAAAGAAAAAATGGCTAATAACCTGAAATTTCTTGGCCTTTTATAAAAGAAAGAAAAGAAAGAAAGAAACTCCACTTGATTAAGGATACCAGTCCCTCATGATACTAAGCAACTTAATTTTCATTGCGTATTTTTTGTTTGTGGCTTTGGATGTATGTGAAAAAAGGCAGTATGAGGCAAATACATGTGGCTCAACAATACTTCCCTCCCCAACTCAGCCCTAAACTCAAAAGCCAGAATTGACTGCAGGAAGCTGCTCAATGTGACTGAAAACACAGTCACAAGGACAATAACTAGATAAACAGATAAAAGCACAAAGAACTCTACCAGAGTTCAATATAAAAAAATTCACTTAAGTCAATTTAGAAGTCTGTTTTAGTCCTTAATGCTATAACATTAAAGTTTCAAAGTCCTTTACCCTTTGGGATCAAGAAGGTCTCTAACTTTTTCATTATAAATTTCCATATAGGACACTTCTACTTTAAAACTCTGCTCTTCATTTTCCTCTTTCTGAGTTCGTTCAAAGAGTCCACTGCAAAGTCTTGGAATTAATCCAGGTTGGTCGGCTGTGCCCATCATGGTATAAGATTTTCCAGATCCTATAAAGTGGAAATCATAGTTATTACTGTCTCTGAGAAGTTTAAATACATAACTCCCATTCCATTGCTCATAATAAATTATAGCACTTAGTAAAATGCCCAAAATAAAATAAGAAATATACCAAGTATAATGATGAGACTAACCAAATATGGAAGCTTTCCGATTACACATGTAAAATCTAAAGTAAACACTTTTGGGGAGCCTGGGTGGCTCAGCTGGTTGAGCATCCAACTCTTGATTTCGGTTCAGGTAGTGATCTCACAGCTCGTGGGACTGAGCCCTGCCTCAGGCTTCAAGCTGACAGCGTGGAGCCTGCTTAGGATTCTCTCTCTCCCTCTCTCTCTGCCCCCACTGCCCTACGCACGCACGTTTTCTCTCTTTCAAAATAAATAAAATAAGCACCTTTTAGGAAGAAAATAAAAACATAATTTAACCATCTTCATACTTTAAAAAAATTACCTAAAACAACTGAAAAAAAGTGAGGTCTAACTAGTTTTCTAAAATTAACTGGAAGATCCATATGATGAATACTACTGTGACTGTTCCCAACCACTAATCATAGCACAAAAAATACACATTATCCCTATAGGCCCCAGAGCAAATTAACTTACTACCCTTTGGCAACAGTGTAAAAACCAGAGTAATCTTCTTTCTCTACTATAAAATTATTTTCTCCATTGTACCAAAAATACATATTCATTAAAGAAAATTTAGAAAACACAGGAAAATAGAAAGGAAAACATTAAATCATGTATAGTCCTAACTTAAGTATAACTCTTTTTCCTTCTTTAGTAGCAATGCTTTTATAAACATATTTTTAATTCTACAAATTGCTGCTTTTATCACTTGACATTTATCATTGTCATAATATCTCAAACCAATACACCACTTCTTAAGTACCAGGCTTTTTCTGTAAGTTTTTGATGTTAACTAATTGTGACAACCCTATAAGGAAGGCTTACACTTACCAACATTTTACAGATAAGAAAACTGAGGTGAAGTTTCATAGGAGCTGGGCTGGAGCTGGGCTACCCTGGCTCAGAATCTGTGCTCTTTTAACCACATCATATACTGGCTCTTAAAAATATCACAACCATTCTAATTTTTTTAATGTTTATTTATTTATTTTGAGAGAGAGAGAAAGTGGGGGAGGGGCAGAGAGAGAGGGAGAGAAAGAATCCCAAGCCAGTTCCATGCTGTTAGTGTAGAGCCCAACATGGAGCTTGATCTCACATAAGATCATGACCTGAGCCAAAATCAAGAGTCGGGCACTCAAATGACTGAGCCACCCAGGTGCTCCCAGAACCATTCTTCCACAAAGACTAGTTTTCAATTGGACAACCTATGCAACATACCCTTATAAGAGTGACTCCTTCACTTTATATAGATTTTCTTTCCTGTTAACCACAGAAGTACAGAATTCAAAATGTTCCTTATCAATTGTAACTGATAAGATGCTAACAATATGTATTCTCTTTGTTACTTTCTCTGTTACGGTCTTTAAAGCTTAAAAAAGTATATATTATTTAACATTACCAGTCTGTCCATAGGCAAAGATACATGCATTGTAACCATCAAACGCATTCTGAAGGATATTCTCCCCAAGGCACTTGAAAACATCATCTTGACCTGAAAGAGAGAAAAAGAATAAGAAAGGATATTTTAACTACATATGAACAACTTTTTAAAAACTAAAAACAACCCCCTCAAAAATGCACTTTTTCAAGCTGTAGATCTCCAAACAAGATTTTAGGACTTGATGAAGGTGTCCAAAGGCTTATGTCTTTCAAGTATTTCTAGTTAGCCCAGGATAGGAAATGAGTAAAAAGTTCCTGGATAATATGAACTTGAATTAATAAACACTGGCCAAAAATCCTCTGCAATGCAAAGAGCTAATGAACTGCTAATTTTGTAAACGATGATTAAAAATATCCAAAGTTTATATTTGGAACCTCAGTAAACCTGAATTAAACAATTATATATATCAATCTCCTCTCCTTTTCTTCAATGATAATTTTTAATTACAGGGCCTACAATACATACCAGCTAGAAGAGAGAAGATCTTGAAAATTTCTTCTAGCTTTCAATCATGGACAAAAATAATAGGTTCAAATTCTCTTCCACAGGCTAAATTAAGTATGTCAATAATCAAACAAAATCATTCAGCCTCTCTTTGAGTCTTGAATATAATATGAAATATGAAAGACCTGGATGCTGTTATGCATCCAGTTTGTTATATACTTATATATATACTTACATAGAAAGTATGTTTGTTAGAATGCTAAAAATAGCATTCCAATATGCCCCACTTCCTAGTTAATTTCCCAGATTAGCATATCAGCCTCTTATTTCCAATACAGAAGCAATCTGTAAGTAATCTGTCAGGCCAGCTATACTAAACTAACTTTAAGTTTTTGAACCAGCTGTAATACTACTCTGTCTCATGACAAAAGCCAATACAATATGACAATATTTAAAAGATACTGCTTAGAAACAGGTGTCATAAAAGCAGTTGGGAATAAAAGAAATTAGAAGGCTGTCGCTGTAGTCCTAAACTTGTAGACAAGTTCTAAACTTAAGACAGTCATCGTTGAGTAGAGTAAGAAAATAACAGAATTCCAAGCAAATTTAGAGAATCCATTAAAGAGAGAAATGAAACAATGAAACATAAGTGACTTACTAGTCACAGAGGCAGGTAGGAGCAGAGCCTGGACTAAACTAAGGGTTTCCTTTTCTCCTTGGCTCATCTTTCCTTATATCAAGCTGCCTCACTAGACTCATCACGGACATCGAAGAGAATCTAAATGGTTAGTGTACTCCAGGTCCCATGTAAGGCCTGGGAATGCGTGTGATAACTTCAACCATGTACCCTATTAATCTACCTTCATTGTCTTATACCAAGAACAGCACCTTGTTAATCTATTTCCTGATTAATATAAAAACAGCAAAGATGGGAGGAAGTTCTCTATATAGTTTTTAAAGTTATACAAAAAATAATGCTGTCATACTTTATGGAAAAAACATAAAAACACCTTTTCTATATTGTAAGTAGTTAATAGGATGCTGTACTTACCTGCATATTTTTCTCTGACTGATTCATCCATGGACCAGAAACAATGATCATATGCAAACACCTGTTGAAAAATAAAAACAGTATAGTATGTACTAAGAATAAACCCTTAATATACTTATAATGCTATAACAATGTTGTAACATTGATAACATTGTTCACAGTAGTGAAATAAAAATAACTTACCGTCTTCACAATGGAGGTTAGTTAAATTATTTATGGTACAGTTTTACAACAAATACTCTATAAATGATATAGACCTTTATTTCACATGGAAAACACTTCACAATGTTAAGTGAAAAGGGGGAGGTTACAAAACAATATTTATGGTGGTTATTATATACACATATACATGTACACACACCTAGTTACACATATAAAATTTATTTCTGCATAAGATTAGTGATCTCTGTCCTCTTTATGCTTTTATACATTCTCTACAGTTTTAGTTTTCTCAGAGAAAATACAGGTATTTTAAAAGAATTAAGATGTAAAGATGGTTACTACAGCATGTTGAAAATGT
Organism: Panthera leo; assembly: GCF_018350215.1. Classification (NCBI taxonomy): domain Eukaryota; kingdom Metazoa; phylum Chordata; class Mammalia; order Carnivora; family Felidae; genus Panthera; species Panthera leo. The sequence goes on from NC_056682.1 coordinate 50,568,976, forward strand.
TACAAGACAGCAGAATCGAAAAATTATAACACACCCACGTACAATACTGCATAGCTTTTAGTTGCAGAACACTGATAAGAAAATGTTCATGTATTAATGTGAAAGTTATAAAGTCTGGACCACAGTCCCATGTTTGTTCCAAAATCTATACAGATGAAAAGCTTAGTAAGAATACACACTGGAAAATGGTTAGTGGTTAATGCCACCTGGTGAGATATCACAGACCAGCTCTGTTTGGATCTTTTACATTTACGACTTTCCAAAATATGCTTGCTTGCTTGCTTATTTATTTATTTATTTAGCAATCTTTAACTTTTTTTCATTGGTTTTTCTTTTTTTGATTTCATGTTTTATAATTAAGTCTCTAAGGATTTTAAGTGTAATTGTTTTTAAAATCATTTCAGCCTGTAGTTCAAACTCTCCAATTTTGGGAGTCGGCTGCCTCACTTCCTGATAACAGTTTTCCTCTTGGGCCTTTATATGTCAGTTTGCAAGTGCATCTGAATAGGGAGTTTGTGTTTTATGGTTTACGTGGTTGCTTGTTTTTTTTCCTCTCCCTCTGGCCACCTTTACATGACTAGTCACACGGCCACTCCCAGATACTGAAGCCCAGATTTTGGTCTTTCCAAAGTCCAATGTCTCCACGCCCTCTAATTTCCACAGACAGCTCAATGTTGGTGGCCAAAATCTTTTTCTTAAGACTTCGTTCATGTTGGAGCCTCACTCAAATCAGTTTTCATATGATGAGTTCTCCAGTCCTCATCCACCCATACATCAGGGCCCCCTCTAATCTAATCTAATAAGAGGTGAACCTCTAATCACTTCTGAGAACCTGTGTCTGATCCCAAGGTCCAGTAAACACTGCATTAGCCCCAGCTTGCTGCTAGTCCCTAAAGTTACATTATGTTGTTTTTGAAGCAATTTTTTTTTTGGAGAGAGAGCAGAAGGGGGGACGGGGAAGGGGAGAGGGGAAAGGGAGGGAGGGAAAGGGAGAGAGGGATGGGGGGGTGGGGAGAGAGAGAGAGAAAGACACTCTTAAGCAGTCTCCAAGATCAGTGCAGAGCCCAATGAGGGGCTCAGTCCCACGACCCTGGGATCACAACCTGAGCTGAAATGAAGAGTCAGATGTCAAACTGACTGAGCCACCCAGGCGCCCCACATTATGTTGTTTTTGAGTATGATGACATGATTTCAGTATTTTAAAATATTTTATCTGTCCCTCCAGGAGAGTGCATCTGTGTAAACTCACAAGACTACCTGGATCGAAGTTCCTAAAGTTAAAAAAAATTTTTTTAAAGAAAGGAAATTAGATTAAAACCGTAAATTAAGTATGCATGCCTATATCCCCCTCCCACTTGAAATTAACTCAAAATGATGGAGCGAAAGAAGGGAAAGGGCCAAAAGGGGAAAGAAGAGGGGAAAGGAGAGCAAGTTTTTGAAAGCTAGACTGCTTGCTTCTGTCTGGATAGAAATGGAGATTCTCTGAAAAATAGCTATAATGAGACTGATGGGGGACAGGGTAGGGCAGAACGGGGCCAAAACACTGCAGAAGAAGATGGTTGCAAAGGTAAGAGCAGTTCTGGGAGAGCACCAAGAGAACAAGTAAATGGGCATGAGAGCACCCTGGGGGCAGCCGCCAGGATGACTGGTTAAAAAGACCTTTAAAGCAGAGAATGATCAGAACACCCCTATCTTTCTGCAAAACAGCAGACAGGGAGGTGTTTGTTCCCTGGGAGGGAGCAGTGATGGGAATGCTAGGCCAAGAAGGCAAGGAGAAGCCCAATGACTAGCAAGACCCAGGAAGAGGTAGGAGCCCTGGAGCCCAGAAGCCATCCACCGGCTGAAGCACTATGTTGTACATTACTGACCCTCAACATTTTTCCAAAGCTAGACCTGTATCTGTCAAGAGTGGTGGCTCGCTGTGTTAGCAATACTCCAACAGAGAGAGGAAGAAAAGAAAAAGGAATATGGAAGGTGGTCCAAAAGGACTTGGGTTGGGGCAAACTGCATTTTGGGTCCTTTTCAAACTGCATTTGTCAGCCACAGTGACAATCATTACAGCATGGTGAGGATGAATAAAATGTGAAATTCAAATTAGGTTTCTTCTGTTCTAGCTTTCAACTCTCATCTCTTATTTTATTTAATTCTGTTCTTAATCAGGATAAGTAGAAACTATCCTGCTTCTTGTTCTGTAAGCTTAGCTCTCACTTCAAAGGTGCCATCCCCATATGCGTGCACTTACCAGAGAGCAGGCTCAGAATGGCACTCCTCTCTCAGTCATTATGGGTTTGTTTGTTTGTTTTTTTTCCTTTTCTTTCTTTTTTTAACGTTTATTTATTTTTCAGACAGAGAGAGACACAGCATGAACGGGGGAGGGGCAGAGAGAGAGGGAAACACAGAATCAGAAGCAGGCTCCAGGCTCCGAGCCATCAGCCCAGAGCCCGATGCGGGGCACGAACCCGCGGACCGCGAGATCGTGACCTGAGCCGAAGTCGGACGCTCAACCGACTGAGCCACCCAGGCGCCCCTTTTCTTTCTTTTTTTAATTTAGGGATTTCTTTAACAATTGCATTTCTAATTCTCAATTGCAGTAGAAATGCTACCATTACAGAAACCACTAGTCAATACAGGTGCTAGGCCCTGTTCACAGGACACTGAGGTATAAAGAAATTAAGAATCTGGTAGCTGGCAGGTGAGGGAGCTGGGATTGGAAACAGCTGGGGTCTGCTTATCACTAGGCTCTCCATCATTAGGTTGGATTAGCTGTATTCCTCAAATTATGTTAAAGTGCCACAGCCTGGTACAAAGTTGGGAACTAATGAACACTTAGTTTTTATTTACTCACAATGCTGAATGGTCTCTAAGTTTAAGCAATTTTGTTATATAGGAATCTTCGAATTATTATAAGAATCTTCAGCCAAGGATGTCCTAAAGGACAAGCCCTTTTCTTTCTAAATATTGTTCCCTTAAAATAAAACTTTATTTTCAAATAACAGTAAAGAAGCACACATTCACTACACAAAGTCAAATAACACAGAAACATAAAGTAAAAATTAAAGGTGTCCCATTCACTAAGCATACCTCTCCCTAGAAGTAACCACTATGTTAGTAATGTGATGTTGGTCCTTCTATACTTTTTATGTCAACAAAATGTTGTCTCTAAACATGAAGACAAAACTGAATTAAATAAAACATGAATAGTTTTTAAATGGTCATGTAATGCTTCCTCGCATCTTTACTGCAATCTCCAGTCTCTGGCTCCATCAAAAAAAATAAGAAAACAAAAAATAATCCAATACCTGTACACAGAAGAGATCAAACTAGTAAAGTGAATTTTATAAATATAAAGAAATCCAGTGCCACATTATACTATTAAAAAATTATTCAGTCCCAAAGAGCCATTCCTATACATATTTTAGCAACAATAATAGAGATTGGAATTACAATTCAACCACAGACTCTTAAAACAAAAACAAAATTCTAAGAACTTAGATAAAAATCTGAATTTCCTGACAAGTTCCAAGTAATGGCAGAGTATGGTCAATTCAAAAATATAGTCCTTGTGCCCACTTTGGCACACCTATGAATTCCTTAGGAGATACTGATGCGCTCCACAGAAGTTTCTTTAGAATCTGGGCTCAAATCTAAGATGAAAGCACATTTGCCTGACAAAGCTGTGGGCCAGGACTGCTTTCTGTTGGCCTGAGAATGTGTCCCCAGCTGTCTCAGGAGCAACATGGATGAGTTTGCCGAGCACGGTTCTGACCACAGTCTGGAACGACCAGTTTCGAGCCAATCCATGGTGAACAGTAGAGCACAAAAGGAATCTGTGTTATAGCTGCCAGGAAACTGGCCAGAATTGGTCAAAGTACAAATACAGCTTTTCCATAAACCTCTAGTTCCTCCTATGCCAATAAATGATTTTGGATTTATGAACAGCTTGCATTACTTTTACAAAAGTGACAGAAAAAATTTTTGAGAAGAAAATTACCAGTACTTATAAATACACACATAAGATCTTCACAAGCATTTATAATAAATCAAGTATCTTACCTTTGGCTGGCTTCTGAGTTTCCAAAAGGGATGTCATTGTGGACATGAAAGAAGAGGAAGAAAGTTAAAAAAAAATTTTTTTCTTGGTTAGAAGACAATTTTTGAAGGGTAAAATGATAATATCATGTAAACTTTTATTACTACTACTAAATATTAACTTTGAAATCAAACAGCAATTTAAAATAAAGGCTAAATTAATATCTATTAACTAGTAGGGTAGAGTCCTTCATTTTTTTTAATGTTTATTTATTTTTGAGAGAGAGCACGAGCAGGGGAAAGGCAGAGAGAGAGGGAGACAGAGACCCCAAGAGGGCTCCCCACTGACACCAGCAAGCCTGATGCAGGGCTCAAACCCACTAACCGCAAGACCATGACCTGAGCCGAAGTTGGACACTCAACCAGCTGAGCCACCCAGGCACCCCTAAGAGTCCTTATTTATAGAAAACTAATTTGTATCTCTCAGGAAGAAGAAGCATCATCTGAGCACTGGATAGTTTTTAAAGTCCTAATATTTCTGCTTTATCCATTCTGCTTATCCTTGTATGGGTCTTGTAAAAAATATAATTTAAACCTTCATTACTTTTTACCATCTGATTTCACTCCCAAGTAGTTTTCTCTGCTTTGATACAGCAGTAGCTCACTCTTTATATAGGTCCTTCTATTAAAAAACTGAATTCTGGGGCGCCTGGGTGGCTCAGTCGGTTAAGCATCTGACTTCGGCCCAGGTCACGATCTCATGGTTCATAAGTTTGAGCCCCACGTTGGGCTCTGTGCTGATGGCTCAGAGCCTAGAACCTGCTTTGGATTCTGTGTCTCCCTCTCTCTCTGCCCCTCCCCTGCTCTTGTTCTGTCTCTCTCTCTCTCTCTCCCTCTCAAAAATAAACATTAAAAAATTTTTTTAAAAAACCTGAATTCTGTTCTGGCTAAGGAAAAAAGGTTTAATTTAAGGAACAACTAATTTTTTTCCCAGTAAATTACTACTTACTGAATCACTCACTTATTCTATGCTTACCCAGGTGCTTCTAACTCCCCTCACCCCAAAACTGCCACACACTGACACCTCCTCAGGGTACAGGCATACAACTCAACCCAATATAATTTTGAGATTGTTTTTTAAAATTTTTTTAAGTTTATTTATTTGAGGGAGGGAGACAGAGAGAGAGAGAGAGAGAGAGAGAGAGAGAGAGCAAGCAGGGGAGGGGCAGAGAGAGAGAGAGAGACAGAATCCCAAGCAGGCTCTGTGCTGCCAGCACAGAGCCAATGTGGGGCTCAATCTCACAAACCATGAGGTCATGACCTAAGCTGAAATCAAGAGTCAGATGTTTAACTGACCGAGTCACCCAGATCCTCCAAGATAGTTTTAAACTTAGAGAAAAGTTGCAAGAAAAGCACAAGGAACTCCCTTCCCCCAAAACAACTTCACCAGTTAACACTGCCACAGCTACTCTATCATTCCCCCCCACCGCCCATCTCTTAATCATCCAAGAGTAAGCTGCAGACATGCCCATTAGTGCTAAACATTTCAGTGTGTAATTCTTAAAAACAATGATATTCACTTTCACCACCACAGTACAATGTCAAAATCAGAAAGTTTAAGAATAAAGGAAAGGACTTTTGAAACTGGAGTGAGACAAAAACAGTAACTGGCATTTTAGGAATAACTGGTTTCTCTCCAAGGATCAAAATGACAACTCAAGCCTAAGACTTTAAAGGAAACTGAACACAGAAATGCTTCCTTCTAATTGTCTATACAACTTCTTATCCCTTTGTCTCATAAAAAAAATTTCTTCTAAAAAAATTTAGTACTTACTTACATCAAATGATTTCAGATAAGAACATTAAAATACCAAGGAAAGGGGCGCCTGGGTGGCTCATTCAGTTGGGTGTCCGACTTCAGCTCAGGTCATGATCTCACAGTCTGTGAGTTCGAGCCCCGCGTAGGGCTCTGTGCTGACAGCTCAGAGCCTGGAGCCTGCTTCACATTCTGTGTCTCCCTCTCTCTCTGCCCCTCCCCTGCTCATGCTCTGTCTCTCTCTGTCTCAAAAATAAATAAAAACATTAAAATAATTAAAAAAAAAAAAGAAAGAAAATACCAAGGAAAGTCTACCAAAGAGTGACACTTGTCTAATGGATCCTGGGGTGACAGCCAATTATGGCTGACATACAAAAGAAAGTAATTTCTCTGGAATAAGAGATATGGAAAAACTTCCCAACAAAAAGACCCTATGAAATACTGGTAGAGATCACTGACACATGCTGTCATCTTTGCGGTTTTACTGTTTTTCGGGGGTTTGTTACTATTGTTGTTTTTTAGTATAGTTGACAAACAATGTTATATTAGTTTCAGGCATACAACATAATGATTCCACAAGTTTATACATTATGCTGTACTCACCCCATGTGAGTACATGGAGATGGTGGAAGCAGGGCCACCATCTGTCACTATACAACCTTATTACAATACCATTGATTACACTCCCTATGCTGTACCTTTCATCCCCATGACCTATTCATTCCGTAGCAAGAAGCCTATACCTCTTACTCCCCTTCACCCATTTTGTCCATCCATCCACTGCATGCCCTCTGGCAACCATCACTTTGTTCTCTATATTTACAGCTCTGATTCTGCTTTTTGTTTGTTTATTAATTTATTTTTTTAGATTCCACATGAGTGAAGTCATATGGTATTTTGTCTTTTTCAGTCTGACTTATCTAGGTCCATCCATGTGGTGAAATATGGCACGATCTCATCCTTTTTTATGACTATGCAATGTTCCATTGCATATATGCATCTCTGCATAGGTCTTTAAAAGCAAAGCAGATTCTCATCCATTGCAGATGGCTTACTTATAGAGCTAGCTGGAAGTAAGAACAGAGCCGGCATATATGAAACGCCCACATCAGGCCAGGGACATTGCATGCTACTTCATGTAATTCTCACAATAATTTTGCAAGATACTATAATTTTTCCAGTTTTACAGATGAGAAACTCAAGGCTCAGAAAAGTAAAATGACCTGACTTAGACAATAAAGAGCAGTGATGGGTCTGGGATGTAAAACTAGGTCTTCTGACTCCCCAGTCCAGGCTCTTCCCCTCTTCCACACTGATCAAAACAGCCTCATCAAGTTTCTTCTAGACTTAAAAATCTATGAGTCATACATTAACAACTGCTCTTGCTAACAGAAACATTTCCCAATGTATTAATTTCCTCCATTCTAATTATTACCCAATAAAAGATTACCACCTGGTGCTTATGCCAGTGTCAGTTTACTTATTCATTATACTTATAAAACTCCAGACAGTCTTTTCTGAGGTAAAAATATGATATTTAGCATGATATTTCAAGTTTAAATATTTTATACAAAACTCAGCTCTTCCTAAGAGACAATCGACAAATATAAAATTCAGTAATATATGACCCATCACATAAGAATCCATGAGACTAACCTGAATTCAGAACCTAATAATAAAAACAGAAACAAACCAGCAAATTAATTACAGAGCTAAGTTTCCAGCTAGGGATTCTGGTGACTACAGCAGCAAAGCTCAAATAACCTACAGAGCCATTGGAAACCCAAAGATGTAATTACAGCTCTGTACAAAGATAAATAAGTAAATTAATGAATTAAACAAAACCTTTCAAAAAGTGTAGTCGCAATCCAATATAGTAATGGCTAACTTCTCCCCAAATCCCTCATTTAGAAACCTCACAGTGCCCAGTGTCCAGCTTACAGTGGGCATTTAGGAAGCAAAGAAAATCAGTCCCTGACCAATCAAGAGAGATGTCACAAAATAAAAACCTGAAAGTCTTAGTTCTCTCAGCTGAGCTGAATTACTTTTTGTTGTTATTGCTTAACTTCACTTTAAATACCTTCAGAATCACAAAACATTCCAAAAATAGTACAAAGAATTCCTGTGTATGCTTCACCCAACTTCCCCAAATGTTGACATCTTACATAACCATAGTCATAATGATCGAACCAGGAAATTAACCATCAACACAAAACATATTAAGTAGTCTACAGCCAACCTTATATAAACATTTTGCCAATTGTGTCCCACTGATGTCCTTTCTCTGGTCCAGGATCACACCTGAGATGCAATTGTCTGTCTCCTCCCATCTGGGAGAGTCTGTCTCTCATGACCTTGACACTTGAAGAGGACCAGCCAGTTATTTTGTAGAACATCCTTCAATCTGGGTTTCTCTAATGCTTCCTCAGAACTAAATTCAGGTTAAGCATTTTGGCAAGCACAACACACAAAAAAATCTTGTGCCCTTCTCAGTGCCTCATACCAGAAGGCACATGATGATGTCCATCCACATCTTATAACTGATGACAGTAACTCTGTGATCACTTGCTTATGGTTGTATCTACTAGGTTTCTCCACTAACATTACTAGTAATGTTACTAGTTTTCCCTTCGAACATTTTTCTTTTAAGGGGAGACTTTGAGATTATGTAAATACCATTTCTCATCATACTTTCACCCATGAATTTGAGGATCCATTGATGAATCTTGCCTGCAACAATTACTGTTTCCCAAATGGTGACTGTCTAGTTACTGGAGATGTTAACAGCTCAGGTGGATGAACATGGATGGATGTGCTTTTCAGGAAGAAGTCAACTTGGGAAACAAATGATTTAGTTGCATAGTTTGGACAGAACAGTTATCTGTGGATAAGCTACTCATCTCCTTCTTTTTACTGACCTGGTTTAGGGGTGCAGCTTATGTCTCATTTAAATAATAAATCCATACCATAAAATTATGTCTAATTACACTCCTAATTTTTAGAATGCCACAATATGAAGAAGAAATTTAATGACGATTTTATATGTTAGTGATCTTTGGAAATTTTTATTGATATTTTTTACCATAACAAAAAAAATCAATTTGGGACTAAAATAACCCACATAGTACCCTCTATGTGTAAAATACAAAGCAATATCAGTAGAATTACAAGTTACAGGGGCAGCTGGGTGGCTCAGTTGGCTAAGCGTCTGATTTCAGCTCAGGTCATGATCTCATGGGTTGTGAGTTCGAGCCCCACGTTGGGATCTGTGCTGACAGCTCAGAACCTGGAGCCTGCTTCAGATTCTGTTATCTGCCCCTCCCCTGCTTGCACTCTCTCTCTCTCAAAAATAAACATTAGAAGACTTTATTTTTAAAAAAATGACAAGTTACAAATCAATTACTGCTGTCCACCTACCAAAATTAAACATTATATCCAAATATCAACACCTCTTTTAAAGATTTATGTTTCTGAAACCTTCACAATTAGAAATATTTGAAATCTCAATTTTAACGGGATCTCTCTCCAACTTACTCCATAACGGATGTATACATCACAAAGAGCTTATTCTAACACAGCCATGCTACGTAATGATATTGTTGCTTTTCTGGACTTAGCTGGCAGTACCAGCAACCAAACAACAATCTGTGTGATGATCATTATTTTTTCTTGGTCACCCCTCCCCCAATGTGCTTTCCACTTAAGGAATAAAGCTGATCTGACTAAAAATCTTGACACTGACCAGACTCATGAGTCAATCTTTGCTTCTCTAGCCAACTTTAATAAGTATAAACATCACTAAAAGCCCTATTTATTGTTTTACTGACATTTGGAGTACTCCACTTTTGAAGAAAAATTTTAAAAGCATCATTGATAAACTAGAATATTTTGGAGAACAGCACTCAGGATGTAGAAGGGTTTGAAAATGCTACCACTGAAAGAATAGATCAAAGGACTGGAAATATGTAGCCTGGCACAGGGCAGGGAAGATTAAAGGAAGACATGACACCACCTTCTGATTTGAGAGGGTTCACATACTTGTCCCCAAGAGGAGAAACAGACTTGTTCTAGGTCAGTTTAGAGGCTGAATTTGGTGATCCACTGGAGAAAGCAAAAAGAAGAGGGATCTCTCTCTAATACAAGAATAATAAGCACTGTGTTGGGGCACTTGAGTGGCTCAGTCAGTAAAGCATCCAACTCTTGATCTCAACTCAGGTCTTGATCTCAGGGTCATGAGTTCGAGCCCCATGCTGGGCTTTGCACTGGGCATGAAGTCTACTTTAAAAAGGCAGGAGTAGGGGAGGTCCTGGGTGGCTCAGTCAGTTAAGCATCCAACATCTTGATTTCAGCTCAGGTCATGATCTTACAGTCATGAGATCCAGCCCTGTGTTGAGTCCCGTGTTGAGCCCCACGTTGGGCTCTGTGCTAGGCATAGAGTCTGCTTAAGATTCTCTCTCTCCCTCTGCCCCTCTTCCCTGCTCATGTTCTCTCTCTCAAAGAAAGAAAAAGAAAAGGAAAGGAAAGGAAAGGAAAGAAGAGGCGAGGAGAGAAGAGAAAAGAAAAAAGAAAAGAAAGAAGGATAATTAGCACTGTGTTAAAGAGCCAGTTCCCCATTAATGGAACTATCTAACGAGAGAAGAGAGAAGCAGCTGGTAACGATGTTGCAGAAGAAATGAGAAGTTATAAACCAGATCACTTGTATAGCTCTTTTTACTTATAATAAGAACATGAACATCAAGCATTCAACAAGTTCTATTTCTGGTTACTTCTAGCACTGATATTTGCAGATGCCTGGTATGTAGAGGTAACCCAAGTTACTAGTCGAGCATCATCTCCCACATCACAGCCCTATAAGATTCCTCCACTCCAGCAAGCTAGCATACTTCCTGTATTCCACACACTTACACTCAGACAATGCCACTCCCTCTAACAACTATGTTTATTCAAGCCCTACCCCGTGAGTAAAGCTCAAACTCTAGCTCCCTTAAGAATCCTTCCATAGGGGCGCCTGGGTGGCCCAGTCAGTTAAGCGTCCAACTCTTGATTTGGGCTCAGAGGTCAGGATCTCATGTTTCATGAGTTTGAGCACTGCATCGAGCACTGCATTGGTCTCCATGCTGACAATGCAGAGGCTGCTTTGGATTCTCTCTCTCCGTCTCTCTCTCTGTCCCTCCCCTGCTCTTGTTCTCTCTCAAAATAAATAAATAAACTTAAAAAAAAAAGAATCCTTCCACAAGAACCCCAAAAGTGAGTTTTCCTCCCATAATTCCTACAAGTCAAAACTATCTCTACGTTTACTTACTACCTATCATTTGGTCATATTACCTATCATTTGGCTGCATGATATAAACTTTTTAATACCTGGGTAATCTCTTCAGCTAGACCATAGGCTTCTACAGGACAGAGTATATCTCTCTGAATTTATCAGTATCCAACACAAGGCTCTTTGTTATTCGGCAAACACTGTTTTAAGCTCTCTAGGTGGCCTGGCACCTGCCTCTGTCTCACCTGCAATCCAGCATCACAATCCGGCACACAATCCGGCACCGTCTGCCTTTGGCCCACGCTGGCCATCTCTAATTGGCCAGGGGTGCCCAGTTTTCTAGCCTCAGGGCTTTCATTTGTGACTTTCTTTCTGTCCTGAAATCTTGAGGCTAATTCCTATCCATACATCATTTCTCAGCTTAATTATTTCTCTATATTTATCTTTCTTAAACATCCAATGGTCACTTATGTTATTCCCAGTCGCATTTACCCCGGATAGAATAAAGACATTTCCTCCAGCATTTCTGCTAACATCATCCCCCAAACAATAAAGCAAACAAAGAACAAATACAAATTCTGTCTTCAATGAGAAACTAGGAGATAATTATAAATGACACACATTACATGAAGAGAGAAAATGCATCCATGGACTGCCAGAAAAGATCAGAAATGGGCAATGCTGAATATCCCAAAAAATGAGGCAGGGAGGGGTCTTCAGAAATGGAAGAACATTTGGGTCACTACCTCTGACAGTCCTTGGAGAAACAATCCTCTTCTATTAGAATCTTCCACCCACACAAACTACAACTGGTTGAGAACAGGGGAACATCCAAAAAATATGGCTGGTGAACCACAACTGGCATATTTCACAATCACAAAACTTTAGAAATATGAAAACCCTTATTTATAAATTCATACAATTTCAATGATCAATATTGGGATAGTGCAATTCAAAGAATACATTCACCATTAACTCAGTCACTTGAAAATCACCTGCTTCTTCCCCTCTGTGTTTATCTTTCTCCTGAGACACGAGCACAGTAAATTTTAATCTATTGTCTACCTGAGCTCGAAAGTTTAAATCTGGCCAGAGAATTACAACAATATTGGTGCACTTTTGTGTGTGGAGGCGGCGGGGGGGGGGGGGGGGGGGGATTGTGAAATATATTTCACATCTATGTTAACAGAATCATACATATTCATTTTAGTAATTATATGTTAAAGTAACTTCCAGGTATACAAGAGATTAGTATAGATTACCGAAAGACTCTTAGGCTCCAAGCAAAGCAGCTCTTATAATTACTTCTCTCAGTGTTTGTAGTTATCCTTGGGTTTCTAATTTTATGAACCCATATTTCTCCAGTTTTATTGTGATTAGATTTCTCTTTGATTGGACTGGATTTAGCAGGAAAAAGTTTTTACTGAGTATGAAATTAACTCTCCTGTTCCCTTACTCTTTTTAGCTAGATCCAGACTTCAGTCTCCAAACCAGAAGTCACATACTCAAGGTCCACAGGCCCAATACAGCTCACAGCTGTCTTTTGTTTAGTCCTCACAGTATAGAACAAAGTCGAAAATTGGAAGATTCCTCATCAGAATTCTCTTAAAAATTCAGAGGATCTGGAAACACAAGGCCTAAATTCCCACACATCAACATTGGCTACATCTGAACTACTGCTGTCTTCCACATGGATCTACCAGGTGGCAGCTGAGTTTTAAACTCCTATTAAGAAAGAAAAGTAGAACTGGATTTTATTCGTACTCAAAGAAAATGGAGGCTTACAAATTCACAAACATAAGAAGGTTTCCATATCCAATCTCAAGAACCCAAAGTAGAGTGCCATCATAATCCTATCAGGACTATACTACAGATTCTGCCCACCCAATTAAATAATACAATCCTCTTTAATATCTCCACACATAATCCTGGCTGTCAAATCCTAAATAAGGAGTCCCAAACTCAAATGTCACATGCAGCAGTAATGACATTAGAATCAGTAGCCAGGAAACAGAATGAGAGCTAAAGTCCTTATCTTCACTATAAGCAGTAACAAGCCTAGAATTCAGACTAAAAGTGGAAAGGCTGAGGGCTTCAAGGAAAAAAAGAGCATATATATAATGCCCGGTGCACATACATTCATGCACGCTCAATTTTGATTCATGAAACAACGTTAACTTGGGGGTTAAGTCAGTTAGCAGGTTGAGAAAAACTGTAATTTCTAGTTCATTACTATAATTACTCTCCAAATCCATTACTTAGCAAAGATTTCCTTAGCTTCCTTAAGTGGAAATTCAATGTCCAAGAATTCCCCAACTACATACTTCACTACTTAGAAGGGTAAGAACTGCTTAGTTAACTTACTAAAGATTGCTGTGTTTATCCTTCTCCTGAGACATGATTTTCATCTTTTTTTAAAATTTTTTTTTAACGTTTATTTATTTTTGAGACAGAGAGAGACAGAGCATGAACGGGGGAGGGGCAGAGAGAGAGGGAGAGACAGAATCGGAAGCAGGCTCCAGGCTCTGAGCCATCGGCCCAGAGCTCGACACGGGGCTCGAACTCACGGACTGTGAGATCGTGACCTGAGCTGAAGTCGGACGCTTAACCGACTGAGCCACCCAGGCGCCCCATGATTTTCATCTTTGACACGTCTCTCAAACCCATCCCCTCGTCCCTTCTCACATTCACCCTTTCCCTCAGCAGTCTTTACTGAGTATCTAGGAAAAGCCAGGTGCTAATCTCAGTACTGGCAAAATTGCACTGAATAAATCAGACAAAAATCCTAGCCCGGTTAGAGCTTAAATCCTATTACAGTTGAATGAATGAATGAATGAATATGTAATACAGTAAGTGCTATGGGAAAAAAAATAAGGCAGGGAAGGGGAGTACGAAGTGAAGCTGGGGTTGACATTTTAAACAGGGTGGTTAGAAGCTTCGTGGAATGGCATTTGCATGGAGGCCTATGGGAAGTAAGAAGGCATATGCATTGGCAGCAATGCCCTATTTCTTCATCTCCCTCTAGATTTACCCACCATGTAGCTTCCTAACTGTGCTCACACGCCTCCTATCTGTTCTCTACAATTCCTCTCTCATCCACTATGTATTTAAGCCACAAGTCTCAGCAGGTCATAATTCTGCCCTACAACCCTTCACTGGCTCCCTATCCCCTAGAAGGTAAAATCCACTCTTTGAGCAGGACAGGCTCTGATGCATATACATTCGTGCACGCTCCATAAATGTTAGATATCATCATTATCGTGATTTGAGTCCTGATACAGTGGTAACTTGGGGTTGAACCTCTTCCCACCTCTCCAGTCTCAGTCTCCTACTGCTCCTCCCTGCTAATGCCTTGTGCTTTACACACGTTTGGATGTGTCATGTCCTTCAGGCTTGGTTACTTTTGTACTTTCGGCGACCTGCGTACTTCTCCCACTTTTCAGCCTAGTAATGACCTTCTTGTGCAAAACTACAAAAAGGTACCTTCTCTATCTGTTTTTAGAAACTTTTAGGTCCCCTAGGTCTTCTTTCCTAAGAAAGTGTTGTGGCTGTATTTCCTCCTCCTTGATAATGAGTTCCTCGAGAGCACAGGGCATGTTTCATTCTTCTTCGTTTTCTCAGTGCCTGACATATGGCAGGCGCACAACAATGCTTATTGGAATTACCAGATGATGAGCTTGTCCAAACTGTTCAGTTCTTAAATGGACTCCTGATTTACAATATCCCCAGGGTCTCTGTAATTCTTTGAGTGTCCTAATGTTCATCCAAAAAACATTTGCTGTTAGGTACATACAATAAGATACCTTTTTAACCAGAGATTAGAATATCATTTACCAACTATTCAGAATATGTTTAAATCAAAAGCAAACAATGCTTCCAGAAACAAACAAACAAAAAAAAAAAACCAGACACCATGCTTATCTTCATGATATCAGACCTATCAGACCAGGACCTAAAGACTTAATATCATAACTGTAATGTAAAGCTGTAGACCACAGGAGTTCGGCTCATCTGTTTCCCTCTAACGATCTTGACAGTTTAAGGAGAATCTGAGGTGACATCTTACTAGAAGCCATCAGTTGTTGCTCGAAGGGATGAAAAGAAATGTCAACAAGAAAAGCACAATATCTTAGGGCCGATTTGCTGTACAAACCCTGAGCAAGTACTCGTTTTAAAATTTACTGACAGATTGCAGAATAAATAAGGAACCACTCCTTGCCCTCAAGGAGCTCTTCATGTTCCTCATGAAAAAGATTCTAAGCCATTATCTTCCATCGATTTTTTTTCCGTCAGGGAAATAAGATGTATTTTAGAAAGCTTTATATAAAAAAAACTATTGAAATGATAAAAAGTTCAATCTTTTTTGTGGCTGAATGAGCTTATTTCTCAGTATCCAGGAATGTTGACTCATCTAGCATGTCACCTCCCATGATACTGCATAAAAATTGTGCTGTTTAAACACATTTGTACATATACTTGTTCACAATGACTCCTAAGGTATAGGGAAGACTAGTCAAAACTTCATACAAACAAAATATTGTATCATAGTAACAAAATGAGTAAATATGCATGAAAATAGGTGAGATCTTTGGTCCATGGATGGGCTTCAGTGGGTCAGTAAATTCCTGATTTTTTTTTCTGGGTAGAAGAGCTATAGTTTTCAGATTCTCTAAATAGAGTCTATAACCCAAAAAAAGGTTAAGAAAGAGTGCTGCAGAGACATTTTCCGAAGAGCAATGGAGTTTCATGTCCTAATCCACGTTTGGCTTAAAAGACTGAATATACAAATGGACAATGTCCAGACCATATATGACAACTAGAACCCACAACTTCTGCAGCAATTGACCCAGAACAGTCAGGAATTGGTCAGTGACTTCCCTATTTTCTGCCCGTTTACAACTCAGAACCAACCAGAAAAAGCCAAATATGCTCCCAAACCAACCACAAATGACACCTGCTTCTAGTTAACCAGCCTCCAGCTTTCTCATGCCAACAACCTCCATCAGAAACACACCTGAAGTGCTCTTTTTTTCTTTTCATTTTTTTTTTTTTTACTATAAAGCTTTTGTGCTCCTCTGCCTGCCTTTGAGTCTCTGACAAACACAAGTGACTGTGGCAGACTCCCTTGCTATAGTAAACACTGAACAAATAGCCTCTATTTGTTCCCATCTTAGTTTAATTTCCATAGATTGATTAGCTAACATTTTAGATAAGAAATAAGAAAGACACTGAGGACCAAATATAAATGAAAGGCATCGGCATAATATGAAAATAACACTACCTTGCAAATTTTTATTTCGATAATAAGGTACTTTCAAAAGAAACCGAAAAGGAATGACCAAAGGAGGAAAACCAGGTTAAGAGTGG
Organism: Panthera leo; assembly: GCF_018350215.1. NCBI lineage: Eukaryota > Metazoa > Chordata > Mammalia > Carnivora > Felidae > Panthera > Panthera leo. The sequence goes on from NC_056682.1 coordinate 50,585,451, forward strand.
CATCGCAGGGAAAAAGAGAATTTCAAGAAGGAAGAAGCATAACCAGTATCAAACAGTATTGAGAAAACAAGCAAATTAAGGAGGGTAGAAGGCTCCATTTGGTCTACCTCCTAATTTTGGTGGGGACTTTTGGTGGTGAAATAATGTACACATAAAAAAATTTTAGATGTCAGTTATATCTCAAAAAAAAAAAAAAAAAGACAGTAATAGGCTCAAGGGGATGGTATCTAAAACTAAAGTTCATGGGGCGCCTGGGTGGCTCAGTCAGTTGGGTGTCTGACTTTGGCTCAGGTCATGATCTTGCAGTTCATGGGTTTGGGCCCCGCGTTGGGCTCTGTGCTGGCAGCCTGGAGCTTGGAGCCTGCTTCAGGTTGTGTGTCTCCCTCTCTACCTTTCTCCTGCTTGTGTTTTGCCTCTCTCTCTCAAAAAAAAAAATAAATAAATAAATAAAACATTTACAATTAAAGTTCACAGGGGCACCTGGGTGATTCAGTTGGTTGAGTGTTTGACTTCGGCTCAGGTTATGATCTCGTGGTTTGTGAGTTTGAGACCCACATCAGGCTCTGTGCTAACAGCTCAGAGCCTGGAGCCTGCTTCAAATTCTGTGTATTCATGGCTCTCTGCCCCTCCACCACTCACACTCTGTCTCTCTCTCCCTCTCAAAAATAAACATTAAAAAATTTTTTTAAATAAAAGTTCACAGAATTATTATTCATTATACTTTTGTTTTGATTGCAAAAAAATAAATTAAAAAAAAAACAAAAAAACTTGAATTCCAGGTTTCTTTCCAGAGCACAAAGCCAGTCTTGTAGAGCCATCCCCCACACAGTGGACTGTGTGGTTAAATGTTTCTTGCAGGGAACACCAGCACAGGACTTTTTTTCTGATCCCTTCCAGGCGAGGTCATACCCACACACACCCAATACCATTTCCAGCCTCACTCCCCAAAATAATGCCCCAAGAAAATGCCATGTTCCCCCCCAAATTTATAGGACTCCATTTTGATTAGTTTGACAGAAACAAAATGTGTGGGGCAGATTACATTTGTTTCAAGCGAACTAATGAGAACCCAAAGGAAATATTTGGTCTTCAGATATCTACTAAAATGAGTTCCTGACACATTTTCCTACTATGTAATTCAAAATAATGTCAAGGACCTTTTTCCCTGTCCTTAGCCTTTAACTTCTTGCCAAATTTATTTGACCCCTCTTTTGAATGGAGAATGTAGAAAAAGAAATTTTCAGCAAGTTTTCCTCATAAGAGGTACAACTGGAGTACAAATGTTCCAGAATAACAGTATTAATTTTCATTTGCTCCAGCAATTGACATACTATGTGGGGCTGGAAGAAGAGCTGTACCACGTTAAGCCAGACCACTGGCCATGACACACAGTTGCATGTCTGTGTACTGCACAAAGGAACACCTGGCCCAGAGGTGCAGTGCGAGCTAAAACACAGCCCCTGCTACAATGACCAAGCACTAAATGGGCCATGGCAAAGGAAGGGGCTCAAAGACAAAGGCACCATTTGCTTTTCACAAGACTGGGACAGCTCAGAAGGAATGCCTATTTCTAACTGGTCTGGCTAGAGGGGCCACCTTTTCTTTATTTGCACAAAAGCACCATTTGCTACAAAAGCCCTGTAGAGTACTCGGACTCACAGTAGCTGTTTGCCCTCAGAGCTGCAGGAAAATGTTTCTCCTCAGTATTCAACAAGGAAGTTAAGTCTCCAACTCTAGCCAAGACAGAATAACTGGTTCTAGCTCTCCTACCATAAACAAGAACACTGCCCAAAAGATATGAAGCAAATGTTTTCATAAAATGGCAGTGCGGGATTATGATCTTGGGGAGAAGGCAAACAAGTAAGATGGGCCCTACAGCTACCCGAGCTTTCTACCTAGAGACGCTCTGTACGGGAAGAGGGAACCAAGCCAGAACAGGTTGGCCTGAGCTGAGATGGTAAGATTGGACATCTGAGATCTGACGCAGCTGGAATTTGTTGGCCAGAGAGACGTAAACAGTCCAGAAGAAAAACTCCAGGAATGTGCATGGGGCCCCCACTGTCTCCGACTGAATACTAAATTGCACATGCAGAAGGTGAGACGCCAACCGGCCATAAAAACTATCTGGGAAAGAGCTACTGCTGGAGAAGTAGGTGTACTTTGCAGAGCTCACACAGGGTTCGGAGACAGGAGTTACAAGCAGCCACAGTGGACAGATCTCCTTGGACACTACAGAGCAGCTAGTGGATGAGCCCCAAAAGGCCTCAATTTAGGTGTACAGCTAAACTTGCCCTAGAATAAAGGCTCCTCTGGCCCCAACCTAACAAAGCTTATAAACAGGCCAAGATCCAGCTGATCCATAAGTAAATTACCCATGAGGACTTTCCAGTGTCTCACTCACACCAACAAAGGATGGAGCAACAACTCACTCAATCTGGACTCTTCTAACTTGGAATCCTGTAGATACAGGCCTAACACAGAACTGATTTTATGGAATGGTAACCAAGCACCAAGCACTATATTAAGTACTTCACAATCATCATATCTAACATGGTAAACCCTATGAGATAGTATCCTCATTTTACACCTGAGTCAATTAGTACTCAGCAATTAATATAGCTAGTGGAGGTGAATTAAGATTCAAACTGGCATCTGCCTGATCCAAAGCCTACATTTAAAAGGCTGGGTGCGGGGCGCCCGGGTGGCTCAGTCGGTTAAGCGGCCGACTTCAGCTCAGGTCATGATCTCGCGGTCCTTGAGTTCGAGCCCTGTTTCGGGCTCTGTGCTGACAGCTCAGAGCCTGGACCCTGTTTCAGATTCTGTGTCTCCCTCTCTCTGACCCTCCCTGTTCATGCTCTGTCTCTCTCTGTCTCAAAAATAAATAAAAACGTTAAAAAAATTTTTTTTTTTAATAAATAAATAAATAAATAAATAAAAGAAAGGCTGGGTGCTACAAAAATGGAGCAAATACAAGGCAGTCAGCCATTTCCCCATTTCAAGCTCATGGTGAAGGTCACTAATGAATCATGACACTCTTGTTCTTCATTAAAAGAAATTTCATAATCTGAGATACTATCGGAGGGAATGTGCTAAAAGCAAAATCATAAAACGTTAAAAAGTAATGCTAAAATGTGCCAGAGAACAAAGTAGGAATACGATATTTGGAAATTACTTAGCTTTACAAAGATAAATGTGACAAGGTAAACAGAATATTTTCACAAAAAACCTCCAAATCAAAATTGCATTTGTATTTTTGATCAATTTTAATTATACTATTGATATTAATTTCTTCTGCCAAAAACTAACTTGGACTTATCTGCTAGAATCTCTGCTACATATCACAGAGCGAAATATTCTACCATTGTTTTAGTAAAAGCCTGAAATGTGAAGGAAAAAGACACCTATTTCTCATTGTATAGTTACAACAGTCTTTTTTTTCCTTTTTGTAAGCAGGAATTGTGTTCATTCACCTTATAACATTTCCCAAAGGAAATAAGTTTTACATCATCCAAAAAACACCCTGCTTCCATTAATTTCATCTCTGTAAATATTGATTTTAATAAGCAAAGAAATAACAGAGAAAGCAAAATAAATCAATAAAAGCCTTGGTCATTTGTGGAATGAGAAAAGAGTCAAGCTATAGAAAGAAGAAAAAGGATTAAGGATTAAATTGAGGCCACTAGCAAAAAATGGCAACATTTTACAATGTAGGAACAAAGCTATGGCGATAGTTATTTTGAGGAACCAAAAATGCCTGGACCAGCAAGAGCCAAAATGAATGCCAACCGGAAGAACTCCTTCTTTAGACCAAATGGATTCTTTAAACTATATGCATCTGGGGTGCTCAGGTGGCTAAGTCAGTTAAGAGCCCAACTCTTGATCTCAGCTCAGGTCTTGATCTCAGGGCCGCAAGTTCAAGCCCTGCTTTGGGACCTGCACTGGGTGTGAAGCCTACTTACAAAACAAAACAAAACAAAACCCAAAAGACTACATGCATCTGCACAGTCACCCCATGTTCCTTCACATTTTGTGTGAATTAGCCAATATCAGCTGCTAAAAGAAGATCAGGAAGAAGTGTGAAATATTAAGTCACAGAGGAGTGAAAGCTCAGGTAAATCTTTGGCATTTCCTTAAGAGTTGCCAATTCTGGCATCTTAAAAAAAAAAAAAGCAAGTTTCAAAGATATAAAAAAACCTAACAAATTCTAAATATGTGTGTACATAGTTCCTTAACAGACTTATTGAGATATAATTTATATGCCATAAAATCACCCATTCTAAGTGAACAGTTCAATGACAATCTGTTTTGAGACCATTTCCATCATTGCTCCAAAATGTTCCCTCGTGCCTGACTGCAGTCAATCCCAGGACCTACTCCCAGCCCCAGGCAACTACTTATCTGTTTTCTTTCCTCCTTATTTTCTGGACATTTCATATAAATGGAATCATACAATATGTGGTCTTTTGCATCTGGTGTCTTTCACTTAGCATGTTTTTGAAGTTTATCCACGTTGTAGCATGTTATTGGTTCTCGGTTCCTTTTTATTGCTGCTGAATAGCATTTTTGTTTCTCCGTTCATCAGTTGATAGGCATTTGGATTGTTTCTGGTTTGGGGATCTTATGAATAGTGTGGCTGTGACCATTCAAGAACAAGTCTTTGTGCAGACGATTCTTTTTATTTCTCTTGAAGAGATACCCAAGAGAAGGAATGTTGGGTCACATAGTGTATATCTACCTTTTCAAGAGACAAACTGTTTTCTGAAGTATATTTACTGCTTTATATTGCCACAAGCAACAGGTGAGAGTTACAACCGCTCCATATCTGTACCATCACTTAATACCACCTGTCTCATATTACAGCCATTCAAGTGGGTATGGAGTGGCATCTCACTGAGATGCTAATTTACATTTCCATAAGGACCAAAGTGGTTGAGTTTTTTAAGAAGTGTTTATGTTTCACTGTAGAGAACAGGAAAATTCCCATATCCTTACTTTTAGACTACTATAAGGATTGGCAAACTCCTGGTCAAATCCACACTTTTCCTTTATTCTCATTCATACTCATTTCCCTGTGCCATTTCTATTATTTCGTCCACTTTTTCTACCTCTTTAACCAGTTCCGAGCTACTTCACAATCTTTGTGTAGACATTCATGTTTATTTCCCTTGGATAGCTAAGAGTAAAACTGCTAGGTCATATGTTCAGCATACATTTAACTTCACATTTAATACTTTTTAATGGTCCATATGTGCAAAACTGCCTATTGAAATTTAGACCAATCTTTTTTGGACCAAGCTCAACATGTGTAAATTAATTACAGTAAATTGTATTTAATTACTCATGTCCACACTGGATGACTCAACAAATACACCTGAATCATTATGCTAAAGTAGTCTTTATTGCTTTGTCTCCAGTTTCTAACTATGTAAGCATCTATAATCAGACGGTACCATGCACTTAGCTGAAGTCCTCAAGAACCTTGCAATACAGTGGATAAAACAACACATCATTAGATATCAAAGACACTGCCTTCATGGCATGCTGCTAGAGCAAAAGGCATCTACACCAGCAGTTAAAGAGAAACCTTCGTTTAGTTAGGTTCTTCCTTTCACTAGCTCATGATCCTAATGGTCAGTTAACCTCATCAAACCTCTCTGCTACTTCAGTAATCTGGTGGGGCTACTACTACATACATAACCTACATGACACTAATGTACAATGTCATGTGTATGGTGGAAGTAAGCCAACTTGGGTTTCAATCTGGATCCAATAAAGGTTTGTGATCTTCCTGAGTCCAAGCATTATTTTAAGTGCATCCCGTGTATCATTTTCTTTAATCCTCACTACAACCTTAAAGGATAGATCCTATTATTATCCTCATTTTATAAGTGAGGGAACCAAAGCTCAGAAAGATTAAATAACTTGCTCAAAGTCAACAATTAAATGTTAGACGGGGATTCAAACGAAGACAGAAGCAATACTCAGCTGGAGGGACAAAATCGAAACCATACAGTTCTTGTGAGATCATCAACACTGAATTTTCTTTTCAGGACCAAGTTGCTAAAGCAAATTGTGTGGTGGCTCTTCCTTCTGTGACTTAGTCTTTCATGGTTTTGTTTTGGTCCTCCTTCCCTCCCTCCTTTCCTGAATAGGAAAACAGACCTGAGGAAATGTGTTCCAGTCCCCAAGTAGACTAAGTGGTGTGTAGGGAACAGGGAAGGGGGGTTACAGGTACAAAAGATTTATCAAGCCTACCTAACAAACAAAAACATTAATTTTTGTGCAACACAGCAGTGGGAGCTAGGGGTTGGGGGGTAAAGATGAGAGGGACAACAAGGGAAATGTGCTAGAAAAGAAAAAAAGCACCTACATCCTTTGTTTATTTAATATCCCAAGATATAACCAACAAACTCTTAAAGAAACAGTTATGCCATCAGAATTTATGATATTCTTCAACTAAGCTAAAATGTTTTACAGAAAGCAGCAGCAATCTTTGAATGCATTAGCTTGAAGGACAAAGAAAAAAAGCACTGGAAGCTTTTGAATGCAAATTTCGACTCTCAGAAATAAAAGGAAAAAAAAAAGATAAGGATATGAATTCTTAAATTTAAAACCTGATTTGCATACAACATATAGATAACCAGTACCACATATTGGAGGCTTAGTTGCAAATTAGTTTTGTGCACTCACCTTCATACATGAGTGTGCCTACAGATAACCAGACAAAATACCCAAATATTCATCAGTATTCCTGTTTCCCAGCAGTGTTGAAAGGAGACTTGCCTAAAAAACCTGTTCATATAAAATTATTTTTTAGGCTGAAATTATTTTTTAAGCATTCAACAAGCTTAAGTCTGTATTTTTCATATCTTTATTAACATTAGAAGCTACTTTTTGTTACTGTCAAATACCTGGCATACTTTATCTCTAATCCTCACACCGACCCTACATCATAGGTCTTACACTCTCTATTTTATAGATTAATAAGGAAAGAACAGCACAGAGATATTAAATGATTTATTCAGTGGCAAAATTGGGATTCAAACCTAAGTTTCTTGTTCTAAAAATTATGCTCTTTCTACTTTCGGATTTTGCCTCTCTCTTTTTAGGGCAAATGATGTGGGGGAACAAGCAAAAAACAACTTTGCTTGTTTCAGGAAACTTGAGGAAGGATGTTTGTTTAAAACGACCTAATTTGGAGTTTTATAGTTTTTTGTTGTTTGCCTTCAAATGAAACGGATGGCATAACAAAGTGAGCTATAAACTGCAGAAAGCTATATGGATAAGTATATACAGTGGCAGAAAACTGAAGTTATGTAAGCTTCAGGTGCTTAGTTTAAATCTTGCCTGTTGGGGAAAGGCTGCCCTTTCTGTAAGCTCCTGCATACCTATGCTAAGTATCCAAAAGACTCGGCCTTTAATGAATCAGGAGTGCTAAGGTGAAGATATTTAATTCCTCATTCCTCGTGTTTCCATGTGGAAAAATTCGAAGTAACACTCCTGATGTCTCTAAGTCCCTTCACTCCATCCTCCTGAGGAAAGGAAGGGTGAATTATCCAGTCAGTGATGTTCAAGAGAAGGGACAGGGCAGTACACAGGATCTGTTCCTCCACAACCACAAAGGAGGCATACAAGTTGTCCAGTTTGCCTGCGCCTGGGGAAAGTCTGTAATTCAGGGGTGAGGAATCGGGAAACCCACTTGTTTCAGTCCTAAAGCCATTTTCTCCATCTGTTCTATCAGTAACTGAGGTGAAATGAGATGCATAAAAATAGTGGTAAAGAGATCAGGCTCTGGAATCAAATTGCCTGATTTTGAATCCCGGCTCTACCACTTACTATGTTACATTGGACAACTAACCTAAACTTTCCATGCTCTGGTTTCCCTTACCTATAGATGATAAGAGAACCTATTTCACAGGATTGCTATGAAGATTAGAACAGTGCCTGGAGCATATTATACACCACGTGTAGTGTTTTTATTTTTGGTTTGTATATTTCCTCTATCTTACTAACCCACATGACTACCTCAGTTCACAGTTGGGGTAGACAAAAATCCCAAAGACAAAATGAATCTCTTTCAAAAATGGGGATGAATGCCTTTTGGCTACAATGACAAGATGATGCAAATGTCTTATTTTACTCTCTGGTAAACTAGTTTGGAGGAAACACCAGAATAAGAGCTAGTCCAGAGGAGACAAGGAACTCAAGTGCCTAGTTCAAAATTTCCCCAGTCATATTCTACCAAGTGGAAACTCATTTGCAAAAATAAGTTTTTTCCAGGCCCAAGGGCTGTCAGGGCACACCCCTCAAGATGGTTCTTTATACTTTGCTGTATTAATCAGATCACTCACTATATGGTATCAATTGATTCCCCCTTGAACCTCTTTAGACTTGTTTCTTATCTGAAACACCCGTTGCGTCTTAGGACATTATAAACATAGCTACATCATGCTTCCTGGATAAGATAAAAGAATCACAGTAGTGAAGGATTAAAATACTATAAAGTTTCCAGAATTCCTTAAATATGTTTTCTTATAACATGTTTTACATTATATCAACTGCCTACAGGTGCTTCTGCAGCCTGCTGCTTCCACACCAGCTCCTTCATCTTGATATCTCAGCCTCTAAATTTAGCTCAGTCCCTGCCAAATTGTAGGCATCAATGACTGTTTATTGAAATGAGAGACTAAGAGTTAGGTTAACCATGACTACGCCCTGTCTAAAAAAAATCTTTCCTTATAAGCCTCTCCTCAAATCTCCAGTAGCCACTTTTCCTATGTATACTTTGTCAACATCTTGTCCTTCCTCAATTATTACACACTAGACTCCAAAGTACTAATTTCCTTAAGAATTGATCTAAAAATTAAAAAGAAACTGAAAATGTTAATTATTCTTCACTGAATTCCAGATAAGGAATTGCACAGGAGCAGGCTGAAAGAGCAACCACAAGACAGAAGGCTCTGAGGTAGAGATCTCTGGAAGAATTTAGTAGAATGGTACAGCTAAGAATTTGGAAGGAAAATTTTAAGAATATGAAAAAGATAATCAAATATTTTTTAAAACTGCAGGAAAAATAAAAAGCTATTCAGTAAGCCATTGTCCAAATACAACGCAAACAAAAATGCAGTAAAATCTAATACAAGTGACGGAATTTAAGAAAAGAGAATTTATTTGCACTTTATGCTAGAACACTCTCCATCAAACAGCCTGTGGGTTGTGATACTGAACCCAGAGAAAGACCAGCAATCCCAACATACTATTTGGTCTAGCATTGAGAGATAGATAGACAAATGGATGGGTGAATGTATAGATGGATGGATGGACAGACAGACAAGCAAGATGGCAGGTGGGTAGATAGATGGATACATACATATATCATATAAAATAATGTCAACTTAAAAATAAAGCAAGTAGATTATGAAAAGAGTTAGACAGGAGGAGGACAGGGTCCTTAGTTTGTTAAAGAAATAGTGAAGAGATAATATTTAAGGTTAATTTAATAAGAAATACAAGTTTCAATATGTTATGTAAAAACATCACAGAAATGACCAACAGAAGAAATAAAAATAATACAAAAATCAAACAGTGGTAAAAGAGGTATAAACCTTATACTATATACTTTATATAAGTAAATCTTCAGTGAATCATTGAATATATGTCTAAGATTAATAAATCAAAGTACATGCCCATTACTTACAATAATCCTCAAGCTTTTTCACTCATGGACCCCCAAATTATCTTATAACTTCTAATATATTTTTAAGTTGACATATAAAATTTTTCAAAATTGAATTTAAATAGTTACAAAAGATAAAATTTCTGAAATACCATATTTTAAAATAAAATTCCCTTGGGGCGCCTGGGTGGCTCAGTCGGTTGAGCATCCAACTTCGACTCAGGTCATGATCTCATGGTTTGTGGGTTCAAGCCCCACATCAGGCTCTGTGCTGAACACTCACTCAGAGCCTGGAGCCTGCTTCAGATTCTGTGTCTCCTTCTCTCTCTGCCCCTCCCCTGCTCACGCTCTGTCTCACTCTGTCTCTCAAAAATACATAAATGTAAAAAAAATTTTTTTAATAAAATTCCCTTAATTATATCCTTCAGAAACCAAGTACCATACATTTTTGCAAATTTGGGTATTTTATGATTTTTATTATTGATATTATCAACGATTTTTTTTAATAAAAAAACTCTTCTTTAATAGTCAGTAATTTTATACCTTTACTTTTTTCCCCATGAACTCATGTTTCCATTCCATTCCACTTTCCACAAAGTATCTTATCCTAATATAAAATCTTTTGTTAACCACTCTACCATTCTTTTCAGCAAAAAATCTATATAAATTAAATTTTTAATTTCTCTACTTTTCTTCTAAAAGAAGAACATATTCTTCTGTATGTAATATGTAATAAAACATATTACAAATTGTGATAGACATAAAAAGTAAAACTGTACTGGAAAAGTATCTCTTTTGTTGTTGCTTTGTTTTTTTTTGGGGGGGGAGGTTAAAGTTTATTTTGTGAGAGAGAGAGAGAGAGCAAGAGCGAGGACTAGTGGAGAAGGGGTAGAGACACAGGGAGAGAGAATCCCAAGCAAGCTCTGCGCTGTCAGCACAAAGCCCAATGCAGGGTGTGATCCCACAAACCATGAGATCCGAGATTATGACCTGAGCCAAAATTAGGAGTCAGATGCTTAACCAACAGAGCCACCCAGGCACCCCTGGAAAAACATCTTTTAATGAAATGAATCCATGGATTGACTATAGCTTACTACTAAAATGAGACGTCACCAAACATTAATTCTTTTTTTTAAGTTTTTACCTAAATTTCAGTTAACATACAGTGTAATATTAGCTTCAAGTGTGTAATAGAGTGATTCAAAATGTCCATACAACACCTGGTGCTTGGGGCGCCTGGGTGGCTCAGTCAGTTAAACAACACCTGGTGCTCATCACAGGTGCTCATCACAAGTGCCTTTAACCCATCATCTATTTAACCCATTCCCCCAACTGGTAACTACCAGTTTGTTCTCTATAGTTAAGAGTCTACTTTGTTCCCTTTGCCCATTTGTTTTGTTTTTTAAATTCCACGAGTGAAATCATATGGTATTTGCCTTTGTCTGACTTACCTCACTTAACATAATACTCTAACTCTATCCATGTCGTTGCAAATGGCAAGACTTCATTCTGTTTTATGGCTAATATTCCATTGTATGTATGTATATACATATATACATATACATATACATATACATATACATATACATATACGTATACATATACACACACACCACCTCTTCTTCATCCATTTGTCAGTCAATGGAAAGTTGGGCTGTTTCCATAATTTGGCTATTGTAGATAATGCTGCTATAAACACCAGGGTGCATGTATCCCTTTGAATTAGTATTTTTGTATTCTTTGGGTAAATACCCAGTAGTGCAATTGTTGGATCATAGGGTAGCTCTATTTTTAACTTTTTGAGGAACCTCCATACTGTTTTCCACAGTGGCTGCACCAATTTGCATTCCCATCAACACTGTAAGAGGGTTCCCCTTTCTCCACATCCTTGCCAACACCTGTTGTTTCTTGTGTTGTTGATCTGAGCCATTCTGACAGGTATGAGGTGATATCTCAATGTAGTTTTGATCTGTATTTCCCTAATTATGAGTGATGTCAAGCATCTTTTCATGTGTCTGTTGGCCATCTGGATATCTCCTTCGGTGAAATGTCTGTTCATGTTTTCTGCTCATTTTTTAGGATTATTCACTTTTTCAGTGTTGAGTTTTATAAGTGCTTTATGTACTTTGGACACTAGCCCATTATTAGATATGTCATCTGCAAGTATCTTCTCCAATTCTGTTGGTGGCCTTTTAGTTTTGTTGACTATTTCTTTCGCTGTGCAGAAGCTTTTCATTTTGATGAAGTCCCAAACTTTATTTTTGCTTTTGGTTCTCTTGTTTCAAAAGACCTATTTAGAAAGAAGTTGCTACAGCTGTTGTCAAAGAAGTTACTGCCTGTGTTCTCTAGGATTTTTATGGTGTCAGATCTTACACTTAGGTCTTTAATCCATTTTGAATTTTTTTATATGTTTGGTACGAGAAAATTGGCCAGTTTCATTCTTTTACATGTTGCTGTCCAGTTTTCCCAACACCATTTGTTGATATTCTTTCCTGCTTTGTCCAAGATTGACCATATACTTATGGGTTCATTTGTGGGTTTTCTATTCAGTTCTACTGACATGTGTGACAGTTTTTATGCCAGTACTATACTGTTTTGACCACTACAGCTTTGTAACATAACTTGAAGCCAGGAATTATGATGCTTCCAGCTTTAGCTTTGCTTTTCTTTTTCAAGGCTGCTTTGGTTATTTGGGGTCTTTTGTGGTTCCATACAGATTCTTATTTTGTTCTAGCTCTGTGAAAAATGCTGTTGGTACTGTGGTAGGGATTGCATTAAGTGTGTAGATGGCTTTGGGTACTATAGACATCTTAAAAATATTTATTCTTCCAATCCATGATAATTTATGGAATATCTTTCCATTTCTTCGTGTCATCTTCAATTTTTCATCAGTGTTTTGTAGTTTTCAGAATATAGGCCTTTCACCTCTTTGGTTAAGTTTATTCCTGAAAATAGGATCAATTCCTTAACTTCTCTTTCCGTTGCTTTATTATTGATGTGTAGAAATGTGACAGATTTCTGAACATTTTGCATCCTGAAACTTTACTGAATTCATGTATCAGTTCTAGCAATTTTTTGGTGGAGTCTTTAAGGTTTTCTACATAGAGTATCATGTCATCTGCAAATAGTAAAAGTTTGACTTCTTTCTTGCCAAGTTGGATGCCCTTTATTTCTTTTTGTTGTCTGATTGCTATGGCTGGGATTTGTTGTACCCTGTTAAATAACAGTGATGAGAGTGGACATCCCTGTCTTGTTCCTGACTATAGAGGAAAAGTTCTATTTTTCCCCATTGAGGATGATATTATTGTGGGTTTTTCCTATATGGCCTTTATAATGTTGAGGTATGTTCCCTCTAAGCCTATTTTGTTGAGGATTTTTATCATGAATGGATGTTGTGCTTTGTCAAATGCTTTTTCTGAATCTATTGAAATGATCATACAGTTCTTATCCTTTCTTTTTTTTAATTTTTTTTTCAACGTTTTTTATTTATTTTTGGGACAGAGAGAGACAGAGCATGAACGGGGGAGGGGCAGAGAGAGAGGGAGACACAGAATCGGAAACAGGCTCCAGGCTCCGAGCCATCAGCCCAGAGCCTGACGCAGGGCTCGAACTCACGGACCGCGAGATCGTGACCTGGCTGAAGTCGGACGCTTAACCGACTGCGCCACCCAGGCGCCCCTCTTATCCTTTCTTTTATTAATGTGGCTTATCACGTTGATTGACTTGCAAATATTGAAACACACTTGCTGGGGCGCCTGGGTGGCTCAGTCGGTTAAGCGGCTGGCTTCGGCTCAGGTCATGATCTCGCGGTCGGTGAGTTCGAGCCCCGCGTCGGGCTCTGTGCTGACAGCTCAGAGCCTGGAGCCTGTTTCAGATTCTGTGTCTCCCTCTCTCTGACCCTCCCCCGTTCATGCTCTGTCTCTCTCTGTCTCCAAAATAAATAAACGTTAAAAAAAATTTTTAAAAAAATTAAAAAAAAAAAAAAAAAAAAAAAAAAAAAAAAACACACTTGCAACCCAGGAATACATCCCACTTGATTGTCGTGAATGATTTTTTTAATGCATTGTTGTAATTGGCTTGCTTGTATTTTATTGAGAATTTTTGCATCCATGTTCAAAATCATTGTACATATCATGTACAAGATATTGGCCTGTAGTTCTTTTTTAATGGAGTCTTTATCTGGTTTTGGTATCAGGGTAATGCTGGCCTCACAGAATGGGTTTGGAAGGTTTCTTTCCTTTTATATTTTTTGAAATAGTTTGAGAAGAAGAGGTATTAACTCTCCTTGAAATGTTTGGCAGAATTCACCTGTGAAGCCATCTGGCGCTGGACTTTTGTTTGTTGGGAGTTTTTTGATAACTGGTTCAATTTATTTGCTCATTCAGCATTAATTCTATTCCTGTTTTCTTTTGTACTAAAGCAAAACACTGAAAACCTTGCTCAAATATATAAGGTATGAGACTGGAAGGAGTTTGTTATAGCAACATCACACAAATCCTTGCACTTCTGCCATGGTACATGCCAAAAAAAAAAAAAAATCACATAGTGATCTAACATCAACTATTATTTTTAATGATCTATAAGCTAATGAATCAATTAGGCTCCTGAAAGCAAAGAACTGGAAACTGCCTGACTTGTCAGAGGAGTTGCACTCACATCACAGAGTATATTCATGGATATATGCCAAAGACTTCATCATAACAAATTAATCACACTTGCTACAGTTTTACTTACTGGAACTTTGCTTAGCCTCTGAAACTCATAAAGAAAAAAAAAAATCAAACCTTAACTCATTACACCTTTCAGAAAATACTACTACTTAACAAAATTATATCCTCTTATGACATGCTTTAAATATATTTTCCTCAAAAAATTGAAGCAGCCTTTTTAGCTGATTCAATTTATGGGAAAGTTTATCCCGTATAATATGACTGGAATGTGGCTTTAGTATCAAATCCTTATCTTACATATCTTATCAAATCTTGGTTATCTTATTATCAAACTAACCAGGTAAATAAACATGATTTCTGTACAAAATAGTCTGACCTCTTTTTAAAATTTAAATAAAAGTTTTAACATTCATTTCAAGGAGAACTGTATTATGGAATACATTTCGTAAGATAAATCACTAAAAATAATCAGGTAAGGATTTAAATTATATACATCTAGTAATTTAAAATGGATAAAAGATATATCAGTATGTTGTTTCTCATTTATTGATTTATAATAATAAAATTTAATGTATAACTAAAACTAGAAGCTATTCACAGAACACGGGATATGATAAAGACATAGTATTCATTCAGTTAACACATATATCAAACTCTAGTATACTGAGTTCTTGAAAATAATTAAATAGGAATGAGAAAGAAGTCCACTAACTTTTTCTTTAATATTTATTTTGAGAGAGAGAGTACACACGTGAGCGGGGGAGGGGCAGAGAGGAACAGAGAGAGAGAATCCCAAGGAAGCCCTGCACTGTCAGCACAGAGCTGCCCACATGGCTCAATCTCATAAACCGTGAAATCATGACCAGAGCCAAAACCAAGAGTCAGACACTTAACCGACTGAGCCACCCAGGCACCCCAGTCAGTTAACTTTTTTAAACATCAAATTAGACTTTTTCTACATATTTAATGGAAGATTGTAAACTACTCTAGCAGTTGGCATAAAATGCTGTTAACAGGTGGCAGAAATATTAAATATTTTATCACCTGAAATGAGGATCGACTGTAACTGAAATAAATACTTCATGATGTGATTTAATAAAAGTACATTTTAACTACCTTATTGAATCCCTATTAAATAAGGTACATCGAAAACCTGAAACAAATGGTATAAAAATTTTACCTGTACATTTTGCTGATGCATCCTAAGGAAATAATTCCAGTTTTCCTGCTTTGACTGAAAGTACCTTGCCTTCCAATTAACAGCTTGTCCCAGGGATGAATATTAAGAATAGAAAAGAATTGCTTGCACCTTCCAGCCTGGAAACCTACACTTTGGTAACTGTAATTAACAACTAGATCTAAACAGAGGCAATTTATCAAGAAACCACAGTTTAAATCAGACCACTAGTCTGTCAGCATCGAAGTGAAAAATAAAAACATGGAAGTAAAAATGGGAATATAGAAGAGAACATATTTGAAGGACTATGAGGGTGAAATTTTTAACATTTAGTCTTGACTGACCTGAAAATCCTCATTGCTTTATGGTGGATTAAAAACAGGGTCACCTGGGTGGCTCAGCTGGTGAAGCGTCCAACTCTTGATTTCAGTTCAGGTCATGATCACATGGTCATGGGATGGAGTCCACGTCAGGCTCTGTGCCAGGCGTGAAGCCTGCTTGGGATTCTCTCTCTCCCTCTTTCTCTTTCTCTCTCTCTCTCTCTCTCTCTCTCTCTCAAAATAAAGAAATTAAAAAAAAAAAACAAAACACCATACTTCTGAGCAGAGATATCAGGCAGTCTGAGGTCAAAGGAAGAGCTGTGTGGGTAAGCATGCTGGGAAAGGACATCACAGGACTTCCTGCCCACCTGCCACAGGCCCCTAAGAAACGTCCATCCAATCTATGAGGCCTGGAGGTGAACCTGGACACAGCCAGTAGAAAGCTTTGTGACCACGAATGAATTTACTTCATCCCTATAAATGCAAAATGTGGATTAGGAATGTTCTATGAACTCCCAGTTAGCGCCAATCATCTATAATACAGAGAACTATGGGCCCTGGTTATTTATCTGCCAGGCACTACAAGTTCACATTTTTGAGCCCTCTTGAATCTGTCAAAGAACTCACTACACTGCCAGGAACTTGTCTTAGACCTAGGAAATCAGGACTCACTGAGGTGTCTGCTGCATTTTACATTCAAGTATGAATCAATCCTGCTCCAGGTCCGAAGCGCACTGTTAGTCTCCCCTTGGCCTAAAACTTTCCCTCGTACTTCTCTGGAATTTTCTCAAAGTGATTGCTAACAGTGAGCCAGAATTTGAATGTTCCCTGTGCTGTGACAAGGCCTAGGTATGTGTATCTTATAACTGTGAGCTTAGTCACCATGTAACACTTGGGAAGCTTTCTGCTGGTGTTTCTATCTAGACAAGTGGCTAAGTGGATGCTTACTGTAAACATTAACTGGTGCTTACAATAAAAGCCTGCCCACAATGATCATTCTACAGGCAGTAAGAGATACTTATAGGAATTGATCCAGCCAAGTACATATTTTAAGTGGGCTGGTAAAAATCTCTATGTAGAACCCTGGACTTTCATTTCCAATTTTGAAGATGTTGCCTAACTTGAAAATACAAACATGTAGACTTCCAAGCTGGAAAATGCTTTTCACCTATTCTCGCTGCTCAGTGTTCAGGCCACAATAACCATCTGTACCAGTATCACCTTAACAAGTCTCTGACCTGATTTTCCTATCTCCAGTCGTGCCCTGCCTACCCTCTCCTCCACACCATCATCAGTGTGATCTTGTATTGAGTTGTCCTCAGTCCAGCGGAGCCAGACAGGCCTAGTTGTTGTCTCTGGGCAAGATACTTAATCCCTCCATGCCTGTTTCTTCATCCATAAAATGCAAATAATAATAAGGCTGCTGCGAGGATTAGATAACTTAACATGTTTAAAGTACTTATAACTGTGCCTGGATAATTGGGTCACTCACATGTGAAAGAACCTTCTGTGCCCTCCCTTTCTTCACGTGTGGCTCCATCCTGCCTTTCCAGCTTCCGCCCCCACCATCATACTAGTCTCTATATCTGAAATATCTTTATTTCTGAACCAGACAGAACAAAGCCTGCTAATCATATATTTTTCTGATGTCTTTTTCAACCTCAAAGAAAGAATTACAGTAATTATAACCTTCATTCCTTCTCCTCACTTTTTTCCAACACCCACAGCACACACCACTGTATTCATGTTTACCTAGCTCCTCTTATCATATAGCCTCTATTTTAGACAAGATCCTCTTTATGGCTCTCTCCTATGGAACTCCTCACACCGTCTGTATTCATTATTTGTACAATGCCATCATCCCTACTAAATTATACCCCCCAAAAGGAAAACAGTGATAAATGCAAGTGTTTGTTTTAATCCACATATAGGGATAATTAGTTAACATTTGATATCCTAATCATGAATATACACTCCAGGGTTGATTAGGTAGCATATGAAAGAGTCTCGGTTGAGCATCTGGCTCTTGATTTTGGCACAGGTCATGATCCCAGGGTCATGGAATCTAGCCCCATGTTGGGCTTAAGATTCTCTCTCTCTCCCTCTGCCCCTCTCCCCAACTCGCTCTCGCTCTCTCTCTCTCTAAACTAAAAAAAATTTTTAAAAAATGCACACCTTAGAGTAGGGAAGATTAAACTGGATAGAAAGAATGAATGCCTGAGAAGACAGGGAAAAAGTTATACTTTGATTTTTCATGAACTTATCACTGACGTTTAGCAAGTACTCTCAATTATTAATGTAGGTAATACATTACAGTATTAGCAGTGACACTGTTACCAATAAAAATCACACCTATTTTCAGATCACATTTCAATTGCTGCAAATACCTTACATTTACATTTCTCACAATTTTGAAATTAAAGCAGCAATGGTTCCCAACACTAGATCTTGTTAGTTAATACCATAATAAATAAACACATATTACTGCCTCGCATAAATAAAATATTTCTAATAACTACATTTCATCATTTTCGGTGTCCTGTAAGCCTTTGTATTTTATGCTTTTAAAAGATTATTCTGAGGGGCGCCTGGTGGCTCAGTTGGTTAAGCATCCGACTTTGGCTCAGGTTTCATCTCACTATTCGTGAGTTTGAGCCCTGCATGGGGCTCTGTGCTGACAGCTCAGAGCCTGGAGCCTGCTTCCAATTCTGTGTGTCCTTTATCTCTGCCCCTCCCCTGCTCACACTCTGTCTTTCTTGTGCACGCAAAAATAAACGTTAAAAAAAAATTTTTTTTTTTTTTTAAAAAGAAAGATTATTCTGAGGAGGGCCCACAGACTTTATCAGGCTGACAAAGGGTTCATGGCAAAAATGGGTTATGAATTTCTGCTCTAGCAGTAGGTTTTATACACCATCCACTATCTTTTTTCTTTATTTATTTTTTTAATCTTTTTTCTGATCAACAGTGGAAGGTTTGTTAATCAACACAAGGAATGTTAGAAATAAATTTTCACTGATAAAAAGTGTTGTGTTAAAACCATGTAGACTGGTTAGAAATATTATAATAGGTACTTCTATTCTTAGGAGAACAAAGTCCAGGACTCTCACAAACCTAGCATCCTGTGCCAGTGAGAACAGTATTATTGGCCTAGGGCTCCAGCTTGACCTGAATTAAGATTCTGTCACATAATTCCAACCAAGGGGTACCAAATTCTGCTACATTTGTCTCAAGGGAAACTTTCTAGCAAGATTCTTATTTAAAAGCTGTGACCTCCCTGAGCTCATACAAACGGGTTTGTCTGACTAATGTTGTGCTTACCTGCTAATGAACATGTAGCAGAATTCAGTCAGAATTTCCTGGTACTGTAGTTACGGGGATGAAAATACCTATAAGTGACTACCTAGCTCTAATCCTAGGTGATTATATCTAATCTATATCTAATCTGATTATAAATAACCAAGATAGCAGTTCATAATACCCGTGCTAGACTAAAAAGCTCCATAAAGCCTGGAACCTAAATTTTCTTCTGTTCATCATTGCTTTCTTAGGGTCAATACCATCCTGACATACACAGAGGTCACTCAACAAATAGTTGGTGAATGAATTAATGAATGTGATATACTTAACAGTGTATGGGTTTCCCTAACTCCAAGATGTAAGTTCCTATAAACAAACAAAAAAAAAAGAGCATTCAGAGAAAGACAAATACCACATGATTTTGCTTATATATGTTATTTAAAGTGCTCGCTTCAGCAGCATATATACTATATGTTATTTAAAAAACAAATAAACAAAAAAGCAGGAACAGACCCATAAATGCAGAGAACAAACTGATAGCTGCCACACAGGAAGGGGGAGGGGAGATTAGCAAAATAGACGAGGGCGAGTGGGAGATACAGGCTCCCAGTTATGGAATGAATAAGTCACAGGGATAAAAAGTACAGCCTTGGGAACACAGTCAATGAATGGTATTGTAACAGTGTTGTATGGTGACAGGTGGTGGGTACACTTGTGGTGAGCACAACATAATACATAAAGTTGTGGAATCACTATGTTGCACATCTGAAACTAATGTAACTTTGTATGTCCACTATATTTCAGGGAAAACTAATAATAAAATGGTGAAAAAATAAAAATAAAAGTGCTGCTTAAATTCCAAAGGAATAGGGTGGCACCTGGGTGGCTCAGTCGGTTAAACATCCGACTTCGGCTCAGGTCATGATCTTGTCGTGTGTGACTTAGAGCCCCACATCAGGCTCTGTGCTGACAGCTCGGAGCCTGGAGCCTGTTTCAGATTCTGTGTCTCCCTCTCTCTCTCTCTGACCCTCCCCAGCTCATGCTCTCACTCTCTCTCTCAAAAATAAGCATTTTAAAAAATAAAAATAAATTACAGAGGAATAATTAAATAAAATAAAAGACCTTTTCGGTCTGAAAAGGAAAAACTAAAGACAGATGTAGAGTAAAACATTTTTTTAAACAAATCTCAGGTTACTTAAGTTTTGAAATTAAAAGTTCTAGTTATATCTTGGATAAGCCTTCCTTTTGTACCTTGTTATTCCAGCCTTAGCTCCCAAATGAATTCATTCCTCAAAAATGTAAATTTCGTAAGACCAGGTACTTTGTTTTATTCACTACTATATCCCTAGCACCTAGAACAATGCTTGGCACATAGTAGGCATTCAATAAATATTTGCTGAATTAATGATAAAAAATAAACAGTAAAGGAAACTGGGTGACGGGTAAACAGAAGAATTCTCTATAATAGCTTGGCAATTTTTCTGTAGGTCTAAAATTATTCCAAAATTAAAAGTATTTTTTTAAAAATCATTTTTAAAAGGGCAGTTCAGGAGTGCCTGGGTGGCTCAGTGGGATGAGTATGTGATTCTAGACCTCAGGGTCTACATGGATGTAGAGGTTACTAAAAATAAACTTTAAAAAATAAAATAAATAAAAGAGCATGTCATATTTATCTTTCCCTTATCAGGCACCTTGCCAGGGTTACATAATAATAAATATCAATCGATAACTGCTGAATGCCTATTTGCTCTAATATGAAATAACCAATTATAATTTTTTCAAATGTTTATAAATCAAGAAGAAACTCTTCTGTAAAATCTCAGAAGGAAACAGAAACAATGAGTTCATCTGACTTTGAGAAAATGAGCTCAGGAAAACCTGAGTTCCAATTCTAGCTCTGCCACTTACTAATTGTGTGATATCAGAAAGCCCTACTGCCTCATTCACCTCCAGAAAATTATGAGAAAGCATGGTGCCTGTATCTTTTGTTGTAGGTACTTTTGTTATACCTATAGATTAAAAAACTCTTGCAAAGTATCTGACACACTGTAAGCAATAATACAACCTATAAATAAGTGCTATTTATCAACAATCAGAAGATCCAAAAACTAAATTCTATTCACTCCTTGTATTTCTAAGAACTCTGAACTAGCTGTCTCTGCATTTCCTACACCTTCAAGTATTCGAAAACCTTGACCACTGAGTTCCTTTTACTATATATAATAGTTCTTTGCCCAGAACAAGGAAACCAACTCTGAGAAACAGTACGCAAATCAATGCACTTCAGAGGAAACCCACAATCCCTGAAATAAACATCTTGCAGTTGCTATCTAGAGGGTTAAGAAACTAGAAACCACAGCTTAAACCACCTCAGATTCTTGCCAATTAAAAGCAAAAGGGCATTATTTGTTATTAGGAACATGGTATGATAGTTTACCACATGTCTAACCCAGCCAATAAATATTTACTGAGTATCTAGCATATGTCAGTGTTGTTTGAAAAAAAAAAATTATTGGGGCACCTGAGTGGCTCAGTCAGTTGGGCATCTATCTGACTCGATTTCAGCTCAGGTCATGATCCCAGGGTTGTGGGATTGAGCCCTGCATCAGGCTCCGCACTGAGCATGGAGCTTAAGTCTCTCTCTCCCTTTGCCCCTCTCTCCTGCTCATGCTCTCTCTCTCCAAAATAAAATTTTAAAAACTTTTAAAAAGAAAAAAAATTACTTAAAATATGACATTTCAATAAATAAAAGTTTTATATAGTTGATCAAGATAAATAAATCAAAGACTAATAACAGCAGCTACCATCTACTAACCCACCATGTGCCAAGCATCTGACATAAATAACTCATTTATGCCCATGGTATTATCACCTCCATTTTACAGAAAATGAAACTGAGGCTCAGGGAGGTGAAGGAAACTTCCAAAGTCACACAGCTGGTAAATGGCAGACCAGAATTCAAAGTGTAGTCTGAGTCCTACTTCTTGAATGCCCTTCAACCAGCTCTTGCCTTTTCCTATCCTTATAAACAATGATGATGGTTAACTCTACTGGCAGCACCTCAATCCTTACCATTTCTAATTCTTCCAAGGTTGATAAATTTAAAAATCAATTCACTCTATGATCAACAAGCCTATCCTCTTCCTAACTATTAAGTCCAAGTCTTTATTATTAGTACCAGGTTAGGCCAAAATACATCAGATCAACTGATAGCTTAATGCACAATCAAGGGAACCCATTACCATATAGAGTGAGGGCATACAAAAAGGATGTCCATTCTCAGCATGGATTCCTCAGAAAGCAAAACCTAAGGCTTATCATAGAACACAGTCCCAGGGAAAAAGGGGAAGAGGAGGGAGCCATGAGGTGTCAGATTATGTCCACATGAAGTTGGTCAGCATCCAGTTTGAGTTGGCAACAGCTAGGGCTACAACATGATCAAAGGCTCTAGGGAGAATAAGGCCAGGAAGATCTAAAGTGACACATAAAAAGTATGTGATACAGGAGACGAAGGTGAAAGAGTCAGAAAACCTATGAAGCTTACAGAAATGACAAGGCCTTAGTTCAGTGCCAAGGTATGACTTAATCTTGAGCCAGCCTCTGTCCCAGTATGCTGCTTTTAAGCATCCTTCCTGATGCAAGTGGATAAAGGCCAGCATGTGGGTTCAATTCTAATAAATCAAGCTTTCAGGAAAAGAATTTTCACACAATAGGGTTTTCCTATACTAACTTACATAACTTAATTATAATGACTAATGTGAAATAGTACCAAATGTGTATATGGTGTCCACTTGCTTCCATTATATTGCAGTTTCCAATCCCCCCAAAGAGTATATAGCAGACTGCAAGGGTAGCCATGACTGGCCCAGAGACTAAGTGAGAGTAATAACTGAACAGGCTAAGTTTTACTTATACACGGGGTTTTTGTTTTTTGCGAATAAAGTTGAACAAGGAAGTTTATTTGTTACATATGACCAAAACATCAAGTCACCCAATTTTCTACACTGAAGGATATGTAAGTCAAGTAAAATTATAAAGTATAATTATAAGAACAGTAGCTACTCTTCAGGTTCTTATGATGGTTTTCATTTTGTTGGGTAAAATTTATTTTTTTACAACACTTGATAATTTTTTTAAGTTTATAACATCTAAGAAATAAAAAGGAAAAGGTTTTACCTTAATAAAGATTTAGATATATATGTATTCTTGCATAAAATTGCTATAAAAGTCCCAGGCTGCAAAACAAAGAACTCTAATCAAAAGTGCTTATGCATCACAAATTCAACTTCCCAGAAATCTGTAAGGCTCCAGCTACATAAAAACTAACAGATATCCTGAAACTTAAATTACTATATTTCCAACTGAAAATAAAAATAAGATTAGTCTTGGCCATCCTTTTCTCCCTCACAGTACCTACATTCCGTTGACATCTGAAATCTTTAGTTACCGACCTTTCTATTTAGGGATATTTTTTTTAATTATTTTTTTAATGTTTATTTATTTTTGATAGAACACAACAGGGAGAGGAGAAGTGAGAGAGGGAGACACAGAATTCAAAGCAGGCTCCAGGCTCTGAGCTGTCAGCACAGAGCCCGACGCAGAGCCTGAACCCACAGACCATGAGATCATGACCTGTGCCCAGCTGATTGAGCCACCCAGGCGCCCCATCTATTCAGAGATATTTTTCAATTTTTTTGTTAAATTATTATAAATTTTCCAACATACAAATTTACAATCAAATAAATCCATCCTGTTGACAGTAAGCAGGATTTTGATTTGTCAAAGGTTTCTTGCTTTCTTCACTTCACTTTTAATATAAACTCATTTCTTGCCCTTTCTGTCCTCTTTAATACCCTGGTAGACACAGAACTTCACATAACCCACTATGAAGAACAGACCTGTCCCGGGAATCTCACACCTGGAGGAGCTCCTTCTTGAAAGCTACAACACAGACCAAGAAAGCCATCAGAACTAGCCCTCCTCAGGACCAGGGATGGCAGGCCAAAGTACCTCCAATGACCAGCACTACAGTTAAAATACACCTAAATTTGTCTTCTCCATATATACTCTTGTAAGACTTGTAGAGCCTGTTCCAATCCACATCATAAAGGAAATTGTATGAGATTAGGTTGAGGACTTTCCACTTTCCTCTTAGGGCAACAGGACAATATACGTGATTTTTTTCAATCTAAAAGTATTGCTTGAGCATCTGCGTGTCCAGCCCTATGCTAGATATTAGCACATAGATACTCTATACCTATTAATCCTTTGAACATGAAGGATAACCGGATAAGACTCAATCCCTAACCCAAAGGGATCTAAAATATAGTTGGAGAAACAAGATAGGTGTTGGCAACTAGAGAATTTAAAAAAACCAAGCATGTGTCAGGAGTACACGTGCTATCCTTCTACTTGGACAGCTGCCCAACTGAACTGGCCTGGGAATTCCCCTATCCGCAAACAGCTGCTGGGAACGTCTCTCCATACTGTCTATCTCCCTGTCTATCTCACCACAGCAAAAGCAAAGAAATTCCTCTTCTCCACCCATATCTTGCTTTACTTAACTCTTCTATTACTCCAGTAATATAAGGTGAAGACTCTGTAATGATAGAACAAAGTATACCAAAGTGGAGAGAGGAAGAAAGATTCCCTCCTTGATCCTCTGCTGGGGACAAGTAATGGGTGACTGATAGATGGAAAGAAGAGGGAGAAGAAACTTCAGGAAGTCCTGGCAGGGCATGTTCTCTCCTAATTTGTCCACTCCTCAAAGGGAAGGAGGTAGGATTATTTCAAACCCCCAAAGTCTTTAAGAAACCTGTTTTCTTCTCCACAACTCCTTCTCTCACCCCCTAGCATCTGAATCTCACAGGAGAGCCCCCCAAAAAATCCCAAATCACAAAAAATTACGTCTCAGTTCTTCAAATCCTCTTCCCACCGTTTACCCGACAAACTCTATCAAGAGCAAGAGAATCAGAAAGGCTTAGAACCAGGTAATCCCTGACTCCCCACTATAAAAGAGAGGGTTAGATTTCTTGGCCTTGCTAACCTGGAACTCTGAATCAAAGAATTGTTTGCTTAAAATGTCTTAGCTAAATAGTGCTATAAACTTCAGAAATACCATGGGCTAAATAGGCTTTTGCAGGGACCTAGAGATGATTTGCTCAGAAGGGGAAAAATAATTATGTTCTAAAATTTTGGTGTATGCCTCAGACAATTTTAATTATCCTTTAGGATCAGAAATTCTTAAACCTTTTGGTATCAGGACTCCTTTACACTCTTAAATATTACTGAGGACCCTAAAGAGCTTTTTTTTTATAAATTAAGGTCCATGTTTGAGTGAGAATTTAAAACTGAGAAATTTTTAAAACATTTTATTAATTAATTTAAAAAATAGCAAGATTATAGGTTAACATAGTATTTTAAGAAAAATAACACAGTTCTGAAAACTATATATGTAAATATAACTATACATTTAGTGAAGATAGTATTGTTTTATATTTTTACAAATGTATACAATGTATTAAGTTGAACACTTAATAATTCATAAATAAAGTCATGTCAACAATTATGGAATTTGCATTTCTTAATAAAGAAGAACTGATAACATATTTAGAATGCAAACACTGATGGTCTCAAAGAGTAATGTGAGCCCCAAACCCCTAAGCTGAGGTCGGGAAAGAATGTGTTTTGTGACTGAACCAGTAAGAATCTACACCAAAGGTTATAAATGGAAAGGTCCACAGGGGCCAGGTAAACAACATAAATAAGGGAGTTCACCAGCTGGGGACCTGAAGAGCTCATGGCCTTGTCAAAGGAGGCAATAAGCCCAGTGTTGCCAGATTTTGGGGCTGTTTAAGAAAAACTACAAATCTGAATTTTTATATGAAACTTCCTGATTTTTAAATACTGAAACTGCAAACCAAAACAAAACACATCTATGGGTAAATGTACTCCGTGGCACCCCAGTTGGCAAAATGTATTTTCTATATTACAGAGTTATTTAATCTTCAGGAAATTCTTCCCTAAGGAAATTTATCCTACAGTATGATCCTAATATTAGATCACTAGGAAATGGTAAACTTAAATATAATGAAACAGCATTGAAACAAAAGGTTGTTGTCCAAACGACAAAAATAAAACAAAAGCCGTGGTGCTATGGGAGTAAACAAGCTACTGTATCTAGTGGGCAAGGATACTAGAAAACTGCCCTCCATATGGTAAAGTGGATGGAGAAGGCTCATCAGGCTCTACCACTGTCTTGAAAAATACTCTTCATAAAATCTAACTCCCTGATTTATAAATCACCCTTCCAATTACTAATTGGGGGTAATACCAGAACGAGGGAGCTTCTGAAAACAAGCACTAATACAATAGCTATAATCAAGAAACACTCACTGAACACCTCGTTGGAAAGCACTGCAAGTGACACAAAGAATAGAAGTGGTCTCAGCTTTCAAGTAGCCAGTCTAAAAGGGGAGGGGCCTCAAAACACACAAGAAAAAGCTAAACAATATAAGCATTTGAAAATAGGACAGGACAAACATAAAAGATGTCACCTAGACAGTGACATTTCTTAGTTACTAGAAATAATAAATGCTCTAAATTCAAAAGATTCTAGAACACAGGAAGTAGTGGCAGTCTTGAAGGTAGATCAGTCTGGTATTAGTGGGTTTCAGAAATCAGTTAAAAGCTATGTTGTAATCTAAACATAAGGCAATTACGGTCCTTAACTAGGGTAATGTCAGAGAGAGGAAAGGAATTTTGGGATAAAAATACTCACCAGAAAAATCAGGAAGATTTGACATCTAACTAAGGATAACACATCCTCTGTAATAAATTCACCTCTTTATCTACAGAACAAGCAACCCAGTTTCTTCAACAACTGAAGGAGCAATAAATCAAAAAACATAATCCAATCACAATGTAGAGACCATATTTATATGCTATTCAAAACAAACTATAGGGAAAAAACTTTATCAGATAATTAGACAAGTGAACACTGAAAACTTGATGATAATATAGGAAAGAAGAAAGAATTGAAGATCTGATTAGGACCTTATTAGCCACGAGCTAATGATTTTGAAGGCTGAGTAATAGGCACATGGGGGTTTATTATACTATCCTATCTACTTTGGTGTATCTTTTAAATTCTCTGTAACAAAAAGTTTTTAAAAATTAAGTGACAAATACAACTTTTACCTACTTAGTGATCTTTATGCAAATTCCATTTCAGTTTTCCTAAAAGTAGAACAAAGGGATTACCGACTTATTTCATATAAGGGCCAAAACAGGAAGATAAAGACTCAGTATTGCTCTTAATTATTACCCATTTTATACAAGTTTTTATTTAATTATAAATATATATAAATGAGGTTTGATGAAAATGAAGCAAAAGTAAAATTCACCATCAAACAAGACACTTCTTTAACAAACTTAGGAAGAAGTAAACAGGGCTCCAGAACCGTAAACTACTAATGTTCAAAATAAATCATTTTTCATTTTAGCTAAATATCACTCTCATAAAAAAATGCACAATGCTCAAAATTAAACAATAGAATCATTTCAAATCCGAGTCTGCAAAAATCTAACCTTACAAAGTCCACAAGAGAGTAATTCAACTTCTCAACTCTTCAGTCTTCTGTTTCGCTTTGTGTTTTGTTTTACTAGCGTTTACAGACATTCTAAGCTAAAAATAATTTAACTACGATGTAATGGAACTAAGGATTAATAAAGATTATCCTAACTCTTAGCTTGATACTTGGCAAAGAGCTGATGTTGAACTGTTGAACAGATCATAAAGATTGCTAAGGTACTGTGATACAGCAACTTTTTGGGTTAGAGTGGTTTCTCATGTGACACTTCCTCAAGGAGTAGCGCTACCTCTATCTTTAAAGAAAAGTTTGGATTCTTATACAATATCTAGTTTACGTTAGCAACAACTCCTACACTAGAGACTGAGACAAAGAACCCTTAAAAAAATGTATTGCTAAAGAACAAAGACAATTTAAAAACCTCAACAGTGAGACTTGATAGTTTTACCTAAATTTTATTTGTAATTAGATATCTAATATATATTATCTGATAATTTTCTGTGCCGAATCTCGAATTCTGGATAAATTCAAAACATTTAATTCCTATTAACCTTAACCTAGTAACGAACACATATAACGCTAAGTTCTCATTATAGCAAATGTTAGTAAACAAGTAGACTTAGTGATAGACACTCTCTATTCTCATATTTTAAAAAACGGTTATTTCTGGGTGCCTGGGTGGCTCAGTCAGTTAGGTGTCCCACTCTTGATTTCAGCTCAGGTTATGATCTCACAGTTTGTGGGTTTGAACCCCGCATCAGACTCGGTGCTAACAGTATGGACTCCACTTGGGATTCTCTCTCTCCCTCTCTCTGCCCCTCTCCTGCTCACACACGCATGCTCTCTTTCTCTCTCTCAAAATAAATAGACATTTAAAAAATAAAGTTAAAAGTTTATTTCTTGTTATACCAATAAAAGGATGAGATAATTAATATTTATATACCCAATGGCAATGTTAAAATATCACCAATTCTACTATAAAAGTCTAATTTTTGTTCAGGCAGGTTTACTAACAAACTATCTCACATTTCATTTTGGCCATCTACTAGCCTTTTCTGGCAAAACTTCAAAAAAATCTATATTTAAAGCTATTTAATTATTTGCTATATTAACTGTATAAAGATATGAATACAGTTATACATATTTTATTATCTTTTCAGCTTTAACAATCTGATTCATTTTTATAACTATATTCAAAAGTAGTACATGACTTCTATACTCAATGGTCATAGTACTTTTTTAAAATAGAGGGAAAAATCATCTTAACTTTCTGAGTATACTGAACAATGCTCTCCTCACTTTACTCTGACATAATCAGGGTGGACAGGCTCCCCAAGGAAGAGGCTCTTTATAAAATTAAAACATACCACATACTGTTCTCCAGAGGAGTAAATTCTATTTGGGCAGAATTATTAGCCTCACTCAAGTCATTTCACAGCAGAAAGAACAAACAGGTCTATTGTACATACCATAATTACATTTTGCATGACTTCCTTCAATTAAAATCTTTACTTAAATTAGTATCCATATAGCAGTAGAAAATTTTAAAAGTCATCATCTAATATGACCTAATGATGCCTTCCACTAACAAGGAATTGCTCCGAAAATGACTTCTGATATTTCAAAGCAATTATTGGCATTAGGCCCTCTCCTAGGCAGCATTGCTCAATCCATTTGCAAGAGAAATGTATATGCATGGGTCAGCCTCACTAAAGTTTGTATATATTTGAATGTATATGCACATATTCATTCTTCTACCAGGATCAGAGTACTATGAACCTCCAAAGAAAGACGGAGTATGTTTTGCTCATATTAAGTAATAATGACGTGACTAAACTGATGTCTAGTATAAAATCAAAAGGAATAAAAAAAAATTTTTTAAGTTTATTTATTTATTTTTGAGAGAGCAAGAGAGTGCAAATGGGGTAGGGGCAGAGAGAGAAGGAGACAGTGAATCCCAAGCAGGCTCTGTGCTATGAGCACAGAGCCTGACTCAAGGCTCAATCCCACGACAGTGAGATCACGATCTGAGCCGAAATCAAGAGCTGGATGGACACTCAACCTACTGAACCATCCAGGTTCCCCAAGAATAAAAAGATTTTTAATGACCTTACTAACCAGTACTGGTTGAGACCAACATCTCAGGTATTTTTCTCACTAGACTGGCAGTTATCCTCATACATATCAATTAGTCTTTAGGTTAAACATGACCAAATGGGAAAAAAGAAGGAAGCACCATAGTTTTACTATAGAACAGAAAAACACGGCATACCTGTGCCATTTATGGCTAATGACATCCATGTTGAAGAAACTCTTCTAAAGAACAGACCATTTCACAAAATACAGACCATGTACTAAAGAACAAACCATTTCACACAATACCACGAAAAAATCAGTGTTCACATTCATTAAGGTCTTAAAGTCTAACTCTCAAATGTTTTCTATTTCAGAAAATTCTTACCTTCAAAGCTTACATTTGGTGGGACAGGGTGAAAAATAATTGTAAGAAAGACTCCCAAGTTAATGTATTAACTCTTACGGTGTTACATAACACACACACACACACACACACACACACACACACACACACGATAGAAAACACAGAGCTAAAGAGGAAAGTAGACTAGTGGACCAAGGGACTGAACAATGCAATTTTTAGTGAGAATTTCCTTCTCTTATTAGGTTTCAGCTGTGGTGTTTCAAGCAGCACCTCTGAACAGGCACAGCTCACTGATCCACAGTCTCCTCAAAGGGTTGGAGGCACACTAATACAATGTCACTGCCATTCTTGTCTGGAAGTCACTGCAAACAATAGAGGAGGAGGGAAAAGCTTTGGTTTAGGTCTGGGTTTTTTCAGAGGAAAAAAGGAGGAATATGGTATGTGATTAAATATCAACTTTTAGCTTCCCTCCTAAGATAAACTTATATTTCTTTTGGCTCCTATTAACACTTTTTTTTTTTTTTTTTTTTTTGCTTTTAAAAATCAGGCATTAGGCAGCTCTTCCTGCCCACGTGTCCTGTCCCCAGGCTATAAATCAGTCAATCAATCAGGCATTATACTGTATAAATAGTCAAACTTTGAGTCACTTATCTATCTGATCTTTTACTAGAAACAGTCATTCACATACACGTAATATATGCAAACAATTTACAAGTACACAAACTAAAAACATAAAGAAACACAAGGGAAAGATAAAAAAAAAAAACTTCAGGAAAGTGGTTAACTGTAGTAGAGAGGAAAGGGATTAAAATTGGAAGGAGGTTCACACAAGACTTAAATTGTTTGTATTGGTAATGGTTTGTTAACGTGATCAATTAACATAAAAGTGTTTTATTCTTTAAACCTTTTTGCATTGTTACTTTTTAAAATTTGCTCAATTTTTAAAAAGCTGTCAAGTCAGACTCAGTAGGAAAGTATCCTGGAACCTGGGGTTCCAAATCAGCAGCCAAGGGCTGAATCTGGCCAAGACCTGTTTTGTTTGGACAGCACAATGTTTTGTTTTGCTTTTTAACTGTAATTTGAATGCCTTCAGGCAGGGTATGCGCTCTCCAATTAGCCAGAGTCACCACCATTTTCCTTTCAGTAAATAAGCCTTCTTTCAAAGCTTGAGAAATGAGAATCCTCATACAATGCTGGTTAGGAATGTAAAATGGTGCAGCCGCTTTGGGATAGTCTGGCAGCTCCTCAAAGTATTAAGCATGGAGTTACCACATGACCCAGCCATTCCACTCCTAGATATCTACCTAAGAGAAATGAAAACATATGTCTACACAAAGACTCGTACATAAATGTTCACAGTAGCATTATTCATAATAGCCAAAAAGTGGAACAACCCAAATATCCATCAACTGATGAACGGATAAACAAAACAGAATACAATGAAATATTATTCCACCATGAAAAGAATGAGGTACTGATAAATGCTACATGGATAAACCTCAAACACATTATGCTACATAAAAGAAGCCAATCACAGAAGACCATGTATTGTATTATTTCATTTATATGTCCAAAATTGTCAAATCTCAAATCTACAGAGATAGAAAGTAGAGTGACAGAATGATTAAAATGTCATAAAATTGGATCGTGATGCTGGTTGCACAACTCAATAAATATAATAAAAACTACTAAACTGTTTAAACAATGAATTACAGTGAATTACATGATATATTTATTACATTTCAATAAAGTAGTTTA
This sequence comes from Panthera leo, assembly GCF_018350215.1. Taxonomy (NCBI): domain Eukaryota; kingdom Metazoa; phylum Chordata; class Mammalia; order Carnivora; family Felidae; genus Panthera; species Panthera leo. The sequence continues at coordinate 50,617,380 of NC_056682.1, forward strand.
AAAGTAAATAACCAAAGACATCCATCCAGTTCTTACAGGCTATGAATGAATGCCTAAATTTGGTTCTTAAATGATCATGTAATGGGGTGCCTGTGTGGCTCAGTTGGTTAAGCCTCCGACTTCAACTCAGGTCATGATCTCACAGTTTGTGAGTTCGAGCCCCACATCAGGCTTTCTGCTGACAGTGCAGAACCTTCAGATCCTCTGTCCCAGTCTCTCTCTGCCCCTCCCTTATCTCTTCTCTCTCTCTCTCTCTCTCGCTCTCAAAAATAAATAAACATTTTAAAAAATGTTAATTGTTGTGTAAGGACTCCTAGTGGTCTTGAGGTAAGAACTATGTTCATAATAATACCGTTATTTGCCTTTTTCATTGTTTCAAAAACAATAGTGGGTTTAACTGCTGGGACTTTCTGCATGGTGACACTAAAGGATTCTGGTTATTGATAGTCTTGCATTATTCACTGCCACACACCCAGAGCCAAAATATATATATATATATATATATATATATATATATATATATATATATATATATATATTTTGTCTCACTTCAGAATGTCCTCAATAAGGAGGAAAAATTATTAATTTTATTCAATCTCAACTCTTGAATACAATCTTTTTAAAATTATGTGTGACAAAATGAAGCACTTCTGCTGCATACCAAAATGTAAAAATATGTGATTGATTCCATGAGTCGTGGGCCAAACTAGTCACTTTTTTAATAGAATAGCATTTTTACGAGGAACAACTGTCAGTTCCCATGGGAAAATGCATTCCCATTTCCAAATTCACCTATACATAATTTTATAACATAACTGTTTCATAAAGTAGATGCTGCCACTCTCCATGGGAAATCACACCTTACTCCCTTTTAAAACAATATTAGTATTTCAATGGACTTTAGCCAGGGTTAGTAGGAAAGGCCTGTTTGGTGGGTAGATGAGGGAAGGAATAAGGCAAAAGGCAGAAGATCAACCTCAGCCTAAGAAACTATTTTGCCCTATCATGGTGACAGGCTAACTAGCATTAACATTTATTACAGGATAAAATTTTAGTAAGTTTTAAGAGTTTAAGTTTTAAGTTTTGGGTTGTTTTTTTTTTAAGTTTATTTATTTTGAGAGAGAGAGACACACACAGAGAAAGAATACCAAGCAGGCTCTGCGCTGTCAGCACAGAGCCCAATGCGGAACTCGAACCTACAAACCATGAGATTGTGACCTGAGTTGAAATTAAAATTTTCTTTTGATTTAGACCAAATAAGGCTTAAAGGTTTATTCAGTTATTTAAAAGGAGACTGTTCTTGGGAATGCAAGCTGGTGCAGCCACTCTGGAAAACAGTATGGAGGTTCCTCAAAAAATTAAAAAAAGACCTACCCTGTGACCCAGCAATTGCACTACTAAGTATTTATCCAAGGGATATAGGTGTGCTATTTCGAAGGGACACATGCACCCCCATGTTTATAGCAGCACTATCGACAATAGCCAAAGCATGGAAAGACCCCAAACGTCCATCAATAGATGAATGGATAAAGAAAATGTGGTGTGTGTGTGTGTGTGTGTGTGTGTGTGTGTATATATATATATATATATATATATATATATATATATATATTGGAGTATTACTCGGCAATCAAAAAGAATGAAATCTTGCCATTTGCAACTACATGGATGGAACTGGAGGGTATTATGCTAAGTGAAATTAGTCAGTCAGAGAAAGACAAATATCATATGACTTCACTCATATGAGGACTTTAAGAGACAAAACAGATGAACATAAAGGAAGGGAAACAAAAAATAATATAAAAACAGGGAGGGAGACAAAGCATAAGAGACTCAAATATGGAGAACAAACAGAGGGTTACTGGAGGGGGTGAGGGAGGGGGGATGGGCTAAACATGTAAGGGGCATTAAGGAATCTACTCCTAAAATCTCTGTTGCACTATATGCTAACTAATTTGCATGTAAATTTAAAAAAATAAAGGTATGATGTTGAATAAACAAACAAACAAATAAATAAATACATACATACATACATACATAAAAGGAGGCTGTTCTATACCATGGTATTATTTGTAACTTAAAGTGCTCCTAAATGCTAAGAATCAAACATTGAGAATTATAATTGTAAAAACGTACCAAAAATAGATAATGAATTGGTCATTAGCTCTAAAAGATGATCTGTGAACATGGTGCTTATGAAGATTTGAAAAACCCCCAGGACGAATCTAGAAAACTAAACTGATTCAGGGCAAGAAAGTAATTCCAAAAAAACAGTTAATTGTACTAGTAGTCCAAGCCGTGTGGCACCGCATGAGAAAATACATAGAGTAAATCTGTGAGTGTGTACCCAGTCCTCCATACACAAGAAAAAGATCGGTCTGGTGGATGCAAATGTATCAGTCTCTAGTGGGTTTTTTTGTTTTTGTTTTTTAATATTTATTTATTTTTGAGAGAGAGACACAGAGCATGAACAGGGGAGGGGCAGAGAGAGAAGGAGACACAGAATCTGAAGCAGGCTCCAGGCTCTGAGCTGTCAGCACAGAGCCTGACATGGGGTTCAAACCCACGAACCACAAGATCATGACCTGAGCCAAAGTCAGACGCTTAACTGACTAAGCCACCCAGACGCCCCATAGTCTCTAGTGTTTTGAGTATTGTAGAAATAGAAATACTTCGTCCGTAATCTTTTCCATATTTGATAAAATGTCCTTTTGTTCTTACCCTATGCTCATAAGCAATGTTTTGATCTGGTTTCCCAAATTAGTTGATACTAAGGAGAAGCTTGATGGCAGGGACTATTTTATTCACTGTAAACATAAAATGAAGGGTCATAGCTTTCTAACAGATGGCATGTTAGTCCCTAAGTGCTCCATCAACTTTGGGCAAACTAGATCAAATTAAGTTTCTGACCTTGCACAGCTGAAATTTTTATAGAACTAGGTAATTTCTTGATAAGCATATATACTCTATTATTGAACTGAATATATTTTGTTTTAAAATTTTTTACTTCCTTTATGAAGTTATATTATATCTCACTGAATATACCATAAATACAGCCCATAATAATAACAGTAATATTTAAACTAATAGCTAACAGGGGCGCCTGGGTGGCCCAGTCAGTTAAGCGTCTGACTTCGGCTCAGGTCATGATCTTGCTGTTCGTGAGTTCGAGCCCCACATAGGGCTCTGTGCTGACAGCCCAGAGCCTAGAGCCCGCTTCGGATTCAGTGTATCCCTCTCTGCTCCTCCCCCACTTGCACTCTGTCTCTGTCTCTCTCTCAAAAATAAACATTAAAAAAATTTTAATAAAGTAATAGCTAATATTTATATATGGTTTATTATATACCAGGCACTGCCATTTTACATATTTTAACTTGTTTAAATTGCCATAACAACCTACAAGCAGGTACTGATGTAATCTCTACTTTATAGGTGAATAAACAGAGGCAGAGGACGATTAAGTAACCTGCTCCACAACACACATGGTAAATGGTGAGGCTGAGATTTAATCCACTATTTCTGGCTCCAAAGTTGGCATTCTTAATCTCTTCTCTAGCCTTGTGTTATCAATTTTCTGAATTTTAAGCATCTTACTTTATAGAACAGTTTTGAAATTCCATATCTAGCACAGCAAAAAATATTTCCCAAATTCCCATGATGAAGCTGTTATGTTGGAAATAGTTTACCCATTCAACTATAGCTTCTATTAGTTTTAATAAGCACAAACATCAAATCATACAACTGCCAGAAGTTAACACAAAACTAATCAGAAAAATATACAAATCATTACTTTAAAATGTATATATGTTCACTTTCAAAGTATACCAACTTGAGTTGTTAAGTATACATATAAAATTAGTCATGATTTTACATTAATAAAATTGGATACTATTCTAAAAGCAAGGATTTTATAGCTTTTAAAGAAAAAATATTAATTTGAGTCTTTCTGACTACTAAACTTAAGTCCTAAACTGACTAGAGCCTTAAACAGACTCAAATCACTTACATGTTAACTTCAAATTTCTGGCTCTCTAGTTATAAATATGCTAGCATAACTTGTTGTTTTATGGATTAGCCATTCTACAAGCTAGATTGTAATTAACCACACATCACATAAAATAGCTTTTTATTTATGCTTTCCTTCCAATTATTCCTCAGATTTAATAAAGTCAACACATATCACTAGACTGCTATATTCCAAAATTTCTATTTTCTCTTTTTACCTTGATATTATATTAAAAGAAAAAGCATTTCTCCAGAAGCAATCTTTTTTGTTTTTTTTAAGTTTATTTCTTTATTCTGAGAGAGAGAGAGAAAGAGAGACAGCAGGGAAGGGGCAGAGAGAGAAGAAGAGGGAGAGTCCCAACCAGTCCCCACGTTGTCGGTGCAGAGCCGGATGCAGGGCTCAATCTCGTGAACCGAGAGATCATGACCGGAGCCAAGATCAAGAGTCAAATGCTCAACCAGGCACCCAGAGACAATCTTTTGTTTTACTAGCAATGTTCTTGGTTGTTTTTTTTTTTCTTTAAGTTTATTTATTTTCTTTTAGTTACCTCTACACCCAACATGTGAGCTTGAACTCACAACCCTGAGCTCAAGAGTCACATGTTCTTCAAACTGAACCAGCCGGCATCCCAGCAATGTTCTTGTTTTTTCTCTGGATGCCAATTACAGGAGTGTATTCAACTCATGAAAATTATGAAGCCATGTATACTTCGCTATATGTATATTACATATGTCAATAAAAAGCTGTTTTTTAATGGGTGTCTGACTGGCTCAGTAGGAAGAGCATGTATGCTTGATCTTGGAGTAGTGGGTTCGAGCCCTACGTTAGGTGTAGAGATTACTTAAATAAATAAGCTTTTTTTAAAAAGCTGTTTCTTAAGTCTGTGCTTAACTTTCCTTCATCAAAAACCATTACATATCAACCTTACTGGCAGCTGTCATTTTAAAAAAAAAACAAAACTTTTTTTACAATGTTCTATAGCACTGAGTGATATTCGACTTGTATTTTCAGCACATGGAAAAAAAGAGCCATCCAAGATGTTCTGCGAAACCAAGAAAAGCTATTTGATTCTTTCAGAAACCCCTAAGATTTAAAGATCTCAAAAGGAAAGAAAACATTTTTCAGCTTTTATATTGTCATGTTTTTCTCACAACAACTTTATCAGGTAGATACTATTACACACTTGTGGGAGACTGTGTTTTCCAAAGACAGCCACAACAATACATATCCCATCCCAAAGGCTTTTCTCATGTGACACTGATGTTCCTCCATTAAAAGATTAGTCTATGTTCTCTCTCTCTCTCTCTCTCTCTCAAAAATAAATAAACATTAAAAAAAAAATTTAAAGGGCGCCTAGGTGACTCAGTTGGTTGAGGGTCCAACTTCAGCTCAGGTTATGACCTTGCAGTCTGTGAGTTTGAGTCTCACGTCGTCGGGCCCTGTGCTGACAGCTCAGAGCCTGGAGCCTGCTGAGGATTCTGTGTCTTCCTCTTTCTCTGCCCCTTCCCCACTCGCATTCTGTCTCTCTCTCTCTCTCTCAAACATAAATAAACATTAAAAAAAAAAGATGAGTTTATGCCTCCTCTTCTGGAAACTGTTTAGATCTTTATACCAACCTGAGTAAATAAATGGGACAGAAGATACCGTGTGACTCCCAAGGTTAGGACATAAAAGCCAGTACTATTTCCACCTGGCTTTCTCACTCTCTCAGGACACTTGCCACCAGATTGTGAGTAGGTATTCTGCCTACCACCCCAGCTACACTCAAGCCAATAGGCAGCATTAACCACCAGACCTGGGTGACTGGGCCTTTTCCAGATGATTCCCATACCCAGCATTCAAGTCTTCCAACTACACCCCAGACAGCATGGGGCAGAGACAAGCCCTCCCTGCTTTGTCCTGTCTGAATTCCTGACCCACAGGAAACCATAAGATAATAAATGATTATTGTTTCTTAAGCCACTAAGCTATTAAAAGTAACTGGTTATGCAGCAATAAGAACTAAAACACTTTATAAATAAGGATCACAGGTGGGTAACCATCTACCAAATGGCAAAGCCAGAATTCGAATCCATGTCAGCCTATAGGTAAAGCCTATACCCTTCCTACCATAGGATATTGCCTCCATGTTTGTTCCGAGATACCCACATTTTCAAATAAAGCAACAATCTCCAGATTGAGAATTCTAAGAGCAATAAACAGCCTCCAGTATTAATGACTTCAATTAATACTTAGGACAATAGGTCATTCAGTTAGCAAGCTCAAAATTCTAGCATTATTTTTGACACATCTATACCCTTCACACCCTAATAACATCCTATCTAACAGTACCCATATCCTAGTGATGCTTACAAAATCTATGTTGGGGTGCCTGGGTGGCTCAGTCCGTTAAGCATCCCACTCTTGATTTCAGCTCAGGTTATAATCTCACGGTTTGTGAGTTCAAACCCTGTATCCAGTTCTGCGCTGACAGTGTAGAGCCTGCTTGGGATTCTCTGTCTCCCTCTCTCTCTGCCCCTCCCCTGCTTGCACTCTCTCCCTCTCCCTCTCAAAACAAATAAATAAACTTAAAAAAATTTTTTTCTACATCAATGACAATAAACCTGGACAATTACAGAACAATCACTAATTTGATCTTCAGAAAACACTTCTATTAGATAGGTAAGGCATACGCCATACAGATGAGGCTCAAAAAAAGTCAAAAATAACTAGCTACTAATTTAGTAGCTACTTAATAGTTAAAAACATCATGGTTAAGTAGGGATTCAATTTAAGATTTTCTGACACTAAGTTCAGTGCTCTTTCAACTCAAAGAATCTGAAAAAACATTTATGGATCACTTCTCGGCCTTTTGTCTAAGATCAAGTGTGAAAGAACATTTATGCAATGCCTTCTGTGTATATTTCCACATACAACATTTTCTCTACAAATTTAAGTTATCTACTTCATGCTAAGCACCATGGAAGGCACTGTTTAATTTATGTTCTTCACTCTGACTAAAGCTGATCTCTATGAAAAGCCAGTCTTTCCCCACTTGGAACCATTCTCTATATGGCCAATTAACAACTTTTCCTAATCTACCTGCTTAACCACAGTGTTTAAAAACTGTCAAAGATGACATCTTACCCATAAAAATAAAGGTCAAATTTCCTTATCTTCTTTCAAGATCTTCTGTAATCTGATCATACCTTATTTTATTAAATTGACTTCCCTGCACTTGCTCAGAAAAACCAAATAAATCTCTTGCTTCTTCCCCAAATTCGCTTTCTTAACACTTTCTTGCTCTTTTTTTGTTTATACTGTCATCCAAATCTGTAAGTGATTCATCTTCAACCCTTGACAGACAGTCCCTTCCCTCCAACACCTTACAATCCACCATTGAGCTACAAGTAACAATCTAAAATAATGTATAATAATTCAGTTGGGTAGTATACATTATAGTTTACAGGGATTTAGAGGGGAGGAATCACTGAGGGATGCAGCAATGCCTTCAGGAAGAAGTAACACTTGAAATGGGCTCTAACTGACAGACAGGATTCAAAGTGGCAGAAGTAAAAGCAGCCCAAGCTGAAGAACAACCTAAAGGCCTTCTCTTCTACTCTACTTCTTCCCATTTACATCTCACTAATCCTTTAGCCAATATCATCTCCTTCAAGGCTTCCTCAGTTACTCCACCATCTTACCTAAAGTTCTCTTCTCTGAGCTTCTGGTACAACTGCTATCTACAACACTCGCTCTAACACGTAATCATTCCATATTATAGACCTTCCTCTTTGACTTGACAGCTACATGTCTCTACATAGTCATTAGGCATTTGTTATCTGCTAAGCTGAACTCAACTCAGCAGCCATTGTTGCTTTCAGTCATTTAAAAATCCACTGAACAGGGGCACCGGGGGGGGGGGGTTCAGTTGGTTAAGTGTCTGACTTCAGCTCAGGTCATGATCTCGCCATTCATGGGTTTAAGCCCCATGTCAGGCTCTGTGCTGATGGCTCAAAGCCTGGAGATTGCTTCAAATTCTATGTCTCCCTCTCTCTCTAACCCTCCCCAACTCACGCTCTGTGTCTCTCTCTCTCTCTGTCAAGAATAAACACTAAAAAATTGTTTTAAATAAATAAATAAATAAATAAATAAATAAATAAATAAATAATAAAAATCCATTGAACATAACACTGTTTCTTAACTTACCGGGCATCTCCTTTGGAAAGATTAGTATTTACAGGACTAAGAATAACCTTGTTTGCATCTACATCCACCACACATTTGGTATGCAAGTCAATTTCTGCAGATGAAAAAAGAAAAAAAAAAAACAGAGAAAATAGTCATTTTTAAAGTAGTTTATTTCAGAAAAAATCATTTGACAAAAATCCAACACTCTTTACACTCAACAAACTAGAAATAGAAGGGAACCTCTCAACCTGATAAAGGACATCTACAAAAGCCTGCAGTTAATACCGTATTTGATGGTGAAAGACTAACATCAGGAATAAGAAAAGGATATTCTATGACTGCAACTTCTGTTCAACATTGTTCTAGAAGTTCTGGTCAGGGCAGTTAGGCAAGATAAACAAAAAGGATCCAGATTGGAAAGAAAGAAGTGAAACTATCTCTACTTGCGATGATATGGTCCTTATAGACAGAAAATCTTAAGGAATCAGGGGTGCCTGGGTACCTCAGTCAGTTGAGAAGAGGACTCTTGATTTTGGCTCAGGTTATGATCCCAGGGTCATGGGATGGAGCCCTGTGTTGGGCTCTTTGCTGAGCATGGAGCATGCTTAAGATTCTCCCTCCCCCTCTCTCTCTCCCTTTACCCCCTCTTCCCACACGCACTCTCTCTCTCTCTAAATAAATAAATTAAATTAAAAAAAGAAAATCCTAAGGAACCCATTTTAAAACTATTAGAATAAACAAGTTTTGCAAAGTTGTAGGATACAAGATCAATACCGTATACAAAAAGCAGTTGTGTTTCTATACACCAGCAATTAAAAAAAAAAAAAAAAAACGAAACAAGAAAACAATTTCATTTATAATGACATCAAAAAGATTTAAATACTTTTGAAAAGTATTAAAAGAATATAAAATAGAATATAAAAGAATAAATTTAAAAGAAGTGCAAGACAGGGACACCTGGGAGGCTCAGTTGGTTGAGAGTCCAACTCTTGGTTTCAGCTTAGGTTATGATCCCAGAGACATGGGATTGAGCCCCACATAGGGCTCTGTGCTGAGCATGGAGCCTGCTTAGGATTCTCTCTCTCCCTCCGCCCCTCTCCCACACCTGCACTCTCTCTTCCTAAAAGAAAAAAAAAAAAGTGTAAGACTTGTACAATGAAAATTCCAAAACACTGCTGAAATTCAAGACTTAAATACATAGAAAATTATTTTACATTCATTAACTGAAAGACTTAATACTATTAAGATGACAATATATCCCAAATTGGTCTACAAAATTCAAGATAATCCCTATCAAAATCCCAGTTAGCTTGTTAGCTTTTTTTTTTTTTAAAACAAAAATTACCAAGGTAATCCTAAATCTATATAGAAATGCATACAACCAGGAATAGCCAAATAATCTTGAAAAAAACAAAATAGAAAGACTACATTCACCAATGTCAAACTTAACTAGAAAGCTATAGTAATCAAGACAGTGCAGTGCTACTATAAGGACAGAAGGACAGACATATAGATTAATGGAATAGACAGTCCTGAAATAGACTTGTCACATTTATGGCCAACTGATTTTGACAAGACAATCCAGTGGGGAAACTACAGTCTTTCCAGCAAATGGTGGTGGGACAACTGGATATCCACACACACAAAAATGAACACCATACACAAAAACTAATTCCAACAGATCATAGAAATAAATACGTAAGAGCTAAAACTATAAAACTCATAAGAAAAAAAAAAAAAAAAACATGAGTAAATGCACATGATGTTGGGTTAGGTAATAGTTTCTTAGACACCAAAAGCACAAACACAAAAGAAGAAAACAGATAAACTGGAAAGCATCAATATGAAAAACCTTTGTACTTCAATGGACGCCATCAAAAGAGTAAAAAGACAACCCACAGAATTGAACAAATATCTAATAAGGGGCTTACCTCAGAAAATATAAAGAACTCTTACAACTCAATAATAAAAAGACCAATAATCCAACTTTTAAATGGGCAATGATCTGAACAGATATCTCTCAAAAAAAGATACAAAAATGGCCAATAAGCAGAAAAGATGCTCAACAGATTACACATTAGGAAATGTAAATCAGAAGTACAATGAGATACCACTTCACACCCACTAGCATAACGATAGTCAAAAAGATAATAACAAGTGTTAATGAGGATGTGGAGAAAATGGAATCCTCATACATCACTGATGGGAATATAAAATGGTGCAGTTACTTTGGAAAACAGTCTGGCAGCTCCTCAAAAGGTTAAACAGAGAGCTGGTATATGACCCAGTAATTCCACTCCTACATATATATTCAAGAGAAATGACAATCTAGGTCCACACAAAAGCTTGTGCATAAATGTTCATAACCCTAGTATTTGGCTATTCATAACAGCCAAAAAGTGGAACAAGCCAAATGTCCATTAACTAATAAATGGATAAATTTATTATATCCATAAAATGGAACATTATTTGGCAATTAAAAGGAATAAGGTACTGATACATACTACACGACATGAACAAAGCTTGTGTGAACTGAAAAAAGTCAGTTACAAAATACCACATGTTATATGATTCTACTCATTTGAAATGTCCAGAATAGGCAAACAAGACACAGAAAATAGCCTAGTTATTCCTATGGCTGTGGAGTGACTGCTAATGGGTATGACAGGGTTTTTTTAAATTGAGGTATAATTGACATATAACATTGTATTAGTTCCAGGTATAAAACATGTAAAATGATTCCATATTTATGTATATTGCAAAATGTTCACCACATAAGTCTAATTAACATCTGTCACCATATGCAATTACAAAAAAACTTTTTTCATTATGAGAATTCTTAAGATCTACTCTCTTAGCAACTTTCAAATATGCAATACACTATCACTAACTATAGTAACCATGCTGTTACATGGGTATAGTTTTCTTCTGGGGGTATGAAGATATATTACAATTGATTATGCTGATAACTGCACATAATAAAAACCACTGAATTGGTTGAATTGTATGATATGTGAATTATATCTCAATAAAGCTATTTTTTTGTAAGTATAGGCCACGGCATGTTTATGTTCTCATATTTTTATATTCTAATATTTTTCTGACCCAAAGTATGAAACCATTTGTTTGCCTTATTGCCATTACCAAAAGATAAACCCTAAGGAAAGGAGCTGCACTGCCCTGGAGCTATTTTGTATTTCCCAAAGAACCTTGGCCAAATGTCAATGTCACCTCATTATAACTTAGAAGTATTTCCACTCCCAGGAAAGGTCATTTATTTTTTACATTTTAACTTACATAACTGAGACAAATTAAAAAAAAAAAAGCAAAACAAAAAATTCCCTCCCTGTACCTGACACAATTTTACTTATATTGGTTATTCTACATTTGTTCTCAAAGATGTATTCTAGAAGTATAAAAAATTTAGCAGTCTTTCTTTTAGCCAACACATTTTTTTAGGCAAAGAAAACTGAAAGGAAAACTACAGAGTTAGGTGTGGAAGACTAATCCCAAAGCAGCAAATGTTCCACTGTGGTCAACTGACACTAAAGTCTATAGCCCCAGAGCTCAAGAAAGTTTATAATCATACTTTGTTAACACCACTTCTTAATGGTGTCTGACCACATTGTATTGGCTGGCCCCTCACAGTCAAATCTATATTATACACAAATGCATTATCAACCCTCCGGAAACTGTGCTGTGACTCAGAATCTACTGTCTCACCACCCACCACAAAATTAGTTATTAGTGTCTTGCAAGAGTGTTTGGTCTGAGCAAAGGAGCTGTGTGTATAGTTCTGCATGCAAAAGTACACATTAGAATGCATGCCTGAAAAACTGTAAATCCAATATTTTCTCACTAAGTGCTCTGCCATCATTTTAAATGATCTTGAATTGAAAAGGGATCCAAACATTTTCCTTCAACATTTGTATACTTTTTCCTTATTCTCTTCATAGCTCCTCCCTTCTCTGCCTCTTCTTCATGACTTCAATAGATACAACTAATAATTTGGGAGCATTAATGACATCATGAAGGAACCAACGCCTGGAAAATCCTATATAATACACAGAAACACCTAATAACTAATATCCAACCTAAATTCATTCTGTCCTGAAGACTGCAATACTTAGAAATGTCCCTACATCGAACACTCATGAAAGGTGGCCTTTAAAATATTCACAACTATCTTTATTTCATTACTTCAGTTTTTTTTTTTAATGTTTATTTATTTTTGAGAGAGACAGACAGAATGCAAACAGGGGAAGGGCAGAGAGAGGGAGACACAGAATCTGAAGCAGGCGCCAGGCTCCAAGCTATCAACACAGAGCCCAATGTGGGGCTCAAACTCACAAACCACGAGATCATGACCTGAGCCAAAGTTGGAAGCTCAACCGACTGAGCCACCCAGACACCCCTCATTAGCTCAGTTTTTAATCAAACAAAATTCCCACTCCAATTCTGTTGATTGATGAATAGATATTAAGACAAGGCTTTTCACAAGACTGTTTAGAATATGGGTGGAACATCTAGGACACACACGCAAGCAAATAAAATCTGTGAGATCTGAAGAGAGTTTAAGGATCAGATATATGAAAAACATTTAATATAAAATGCTATAGCTAGAGTACCATCAAATGCTACTAGTTGGTTGAATTCAATTATATTGCAACAAGATTCTAAATATGATATGTTCTCCATTTAAGACTTCTTGATCTATACTGCTTAGAAAGTAAGTAGTAGTTAAATAACAGTAACAAATTTAGGCCCTAACTTTAATGTGAATTTTAAAAATTAAAAAAAAATTTTAAAACACCTACCAAAAATTCAAAAGATAAGCAGCTTCCTCTTAGTTTGGAGCAATACTTAGATTAAAAAGATAAGGACCTGGGGCACCTGGTGGCTCAGTCAGTTAAGCGTCCGATTTTGGCTCAGGTCATGATCTCACGGTTTGTGAGTTTGAGCCCCGCGTCAGTCTCTGTGCTCCAGCTCGGAGCCTGGAGCCTGCCTGGATTCTGTGCCTCCCTCTCTCTCTGCCCCTCCCCCGCTTGTGCTCTGTCTCTCTCTATCAAAAATAAATAAAATGTAAAAAAAAAAAATTTTTTTTTAAAGATAAGGACCTAACTTCTATGAGCTGCCTTTGCAAAAACTGCATTAAAGTATACCCATGTGCACAGCAGTAGTCACAATACCCAAAAGGTAGAAACAATCTAAGTGTCCATCAATGAATGAATGGAAAAACAAAATGTGGTATAATTCAATGTAATATTATTCAACCTTAAAAAGTAATGAAATTCTGCTAAAACATGGATGAACCTTGAAGACATTATGCCAAATGAGATATACTGGTTGTAACAGGTCAAATACTATATGATTCCACTTATAAGAGGTACCTAGAGTAATCAAATTCATAGAGATAGGAAGTAAGATGGTAGATGCCAGGGGCTGGGCTTAAGAGTCAACAGAGGAGTTTCATGGATACAGAGTTTCAGTTTTACAAGATAAAAAACGTTCTAGGGGTGGATAGTGGTGATGGTTGCACAACAACTTAATGCCGCTAAACTTCACCCTTAAAAATGGTTTAAGATGGTAAATTTTGTTATATATACTTAACACAATAAAAAAAAAAGGCACTAAACACTCACGACTATTATAATAAGTAACACATGGACAACAGTTTATACCTAGCGAAGTCTATAATAATGAGATTGGGATTTAATTAGTACTATGTCTGAAAACCAATAAAAAACCAGAATGATCTTAAAGTTAAGTAATACTATAAGTTTATGTCATGACTAATTGAGTTTTATCATACTTAGAGCCATGAATGCTTTGACGTATCCATGAGTCCTTAAAAAAAGGAAATTTACTCCACAAAGATCCCATATTATTTCCCAAACAGGATCCTCTTCTAGGTCAAGTTCCTCAAGATGAATATTAAAATATTAACAGCTGACAATTCAGCTTACTCAGCCAGCAAATTAGTCACCCTGTACAAGTGAACAATCATTTGAAACAAGTCTTTCTTCAATGCATAAATCAACTATGGCTCGTTCCTCAATGACATCACAGTGAAAGACAGGCAGGGTCTGGGACACTCCCTTTACATAACTCATGTTGCATCTGAGGAAATGTATCATTCTCAGTGTGAATAAAATAATTCTGACTTGCTCATTTACTAATCTGTTCTCTAATTCTCCAGAAAATTATTAATAATTTTCAAACCACATATACTACTCAGAAGTGTAAATGTACTTCCCTTTACCTACCAGTCACATTCCTAAAGAGCTTATTGTATCTTACTCTTAAATTCAATAGTCAATTGATTTTCAACAAGGGTGCCAAGAAAATCCAGTGGGGAAAGAACAGTCTTTTCAATAAGTGGTGCTGGGACAACTGGATATCCATATGCAGAAGAATAAAATGGAACCTTTACTTCACGTCACATTCAAAAATTAACTCCAAACAGACCAAAGACCTAAATACATAAAACTATAAAACTCTTAAAACATATAGACATAAATCCATGTGACCTTGAGTAAGGTAATGATTCCTTACATATGATATCAAAAGCACAAGCAACTAAAGAAAAAAAAAAAAAAACGGATACATTGGACCATATCAAAATGAAAAACTTTTATGCTTCAGGGGTGCATGGCTGACTCACTTGGTGGAGCATACAAGTCTTAATCTCGGGGTTGTGAGTTCAAGCCCCACATTGGGTGTAGAGATGACTTAAAAATAAAATCTTAAAAAAAAAATGTGTGCTTCAAAAGACACCATTAATAAAATGAAAAGGCAACCCACAAAAATCAAGAAAATGTTTGCAAATCATTTATCTGATAAGGGACTGGTATCCAGAATATATAAAGAACTCCAACAGCTCAATAATAAAAAGACAACCCAATTTTTAAAACAATGATGATTTGAATAGAAATCTCTCCAAAGATATACAAATGACCAATAAACACATGAAAAGATGTTCAACATCATTAGATACTGGAGAAATGCAAATCAAAACCACAATGAGGTACTACTTCACACACACTAGGATAGCAATAATCAAAAAGATAAAACAAGTACTGGCAAGGAAGGACATGGAGAAAAACTTTCATACATGGTTGGTGGGAATGTAAAATGGTGCAGTCACTTTGGAAAACAATTTAGGAGTTCCTCAAAAGTCAGAATTACTATATGACCCAGCAATTCCACTTCTATGTGCGTGTGTGTAGTATATATGTGTGTATGTGTATGTACGAACGTGTATGTATATATGTACATATATATATATCATATATATACACACACACATACCCAAAAGAAGTAAAAATATACATCCACACAAAAAGTTATATACATAAATGTTCATAGCAGTATTCAAAATAGCTAAAAAAGTAGAAACAAGCCAAATGCCCATCAACTAATGAATAGGTAAACACATGCAGCATATCCATATCGTATAATACTATTCTACTTTAAAAAAGAATGAGTACTGACTCATGCTACAACAATGGATAAACCCTGAATACATTATGCCAAGTGAAAAAAGTCAGATACAGAAGTCCACACACTGCATGATTCCATTTACATGAAACGTTCAGAATAGGCAAATCCATAGAGACAAGAAGTAGAACAGTGGATGCCCGGGACAGGGGAGAGGGGTAGGTGTGTGCTGGAGGACAGAGGGTGTCAGGAGGGTGGACAGTGACTGCTAGTGGGGTCAGAGTCTCTTTGGGATGATGAATATGTTCTGCCATTGGATAATGGTGACGGGTACACAACTCTGCAAAAACACTAGAACCACTGAATTGTACGCTTTTGATGAGTCAATTATATCTCAAAAAAATTAGCAAGAATGACCCCACTGCCCTCAACAGATATAAAATATGGTTAGAGCCCTTTAATTAAATTTCTGAACATTGCTCTGAAGATCCCAGTCAAGCCAATCCTTCTTACTCTCAAATAACAACGTCACAATCCACCTCATCAAGAAAATTAAGGACTCCAGGGCTTTCCCATTATATAATTATCCTCTTCTTCCCATATTTCAAAAATTTCCCTCTCTTGGCTTTTTCTGTCTACCACAAGGCTCAAACATCTCTCAGACTCAAAGGGGAAAAAGGTCTGTTCCTAGGACACCTCCGGATGCCACTCTATCCTTCCCTTCTAAATGGAGTTTTTTGAGGGGTGCTTGAGTGGCTCAGTCAGTTGAGCATATGACTCTTGATCTCAGCTCAGGTCTTGATCTCAGGGCCATGAGTTCAAGCCCCACATCGGGCATGAAGCCTACTTAAAAAAAAAAAAAAAAAAAAAAAAAGAATTTCATAAATGGAGTTTCTTGAAAGAATATTCATGTATACTCACTTCCACCATATTGGCAACCCACTTACATCTCAGCCCACTACCAACACACCAACACTAATTTATTCATTCAGTCAAAATTATTCTTCTGAAAATTACCACTGACCACCATATTGCCTAGTCCACTGAACACAATTCATACATGCCATTATCATACATGCCATTCCTGTGATCTCCTACTGACCATTCATCCTTTGACACATTTTCTCTCTGGGTTCCATATTACTTTTACCTGCTTCTACTTATGTCTCTCCTCTTGGCCTCTATGACCTCCTCCTTTGCACACACCTTAATTTGGTATTCTATCTTATACCTACAGTAATGACCCCCAAATCTACACACATCTCCAGTTCCTTAGGTTCAGACTCCTATGCAATAACCTTCTGGATCCACCCACTGCACTGCAGACACCTAAGAGTTTCTTCCACCTATGTACAATATCTTATTCATAGTCGTAGGTGCAGTAGGCACCACTGACTAAATATTGTTGAATGCCCAAGAACAGAACTCATCATTTCCTACACCTCCACCCTAAAACCAGCTTCTCCTATACTTCTAATGTCAGTTAATGACCCCAACATTTGTTCACTTAGTCATATAAATCATCTAAACCAGAAGCTTTACAGTCTTCCTGTATTTCCTAACTTTCAGTTGCTCTAATGCCATCTTGACATGCTCCTGCTGGTGGTATGAGCTAAGCCATAAATGCTCTTTACCCAGCACCTCTGTCAAGAATCGGTCTGCAGTCAGCAACTCTGAGAGACAAGTTTGTCCTTCGGGACAGAGAGCAGGCTTGCTTACCACTTAAAACAATGGATTCCCCAAGTCCTGTGTTCCTCAGATGCAGCGCAAACCAATTGCTTGCACGGCATCCATTTGGACACTCCACATCACCCCTGTGGGATTGGCCAGTGAGGGGAGCAACTCACAATGGCTGCTCTGCCATGAAGTCTTCTGACCCAGAAGTCCTATGTCTTCTCCTAGCATCCATGAAACAGTAACTAGCTAACTTATTAGCTTATGAGCAAGGTAAAAATACATAGATTAATTCCAACAACTTGTGTTATGTACCCCACCTACCATGCATGCCTCCCTGCCCACTGTCTTCAACTCAACCCTTACCATTCTCAAGTCCCACCCCCATTTCTTTCATTTGTAATGCACTAGCATCACTGTGTACATATGTTCTTGTAATTGACTCACCTGTGCATGCATCTCTTATTACAAACAAGACAGGGAGTCCCTTTGGTCAAAGATCATGACTTATGCTTCTCGTATATCCTGCACATCTTTGAAAATTACATAAACTCAAAAAAATGCAAGGTCCCTTTAAAGATCATCACATCCAATATAGCAGTAAAAGCACAGGCTTCAATGGGAAAGTAGGTGAAACTCAGGCTCCAAAATACTGGTCTTGTAATTCTGGGGAAATTTACTTATCCCTGTCTGAGATTTTGTTAAATGGTAATTCTATAAAGTACCTTTCAAAGTTTTGTTTAAAGAATAACATATACAAAGTACCGAACTCTGTAGCTAACAAACAGCTCTTAAAAAGGAGTAGCTATTATTCTTTTCTTCA
The DNA here is from genome assembly GCF_018350215.1 of Panthera leo. Classification (NCBI taxonomy): domain Eukaryota; kingdom Metazoa; phylum Chordata; class Mammalia; order Carnivora; family Felidae; genus Panthera; species Panthera leo. Next base: position 50,635,493 of record NC_056682.1, read on the forward strand.
ATCAACGCATACTGAATGGGCTAATACCATCTTTCAAAGATATCTACAGCAGGGGCACCTGGGTGGCTCAGTCAGTTGAGTGTCTGACTTTGGCTCAGGTCATGATCTCATGGTTCATGAGTTCAAGCCCCACATCTGGCTCACTACTGTCAGCATGGAACCTGCTTCAGATCCTCTGTCCCTCCCCACCTTGTGCTCTCAATCAAAAATAAATTTAAAAAAATAATAAAGGTATCTCTAGCACCCAAAAGCTCAAGCCCAGTACCAATTAAGTCATGGGTTTGTGTCCTAGAGATCAATTAGTTTCACATACTTCCCCATAAATTACACTGCTCATCTCTGCCAAGTTTTTTTTTTTTTTATATGTTATGTTGAACACAAGGGAAACCTGATCAGCAAGCCAAGAGATCAATAATAATCCATTTCCACTCAATAAACATCTCCATTCATCTGCTTAATGAATAGTTTTGTCAGTAGTATCCTCCATCTTCAGACCTTAAGGACTGGAAAAGTTGGACATTAGTCATTGTTTTATGGAGGTGAGGGGGTAAAAGTAAATGCCAACTCAAACAAGTTTTTATTTTATTTTATCATGTAAACTTGTACTTTCTTCTCCAAAAGCCTGTGGCCCTGTATGTATAAATCCCAATTTCAGTCACTGAGTAGACAGCAGAAACAAAACAATGTTGTAAGAGTTGTGTGTCTCATTCTCCATTAGCATATCAAGCAGATGCTAGAAAACAAGGATCTTCTGTTTTAGAAAGTATGTCAGAAATTTCCATCCACAGCCGTCCTCAACTCCAGTATCAGTCATCTCCCTGAGCCCACCAATGTCCTGAGGGTCAAAACCACCTTCCTGTATCAGAATCTCCTTGCTACCCTGCCCCTTCATTTCCTAAGGATCACGTGTGTCTTCCCAGACTGTCAGCATGTTCTCTAAGCTTCCTACTTCCTCAGTTTCACCTTGTAGTTTCACCTTGTCTTCTGAGTCATGACTGCTTACCTAAGTTTTGACCAGCCTCCTTACTCTTCCTATTCACGTGGCTTAATTTTCACAACCCGCTCTTAAATGTTGCCCAGCTGTGCCCTGAATCAGGCATCTACCCAGGCTTTTGATCCTGCTCTGAGACCTGGCAGTCTTCCTTCTCCATGCTGTGTCCGAGATCCACGCGAAGTTCTACAGAGCTAAAGAGAGCACATGGACCAGCCACCCTAACCTGGACTTCTGGGCCGAGCCAGCATTAAGGGCTCCCTGCAATTCCACCCTACCTTTCTAATCTCATCCTTCTGGCAGGCTTATCTGTCTCTGCCGCCTAAACTTGCCTGGTTCATTCCTGTTTCTGTGCCTTTGCTCTCAGGCCACACTTCCTCCTCAAAGACCCAACGCTCTCTCCTCCCCTCCTACCATGCACCCATTCCGATCATAAGCTTCCTCCCTCTAAGTCTAACCAAGGTTCTCCCTCCCCAGAGAAGCCTTCCCTGATCACCAGGCTTCCAGGGACCTTTCACTCCTCTGAATTCCAGTATTGCCAGATCACTCACCTGGCAATCTGTGATAGGTGCTTGTTTACCTTTTAATCTTATCTTTTCACAGGACGGCCATTTCCTCATGAGCGTGACCCATGAAGCACATTTTAAAAAACTGAATATTACAATACTAGTCAACACTAAGAGTTTTTAGGATGTTAAGATTCTCCCAACAAGAATAAGCAATCTCATTTTTTCATGTTTCTTTCTAGCCCTTGCCCATCCCTGTTTACATTTTTATACAGTAATAAAATTAACAGCAAATTCAACCTTACAGTTACACATTCTGTTTTACATTCTGGTTTTTCTGCTAACATAGAAAAGTCTTCCTTGTTAAATGATGTCCATTGTCATCATTCTTAATAGATACATAACAATTTTTCCACTGAGATACTAGACTATGATTTCCTTAAGCACTGACTTCTATCAGTACATTCTTCTTTGTGTCTTTGAGCCTTTCACTGAATTAAGTACTATAAAGTGCAAAGTAAACCCTTGAGAAATACCTGTTGAAATAAATTTATTATCCATGTTTCCTAACAACTGAAATAACCCATTTCACTACTCTTCTCTCTAGCTAAACATCTAATGTAATTTTTGGTTTCACTACCTTAGACCAGATAGATAGCAAAGGTATTTTCCAAACACTTTTGGTGTAAATTTATTTACTTTGGTAATTGATTTTACGCATATTTAAATATGGGAAACCTCTTGCAAAAAGGCAGTAAGATCCCATACTATCTAATATAAGCTAGACATCTGGCAGGCATTCAGTAAATACTAAATATTTTTTAAACCATCTGAAGTCATAAAACATCAAATTCCTGAATAGGAGAGTGTCACTGATCTACCTAGTGCCATCAATTATGCTTGTAAACCTTTCGGTTCATTTAATAATTATACTGGTTAATAATGTATGAATGGGTGTTCCTTACAGTGGAAGAACACAACCAGAGTTACGTGGTGAGTTGTCCATGTCTGAAAAAGAATATGAAAAACCAAACAGTATCTGCAAATAGAACTTCAAGAGAGCATGACAAAACAGGTTTACAGCTTTTCTTCAGCTCATTTGAGTTCATATTTCAGATGAAGAAAAGCAAAACAGAAGTTGTAATGTTAAAACTAGGTAAAATTACATATAATTTTTTATATTGGGTATATTTACATATACCCAAACCCACGTATAATTTAGCAAAAAAAAGACTGAAACACTCTTACTTCCATGATAAATGTTAAATAATAAGCCAACTAACTACCTTAACACCTTAGCAGATACTGAACCACATAAAGATCTTAATGGTACATTAGAAGCTTCCTGCAAATTTCAATTTTCCTCAAAAAGTAGCCGATGAGTCCAAACATCAGAAACTACACAGTAAAACATCCTTGTAACCCATTCTCATCTCAATCTTATTTGTGAGGAGTGATATCTGAGGTTGCTTCCTGAACTAATATGCTATGAGAGAAACAGCTATGACTAAAAGTTTACTATTTGTCACAATCATATACTACTACTTCATACACTAATTTTCACAGAAGTAATGATTAGACAAAGTAATATGATTCTTCTCAAAATTCCTGGAAAGGAATATAGTTCCATTGTAGTCTTTTTAAACAAATTCTAGATAGCAGTTTAAAAATCACTGGCTTTAGGGGTGCCTGGCTGCCTCAGTTGGTGGAGCATGCAGCTCTTGATGTTGGGGTTGTGAGTTTGAGCCCCAAGCTGGGAGTGGGATTACTTAAAAATGAAATCTTAAAAAAAAAAAAAAAATCACTGGCTTCACAATAATAATACACTGAATTCCACAACTTCTAGATTTATGTAAATGACTACTTCATGACAAAACAGAAATAGAACCAATCTTAATTATCTGTGGTAATTACAGAAAAAAGAAGTCCATATGCATTCAGGAAATAACAAGGCTAGGTAAGAGATGTCACTAAATGAAGGGGGAAGCAGTTACCAAAATAATGCACTTCTATTTACAGAGTAATGAATCTATGTATAAACCTAATTTTAAATCTTTTTTTTTGGGGGGGGGGGGGCAGGTTTGTTTGTTTTTAGCGATAGCACAAGCAGGGGTAGAGGGAGTGAGAAAGAATCCCAAGCAGGCTCCACACCCAGCGTGGAGCCCCATATGGGGCTCAATCCCATGACCACAAGATCATAACCTAAGCTGAAATCAAGAATCAGACACTCAACCCACTGAGACACCCAGGCACCCCAAACCTTAATTTTAAAATGAGTTCAACCAAAGGAACAGCTAATATCCATTCCACAGTGAAAATTAGTATTCTATGTGTCCCTGGGCACTCTGATACAACAATTATTATAATCTAATTAATGACAATTTATATAGTACCTTCCCTCAAAAACTGAGATTCATGGGGCGCCTGGGTGGCTCTGTCAGTTAAGCATCTGACTTGATTTAGGCTCAGGTAATGATCTCACAGTTCTCTGAGATCAAGCTCCATGTCAGGCTCTGCACTCGCAGCGTGGAGCCTGCTTGGGATTCTCTCTCTGCCTCTCCCCTGCTCTCCCTCCTTCTCTCTCACTTAAAATAAATACACTTAAAAAAAAAAAAATAACTGCTGCTTCAAATTGTTTCCCTCTTGTTCCCTGCCCCTCCCCCACTCATGTTCTGTCTCTCTCTCTCAAAAATAAATTTAAAAAAACATTTAAAAAATGTTTAAAAATTGAAATTCATGTGGGGAGGGGAAGAGGGTAGGATTCTAATGATCTGAGATGGGTCTTTTGTGATGGTTAGCTACATCTTTTTAGCACTGACATTTCCAAGTTTTTTGTGAAAAGGAAATTTTAAGAATGTGCTGAAATCATCCTTTCAGAATCAAGTTCCAGATAAAGTTGTGTTTTATATGGCCTGCTTTTTCATTTTTTTTAAATCATTGTAATGGTAATAAACTTGAATAAAGATGCCTGAGCACCTAAGAACAAAAGCTTCTGAAAACTTTCAGAGTTCATCTAAGACCCTTTGATTTTGTCAAAGGAAAGACTGAAGACCCAAAATGTGCACTAGTTTAAGTTCTTAGGGGAAGGAGAAAAAAACAAAACTCTCCTAGGTCACATGACAGCCTTACACTGACCTAGCAACGCCAAAAGAAATGATCTTTTGGGAAGATCTGACTCCTAGGGAAGACATAAACCAACTTGGAAAAGAAGGACAAACCAACAAAACATACCGTCAACTGGCTGATCTGTATATCTCAATATATACAAAAGACAGCAGAGAAAAGGAAAATTGGAAAACTCGTGATTTCTACATAGACTTAACACTTGAATATGAACACAGAAGCTGCAAAAAGAGTCTTATCAATTGAAAAGTCATCTCCTGGGATTATAACAGTGATCTCAATAACATAGCCTTGTACAGAAAGTGTTTTCAAATATATTATCTCATTTAAAGTTCCTTGCTCAGTCACGCTGCTGCTTAAGCATTAAAGCCAAAACCCAGCCCACCTCACCGCGGTACTCTTCACTCCATTCGACAGTCTAAAGAGGATTTAAAATGTACTCGGTTTATCTGCTTTCTCTACCCTCCCTGCAGAATTGAGAGAATGTCTGAAAGATACAATTTCACAAGAATCTTGGCACTTAAACTATTTATTGTTGAGAGATGACGAATATGACTTCAAGCAAAAACAAAACTATCTCAACAGTCAAAAAAGCGGGGGATGGAAGGGCATCTCCTCTCACTTCAAAGTTTTTACAATTCTTTATGACCGCCCAGTTAAACGTATAGAATGAAAAATCAAGACGAGGAATTTTTGCACTTGAGTGCTTTTTCAAGAGTAAACCAAATTCCCTGCCATTTTTTCCTGCCGCGGACCACAAAAGTGCAGGGTTGAGGTGACTGGGCCGGAGACGTGGGGCCTCGGGGTGCCTGGCAGTCCCGGCCAGGGTGGAGGGGTGAAGACCGAGGGGCGGGGGCCACTCTGACAGCTGGCAAGGAAAAAGCAGGGGACGCGTCGGTGCACGGGCGAGGAGTAGGGGCGGGGGAAGGAGGAAACGAGCCAGGGGCGAAGGACCAGAGCGCCCTCCCGCAAGGGCAGGAGAGGCGTGAGGGCGAAAGGGCGCCGGGGCGGGGCGGGCGCGCCGGCGGAAGGGGCAGCGGACCGGGACGTGGGGCCCGCCGCGTCCCGGACGCGGTGCGGGCGAGGGGAGGGGCGTCCCCGCGCAGGACGGCCGGGCGCGGGGAGACAAGGATTCGGGGTGCGCCGGCCGCCCTCTCGCTTGGTCGCGGACTGCAGGGGCGGGGCCGGCCGGACCCCACACGGCGGCCGCGGGTGAGGGAAGGGCGCGCCAGGCACCTGCCGCCTCGACCGTGGAGGCCCCGGGCGGGCTCGGCTCTCACCTCTCCGGTTCATGGGCCGGATCCGCACAGCCACTTTCACTTTGGAATCCCCCATCCTGCTGCTGCCGAGACTCTCCCTCGGCTTCCGTCTGCCTCGGCCACCGGGCAACTCTTCGGGGCTGGCCGGGCGGGAGGGGGCTGCGGGAGGGAGGGGCGGGGAGGGGGCGGAGCCGGGGCGGGGCGAGGCAGGTCGCCGAGCTCTCGGCGCTCCCTGGTTGCATGACGGGACTTGTAGTCCCTGAAGGCAGTCGTGGGCAGTGGGCAGGACAGCGGCGGAGGGGCTCGGGTGGGGCAGGAGACATTAGGCGCATTTCGCTCCCTGGAACGTGTAAATGCTCCTCTGTTTCTAATCATTCTACTCTCACAGCTAGTACTGAAACATACGCCGTCGGTAGGCTGATACCACACCTGAAAATAGTTGAATAGATGACATTGGAGACCCTGAGAGCGATTTCTTCAGACTTATTTCCCGCTAACCTTAAAGTTTGATCCCCGCCTCAACTTCCTCTGCCTGGATTGCACTCCCGGCCTTGTTTGCTGAAATCTTCCTTCAAGACAAGGCAAAAGTTAACGTCTTCAGGATGTCTTCATAGATCCGCAGGTTAACCGTATACGACCTCGCCCTCTGAGCCCCTACCAATCTATTCCAGTCTTGACCTTGGGCTCTGGAACCAATCCGAATTCAAATCCTGCACCAGCACTTTCCAGCGGTGTGATCATGGACAAGTGATTTGATATTTAGTGCTTGTCTTTTCATGATTAAAATGGAGACATTAATGCCTACTTCATAGGATTGTTGCAAGGCTTAAATGAGTTAATACGAATAAGTTCTTTTAAAACTCCCTGGCACATAAGAAGTGATCAATAAAAGTAAGTCATTATTATCTTCGCTTTGTTATAGCACTTATGCTGCGATTATTTGTTCTCCTGCCATATATTTTTTAAACCATGCCTTATGTGTGTAGCGTAGCAGGTAGTAGAGACCCAGTAAACATTTATTGTGTGAATGAGTGAATGAATGAATGCATGAAGCCGCGCTAAAATTAGCTCGTTATTAAACCCAAGCAGAGACTACTAACTGGTGGCCTACTGGCCAGATCTGACCTGTAAATATGTTCCATTTGGACCAACAGTACTGTCATGAAAATTAGGAGACTTGTCTGTGTAATTCTGGGCCTGTGCAATTACATCCTGAGAATAATGGATTAGAACTAGGTGGCAGTGGCCACTTTTATGAGAGGCAAGTTTCTCCCTTTCACCATTGCCTACTTCCACTGGGCTTTACCACTCATGTGCCTGGATCCTGTAGGTTTGTGATGCCTACTTGGATATGCTTTAATGATAGTACAAAACTCAGAACTATTTTACAGGTGAATAAATACAGAAAGCCAGCATGACTTGCCCTTTTACCAACCATCCTATCGCTGACCTGTCAAAAAGGTTAAAAGCACCTTTAAGCGGAATGTAATTCTTGTACCACATATAGATGAACATTGAAGACATTATGCTCATTGAAATAAGCCAGACACCACACACAAAAACACTGTATGGTTTCATGTATATGAGATACCTAGAAAAATGAAATTCATAGAGACAGAAAGCAGAATGGTGGTTGCAGGGGGCTGGAGGAAAGCAGGAATGGTAGTGTGTTTTGTTTTGTTTTGTTTAATGTTTGAGAGAGAGAGAGAAAGAAATGGAGCTCGAGCAGTGGAGGGGCAGAGAGAGAGGGAGGCACAGAATCCAAAGCAGGCTCCAGGCTCTGTGCTGTGAGCTGTCAGCACAGAGCCTGACACGGGGCTCAAACTCATGAGTTGTGAGGTCATGACCTGAGCCGAAGTTGGATGCTTAACCGACTGAGCCACCCAGTGCCCCAGTGAGTTAGTGTTTAATAGAGTACAGAGTTTCTGTTTGGAAAGATGAAAAAAGTTCTGGAGAAGGATAGTGATGATTGTTGACAACAATAGGGATATACTTAATGCCACTGTACACTTAAAAGTGTTGTTTTTTTTTTTTTTGTTTTGTTTTTTGAGACAGGGAGAGACAGAGCATGAACAGGGGAGGGTCAGAGAGAGGGAGACACAGAATCCGAAGCAGGCTCCAGGCTCTGAGCTGTCAGCACAGAGCCCGACACGAGGCTCGAACTCACAGACCATGAGATCATGACCTGAGCCGAAGTCGGACGCTTAACCAACTGAGCCACCCAGATGGCCCTACCACAACTTTTTAAAAAGGTTTTGTTATGTCCCCTTTACCAGAGTTGGGTACTCTGGTCCTAAACATTCTTCCTAATAACCGTCTTCCCACATTCAGATTATAGCAAATAAGGATTTCCAATGTGTCAAGGTTCCTGGGCAGCCATTCTTCCCTTTATATCTCTTTTATAATGTGGCAAATGTTGGTTTTAAAAGGCATGTTGTTGGGGTGCCTGGGTGGCTCAGTCAGTTAAGTGTGCGACTTCGGCTCAGGTCACGATCTTGTGGCTCGCGAGTTCGAGCCCCACGTTGGGCTCTGTGCTGACATCTTGGAGCCTGGAGCCTGCTTCCGATTCTGTGTCTCCCTCTCTCTCTGACCCTCCCCCCATTAATGCTCTGTCTCTCTCTGTCTCAAAAATAAATAAACGTTAAAAAAAAATTTTTTTAAAGGCATGTTGTGATGATAGCTTGAATCTAGCATTGTAAACCAAGGTCAGACAGGCAGAAAAAGAGAAGGCTGCACAGTTTCTGTGGGAACCTTGTGTTTGAATTTATGCTCAAATTTCAGAAGAAAGCCCCTAAGGAGGTGAAGTGGGGGTGGGGCAGAAATTAATAGGGAAGAGGTGAGGACTTTCTCTAAAGTTCCAAAATCATTTAAATTGTTGGGGAAATGTTTGATTGGAAGAAAATGATAGTAGCTTCCCAAAGGACTGTAGAGAAAACCCCTGTGGGCCATTCTCTGTTCTGACTTCTATTCACACCAACTTCTCTCTTTTAACTTCTGCAATATAGATGAGGAGAGAGGATTCTTAGAGAAGAGAGTCCAAGACCAGAAGTGCCTTTATCTTCCCATGGAAAGTCTTCCTGAGGTAGACCAGAGAGAAAGGACTGAGATACAGGTTTCAACCTGCAGCCCAGGAACTTGGGGGCTTTAACATCAGGCGAACCTGGAAAGCTGCCTAGTCACTATGCAGGGGGTGTGGGCTCAGGCTCCAACAGGAGACAGGAAAAGTCAGGTCTCTCTCTTAACTACTCAGAGGAATGAGGGGAGAAAAAAGAACTTGGTAAATAAAGCACTCCCTTGGACCTTTGTTTTGTAAAGCAAGGATTTAAGAAGCCAACCAATATTTATTGGGTACCTACTAGATTCAAGGCATTGTGATAGGTCTGTTTGAGGTTGATTTTGAGCTGTGTTGATAAGTGTCTTATTTTTTGCCCTGACATTTTGCAAATTTACTCATTCTAAACCTGATTTCTGGTTTACTTTTTGTTACTTTGATCCACTCATTCAGCAGTTTCTGGAGACGCCTGCGTAGACTGAGGAATACATTTTGCTTTCTCTTTATAAGATCATCACTTACAGAATAATACTAGCTAACATACTCTGAATGCTCACTATGTGCCAGATACTGTCATAAACATTTTACACGAATTAATTCACTTACCACTCACTAACTCTGTGAAGTACTTACTGTTATTATCCCTGCATTACAGATGGGGAAACCAAGGACCTGAGCAAATCACCGAAGGAGCCACGGTGCTCCTACTGTTCAGACCTCCCATCCACAGTCTTCCCGGATGGGAGGTGTCTACATGCAGATTGCTCAGCCCCTTGGAACTTGAGATTTATTTTTCACCATTCTACTTTCCAAAAATCATTTCTAAAACTCCATTATTGTAAAAAAGTGGGAACTGTGTACTAAGTTCTGTTTTTGCCTTTAAAAAGGAAGGAATGAGCTAATGGCTCCATCAGGCAAAACATTTCTTTCCAGCATAAATCAGGATTTACCTGTGTGTCTTAGCTGTGCCAGAGCTTAGTTTTCCCAATTAGAATTGTCTCTTCCAGTCTCCTCAGCTATACTGTGAGCACAAGGAGGGTGTCTTTTTCAAGTCTCTTTGTCTCCGACACTCACTACAATGCCTGGAACTGAGTAAGCAGGCACTTAATACATTTAGGGGAATGAAGATACTAGCAACACAGCATCACAATTGACCTCAGACAGATTGATTAGATGACTTGCCTCAGATCACACAGTTAGTAAGCGGCTGGGCTGGAGGACAAACACAAATTGGTCTGATTCCAGAAATCTAGGCTGTTTTCACAAAGAAGCCATCCCCATGGGTCCTTTCATGTATTTTTCATGCTTTTCTACCTTGTGAATCCTTGGTGGGAGACTTGGCCTCCATAATAGCAGTCATCATGTCATAGCTGTTATTTATGGAATGCTTCTGTGCCAGGCATTGTGCTCAGCACTCCCCATATATGATCTCATTTAGTTTTCACAACTATCCCATGAAGTGGGTGCTATGATTATAGCCTTTGACAGATGGACAACTGAGACTTAATAAGGCAAGTTAACTCACACAGTAGCCTGAGTAAGAAGTTCCTGAATGCAAATCCTGGGTGTCCCTTGTCTAGACTGCCAAACCATTACCACTACCCCACCCTGTCTCTTCATGTAGTACCTGATGCTCAGCTGGTCTTGCAGTGTTTACTGACACTCCTCATCAACCACCCACTAACAGGACCACACCTGGATCTTGCCATGACCTAAGACTGCTCCACCTATGAAATTCAATAACTCTCATCCATAACCTCAACTTCATCCAAACTCCCTCACCCTCCTACTCCCAAGGACCAAGTACATCGTTCTTAAGCCTCTAGTTCTTCAACCTACCTCATTTCTCATACTCAAACTCCTTTAAAAAAAAAAGTTTATTTATTTTGAGAGGGAGAGAGAGGGGCAGAGAGAGAGGGAGAGAGAGAATCCCAAGCAGGTTCCATGCTGTCTGTTCAGAGTCTGATATGGGGCTCAATCTCACAAACCTTGAGATTATGACCTGACCTGAAACCAAGAGTTTGATGCCTAACTGACTGAGCCACCCAGGTGTCCCTCATACTCAGACTCCTTCAAGGGTTCATTTTTACCTTATTTTCTTTCTTTCTTTCTTCCTTTCTTTCTTTCTTTCTTTCTTTCTTTTTCTTTTTCGTTCTTTCTTTCTTTCTTCCTAGAGATAGTGAGTGGTGCAGGGATAGAGACAGAGGGGGACAGAGGATCTGAAACAGGCTCTGTGCTGACAGAGAGCCTGACATGAGGCTTGAACTCACGAGTTGTGGGATCATGACCTGACCCGAAGTTGGACACTCAACTGATAGCCATCCAAGTGCCCCCAGAGATTCATTTTCTTACAACCCTAGTCTAAACCTTGCTCTTGACTATATCATCAACACCACTCATGACCTGTAAATCCTTAAACTTATGTAATCAATTTCCCTTATCTTGTGTGCCCAGGAACCCAGCTAGAGGAAGTCACACATCCATACACAGTGGTGGTCTTTGATCAAAGACCAAATCTGTGGCCTTTGATCTCAGCGTGGCCCTCAGTAGAGCTTGAAAACTGTTCTCCTGCTCAGGTCTCCCTCCTGTTCCTCCAGAGGCTTTTACCATCTTCATCACTCTCTTCAAGCCCCCAGCCCAACAAGGCCACCCAGCCCAGCATGGCCACTCCCAAATCATGCCACTCCTACATTGCAGTAAAAGATCAAGGCTCTCAGGTGAAAATTCCCTAAATTTCCTATGCCCGTAATTTTATCTAGGACTATATTAGCACAAACTTTTCCCCTCCAGTTGCAGAGGTAGGTGTACCTCTTGAGCCTCCAGCTCAAGGCTAAGATCTCTATTCCATGATCTTTCATCCCACCTCCATGGCAAAGTTGTTCTGTTAGTCATTCCCTGTCTAACCAATTCAACCTTTCCTTCTCCACTAGCTCCTTCTCTTTAGCTGGTATCTCCCACAGAAAAATCAAAACAAGAAATAAAACTCAAGGAAAAAAAAAAACAAGGACAACTTTGTGTCAACCCTTGGTCCACTTGTAGTTACCAGCCTTTCTGCTTCGTAGCCAACCTCCCCCAAATAATAATCCATACTCATTGTTTTTCCTTCCTCACCTATCATTAGTCAACCAACTATTAATTTAATCATGCTTTCACCCACCCTCACCCCTCTAATAAAACTGTCATTGCAATCAGCCTTCCTATTGCAAACCCAGTAGGGTATCTTTCAGCATTTTACTTGATACTTGATTTCTCTGTGATATTTGGTGTTATTAGCCATCCCTCTTCTTGAAGCTTTTGAGTCTGTCCCTTGATTTCTATGGCAGCACTCTGTTCTCCTTGTTTTAATCAACTTATTACCCCAGTCAACAAACTTCCCTATCATGTGCTTGGCACTACTGTGTTAGGTGCTTTGGATACAAAGATAAGAAAGACATGGTGACTGTCCTTAAAAACTAAAAGATTTTCTTAGATTTCTGGCAAATTAGTAACTTCTTCAAGTTCTTTTGCTGCCTCTTTGCTTGTTTCTCAGTGCCATGTAGGAGTCCCCTTTAAAGACAATGGCCTCAAAAAGGGGCAGGCTCAGTATGCCAGGCCTGAGAGATCACACGGAAGGCAAAGCTAAGGATACTCCAGCCAGTTCCAGGGTGGGGAAGGAAGAGCCAAGAGATAGAATGGGCAGCTAAGAGGTAGAGAAAGTAGGCGCAGAAGAAGGCAAAGGAAAGAAACAGTAGTATGCACTCTCCTAAAAGGGTAAGGCCACAGCCTTGGGGTTTAGGAGGCTGAATGGAATTAGCTTGGATTTTGAGAGGTTTAGATGATTAGAAGGGTGCTCTTGAGGGTTGGAGATTAAAGATCTCCTCTGAGGGGCGCCTGGGTGGCTTAGTCAGTTGAGCATTCAACTTGATTTCAGCCCAGGTCATGATCCTGAGCCCCATATTGGGCTCCACATGAGCATGGAGACTATTTAGGATTCTCTCTCTCTCTACCTCTGCCTCTGCCCTTCTCTCTCTCTCTCTCTCATAAAAATTAAAAAAAAAAAAGATGTCCTCTGAATATACTAAGTAGGGTGGCCCCAGGCAAGGCCCTCTTTCCCTGGGATCTCATTTGGAATGAGATATGGTTTATGAGACCAGAGAGCAAGGTGTAACTTGTAAACTCAATTATTTACGTACTAATGTTCTTTTTGTTCTCTTTTTGTGCTTAGTCAACTTTTCTTAAACTTATGTTTATTTGACCTATGCTAAGGGGAAGCAAAGGAAGGGGCTTTTTAACAGATCTTTAAAAAGCAAGTCTATCTCTGAGGCCAATGTGGTAAGGGCAGTGGGGACTGGGAAAAGACCACAAGAGTCAAATCAGAAGTACAGATTTGAGATCACTGGGTTCTGCTCCAGTAGAGTCCTCTCTTCATGCTGGCTTCACAGACCTGGGTTTTACTCTTTTATGGAGCGTGGCATTCCCTTACCATCTGCCCTTACCACTTACTGCTGTCTCCAAGACTGTTGGTACAGTCTCTATCATCCCCCACACTTGCTTTGATTACTCTCACTCAAAACTGCTACCGTCCTTGGGATGCCCTCCCTCTGCCGGTTGAAATCTAACCATTCAAGCCCTATTTTCTCCGTAAAGTCATCCCTCACTAATCCTACACACATTACTATTTCCCTTCTGGAAACTTTTCTAGTACTGTACTATGTTAGCATCAGGTTACGAGCCGACTTCAATAATGTATATAAGTCTTGTCTTCTCCAATTAGACTGAGAACTCAGTAGCAGGGATGATGTCTTCTCATTCTTGGTATTGCTCAAAGCAAGGAGCACACAGCCAAAACCGCATATACTAGGTGACTGAATTGTTTCCATTTTTAAAAGGCACAGAGGTGAAAGAGCCAGGAGACAAGAGAAGGGATTTAAGTTAATTATTTTGACTGATATTCTAGAGTAACAAGAAATTCCAGGAATAAATAAGCCTGGAGAGGAAGTGGGGTAGAAGATCTTTAGAATAGGGGCGCCTGGGTGGCTCAGTCGGTTGAGCGTCCGACTTCGGCTCAGGTCACGATCTCATAGTCCGTGAGTTCGAGCCCCGCATCAGGCTCTGTGCTGACAGCTCAGAGCCTGGAGCCTGCTTCACATTCTGTGTCTCCCTCTCTCTCTGCCCCTTCCCTGCTCATGCTCTGTCTCTGTCCCAAAAATAAATAAACATTAAAAAAAAATTTAAAAAAAAATAGAACATCATTTGGCCCTTTTTATTGAGGAAATTTAAATTCCTACTAATCTCTGAAGAGCCAGAAGATGGCCTTCCAAAACACAGATTTTACACCAAGCTCCCCCAAAGTGTTCACTCTACATACAAACATAAATTTACTTCCCCCTTTGCTGAAAAGCATCTCTTGGGATGCCTGGGTGGCTCAGTCGGTTAAGCATCTGACTTAATTTTGGATTAGGTCATGATCTCACAGTTTGTGGGTTTGAACCCCACATCGGGCTCTGTGCTGACAGTTTGGAGGCTGCTTGGGGTTCTCTCTCTCTGCCCCTCCCCTGCTCGTGCACTCTGTCTCTCTCAAAATAAATAAATAAACTTAAAAAAAAAAAGAAAAGCATGTCTTAAGGACATCAACAACGAATCTCTGATAGGCTTAGTGCATCTCCATAAATCATTCAGGAACAGAGGTCAAGAGGAGGTATTCTTTTGATATTATTCAAGCCAGATTGTACAGATCAGTGCCCATAAGTGAGCACAAAGGGACATCTATAAAATATTCATGGGCTATGGCACAAAGCACTGACTGCTTGGGGGACCCGCTGCACCACCTAAGGGATTAGATTAGTCAGATCTGTGGTGGCAGTGGTCTACTCCCTTAAACTCAGAGATTTCCACAGCTCATCAACAAATCTGACTTAGAATTTAAAGGGATTTTTTGAATCTTTGAAAGTTTAGGGCAGGCTGGAGGTAAACTATTTGGCTCAGGCTCCTTGCCTAAGGGAAGCGACTGACTTTTTCACAAAGAAGGCTATCTGGAAAAGGAGCAAAAACCTCCTCTGGGAAATATTGTATAGAGCTGGAAGACAATTAATCTCTCAGGAATATACCTTGAGAGGAATCTTTGCCATCAAAGATACTCTCCTCCCTTTGTTCCTTATTGATATTGTTAAATCAAATATTATTTAATCTAACCAATATTTATGGGTTTTTTTTAAGTTTATTTATTCGTTTTGAGAGAGTCAGAAACAGCATGAGCAGGGAGGGGCAGAGTCTAGAGAGGGGGAGAGAATCCCGAGCAGGCTCCACACTGTCAGTGCAGAGCTGGACACGGAACTCTATCCCATGAACTGTGAGATCACGACCTGAGCTGAAACCAAGAGTTGGACGCTCAACTGACTGAACCACCCAGGTGCAACTAATCTAACCAATATTTGATTGCATGTGTGTGTGATCAAATACTTGCCTGTGATAAGGAAGCAAAAAATGAGTATGACAAGCTCTACATTTCCAGAAGGTTATAATTTATTTGAAGATAAGTATGCTGTTACAATGGAAGGAAATATCCACAGAATTCCACCTTTGATACGAGGGAGGTAATTAAGATCCTGTTTTCCCGGGGAGATTGTCACATATCACAGTAGCAGGTGGGTGGGGTGGAGGCCAAAGTGTAGCTGGGGAGAGAGGACCATTCTGAGTCACCACAGATTCAGATCTAGAAGGTGTCACCTAGGCAGGAAGCATGAGGGTGGGGCACCCAAATCCCGATACTGGAGGGAAGACAAGAGGAGAGGAAATGTTCCAGGCTAGGATAGATGCCACGTGTGGTTTTAATCTTCTAGGCACCAGGCAAGAAGTGGTTAAAGAGAAACCCAAGACAGCTGTAGCCTGGGGGGGCCTCTGTAATAGGAAGTATCATAGAGTTCATTTTTCTATGTCACCAAGGGAGACTTCATTCAGCTGGGACCCAATCTGGAAGCTATTCTACCCACTAGAAAGCCAGGAGCTATAACACCCACCCAATGCCACAGAATGACTCAGAGGCAGCTGAGCAAGCCCCAGAACGGAGTGGGGACAGCTGCACTATTCTCTCACTGGCACATCATCTGTGGAAGGAAAAGCAAAACCTCCTTCGAAATATAGAAAGATGTAGCCATCATTCACCAGTATGATTCCAGACAGATCAAAGGCTTACATGCATCAACTTGAACTAGAGAAAAGTAAAAGTGAATATTTAGCTGATCGCAAGCAAAGAAAGAAGTCATCAGTAATAGTACAAGTACCAAGAACTTGTTCGAGGTCTGTATAGGTGGAAGTGGGACTCAAACGTGGGTCCGGGCAACTCCAGAACTCTATTCTCAACCCTGTACAAAACTGCTTCTTTAAGAAAAAACAAAAACAAAAACGGGTAGTTCAAAAAACAAAGATTTCTAAAGTATGCCCAAAAACTTCACCAAAAAAATGGAAAGACCAAGCCACAAATTGAGAAGTGTGGCAAGTTTGATTGACGTAGACTTACAGTCCTAAAGAAGATTTATAAATCAAAAAGACAGAAAGAGACCAATAGAAATGTTTTTAAATTTATTTTTAAGACCAATAGAAATTTTGATAAAAGTAAGAAACAGGCTGTTTCCAAAGGAAAAATATGTGGTTCATGAACGTGTGAAAAATGCTCAATCTGCTTCATAGTAAAGAAATGCACATTTGATGGTGTGCCTGGGTGGTTCAGTCAGTTAAGTGTCAGGCTTTGGCCCAGGTCATGATCTCGAAGTTCGTGAGTTTGAGCCCCACATCGGGCTCTGTGCTGACAGCTCAGAGCCTGGAGCCTGCTTCAGATACTGTGTCTCCTTCTCTCTCTGCCTCTCCCCCACTTGCACTCTGTCTCTGTCTCTGTCACTGTCTCTCTCTTAAAAATAAACAATAAAAAATATTTTAAAAAGAAATGCACATTTGACAAAGACATGGCAATTTTCCTTCTAACAAATTGACAAACTTCTAACAAAAAATTAATGCCTAGTTTTTGGTGACATAAAGTTGGTAAAGGGACTGTTTTTTTAGAGAGCCAACCCAGGACACAATCATTCCAGAAAACAATTAATAACAATAGAATATATAATAAATAACTAGATATATGTGTTATTATTTTAACATAAAAATATGAAAACAAGATATTAATCTAAAACTATATGTTATTTAGTATTGTTTACTTATCCATTACATAAATGCTATTTATTTATTTATTAAATGTTTATTTTTGAGAGAGTGAGTACATGCACACACACACACATATGCATGAGCAGGGGGAGAGGCAAAGAGACAGGGAGACAGAGGATCCAAAGCTGGCTCTGCACTTACAGCAGAGAACCCAATGCAGGGCTCAAATCCACGAACTGTGAGATCATGGCCTGAGGCAAACCCAGACATTTAACCAACTGAGCAACTCAGGCACTCCCATAAATGCTATTTAAACAAAACCACAATAAGACTAGTTAACAAGGGCAACATATATTTGGTAACAAGACAAATTAGAAAATGATGTGCAGGAAAAATATGTTTTTTTTAATGTTTTTAATTTTTAAGTAACCTCTACATCCAATGTGGGGCTCGAACCCACAACCTCAAGATCAAAAGTCGCACACTCCACCAACTGATCCAGATAGGTGCCTTGAAAAATGATATTTTTATCATGTTTCTTTCGATTCTCTGATACAGCAACTTACTTTTAACTTTTTAAAACTCTTTTTTTGGATATTTACATTTTGTAGGCTGTATTATTATTGTGTATGCTTAAGATACACAAATGTAATACTTTTCAAAAGGGGAGTGTAAAAACAGTAGGACTAATTAAACAAACCTTAACCTATGTTTAATAAAAAAAAAAAAAACAAAAGATGTTTCTTTCTCTCCCATAATACTGTAGGATATTTTTACCCTTTCTGTTTCCTTTTATAATAACTTAGAGCCTCCTTTTGTTTTATATAGTGATAGAATGAATATACTCAAATGTAAAAGTCAGTTTGATTTACAGAGATGCTCCTATCAAGCCCACATTACACTAATTCCAATGTGATGGAAACAAGCTAATATCCTCTCAACAAAGCATTTCAGCATGGAATACTTAGGATTTTACCTACTAGTAATAGCACGGTTTTAGACATGTAAGAATTTGTATCCAACTCTGCAAAAACGTTCATCCACTTTGCAACTACAAGCTTGTTTTGGCAGAAATAACAGCTTATCAATGTCTTTATCAATAACGTCTTTGCGTCTCTACATCCATCTTATCAACTATTCATATCTAAAATGCTCATCATTCGTGAGCACTCCAAAGCAAGCCATTCTCCAGGCCATGTCTCAGAAGGCTATCTCCTTCCATTTTTATAGCCAAATATCTCATTAAGTTATTCTGCAGTTTTCAAGAGCCTGAAAAAGGACCAAATCTTTTGTAATGAAAATTTCAATTTCATAGGTGAGCAAATCACATTCCTCTTTTAGCAATGTGGTGGTGGTGTACAAGGTATGCAAAATATGTAGCAGAAAAGATCTTTTTTCATAGTCTTTGGTGAAAAAAGTATAGACTGAATGTAATTTGCCCAAATTTACATTTTGAACTGTCTGCCAAATATGCAGATAAGCATGATCCAGCTTGTAGTTGGATAATATATCAACAACCTTTTGTTTTATGTTTTCTATAGTTGCACTAAAGTCTTCATAGAAATCAAGAAGATGATTTGGAATTCCGTTTTTCCTATCAAAGTACCCAAGAAATAGAACTTTTTTTGCTGTCAGGGAGGAAGTTTTCCTATGCCCTCTTAGTTCAGTAGCTGGAGCCTGTGAATTAAACTGACAAAGACCAAGTAACAGGAGAAAAGGTATAATTTTTATTTAATATTTATGTGCCCAGGAGTTCACAGAAAAGAAGTGAAACTCAAAGAAGCAGCTAGACTTGGGGGTGTATATACCATTTGAACAAAGGAAAGGAGGTTTGGGTTCCAAGAGATGATAAATCACAGGGAAGAGATTGGGGAATATATGGGGGAACTAATGGAAAATAATGGATATTTTAGTAAGGTCTGTTTATGCAAACCCATCTCAGTTTCGACTCCCTATTTCTGATGATGAAAGTGCTCTTCTTCCTGGTGCAAGGGGCAGGGCTGGGGGGGAGGGGTGGGGAGGCACCTTTCTCCAGGGAAAATTTAATGTTTTTTTATTTATTTTTGAGGGAGATCGCATGTGAGGAGTGTAGGGGCAGAGAGGGGGTTGGGGGGACAGAGGATCCGAAGCAGGCTCTGTGCTGACAGCAGTGAGCCTGAGGCAGGGCTCCAACTCAGAAACCGCAAGATCATGACCTGAGCTGAAGTCAGATGCTCAACCCACTGAGCCACCCAGGTGCCCCCAGGGAAAATTTATATAGTGCTTTGAGGCAGATGGAAGAGGGCAGAGAGCATGTTTTGTATCCGCTGTTTCTCTAGTGACTTCAGCTCAAAAGAATATGCCAAGCTGGCATATTTGGGGGTGGCATATCCTGATCCCCTTTAGTATCACCACTGTTGCTGTGATTTAACTTATCACTTGATACACTGTAGAAAGTGTAATGTTGGTGAGCTCTGCCAGAGTCGCTCTCCATTGCAGGAGGCCAATACATTCGTTATCAGAATTTCCTCTTTTTGTTCTCCCGTTCTCCCACAGGACACTTCAGTTTTAACCTCTGAATCAGGAAATGTGACTTCACTCAGTCACAGAGCAATCAAAAGGAGAAATATGAAACTGTGTGTTCCTTAGTGTGGTATGTTCACACTAATTCAATGGCCACTCTTTTCCACAAAGCATTGGTGCCCTTTGGAGAAACAAACAAACAAACTTTTGATTGTCTCATCCCAGACTTCTGAGATTCATTCTTCATCTGTGATTTTATATCTTCTCCACCATACCTGACTCCAATTTTTTTTCTGCACCTGCATAGTGTGCCCTGTTTTGGTTATTTACCTCCCCAACCCCGTCCCTGTGTCTTTTCATCTGCCAGTAAAATGACACAGTTTAGCCCTCGTTTTCAGCGACTTCTGGGTCATGCTGGAGTTGGTATTATAATCTGAATTCTTAGAAAACATGATCACAATATTCACGATGTTAAATATTAAACTCGCACTCAATACAAATTCTCAGTACAAACAAAGCACAACAGTCAATCCATAGACAGAGACAAAGACAGTTAAGCCTCACAGTTACAAGGCATTTTGAGTTACACTCTTAAGTCAAATCATGCTGATGATCACAAGGAACTGAAAGTCATGGCAGCCAACATGGGTAGTTGGTGACCATGGAGGGTGGATTATCTATGCCATATCCATTTGACGCTAAAAGCAATGTTGTTTTCAGCCACATGTTTTAGCAACCACGTGCATCTTATACTTTTCCCCCAAGCCTCCACACCCATACTGAATGAAAACTTGGAGATCTAGAGGGGTTTCCTGGAATGTGGAACTTCAGTGCTAAAGCCACAGGGGGACAGTCCCTATGACAACAGCGCTTTCAGATATTTCTGGTAGGAAGTATATATTGGTGCAACTTTTCTAGAGAGCAACTTAGACATTAAAGAGTCTTAAACATGTTTATACCTGTGAACCCTCTGGTCATTCCACTTCTAGGAAGTTTATCCTAAAGAAGTGATTAGAGGAGGTCATAAATAAACATTTACAATTATGGATAATCAGTTGGGTTTTATTTATAGTATTCAAAAACTGAAAATAGTTTAAATTTCCAACAATAGGGACATAGATAAACTGTTATATGTACCTTTTATAAGGGGATGCAGTCATTACACACAATCATTAAAATTCATGTTTTTGGAAAATATTTAATGGCATGGAAAAATACATTCTAACAATAATTTAAAAAATTTTTTAATGTTTATTTATTTTTGAGAGAGAGAGAGAGAGAGACAGAGTGTGAGTGGGGGAGGGGCAGAGAGAGAGGGAGACACAGAATCTGAAGCAGGCTCAGGCTCTGAGCTGTCAGCACAGCCCCCGACATGGGGCTTAAACTCACAAATCGCAAGATCATGACCTGAGCCGAAGTCAGACGCCTAACCGACTGAGCCACCCAGGTGCCTCCTAACAATAATTTTTAAAAACAGTTTTCAGTATGATTCCATTTTTACCTAAGATATGCATTTATACCCATATATAAACCTGTACACTAAAAGAAAAAGAACAACTAGAAATACCCCAGAATGTTAGATTTTAGTTGGGAGGACTATGGCTAATTTTAATGATTTATTATACTTTCCATATTTTCCTAATTTTCTATAGTCAATAAATTTTTTATGACTTTTTTGCTTTTGTGACATTTAACCATTTCATATTTTTGAATTACATATTTCAATGACAAAAAAAGTGCTATAAAAATAAGACAGTAAACTTCTCTGTACTATAATGAAATCAGAGCAGTTTTAAGGTATGGCCAGATTTCTTGATTAGCCACTGTCAAGATGAGAAGGTTAAAACAATTTTGATAGATACCATCCAAGGTCCAAGCGAGTGACACCAAGGGACCCTACCCTTAGGGTCACTTCATTCAGCTACATTTTGCATAAAATTCAAGCTGGTCTTCATTCACAGGCTCTTCTCAGACTTGGAGCCATTGTTTCTTTCATAGACAATTGATGTAATTATCCTTCAGACCTTCTCTTGTAGATTTGCCTGATGGCTTAAAAACATAATTAGATCAAATGTTTTAATACTGTCTGAGGAAGGAGCAATTGCCAACCATGAATGTGAGTTTTCTGGAATTAGTCATAAGGGTCATAATGGAAGGAAATTACTTTTTTCATTATAGGCTCATATGGGATGCTACTGATGAAGTAAATCATAAGAAAATAGGAGACTCTGTGAAGAAATTTGTCCAAGTTTTCACCAAGATGTAGAAAAGGAATTAATATCAAACCGCTACTCCATATTATTTATAGTTATAATTTAAGTGATTATATTTAAGCTAACTATAGAGTAAATTGTACCCAGTTGTCATTTCCATAGTGTGGATTCCCATATTCTTAGGAAATCTTTTAGTTGCCTGTCAAGTCTTAAGTGAAAGAACCCCTTGAGGTGTCATCCCAGCTGGATTTGTGAGCTAGGTTGCCCTCAGCTGACAACTGCGGAAGGGATGTAGGTGCTGGAAGTGAGCTGATGTGAGAAGCAGCACCCCTTCTCCTAAAGTGAGACTAGCTTAGACCTGCATGACCCAAGGCAAGGAGGGAGAAGATGACCATCTCAAGTCTACCACAGGGGCCTTAATTAAAGAGCAGGGCCCTTCCAGATTAACGATACAGACATTACGTGAGGGACCTATACAAATACTGAATCCTGGTACCTGTCACTTTCTTTGCCATTCTGCAGTGGTTCAATTTGATTCTGAAATCTCATTTTGCCCTCACTGTAATAGAAATTCAGATTTCCTATTTGGGCTCCATGTGTTTTGTGTGCTAAAAGGGAGGAAAGCAAAGCTGGAGGAAGGAAGAAATAAGGAGCGGAAAACATGCTATTTAGATGGAAAGGACTGTGATTTTTGCAGTCTACTGGAATACCCTATGCGTTACTTTAGGTTCCTAACACACACACGCAAATGTAAAACTGCCCCCCTCCCTTTTTCTCTGGATTAACTTATTCTAGACCTCTTGCTTCCTTGTTGTTCAAAGCTCAGCTCGTCACCCAGTTCTCTATCAGAAAAGTAAGTAGAATCTGGTCACCCCAAGTGTACTGATGGCTGGGATGGGGGCCGGGGGAGGGGACCTGGGATGGGGTTAGAACCACAAGATGGAAGGTAAAGATTGTAAACGCTCAGAAGGCTAGGGGCTATCCAGGTGAAAGTCAGGAGGCTAAGTCCTAAGAGTCAAAGAAATAATCAACTCCTGCCAGTCTAAGACCAGGGAGGAGCCCAGAGAACGTGAAATTCCAGACCCAGCCAAGGGGTGAAGGGATCACTGCAGGTCAGAAACAGGTTCTCCAGCTAGGATGTTATCAGTAAAGTGTAAACTGGATCAAGAGTCCAGGAAGTTATGAGGGTGAGTCAAGATGTGTTTGTGGCCTGATTGAAGACAAGGCTTGTTTTCCTCCGAAGGTACTTCTTTATGAATCCTTCAGGGTAGGATGTGTGTCTGGGGCCTATACCAGGCAAACTGGGAACAGGAACAGCCAGCTAAAAAGCAAGAACCTCAGAACTGTGTGGTTGCAGGTAAGTTGGCATGAAATTCCTACCAGGTATGACAAAGCAGAGGTGATCAGAGTGCCACTCGATCCTGGCTGCATATTAGACTCATCGGGGAGCTTAAAAAAAAAAAAAAATCCCACCGTGCAGCCACACCCCCAGACCAATTAGATTGGAATTTCTGGGTGTTGGGCCTACTCTTTGGAATGCTTTAAAAAGCTCCCCAGGTGATTTTAATATGCACCTAGGGGTGGGAACCACTGAGTTTCAGGTAGGTTCTCAGAATGCTTCCCTGAAAGGTTAATCCTGACAGATTCATTTTCTTGTGATCAACTCCTAATTACAAAAGAAGCTTTACAAAAATGGTGCTTAAAAAAACATTTAAACAATAATAAACATGTTTATTTAAACACATCTAAACCATAAATCAATACCTACTGAAGTTAAGGAGTTGGGGCTTCATCCAAATTGAGCAGGCCCCTGGAGGATTTTGATCAGGGGGATGATATGACAAAAGTGACATTGTAGAAAGAGTAACTGAACATTGATGTACAGGGTAGAGGAAATTCAATTCAGCAAGCATTTATTAATAATGGTGGCTAGCATTTAAATTTTTTTTTAAATTTTATTTAAAAAATAATGTAATAATGTTTCAGGAGTGGTGTAATAATGGTTTCAGGAGTAGAACCCAGTGATTCATCACTTACATGTAACACCCAGTGCTCATCCCAACAAGTGCCCTCCTTGATGCCCATCACCTATTTGGTCCATCACCCACCCAACATTCTCCAGCAACCATCAGTCCATTTAATATATATATATGTATATATATATATATATATATACATATATATATGTGTGTGTGTGTGTGTGTGTGTGTGTACTCACACCACATCGTCACATTGTCTCTATCCATTTGTCAGTCGATGGACATTTGGGCTTTTTCCATACTTGGGCTATTGTCGCTAGCACTGGAATCAGCTTTTTTGTATCCACTGGATAAATACCTAGCAGTGCAATCGCTGGGTCGTAAGGTAGTTCTATTTTTAATTTTTTGGGGAACCTCCGTACTGTTTTCCAGAGTGGGTGCACCAGTTTGCATTCTGGTGGCTAGAATTTATTGAAGCAAACCCTGTGACAGTCTTACTCAATCCTGTCAACAGTCCAGTGCAGTGGGTACTTTGGTTACCTTGTTTTGTAGATGGAGAATCTAAGGATTAGAAAGGTGAGGTGACTTGCCCAAAGTCACAGATGAGTAAAGAGCAGAGAGTCAGGATTTGAATTCAGGCAGTGGGACTCCGAAACCCCCTTCATAACCACTTAGCTGCACAGCTTCTTGTTCAATGAATGACTGTGCCCATGAATTCTTCGAGAACACAGAGATCACAGACAAGTCAAGAAATAACCACAATGCTGGGGGATAAGTGCCTTAATAGTGTTCTGAGGACACAAATGAGGCACAGTTAATTCTGCCTAGGGGAATCATGCTGGAAGAAAGCAACAGTGGGCATGTCTTTGATCTTAAAGAAGAGAAAGAATGGAAACGGGGGCCTAGTTAGAAAATTATTAGTAGGAAATAATCAGGTCAGGAGCTGGGACTGTGGCTTTGGGGTTGGAAAGCAAGGGTCAGCAGGGTGGGACTAAGGTGAGTGTCCTAGTCCTTTCAGGCTGTTAAAATAAAAATAGCACAGACTGGGTGATTTATAAAGAACAAAAATGTGTTTCTCACAGTTCTGGAGGCTGGAAGTCCAAGATCAAGGTGCTGGTAGATTCGGTGTCTGGTGAGAGACTGCTTCCTGGTTCACAGCTGGCTATCTTCTTGATGTGTCCTCATATGGTAGAAGGGGTGAGAGATCTCTCTGGGATCTCTCTCTAAGGGTCCTAATCCCATTTACAAGGGTTCCACCCTCATGACCTAGGTCCTAAAGAATGAGGAAATCCAGGGTAAACCTGACCTTCATTCTCTAAATCTTTTCTGTATTTGGCTGAAGGGAGAGTGACCACTCTCCAAGTATACTTGGAAGAAGGTCAATCCATGACACTGATGGACTAGATGGGGGGGTGAGAAGACCCCAGCTCACCATCATAGCTTCTGTGTCTGTGAGCCAGCCCCTCCTTGGGCCAGGGCAGAAGAGGACTTAACCCAGGACTTGGGCCAATAGTCAGGTCTGTATCATGCCCCTGTATCTATGGTATTCATTGGTGGGTTTGCCTCCATTCTCACACAAAGTATGCAATCACTTAAATTATGCAGTTCTCATCTGGTCCCTAATTACTAGTCAATGATTATATTTCTTGTGAAAGGTTTATTTATTTATTTTTGAGAGAGAGAGCACAACAGGGGAGGGGCAGAGAGATAGGGGCACAGAGGATCTGAAGCAGGTTCTGTGCTGACAGCAGTGAGCCCAATGCGAGGCTCTAACTCATGAACCATGAAATCATGACCTGAGCTGAAGTCAGATACTCAACTGCCTGAGCCACCCAGGTGCCCCTATTTCTTGTGATTTTTAAGGACTATAACACACCTATCATTTATTTCCCTTCCTCTAATGAAATTAGACATTCTGATATTTTCCAATAATTCTTCAAGATGCCCTTTTGGAAAGTTGTCTCCTCCTTATTTCTGAAAATTTTATTTACCTAGGCAGGAATTTTAGAAGAATGCCCTATGTCTGTTCTCTTTTGTCTTATTGTGACTAAAATAGAATTCTGAGTTATAAAATAGTTCCTCTTTCATCATTTCTATCCACTTTCTGTGGCAATTTTGCAGCTGTTTTAGGCTATGCCAGCCTAGTGGCTGTTGTTAAAATCCAGTGGGGTGATATACATGAAAGCACTTTGAAAAGCATGAAGACACCACTCAGAATGACTCGTTAGTGCTGTTATTCCAAATGGACTTTATTTTTATTATCATTTAAAAAATGTTTATTTACTGAGAGAGAGAGAGAGAGAGAGAGAGAGAGAGAATGAGGGGGGAGGGGCAGAGAGAGAGAGAGGGAGAGAGAGGGAATCCCAAGCAGGCTTCATGTTGTTAGCACAAAGCCTGATGTGGGGCTTGATCCCAAGAACCGTGAGATCATGACCCAAGCCGAAATCAAGAGTTGGACGCTTAACCAACTGAGCCACCCAGGTGCCCCTCCAAATGGACTTTAAATAAAGTTGTGTCTTTTTACTTTCAGGAACACGTACATTATTATCACTTGAAACTATATGTAACCTAACAGAAAGCAACTACCAGAAACAACCATCAGTTTTACTGTTTTTTTCTAGTGATGATTTCTACATTTTTCATGGAGTAATTTTTTATTTTATTTTTTATTCATTTTGTTTGTTTTTTAAAGACTTCTTTTTTTTTTTTTTTTTTTTGGTAGTCTTAGGTTTGCCACAAAATTGAGAGTAAGGGCCAGAGATTTCCCATATACTCTCTATCCCCACATATGCACAGCTCCTCCATTATCAACATCCCTTACCAGAATGGCACATTTTCTACTAATGATGAACCTACATTAACACATCTTCATCATCCAAAGTCCATGATTTACCTTAGGGCTCACTCTTGGTGTTGGACATTTTATGGGTTTGGACAAACAGTAGAATGACATGTACCCATCACTATAATATTATAGAGTGTTTTCACTACCCTCAAAATCCTCTGGACTCTGCAGATTCACTTTTCCCCTTTCCCTAACCCTTGGTGACCACTGATCTCTTGACTGTCTCCATAGTTTGCCTTTTCCAGAATGTGATGTAGTTGGAATCATACGGTACCTAGTCTTTTGTGTTAGCTTCTTGCACTTAGTAATATGCATTCAAGTTTTCTCCATGTCTTTTTGTCCTTGACAGCTCATTCCTTTTTATGGCAGAATAATATTCCAATGCATTTCAGTTTATTTATCTATTCATCTCTGAAGGACATCTTGGTAGCTTCTAAGTTTGGGCAATTATGAACAAAGCTGCTGTAAACATCTGTGTGCAGGTTTTTGAATGGACATAAGGCTTTTTATTTATTTATTTTTTAACATTTATTTATTTTTGAGAGACAGAAACAGAGCACGAGCTGGGGAGAGACAGAGAGAGAGGGAGACCCAGAATCTGAAGCAGGCTCCAGGCTCTGAGCTGTCACTACAGAGCCCAATGCGGGGCTTGAACTCATGAGCTGTGAGATCATGACCCAAGCTGAAGTCAGATGCTTAACCAACTGAGCCACCCAGGTGCCCTGAATGGACATAAGTTTTTAACTTCTTAGGATAAATACCAAGGAATACGATTGCTGGATCTTAGGGTATGTTTAGTTTTATAAGAAACTGCCAGACTGTCTTCCAAACTGACGTGACCATTTTGCATTCCCACCAGCGATGAATGAGAGTTTCTGTTGTTCCACATCTTCCTTAACATTTGTTATTGTCGGTGTTTGCCTTTGGGCCATTCTAATAGGTGTGTGGTAGCATCTCATTAAAGTTTTAATTTACATTTCCCTACTGACATGATGCAGAGTATTTCAATTTTTAAAATATCCCATTCCCCGGGCACCTCGGTGGCTCAGTCAGTTAAGTGTCTGACTCTTGATTTTTGGCTCAGGTCATGATGTCACGGTTCTTGGGATCAAGCCCCGCATCAGGCTTTGTGCTGACAAAGCCTGTGTGGAGTCTGCTTGCGATTCTCTCCCTTCCTCTCCCTCTGCCCCTCCCCCTCTTGTGCACACACACTCTTTCTCTCTCAAAATAAATAAATAAACATTTAAAAAAATAATAATAAAAAAGAAAATCATTCAGAATGGAATTTGGCCAATGCTTAGATTTGGATTAAAAAAAGCAGAAACCAAGAGTGTCTATTACTGCTATGTGGAAGAGAGGCAGCACAGGCCACAGGAGGAAGCAGGGGGGAGCCCGTTTAGGAGTCCAGGTGAGAGATGGCATGGCCTGGCCTTAGAGGGTGATGGGGGCCAAGGTGAGAGGCAGTCACCTTCTGGATCTATTTTGAAAGTAGAGCTAATGTGACTTGATGATGAATTAGATGGAGATAAAAGAGAAACAGACCTCAAAGGTGACTCTTGTTTTTGTTTAGAATTTTATTGTGGTAAAGTAAATGTCACAAATTTACCTTCTTGACCATTTTTAATACACAGTTCAGTGGCATTAAGAACATTTACATTGTTGGGCAACCATCATCACCACCCATCTCCAGAACTCTTGCCATCTTCCCGAACTGAAACTCTGTGTCCTTTAAAGAACAATAACTCCCCAATTCCCCCTGCACCCCCCACACCATCCCTGCCAACCATTTTTTATCCTATGTTCTGTCTCTATGATCTGACTACTCTAGATACTTCATGTAAGTGGAATCATATAGGATTGGTCCTTCTGGGACTGACTTGTTTCACTTAGCATAATGTCTTTATGGTTTATCCATGTTGTTGCTCTCCTGGGCTTCTGGCTTGGCAACTTGGAGATACCATTTGCTGAGATGGGGACTAACCTTTCTACTCAGTTGGTTGTGAGCGCCCCCTCGAGGGCAGAGACTGATATCTCATCCCTATATGTCTGAAGGACAGGTACATGATAGGTGCTCCATAAAATGATTGAGTGAAATGCAGTCATCCGCTATGTTTTAAGCTTTTATAATTAAGTAGACAGGGGCGCCTGGGTGGCTTGGTTGGTTAAGCGTCCGACTTTGGCTCAGGTCATGATCTTGCGGTTTGTGGGTTTGAGCCCGGCGTCAGGCTCTGTGCTGACAGCTTGGAGCCTGGAGTCTGCTTCAGATTCTGTGTCTCCCCCTCCCCTGTCCCTCCCATACTCATGCTCTGTCTCTCTCTGTCTCTCAATAATAAATAAACGTTAAAAAAATTAAGTAGACAAAGATGATCCTGAATGTGTGGATCTAAAAACTAGGAATAAAAATAGAATTATGAACTTTCGGCAAGAATAGAGAAGAAGAATTTCTTTTGAAATTCAAAGTTAGGAGAATCATGAAGAACAAGTACAGTATATTTAATACATTCACCTGCAGTGGGCATTTCAAAATACAGACTCAGCGAAGCACTTCAAACAAATGCCTGGAAACTTGAACTGTGCATTTTCTGTAGAATTTTCTTCTAGAAGCGTTTCAATTCCCACTGCAAGAGAACATGCATGTCAGCAAAGTTACTCTGTGAAAAAAATGGGCTGCCATGATTCATCGTGTGCCATTCTGGTGAGGGATGTTGATAATAGAGGAGGCTGTGCCGGTGTGGGGGCAGAGAGTATATGGGAAAACTCTGGCTCTTACTCTCAATCTGGCTTGGCAATGTAAGGCCTTATTGAAATATTTGCTACTTCTTGCAGGGAGCTTCAAAGGACAAAAGAGTGAAAGCATGCCTAACGGTTTTCTTCTGAAAACACTGCCAATCCAGATTTGATTAAAATGGTCCAAAATATTTTCTTCCTTCGTTCATAATCAGGAGAGAGTGGGAAACAGGGCAAGTGGCCCACTTAAGCACATGAAACAAGTAATTTCTCTTTTCTCATCCTGTGTAATTAATGAGAAATGTGATATTTCTGATACTGCTATGAAGTCAAATGTATTGAGAAAGTTGAAGCCACTGGCAATCTTTTTTAAAAATTTTTTTTTAATGTTTATTTATTTTTGAGACAGAGAGAGACAGAGCATGAACGGGGGAAGGTCAGAGAGAGGGAGACACAGAATCCGAAGCAGGCTCCAGGCTCTGAGCTATCAGCACGGAGCCTGACATGGGGCTCGAACTCATGGACTGTGAGATCATGACCTGAGGTGAAGTCGAATGCTTAACCAACTGAGCCACCTAGGCGCCCCTAGCCACTGGCAACCTTAATCTTTGCCATATTCAGCTCCAACTCCAGGTGCTGACATTTTTAATTGCTCAAAGGATGTTTGGGGAAAATTGGGCTAAAAAATGTTTAGTGGGGGATGCCTGGGTGACTCAGTCGGTTAGGTGGCCGACTTTGTCTCCGGTCATTATCGCACAGTCTGTAAGTTTGAGCCCCGTGTCAGGCTCTGTGCTGACAGCTCAGAGCCTGGAGCCTGCTCCGGATTCTGGGTCTCCCTGAATCTCTCTGCCCCTTGCCAGTTCATGCTCTGTCTCTCTCTCTCTGTCTCTCAAAAATAAACATAATTAAAAAAAATTTTTAGTGGATTCGTATGAATAGCATTGGTATGAATGGACCTCTCTGCCCTTTCCTGCCTTTAATTTTTTATGGTCTTTGCTGGGTATTTTTTTTCCTCTTTTGGGTTAAAAAAAAACACTCTCTAAGATGGTATAGAATAATGCATATAATAATATTTCTTTGCAAATATAAAAAATAATACAAGTAAATAAACTGGCATGCATAAATGCTGTTTTCTAGAAAGGTATGCCAGCAGGAGCTTGGCAGAGAAAAAAAGACTTTTGCTTTTATTTCATGCATTTTTTGTAAGTTAAAAAAATTGTTTAACTACATGTATATATTTTATTTTATTTTATTTTTGGTCAATATTTTTCAGTGATGGGATTGTGAGTCTTCTAGAATGCTTTTCTGGGGCACCTGGGTGGCTCAATCAGTTAAACATCTGACTCTTGATTTTGACTCAGGTCATGATCTCACAGCTTGTGAGTTCCAGCCCTGCATGGGGCTCTGAGCTGACAGCATGGAACCTACTTGGGATTCTCTCTCTTCCTCTCTCCCTGCCCCTCCCCTGCTCTAGCATGGTCTCCCTCCTCTCTCTCTCTCTCTCTCTCTCTCCTGTCTCAAAATAAATAAATAAACTTAAAAAAAAAAACTTTTTCTATATTCAAAAGTTAGTTTACACCACCCCCCTCACCCCCACCACATGTGTTGGGGGAGGCTCACTGCTTCTCTGTGGTCTCTCTCCTTTGCTTCTTTCTCATTTGTTCCTCCTCTTGCCAGAAGTTGTCACTAAAGTCTTTGACTCTACACACATCGGGCCCGGAGGTGCCCAGGGTGCACACTCTGGGACTATGTTTCTTTCACTGCAATGACCACTCAAGCAGGTGTTTCATTTGTCACCCCTCATTTTTCATCACAGATTCTACTTACACCTCTATAGCCATGTCGGTGGTGTCTACTGATGGGAAGAGCACTCTTAATTTTTTCCCTTCGTTCTAGAGCTCAGAAATTGATGCCATAAAATACTCTGATGTTTTTGGGGTTTTTTGTTTTTTGTTTTTTAGGGAAGGTCTGCTAATGGGCACATGATATATAGAGATACACCCATACACATATACATATTATCTCCTCCTCGTATAAGCCACACAGGGGCTTCTCTGACACATGTTGCTGTCCTACCAGCGGCCTCCAGAGCAGAGAGGTATTTCTCTGTTGACCTCTCACTTTGACCTGCTGATCTCTTTGGCTGTTTTTTTTTTTTTTTTAATGTTTATTTATTTTTGAGACAGAGAGAGACAGAGCATGAACGGGGGAAGGTCAGAGAGAGGGAGACACAGAATCCGAAACAGGCTCCAGGCTCTGAGCGGTCAGCACAGAGCCCGACGCGGGGCTCGAACTCACGGACCGCGAGATCGTGACCTGAGCTGAAGTCAGACGCTTAACCGACTGAGCCACCCAGGCGCCCCTGTTGTTGTTGTTGTTGTTGTTGTTTTTTAAAGTTAGTTTATTTTGACAGAGAAGAGGGAGCACAGTGGGGGAGGGGCAGAGAGAGAGAGAGGGAGAGACAGAATTCCAAGCAGTTTCCATGTTCGGCCAGGAGCCCAATGCGGGGCTTGAATCCATGAACCTAGAGATCATGACCTGAGCCGAGATCAAGAGTCCCACGCTTAACCGACTGAGCCACCCCGGCGCCCCCCACCCTTTGGCTGCATTGGCTACAGTTTGTTGTTGTTGTTGTTGTCCCTACCAGGTGTGGCACTAAGTGAAAATTGCTAGAAATGACTCCACAAATTGTCTGCTTTCGGTGATTCAATTTTTTACATATTCTCAGCACACCCCAAACAGGCCAGAAAGAGTCCTGATAATGACTAGCGTAGAGGTGTTCTCGGATGAAGCCGCCAGCCTCTGCCTTGCAGACTCTCCCAGTCTTTTGAGAACGATGGGCAAGGTTTCTCATAAAATGAAACAGAAAGACCACACGATCCAGCAATCCCACTTCTGGACATATACCCAAAGGAAGTGAAAGCAGGGTCTGGAACAGAAAGCTGTACATAGCTGTGCATTATTCACAACAGCCAAAAGGAGGAAACAACCTGTGTCCGTGGATAGATAAATGGATACACAAAATGCTATACACGTTCGATGGAATATTATTCAGCCTTGGAAAGGAAGGAAATTCGGACACAGGATGAAATTCGTTCACATGGATGAACCTTGAGAGCCATCAAGCTCAGTGGAATAAGCCAGTCTCCAAAGGACAAACACTGAATGATTCCACTTACAGTAGTCAGAGTCAGAGAGGCAGAAAGTAGAATGGTGGTTGCCAGAGACCCGGGGTGGGGGAAGCGGGGAATGGGGAATTGTTGTTTAGTGAGTACAGAGTTTCAGTTTGGGGAGGTGACACTTTCCGTGGATGGATGTTGGTGATGGCTGCACAACCATGTGAATGTACTTAATGCCACTGAAGTGTACACTTGGAAATGGTTAAGAGTAAATTTTGTGTTATTATATCTTACCCCAGTTTTTAAAAAAACAGAGAGAGAGGCAAGTTACAAACGAGATCAGCATGTTAGTGTGGAACAGGCAGGTGATCAAGGCCCTTTGAGGGAGGGGGGTGAGAAAGCACTTAACTCTGCCCACGGCTGCCAGGGAAGGCTTCTCCAAAGAGGGTTAATTCATGATGTGGTGAATTCTTTCCTCGGTCTGTCTTCTCCTCCATTCAGTGTTGCGGGGCTATGAGCCGCTTAAAGTTCCTTGTATGTACATCCTTCCCACATTCCTACCACCTCTTGTGTAGACTGTCAGCTGCACGCTGGAATCACTGGGGAACTGTAAAAGCCACTGATGTCTGAGTCTCATCCCGGAGATTCAGATTTAATTGGCTCGAGGTGTGCTCTGGGCAGTAAGGGAATTTTGAAATCCCTCTGGTGACTACAGCATGCGGTCTGAGCTGAGAACCCTTGGACACTGTAGTTCAAGACCAGCAGCCTGGGAAGCTTGAAATGCTAAAAGCTGGGCCCTCCTCAGCCCTGCATTTTGACACCATCCCCGGGTGATTTGTTTGCAAATTAACGTTTGAGGAGCTCCATTCTTCCAGGATGCTCTTCTTGCACAGGATCTTGGGTATGAAGTCCCTCCAAGGACGTTTGCTTGCTTCCAGCATCTGGTCTGCCATTTCCTCACACTTACCCACCCTGTTCAGCAGGCCCACCTGCTTTTAGGTTGCCTCCGGCTTAAATTTTCTTTCCTGGGGCCCCTGGGTGGCTTGGTTGCTTGAGCATCTGGCTTTGGATCAGGTCATGATCACAGGTTCGGTTCGTGAGTTAGAGCCCCGCGTCAAGCTCACTGCTGTCAGCACAAAGCCTGCCTCGGATCCTCTGTTCCCC
This sequence comes from Panthera leo, assembly GCF_018350215.1. Lineage (NCBI taxonomy): Eukaryota > Metazoa > Chordata > Mammalia > Carnivora > Felidae > Panthera > Panthera leo. The sequence continues at coordinate 50,669,103 of NC_056682.1, forward strand.
CTCCCTCTCTGTCCCTCCCCCACTCGCACTCTCTCTCTCTCTCTCAAAAACAAATAAACATTAAAAAAATAAATTTTCTTTCCTTTCCTGTTTACTTGGGAACTCAGCTAAATGTCCCCTCCTCTGGGAAGCCTTCCCTGACAGCTTTGGGCAGATTTAAATGCTTTCTCCTTCCTTCACCCTTGAACAGCAACACATTGTTCTCCTTGTTTGTAACTATCTCTCCTGCAGGGCTGAGAGACACTGCATGGCAGCAGCCAGTGGCTTCCTCTGTCAACCCCCTATGGCTAACGAGAGCTTAGCACACAGTAGGCACTCGAGGTATGCACTGTCTCATTGATGGAATTGAACAATCTTCATTAAAGTCATATCAGAGCCTAGTCCCACTGGTTTGGCTACAGGAACAAAAATAAAGTTTTCATAATGTGCAGAGTGGAGCGTAAGGTGCTTTACCTGTATTTAATTCCCTAAATTCTCACAGCAACTGGATGATGGGTACTCTTATTCTCCCTCATGTACAGATGAGGAAACTGAGGCACAGAGAGGTTAAGTCACTTGCTCCAGTTTAGATGGCTTTAGTGACAAAGCTGACCCTAAAACCACTTATAATAATAATAATAATAAAAAACCAACCATGAGCATATTACTGTGGAGCCCCCACACTGATCCTCACAAAGAACCCCACTTCCAGTACAGGGCCCCCGGCCCCACCTCCTTTGCTAAAATTTGTGGGAGAGGCTGCACAGGCAAAGCAGAAAGAGGATTCTCTGAGAGGAAGATGTATTCACATCTCAGAGCCACCGTCAGCTGTGTGCCTCCAGCCAAGATCATTAGCCTCAGTTTTGCCTCCATAAAAATGGGGCTAATCGGGGCATGTGGGTGGCTCAGTCAGTTAAGTGGTCAGCTCTTGGTTTTGTCTCAGGTCATGGTCTCATAGTTCATGGGTTTGAGCCCTGCGTTGGGCCCTGTGCCGATAGCATGAAGCCTGCTTGGGATTCTCTCTCTTTTTCTCTCTCTCTGCCCCTTCCCCCTCACTCTCTGTCTCAAAATAAATAAATGAACTTTAAAAAATGGGGCTAATCATAGATTCTTCTTGGGACTGTTGTGAGGATTAAATAAAGAATGGCCCAGAGTAGATACAAATGAATTGTTTGGAGGACAGGAGGTGAGTGGGTGCATTCTGCTGAATTGGGGTCATTCATTTATTTGCTTCCAGGTTTGAGACTTTACATTTATTGCAGATTCAACTTCACCTAATTGGGTCTAGCTAACTGTTACTGCCAATTTAGGTCGTTCTGAATCATGATCAAAAGTGTTTGATAACCTTCCCTCCTTTGTGTTGTTGAAAACAGGGTCAGGGTCTGGTGAAACACAGAACTTTTAACTCACCTCTGGAAACCTCCCTCCACACCCCGCCCCCGCCCCCCCCCCCCCCCCCCCCCCCCCCCCCCCCCCGGTGTACACACATTCAACCCTCATTTCTTTCTTCCACAAAGAATAAGACCTTGGCCATGTCTTACTGAATGACCGCATGGAATAGACAGAGAAAATCCAGCCCAAGCAGAGTATACTTAACCTCTTAGCTGAGTAACCCTATCAGAAATAGGAAATGAGCTCTAAATTTTGTCTCTCTCTTTTCTTGCTCTGATGAAATCAAGTTGAGTCTCAGATGGACCCAAAGGTAGAGACTGACTGTGATTTCATCATTGTGCCCATCATTTTTCCTCACTTTCCAGATTTAGTAATTCAAACTAACGTGGGGATCATTTAGTCTGATGGGTGGAGACCCGGCATCCCCGCTGAAAGGAGAGGCAGAGGAAAGGTTGACGCTAAGGCAACAGCGCCACCTTGTGACCAATATTTTTCCTGCAGTCAACGTGTCCCAGCAGTAGGCTTCAAAAGCATGTAAAGAATATACACAATATTCCTTTTCAAATCCTTTGAGTTTTGTCAACTGTTGAAGTCTTAACTTGAGCATCGAACATGGATTATATATCTAAACCATAGATGTATATAGTATGTTACCCATTTCCACATGTATCTTGAGAATCGTAGATTCTGGAGAATTGATGCACTTTATTTCATTAGAGGCTTGCTAGCAAGTCTTGGTTTAAAAAAAATTTTTTTTTAACGTTTATTTATTTTTGAGACAGAGAGAGACAGAGCATGAACGGGGGAAGGTCAGAGAGAGGGAGACACAGAATCTGAAACAGGCTCCAGGCTCTGAGCTGTCAGCACAGAGCCCGATGCAGGGCTTGAACTCACGGACCGCGAGATCATGACCTGAGCCAAAGTCGGCCGCTTAACCGACTGAGCCACCCAGGCGCCCCAACAACTCTTGGTTTTTACTACATTATCGTCAACCCATCGCCAAGCTCTGTAGTGACACTGGAGAAGACATGACATATGGTATAGAATCTCTGACTTCAAGCAGATTACAACCTGGTCAAGGTGATTAAATTCATCTTGCCTCAAACTGGCCTGATGTCTCCTTCCTGCAAGCTTATGACACCAAAATGTGAGCAAACACCGACATTCAGCTGATGCCAAATACCACCACTTAATTCCAACACATTTGTCATTGGCCAAAAACGTAATTAGGAGCTTGCTTGATCTAGAAGATTTCCTCAATACATATTTAGTTCTTCCCTAACCCAAGGAAGCTCTATCCAAGGACATATGTCTTCCTATATTGAAAAGGAAAATATAATTATCTTACCCTGAGTAGATAGTTGGACTTCTCTAGCTAAAACTGGTGTTTCCTAACATCCGGGCCTCTGCATCCCAAGGGAATTGGGAAGCCCTATACATCTCAGATTCCCTCTCTCCCTCTCTCCAACCCTCTCTTCTTTCCCCTCCCTCTCCTTCTTTCTTTCTTTTTAATTTTAAGCATTTCAAAGCTCCACTGGATGTTTTACATTTCCCCATGGGAAAGCTAACTAAAAACTATTGGGGGGGTGGTGGTAGAATTTTGTAATACTGGTTATCTCAGAGTGATGATCTGAAATGTATGGAGGCTATTATTTGCATCTTTGATAAATAAAATTTTGAAACCCAAGTTGATTATTTCTTTATAAACTCAGTTTGTTTGGCAGACAAAATATTTCAAGGCGGTTAGGCTTTAAATGAAAAAGGTAGCAATTCTGCTTTAGAAAGGGAGAAGTGCTGACCTCTAGTGGAACTACATAACATTACAACCTATGAATGAGGATGGGGGTGTGGGGAAAGATATTGCTGGACAAGTGGCTATAGAATGCGTTCTGTAGAGTGCTGTTTTCTTCTTTGAGGATTCTTTGGGGAACGCCTGGGTGGCTCAGGTGGTTTAGCATCCAACTTGATTTTGGCTCAAGTCATGATCCCAGCATCATAGGATGGAGCCCCTCATCAGGCTCCATGCTGAGTGTGGAGCCTACTTGAGATTCTCTCTCTCTCTCTCTCTCTCTCTCTCTCTCTCTCTGTCTCTTCTCAACCTTGCTCATGCAGGTCATGATCTCACTGCTCATGAGTTGGAGCTCCATGTCGGGCTCTGTGCTGACAGCTCAGAGCCTGGAGCCTGCTTTGGATTCTGTGTCTCCGTCTCTCTCTCTCTCTCTCTCTCTCTCTGCACCTCTCCTGCTGGAACTCTGTCTGTATCTCAAAAATAAGTAAATATTAAAGCAAAAAATTTTTTAAATGATTAAAAATTTTTTAAAAAGTAAGGTTAGCATCCAACTCTTGATTTTGGCCTCAGGTCATGATCCCAGGGTCATGAGATCAAACCCTATATTGGGCTCCGTTGCGGGTTGTGGAAGCTGCTTAAGATTCTCCCTCTCCTTCGCCCCTCCCCAGCTCATGTGTGTGTGTGTGTGTGTGTGTGTGTGTGTACTCTCTCACTCTCTCAGAAAAAAAAAAAAAAAAAAGGATTCCTTGGGACCCTGAAAAATTCTTCTTTATCTTCTTAACCATCTTCCACGTCCTAGCAGCCACAAAATATCTATAATTCCCTGACTAATAAGCTACCTAATCATCTACTTCTCATAACTAGTACCTTTCCTCTTGCCTGCGTGTGGCCTGATTACAATTTCTTATTCATAAAGCATCCAGATAACCCATTAACCAGGGCTTCTCCTAGTTCTGTTCAGTGTCCATTTCTTGCTGCTGGGGCAAAAGGTAGAGAAAAGAGAATAAGGAGATATTGAGCAATTTCTCTTCATTGTGACCATGAAGGGCCAGTTGCCGGTGGTCTTCTACTCTTGCAACAAGTATCCATTACTTCATAGCATATACAGGCCATTTATATAAAACATATTAGTGAACAAAACCCAAAAGGCATTTTCCCCTTCCTTAAATAGCAAGGCAAACAAGGATGAAGCAGTGTAAAGTCTTTTGGCTGGGGAAATGAACTAGGTTCTAGCCCTAGCCCTACCCAAATGGCCATGGGGCACTGGGAAAGTCCCAGTCCCTCAGTTTCCTCAACTGTAAAATGAAAGCATTGGATTCAGTGAGCTTTAAGAATGAGTTCAGTTCCACTTTTGTAGTTTTACTTGTATTTTTGTCTGGATTTCTCTTCAGAGGTACTTTCTCTGATGATTTTAATTATGTGTTAGTGTATAAACATGCTCAGGAAGACAGTGTGGTCTCAGTTAGACCTGTCCAATATCAGACTACCTCATCTTAGCAGTATGTATTTGTTCTCTACTGTGTACACATGACTCCAAAGCTTAGTGGCTCCAAACAACACTTACTATCTTACAGTTCCCATGGGTCAGGAATGTGGCCATCACTTAGCTGGGCTTTCTGGCTCAGGGTCTCTCAAAATGCTGCAATCATGAAGATAGCCGAGGCTGCAGCCTCATCTGATGGCATGGCTGGGGGGAGGATCTGCTCTCATGTTCATGTACGTGGTTGTTGGCAGACCTCAGTTCTTCTTGGGCTGTTGCACTGAGGGCCTCTGTTTGTTTACATAGGCCTCTCCATAGGACAGCTCATGACATAGGCGCTTGCTTCATTGGAATGAAAAGAGCCAGAAGGAAATACAGACAGTGAGATTAAAGTTAGTCTTTTATAACCTACTCTCAGAAGGGACATCCAACCACTTTTCTTTATGCTGTTGATTAAAGTGAGTCACTACTTTTAGCTCACTTTTAAAAAAAATTTTTTTTAAATGTTTATTTATTTTTGAGACAGAGAGAGACAGAGCACGAGCTGGGGAGGGGCAGAGAGAGAAGGAGACACAGAATCTGAAACAGGTTCCAGGCTCTGAGCTGTCAGCACAGAACCCATGGGGCTTGAACCCACGAATCGCAAGGTCATGACCTGAGCCAAAGTCAGACACTTAACTGACTGAGTCACCCAGGTGCCCCTACTTTTAGCCCACTTTCAAGGAGGAGGGATAATACACAGTGTGGTGGGGATACCAGGAGGCAGGGATCTTTGGGAACCTGTGGAAGTTGTGTGTCATGCAGTGTGACTTCAGGAAAGTGAATGTCTTCCTACCTCAGTTTCTTCACTTGTAAAATGGGGATAATAATGCTTATCTCATAGGTAAGAAATAGATGTAGAGTACTGGGCACCTTGTAATTAAGAACTCAATGACCATTAGTTCCTATGTATTCCTGGTAGAAGACCTCTCATATAAATAATTGTAGATTGAATTACCCAGGCTGCTTCATGTTTTCTCCCCAAATAGGTTTTGAGCTCTCTGAGGAACAGTAACAAATGTAAAATAATGGAAACACAATGATTTATTTTACCCTAAAGTTATCAATCAAAATAATAAAATAATCTTTAAGCTGCCAATTATATCCAGGAAAGAAATTAAGTAATCATTAGAAGGCTGGTTTCTGTATTTCTCAGAGTTGTATTCTTAGCACCACTGCATCTGATTCATGGCAGACGCTTAATAAATATCTCCTGAATTATATGCTCTTTTGTTTTATGAACTATTTCCCAAGGAAACTAACATAACATGTTGCTTTAACTTTAAGGGACAAGCTTCTTAATATATTCTTAATTCATAGAGAATGTTATTAAAAAGAAAGAACCCAGACATTATTGTCTTCTCCTTGTTTAAAGCTAGATATTTCTCCACATGGAACACTGAAATTTCTGGTACTCTAAGAGAAAAGTTCCCAGTGAAGGATATTTTGAATGAAGATCATAATATGAAACTCAGAGAGCCATATCTTTAGAGTAGTGATGACCTGGCCCTCAGAGGGATTTGTCTGTCAGGTTTATACCATCTGAGTGGTTCAGGAAACTTTGGGCAGTGTTGGGACCTGAAGCATCTCCACACCAGGGAGAAGCAAATGCAAATCCTCTCTGGGCAAAAAAACTTCATCTGGGGCCTCAAATACTTCTTGTAAGTAATTCTCTCTAGTACATTAGCAGGACACATAGATGATAAATGCAAAAGGAGAACAAAACTATGACTGAGAACCAGAAGAAACAATAAGACAAGACTCACAGAGACACAAGTTATTGGAATTTTCAAGCATAATTAAACAACTGTGCTTACTATATTTAAATAGATAAAAGATAAGCTTGAATATATTTATAGGGAAATGGAAATAAATGGCAAGAACAAAGTTATTTTAATAGAAAAAGGACAAAATAGAATATCTAGAGGCAAAACTTCAATAACTGAAATTAAAACCTCAGTGGATGAGTTCACCACTAGATTAGACATAGCTGATGAGAGAATAAATCATTTTGAAGAAAGGTCTGAAAATTTTTCCAGCAGGTAGCACAAAGAAGCAAAAAGATAAACACACACACACACACACAGACACACGAAAAGGTTAAAAGAATGAAAAGGTCTAACGTATATTTAATCAAATTTCTATAAGGAGAGAAGAAAAAAGGGCAACAGCAATACTTGATGAGAGAAAGGCTAGGAATTTTCTAGAACTTTCTAGAAACAATAAGAGACACCAACCCAGAGATGTAAAAACTTAAGAATCACAAGGTGTTTCAATTTCTTTTTAAGTCCATATTGAGATTAGAAGACCAAAAACTAAGACCTGATCTGAAAAGTATCCAGAGAAAAAAGATCTTCAAAGGATCAACAGCAAGACTAATAGCTGACTTCTCAATAGCAACAATGGAAGCCAGAAGACAATGGAATGAAATTTGTCAATTCATTAAAAGAAAATAACTGTCACTTTCTATACAGTGAAGATAGATTCCAAGAATAAGGGTGACATAGAGATTTTTTCATACAGAGAAACATGAAGAGAGAGAGTTTGATAATATCAGAAGCTCAATAAAGCAAATTCCAAAGGATACTTAAAAAAAATTTTTTTTTTAATGTTTATTTATTTTTGAGACAGATTCAGACAGAGCATGAATGGGGGAGGGTCAGAGACAGAGGGAGACACAGAATCTGAAGCAGGCTCCAGGCTCTGAGCTGTCAGCACAGAGCCTGACGCAGGGCTCAAACTCACAAGCCATGAGATCATGACCTGAGCTGAAGTCAGAGGCTCAACTGACTGAGCCACCCAGGCACCCCAAAAGGATACATTTCTGGGGCGCCTGGGTGGCTCAGTCGGTTGAGTGTCCGACTTCGGCTCAGGTCATGATCTTGTGGTCTGTGAGTTCGAGCTCCGCATCAGGCTCTGTGCTGTCAGCTCAAAGCCTGGAGCCTGCTTCGGATTCTGTGTCTCCCTCTCTCTCTGCCCCTCCCCCGCTCATGCTCTGTCTCTCTCTCTCAGTCAAAAATAAATTTAAAAAAACATTAAAAAAATAAAAAAAAAAAACAAAAAAACCCAAAAGGATACATTTCTAACAGAAATCATATGATACCAAATTAATAAATAATAAAGACAAAGTGGCAAATATCCAGATAAAATCTAAATTAACATAAACTAGATAAAACAATAATAATGTCTTGTAAGGTTTAAAATAAAATTAAACTACATAACGATAATAGGAAATATGTTGGACAGAGATAAATGGAGTTAAAGCATTCTAAAGATTTTTAATTATCTAAGGAAAGAATATCAACTGACTAATCTTAGATTTTGGTAAGTTAATTATGTATGTTTTAATTTTTAGTTATCCATTAAAATAATAGAAGTACAATATTATAATATATAAATCAGTAGGGAGGAAAACAGAATCATAAAACATAATCAAGTGAAAAGATGCAAGGAAAGAGAAAAGAAAATATATAAGCAAAAAAAAAAAAAAAAAGAGAATAGATAGGATAATTAGAAAGTATCACATAAGGTATTAGACTTAAACCCAAATATATATAAGCAATTGCATTAAGTGTAAGTGGATCCTATGCTCCAGTTACAAAACAAAGATTATCAGACTGTAAGGAAAAATAAAAGCAAAATTAAATCATATGTTGTCTACAAGAGACTTTTTTTTTTTATAAAAAAATTTTTTTTAACGTTTATTTATTTTTGAGACAGAGAGAGACAGAGCATGAACGGGGGAGGGGCAGAGAGAGAGGGAGACACAGAACCAGAAGCAGTCTCCAGGCTCTGGGCCATCAGCCCAGAGCCCGACGCGGGGCTCGAACTCACCCTGAGCTGAAGTCGGACACCCAACCAACTGAGCCACCCAGGCGCCCCTACAAGAGACTTTTTAAGCATAACACTTAAGAAGTATGAGTAAAGGGATAGTGTATTACTTTTCTATTTCTGCTGTAACCAAGTTACATGAACCATGATCTTGGTGGGTTAATACAAATGAGGTCTCACTGTGCTAAAATCAAGGTGTTGTTGGAGCTGTGTTCCTTCTGGTGGCTGTAGGTGAGAATCCATTTGTTTGCCTTTTCCAGTTTCTAAAGGCCGCCTACATTCCTTGGTGCATGGCCCCCTTTCTCTATCGTCAAAGTGAGCAATATTAAGCTGAGTCCTTCTTACATTGTACCAATCTTACCTACTCTTCTCCTCTGCCTCTGATATTTTAAACAACCTTTTTGATTACATCAGACTCATCTGGATAATCCAGGGTAGTTTTTCTATTTTAAGGTCAGTTGATTAGCCTGATCAGTCTTAATTCCATCAGCAACCTTAATTCCCCTTTGCCATGTAACCTATCATTATGCACAGGTTCTAGGGATTAGGATGTGGACATTTCTGAGGGGGCACAGGTAGGAAAAGATACACCATGCAAATATTGACCTAAAGGAAAGCTGGTGTACCTATATTTCTATCAGGCAAAATATGCTTTAAGAAAGATATCAAAGAGAGTCTAAATAAATGGAGATATATGCTCTGTTCATCAGTTGGAGGACTTAATTTCATTAAGATGTGAATTTCCCCTAGTTTGATTTGCATCTTCAATGCAATTCCAATTAAAATCCTAGCTGGAGGTTTTATAGATAGACGAATTAAATCTAAAATTTACATAGAAAAGCACAGGAGGGGCACCTGGGTGGCTCAGCTGGTTAGGCTTTGGGCTCTTGATTTCTGCTCATGTCATGATCTCACGGTGGTGAGATTAAGCCCTGTGATGGGCTCTGTGCTGACAGGGAGGAACCTGCTTGGGATCTCTCTGTCCTCTCTCTGCCCCTCCCCTGCTTGTGCTTTCTCTCTCTCTCTCTCAAAATAAATAAAATAAACATTTTTTTAAAGAGCACAGGAAATAGAATAGTCAAAACAATTTTGAAAAGGAAGAAAAGTTGGAGAATTTCCATTACCTAACTCAAGGAGGAAAGAGTAATCTTTTCAACAAAAAATACCAGAACAATTGGACAATTGCAACCCTTGCCCCCAAACAAGCCCCTCAAAACCCTTGACCCATACCTTAGATACTATATAAAAACTAACTCAAAAAATCATAGACTTAAGTGTAAGATGTCAAACTATAAAACTTCTCAAAGAAAACATGTGAAAAAAACTTTTGACCTTGAGTTTGAGAAAGTTTTTTGGACATGGCACCAATAGCATGATCCATACAAGAAAAAAAAAGGGAGTTCAATAAAATTAAAAACTATTTAGTGGTGCATCTGGGTGATTCAGTTGGTGAAACATCTGACTCTTGATTTCGGCCCAAGTCATGATCTGGTGGTTGGTGAGCTTGAGCCCTGCATCAAGCTCTACATTAACAGTTCAGAGCCTGCTTGGGATTCTCTCTCTCCCTCTCTCTCTCTGCCCTTTCCCTGCTCTCTCTCTCTCATTCAAAATAAATAAGTAAACATTTAAAAAATTATTTATCTTTGAAAGACATTGTTAAAGGACTGAAAAGACAAGCCACAAACTGGAAGAACGTTATTTGCAAATAACCTTATATGGCAAAGGACTTGTGCACAGAACTCTCAAAACTTGACAACAAAAACCAACTAAAATTTTTAAAATGAGCCAAGGTTTGAACAGACACTCACCAAAGATATAATGGATACCTGTGTAAAATTGTTCAGTATCATTAATCATTAGAGATATGCAGATTAAAAGCCCAAGAGATACTACTGCATACTTAACAAAATGGCTAAAATAAAACAAACAAAAGCCTGATAATACCAAGAGCTGACAGCAATACAGAGCAATAAAACTCACACCCATCACTGGTGGGAATGCAAAATAGTACAGCTACTTTGGACAATAGTTTGACAGTTTCTTATGAAGTTCAATGTTGATGTACCATATCACCTAGCAATACCACCCCTTAGAAGAAGAAAAGGTTTGTTTTCATGAAAACCTGTATGTGAATGTTGATAGCAGCTTTATTTCTAACCACCAAAAAAACCCTGTAATGAACCCAAGTGTTTCTCAGCTGGAGAATGGATAAGTAAATTTCAGTACAATCATAATATAGAATACCACTTAGCAACAAAAAGAACAAATTATTGATGTACACAATAATATGGATAAATCCTGAATGCATTATGCTATTTGAGAGAAGCCAGACTCAAAAGGCTGTATACTTCACAGTTCTCTGTGTGTGATATTTTGGCAAAGGCAAAACTATAGTGATAGAAAACAAATCAGATCGCCAGGGATCAGTTGTAGGCGTGTGTACAATGGAGAAGCATAAAATCGTTTTGGAGGCTGAAGGAATTGTTCCATATCTTGATTGTGGTGGTGGTTACACAAGTCCATACACTTGTCAAAACTCATAGAACTGTACCAAAAAGAATGAATTTCAGTATTTGTAAAATAAAAAGACACTATAAAAGGACTTTAAGGCAAAAAGCAATTCTAGACATAAAGAAGGTCACATGAAAATGATCAGAAATATTGATTAATTTCTAAATTTGTATTTACCTAATAACCATTCACAAAACTTAATAAAAGAGAACTTGACAGAATCATAGGAGAAAGAACCAATCTACAATTATCCTAGAAGATTAAAAAAACTCTCAATAATTTATAATTTAGGGATATAAATTTAATAATTCAGGGATCTCTCATTAATTTATAGAAGAAGCTGCAAAAGAATTACTAACAATGAAGATTAGAACATCATGATTAACAAAAGGGAACTAATGTAAATATTTAGAACACTGCTTCCAATAACTTCAGAATAAAAACATTTCTTTTGAGTGCACATGTTATACACTTTTTTGAGTGGCCACTTCTGGGCCACAAGTGAAAAAAATCTTGATGTATTAAATCATGCACTGCTTATTTTTTGAACAAAATATGATTAGGCTAGAAATCAATAATGAAAATATAACAAAATGATCTCCATAAATTTGGAAATTAAGAAATGTACCAGTAAATAACCATGAATCCAAAAAGAAATAATAACAGAAATTTTGAAATATTTTGAGTTGAGCAATAATAAAAATATTACATTTCAAAACTCATTGTTACAGCTAAAATAATACTTAATGGGGCATTTACAACTCTGAATAATTCTACTCTAAAAGAAAAAAAAAGACTGAAAATAAATGAGTTCAACATCCATTTTCACTACTAGGAAAGAATAATAAAATAAACTTCAGAAAGTAAAAAGAAGGATTAGTTATGATGAAAGCAGAGATTAGTGGAATGAAAAACGAATCTACAGCAGAGAGGTTTGATACGACCAGAAATTGTTCCTCCAAAAAGATTAATAAATTTGACAAACCTTTGGTGAGACTGATCAAGGAATAAAGAAAAATAGTACAAAAATACAGGAATGGAAAGGAGCGATAACTTAGATACTAGAAAAATTAACAATATAATAATAAGGTATTATAAACAACTTTATGCCAAAACACTTGGGTGACATGGATGAATTCTTAGGAAAAAAAAAAACACTTGCCCAAACTGAGTCCGAGTTCTAAAATAGGATTGTAGGTGCACAACTCTGCAAATGTACTAAAAATTATTCAATTATACACTTAAGATGCTTGAATTTGATGGGTGCTTGGGTGGTTTAGTTGGTTAAGCTACTGACTCTTGGTTTTGGCTCAAGTCATATCTCATGGTTCGTGGGTTTGAGCTCAACGTTGGGCTCTGTGCTGACAGCGTGGAGCCTGCTTGGGATTCTCTCTCTCTCTCTCTCTCTCTCTCTCTCTCTCTCTCCCTCTCCCTCTCTCTGCCTCTTCCCTGTTCACTCTCTCTCTTTCTCTCTCTCTCAAAATAAGTAAACTTAAAAAAAAAGATGCTTGAATTTGATGCTATATAAGTTATCCCTCAATAATGTTTAAGATGAAAACTGACTCTGGAAGAGAAAAAAAAAAACCTGAAAATTTGTAGAAGTGATTGGAAAAATTTAATTAGTAATTAAAAATCTTCCTACAAGCAAAATCCCAGGCCCACATGGCTTCACTGGAAAGTTCAACCCAATACTCAAGGAACAAGTGATGGCAGTCTTAAACAAATTTTCAGAAAACAGGAAAAGAGTTTACTTCTAATTTGTTTCTCAAGCTGTCATAATTTTGCTATCAAAATCTGATAAGGGTATGGGGCACCTGGGTGACTCAGTCGGTTAAACATCTGACTCTTGGTCTCAGCTTGGGTCTTGGTCTCAGGGTCATAAGTTCAAGCCCCCAGTTAGGCTCTGCACTGGGCTTAAGGACCACTTGCAAAAAAAAATCTGATAAAGATAGTATGTGAAAAGAAACTTCTAGGCCAGTCGCACACAGATATAAAAACTCTAAACAATATAATAACAAATAGAATCTAGCAATGTAAAAAGGATAATATATTAGCACCAAGTTGGTTTATTCTAGGAAACTAGGGTTGGTTTAATTAGAGAAACAATTAATGTAAATCAGCACAGTAACAGATTAAAGAAAAAACACTTGTGATCATTTTAAAAGATAGAGAAAAGGCATTTTATTAAATTTAGTGTCCATTCATGGTAAAATTCATAGCCAAATGGGAATAGATTTTTTTTTTTAACTTTATGAAAACTGTCTTCAAAACAAAACACAGTAGAGTAAAACAAACAAATAAAAAACAAATCCTCAGGGCCCCTGGATGGCTCAGTCAGTTGAGCATCCAACTTCAGCTCAGGTCATGATCTCACGGTTCGTGGGTTAGAGCCCCATGTCAGGCTCTGTGCTGACAGCTTGGAGCCTGGAGCCTGCTTTACATTCTGTGTCTCCCTCTCTCTCTGTCCCTCCCCTGTTCACACTCTGTCTCTCTTTCTCAAAAATAAATAAACATTAAAAAAATTTTTTTTTAAATCCTCAACAAGCCACACACTTAACGAAACTTCACTTTCTGTTTGAGATGGAGAACCAAATAAGGATCCACTATCACTGCTGTATTCAGTAAATAGAAGTCCTCATTAGCACAGTAATGCAAGAAAAACAAAATTAATAAGGAGGAACAAAAGTGTCATCGTTTTATGTAATCTGGTTGTATGCATAAAAATTCCCCAAGAATTTATGGTTCAAAGGTTACCATCAATGAATGTTTAGCCAATTGACTAGATACAAAAACCAGTTATGTTTCTATTCTACTAGTCACAAACAGAAAATGAAAAATATTTAATGTGTATATAATTTTATAACATAAAAAACATGAAGTACATAAAAATGTCTATATAATACTTTTACCAAAATAAATAAAAATCTTTAGCATGAGACATTAAAGCATACCTAAATAAATGGAGAAATATACCATGCTTGTAGTTTGGAAGATTCAATATTATAAAATGTTATCTTGGGGTGCCTGGGTGGCTCAGTTGGTTAAGTGTCCGACTTCAGCTCAGGTCATGATCTCACGGTTGGTGGGTTCCAGCCCCGCGTGGGGCTCTGTGCTGACAGCTCAGAGCCTGGAGCCTGCTTTGGATTCTGTGTCTCTCTCTCTCTCTGCCCCTCCCCCACTTGCACTCTGTCTCTCTCTGTCTCTCGAAAATAAATGTTAAAAAAATTTGTAAGTAAAATCAAAATAAAATAAAATAAAATAAAATAAAATAAAATAAAATAAAATAAAATGTTATTTCTACTCAAGTTTATCAGTAGATTCAGTGCAATCCAAACAAATTTTGGGGGGAACTTGATGAAGCCAATTCCACAACATGTATAGAAGTACAAGGGGCCAAGAAGAGTCAAGGCACACATGAAAAGAAACATGGTTGAAGCAGTTATTTTACAAGTTATTGAAAATAATTGTAAAATTGTAATAATTAAATTTTTTTAATGTTTATTTATTTTAGAGGGAGAGAGAGAGAGCATGAGCGGGGGAGGGACAGAGAGAGAGGGAGACACAGAATCTGAAATAGGCTCCAGGGTCTGAGCTGTCAGCACAGAGCCCAAGGCAAGATTTGAACCTGAGAACTGTGAGATTATGACCTGAACTGAAGTCTGATGCTTAACCAACTGAGCCACCCAAGCTCCCCTAAAGCTATAATAATTAAAAAGGGTAGTATTGGGATAAAAATAAGCAGATAGATCATTGGAACTCCAGAGATATCCAGAAACATTTAAGGATACTACATGTATTCTAGAGTTGGCTCTGCAGAGTAGTGCAGAAAGAATGGTATTTTCAGCAAACAGTTTTAGGATGAGTGGATACCCATTTGGGGGAAAAAATGAAGGTGGATTCCTATGTAACATCATCATTTGCAATAAAGCATCCCAGGCGGAAAAAAGTTTTTAAAATGAGAAGAAGAAAAATTAGGAGATACAATAAGAAACTATTTTAATAATCTTGAAGAAGAGAAGGATTTTTTTTATGTAGGACATACAAAATTTCCTAATCTTATGATGAGGAAAAGACTATATATTTGACTACATAAGCATTAAGAATTTCTATTTATCACACCATATGGTACCTAACTTGAATGTAAATTAAAAAAAAATAAATAAAATTTAAAAAAGAATATAGTCAAAGAAAAAAAGAAAAATAAGAATTTATATTTATCAAGGCTATGAAAAGCCTTTTTAAAAAGACACAGAAAAGAAGATATTTGTTTCAGCACATATAATTTACAAAAGATAGATCTAGAACATAAAAAGAATCTCTGTAAATCAATAATAAAATGATAAACAGCCTTCCCCAAATGAGCAGAACACTTGAATAGAAGAAAATTCAAAAGTCCAATGAAAATATAAAAAATTATTCAACTTTTGGTAACCAGAGAAATGCAAATTTAAATGACTGTGAGATACCAATATGCATTCATCAGCTGGTAGAAATAAAAAAATCTGCCAACTATCCAACATGTCAGGAAAATTTAATACCAATTGTTCACAAACTTTTTCAAAAAACAGTAGAGAAAGGAACACTTTATTTTATGAGGCTGGTATTATCCTCATATCAACACCAGGCAAAGACATCAGAAGAAAAGGAAACCACAGACCAATATCTCTTATGAATATGTAGTTGATATGGGTTTGAATAACATGGATTTGAACTACAAGGGCCATTTACATGTAGATTTTTTATAGTACAGTCCTATAAATGTATTTTCTCTTTTTCATGATTTTCTTAATAATGTCTTATTGGTTTACTTTATTGTAAGACTACAGTATATAATACATATACAAAATACATGTTAATGGACTGTTCCTGTTATTGGTAAGGCTTACATTGACTGTGTGTGAGGTCAGGGTCCCCACGTTATTCGAGAATCGACTGTAGACACAAAAATCCTCAACAAAAATTAGGAAATTGAATACAGCAATATATGCAAAGATTTTACATTGTGACCAAGTGGGATTTATCCCAGGAATGCAAGTTTGGCTTAACATTCAAAAATCAGTGCAACATTTAAAAAAAAATGTGTGATGCACAGCATCGATAGAATAAAGAACATGATCATCTGAAAACATGTGGAAAAAAGCATTTGACAAAATCCAGCACATTCCATCATGATGAAAGCACTCAACAAACCAGGAACAGAAGGGAACTTCCTTCATATGATAAAGGCCATCTATAAAAAGCCCACAGCTAACATCTTACTTAATGTGAAAGCTTTTCCCCTAAGATCAGGAATAAAACAAGGATGTCTGCCCTCACCACTTCCATTCAACATTGTATGGGAGGTGCTAGCCAGGAGGATTAGGCAAGGAAACTAAAAATTACAGAGCATGGTTGACAGGAATTAAAGGCTCATTCTTTGGGCCTTTAATGATGAGAAGATATCCTATGTTCATGATTGATTTTGTTACCATGATTGATATTGTTAAGATGGCAATACTCCCCAAATTGATATACATATTCAATACAGTCACGATCAAACTCCTAGTTGACTTTGCAGAGATTGCCATGCTGATCCTAAAATTCACATGAAAATGCAAGGGATCCAAAAACAATTCTGAAAAAAGACAAAGTTGGAGGATTCATACTTCCCAGTTCAAAATTTACCACAAAGCTGTGGTAATTAAGACAGTGTGATATTGGTATAAGGATAGACACATACATTAATGGAATAGATTGAGAGTAGTCTACAAATAAGCCCTCACATTTTCAGTTAGTTGATTTTTAACAAAAGCGTCAAGACAATTTAATGAGAAAAGAATTGTCATTTCAACCAGTAATATTAGGAAAACTGAATATCTATATACAAATAGATATCCTCATGGAATAAAATTGGACTCCTATCTCACAGTATATATAAAAATTGATTCAAAATAGGTTAAAAATCTAAGTGTAAGAGCTGAAACTATAAAAGTATTAGAAGAAAATGTAGATGTAAATCTGCATGGTCTTGAATTAGGCACAATAGTTTCTTAAATACAACACAAAAACATAAGCAATAAAATAAAATATAGGTAAACTGAAAGTTAAATTTAAAACACTTGTGCTTCCTGCTAGGAATTTACCCAAGGGATACAGGAGTACTGATGCATAGGGGCACTTGTACCCCAATGTTTATAGCAGCACTCTCAACAATAGCCAAATTATGGAAAGAGCCTAAATGTCCATTAACTGATGAATGGATAAAGAAATTGTGGTTTATATACACAATGGAATACTACGTGGCAATGAGAAAGAATGAAATATGGCCTTTTGTAGCAACGTGGATGGAACTGGAGAGTGTGATGCTAAGTGAAATAAGCCATACAGAGAAAGACAGATACCATATGGTTTCACTCTTATGTGGATCCTGAGAAACTTAACAGAAACCCATGGGGGAGGGGAGGGAAAAAAAAAAAAAAAAGAGGTTAGAGTGGGAGAGAGCCAAAGCATAAGAGACTGTTAAAAACTGAGAACAAACTGAGGGTTGATGGGGGGTGGGAGGGAGGGGAGGGTGGGTGATGGGTATTGAGGAGGGCACCTTTTGGGATGAGCACTGGGTGTTGTATGGAAACCAATTTGACAATAAATTTCATATATTAAAAAAAAATAAAATAAAATAAAACACTTGTGCTTCAAAGGACACTAACAAGAAAGCGAAAAGACAGCCACAGGATGGGAGAAAATTTTTGCAAATCATGTATCCAGTAAAGAAGATATATCTATCTTACAACTTAGTAATAAAAAGACAAATAGCCCAATTAAAAAGTGGTCAATGGATACAGAAAAAAATCACTTCTCTAAAGGAGATATACAAATGACCAATATGCACATGAAAAGATGCTCAACATCAGAAGCCATTAGGGAAATGCAAATCAAAACTAGAAAGAGATACGAAATTACATCCACTAGAATGGTTATTATAAAAAACCAGAGATAATAACAAGTGTTGGAGAGGATGTGGAGAAACTGGAAACATCATGCATTGTTGGTGGGAATGCAAAATGGCACAGCTGCTTTGGAAAACAGTTTGACAGTTCCTCAAAGGGTTAAACATAGACTCCATGTGATCAGGATCTCCACTCCTAGGTATATAATCAAGGGAAAAGAAAACACGCGTCCATACAAAATCTTGTATGTGAATGTTTCATAGCATATGTTCACAATAGCCCCATAGAGAAAGAACCCTAATGTCCATCAACTGATTAATGGATAAATAATATATGGTATACACATACAGTGGGATATTATTTGGAAAAGAAATGAGACACTAATACGTGCTACAACATGGATGACCCTTGAGAAATTATGCTAAGTCAAAGATGCCATCATTAAGTTCCACATATTGTATGATTCCACTTATATGAAATGATCAGAACAGGAAATGTGTAGAGACAGAAGTAGATTAATGGTTGCCTAGGGCTGGGATTGGAAGATTGAGCAATGAAGTCTAAGGAGTGTGGGGTTTTTATTTGGGTGGTAATTAAAACGTCCTAAGAATTTAAAGATATTAATTCTTATTTTTTCAGCTTTATTGAGGTATAATTGACAAATAAAATTGTGAGATATTTGAAGTACACATTTTGATGCTTTGATATATATATATATATATATATATATATATATATAGAGTCCCCAAAATTTATTGTGATGACAGAAGCACAACTTTGTGACTATATTAAAACCCATCAAATTGTACACTTTGAAAGGGTGAATTGTATGGTGTGTGAATTATATCTCAACAAAGTTGTTTTAAAAAACTCTCTGACAATACCACGTATTAAGGGTTATATAGAGCAATGGGAAATCTTAGGCACTGTTGCTGGGGGTGGAAACTAGTATAACCTCTCTGGAGAGATGTCTGGCAATATCTAGTAGTTGAAGATATGCATACCCTTGATTCAGCAATTTTACTCCTGAGTGTACCCCTAGGGAAACTTGTACACACACATACCAGGACGCATTTACAAGAATACCAGCATTACTTGTAATACACAACCCAAATGTGCATCATCAGTAGAATGTGTCATTAAGGTATAGCCATATAATGGAAGACTATCAAGAAAGAAAAGAAATGATCTAAAACTGTTTTCAGCAGAAAATATAAATTAACAAAAATTAAAAAAATAAAACCGTTTGGGGCGCCTGGGTGGCTCAGTCAGTAGAGCGTCAGACTCCTGATTTCAGCTCAGGTCATGCTTTCAAGGTCACGAGATCGAGCCCTGCATCAGGCTCTGCACTGAGAATATAGCCTGCTTGGGATTCTTTCTTTCTGCCCCTCCTCTGCTCAAGCACATAGACACATGTGTGCATGTGCGCTCTCTCTCAAAACAAATAAATAAAATAAAAAAATAAAAATTTAAAATTTAAAAACTCCTATTCTTAGCAAACATGAATAAATCCTAAAAAACCCAATGTTGAGGGAAAGAATCAAAATACAAAAACACACAGTCCATTTACATAAAGCCCAAACCAGCCCAAACTAAAGTTTAGCATTTAGGAGTATATCCATAGACGGTAGAACAAAAAGAAATGCGAGAAAATGATTATCTCAGAAGTCAGGATGGTGTTTACCTTCCCTTTGTGGGAAAGGGACACACAGGGGGGTTGGAGACCCTGGCAATGTTCTTTCTTGACGTGGTATGAGTACATAGCTGTCCCTTTAGCATGGTTCATTAAGCTGTATATTTATACATTTTTGGTTTTTTTCTGCATGAAATAATGCACAACAAAAAAGGGTCAAAGAAAAGTTTGAAGAAACTTTTGGAACCAATACAAGGAGCATTGTGTTAATATTTTAAACCCACTTTTATTTATTATTTATAGGTATTTGGAGTGAAGTGGGAGAATTATATGTGCTTACATATAATACTGCCCTCCTGACCCAGAAGTTGATATACTGCATTATAAACAAAAGAACTCATTGTCGGTAGTGCCTGGAGTGGGACCATATGCTGAGGTTCAGGAGAGGTTTAGATGAATTGATGGAAGAGAGATCTCAAGTGGTGATACATAAGATAAATTCCTAACCTTTTGAAGTGGATGTCAAAGAGGGTAATTGGATTCCCTTCAACATGTTTCTTGTTGCTGCTGTCGGATAGAAAGCTAGACTGGATCGATGGAGGGGCTGACCCAGGAAGGCAAATCTCATCTTCTTCTGTAACTACAGAAGATACAATTCTTCCCCAGAGGATCTCAGCCCATGTCAGGTGCCCAGAATGAAGGTTGCAGCTGATCAACTAGAATTTGCCATATAATCTTGGACTAGATGAGATTCTTGGTCCCTGGTTTCAAAGAATTTTCAATTTGACTGGGGAGACAAAACTGACACCTGAATGGAAACTTTGAATTTTGAATTATGGGGTTTTAATCACCAATGTATTAAGAGGGAAAATATTTGCAGATAGAGTGCCAAAAAAATTTACAAAGCAATAAGATAGAACAATCCAATAGAAAAATGTGCAAAGGATCTGAGTAGGCAGTTCACAGAAAAAGAAATTCAAACACACGAATAATAAGCATATGAAAATCTGCTCATTTTCCCTCATAATTAAAGAACTGTATATCAGAGCTATTTCTTATCACCTGTCAGATTGGCCAATATTTACTGGTTTGAAAATAGCTGGGGTTGGTGAGGGTGTAGGGAAATAAACATTGTTTGTGGCTGGTAGAAGTGCAAATTGGTATTTAGTAAGTCCTAATTAGTATTACTAATTATTGAATTGATGTTTATTAATAACTCAATATTTACAAATTATGTGAGTAATTTTATATCATAAACTTTATATGAAATTTATTGTCAAATTATGTGAGTAAATTTATATCATAAGTTTTATATGAAATTTATTGTCAAATTGGTTTCCATACAACATGCATTGCTCATCCCAACAGGTACCCTCCTCAATGCCCATCACCCACTTCCCCTCCCTCCCACCCCCCATCAACCCTCAGTTTATTCTCAGTTTTTAAGAGTCCCTTATGGTTTGCCTCCCTCCCTCTCTAACCTTTTTTTCCCCTTCCCCTCCCCCATGGTCTTCTGTTAAGTTTCTCAGGATCCACATAAGAGTGAAAACATATGGTATCTGTCTTTCTCTGTATGACTGAGTACAAACTTCTTGAAGGACAAGTTGCAGTATCACCTAACAACCCTACAAAACCACTATTCTTTGACCCAACAAAGACCCCACTACTCCAAGCTATTACTTGGAATATAGCTCTTGGATGTTCTCTTCACTGTATGGCAATGTAGACATAGGTAAGAAAATAGTGACATTAATTGCTTCTATGGATGGGGCAACTGGGTGGCTGGGGGTTGGTGGAATGGGGATTATAGGAAAGAAGAGGAGACTTTTTACTCTATACCCTCTTGTACATTTGGATTTTGAACGATGTGACGTGTTACTCTTTTTTAAAAAATAGACTTAAAAAGGGGACCTCAAGCCAACTTCATTGGAACATTATTACAACAAAGAACTGAAAATTACCCAATATCCACCAGTAGGGAGCTGCTTAAGTAAATATGCATGTGGTAGAATACTATGTAGTAGTTTAAAATAGTGAGACAGGGGCGCCTGGGTGGCTCAGTCAGTTGGGTATCCGACTTTGGCTCTGGTCATGATCTAGCAGTCCTTGGGTTCGAGCCACGCATGGGGCTCTATGCTGACAGCTCAGAGCCTGGAGCCTGCTTTAGATTCTGTGTCTTCTTCTCTCTCTGCCCCTTCCCCACTCACCTTCTGTCTCTGTCTCTCTCTCTCAAAAATAAATAAACATTAAAAGAATATTAAAAAAAATAAAATAGTGAGACAAATTCTATAGAAAATCTCCCAGATGCATACAACAAAAGCAAGCTGTATATATACATATATGCAGGGTAATTCCATTTTTTAATAAATATATGTATGTGTGTGTGTGTGCGTGTGTGTGTGTGTGTAATCTTTGGGGAGAACTGGCGTTGGAGAGGGAGATTTATCTTTATTTTGTAATTTTTGTATCGCTTGAACACTTTACATTTTGCTTTTTTAAGTATGATTTTTAATTTAAAATATTTTAGTAAAGTTCTTTGGGACATCATTAATTTGGCAAACACTTCCTGACGTTTGTTGTGTTCTACACTCTGTCCTCGGCAGAAGAGATGAGATGTGAAAACACACAGCACCCTTGCTGGAGGAACTCAGTCTAACTGGAAACCACAAAAGTGTTTATAGGGAATTGTCATATAATGGAATAAGCCCTGCTGGGAAAGAGTAACTGACACTATCTAGAGAGTCAAGGGAGACCTGGATATTGCAAAATCTGTGAGGGTGTCCCAGGCAGCGAAGAGAATGTTGTCCCAAGCCAGGCAAGTGATGATCAGGATCCAGTCTGGAGCAGTAGCAGTGAGGATGGAGAAGAGATGAGGGATTGGAAAACTGTTTCAGTAGTGGAATTGACCCAATTTAGGTGACTCATGGGATGTGGGTGGGGCTAGGGGGTGAGGGAGGGTTATTTCCATGTGATTGGGTTAGAGACATCAACTGAATTTGGCATTATTCTCAGAGCAGCAGAAGCTTTTATGCATACGGACTATGCTAAGTGTTGGCAAGCAAGAAATGTACAGTAGGGTCCTTATCCCCAAAGAGGGTTACAATCTTGTTGATAAGAAAAATAACATTGGCTTCTACTGACTGTTGGTTTCACTGATCCTTCCGTTCACTGAAACCTGCCCTTTTACTGACAACCACTCATTGTCTCTGTGCAACATTTGTTAACAAGCACCATCAAACACTCATTGTGCAGCATTGTTGTGTGGAACCACCCTGTCTGACTTCGTCACTTAATGGCTGTATGATCTTGAGCAAGTGACCCAGCTGCTCTACACCTTACTTTCCTTATCTGTGAAATGGGCATGGTAATAACACCCACGAATCAGACTTTTTATGACAAGTAAATGATCAAAGATGTATAGAGAGCTTAGCACAATGCATGACACATATTTATGCTCAATACATGTTATCCCCTATTGCTACTATGTTGTATTTATATATATTTATATATTATTCTTATGTTATTTATGTTATAAAAATTGTGGAGGTAGGAACTTAGATCCTCATCAGCAGAACTCCTCCTGGATATTTTAAATTGTGAATAGGCAGCAATGCTACTTGAGCTATGAAGGTTAAATACATATATGCAGGCTTTGAGAATAAAGTCCGCAATAAAGGTGGTCCAACCATCTGAGGGAAGTGTATGTTTGTAGTTGTGCTACATGGTAATTAGATATATACAGCAAGCCATTCATATAAATAAAAATAATTAGTGTTTCCTTTTATAGTTAAATAATATTCCATTATGCATATATACTACATTTTATTCATCCATGCACCGGTCGATAGACATTTTTGTTGCTTCCACCTCTTGGCTATTGTGGATAGTGCTGTTCTTAACATGGTGTGCAAATATCCTTTAGATCTTGCCTTCAATTCTTTTGGATATATAACCAGAAGTGGAATTGTTAGATCCTATGGTAATTCTATTTTTAAATTTTCAGGAACTACCATACTATTTTCTATAGTGGTTGCACTATTCTGTAATCCTACTAACAGAGAACAAGCATTCCAATTTCTCCAAATCCTTACCAACACTCACTATTTCTTTTTTTTAAATAGTAGTTATCCCGATGTGTGTAAGCTGATATCTCATCGTAGTTTGATTTACATTTCTATGATGATTAGTGACACTGAGCATCATTTCATTTTGGCCATTTGTATAATTATCTGTGGAGAAATGTCTATTTAAAGTCTTCTGTCTGAGTGGCTCGTTGGTTAAGCGTCACACTTTGGCTCAGGTCATGATCTCACAGTTCGTGGGTTCAAGCCCCATGTTGGGCTCTGTGCTGACAGCTCAGAGCCTGGAGCCTGCTTTGGATTCTGCGTCTCCCCCTCTCTCTCTTCCTCTCCCCCACTCACATTCTGTCTCTCGCTCTCAAAAGATAAATAAAACATAAAAAATTTTTAAGTCTTCTTATTTTTAACTGGTTATTTGAATTTTTTGTTGTTAGTTGTAGGAATTTTTTGTATATTCTGGACATTAACCCCTTATCAGATATATGATTTGCAAATATTTTCTCCCATTCTGTAGATTGCCTTTTCACTCTGTTGACTGTGTCCTTTGATGCGCAAAAGCTGTGAGGCTTGATATAGTCCTATATGTCTACTTTGCTTTTGTTGCTTGTCCTTGCCATATCTAAGAAATTATTACCAAATCTATGATCACAAGTATTTCTCCCTGTTTCTTCTGGAAGTTTTATAGTTTGGAGTCTTATGTTTAGGTAACACATTGATTTTTAAAATTTCCATGAGTCCATACTAATAGCTAGAATAAAGATAAAAATAAAATTAATGATAGAAGAAATGATAGAAAGCCATTTTTTTAAGTTCATTTATTTACGTTGAGAGAAAGAGAGAGAGAACAAGTATGTACAAATATCAAGGAGGGGCAGAGGGAGAGAGGAGAGAGAATCCCAAGCAGGCTCCACACTGTCAGCACAGAGACCCACGTGGGCCTCGAACCCACAAACCATGAGATCATGACCTGAGCCGAAATCAAGAAGAGTTGGGTGCTTAACTGACTGAGCCACCCAGGTGCCCCAAAAGCCATTTTTTAAAACCTCTAATGTAATAGTTGATTCAGGTATGGATTATGAGTGGATGAATACAATTGTTGAAGAATAACTTATTCCCATGGTCTCAAAGTTTCCCCCCTCAGAATCTTACTAATTACCAAGGACAACATGGACTTTTAGAGTGGGCCATTACCTGAGCTCAGAGATTAAATTTAGCATCACTAGTCATGGGACATCCTAACATTCTGTGCCTCCTGAAGTAGAGTGATGGACAAGAGGTGCAACATCACCTAGGATGTACTCTTGCCAAAAATGTCTAACTTGAAACTAAGTTATGAGGAAGCAATAAGACAAATCCAAAACATGAGGCTTTCTATAAGACAATCAGACAAGTGACCCAGACTTGTCAAAAACTATAATAAATATAATATAATATAATATAATATAATATAATATAATATAATAATATAAGCAATATAAGACAATATATTAAAAAGGCAATGAGACCATTTTAACTTCAAATAGAGTAGAAAGTCATTATACCAAATGCATGACATTTGATTAGATCTTGGATCAAAATAAAACAATACCCTAACCAGCAGAAATATTCTTAGATGACTAGAGAAATTTGAATACTAACTGTATATTGGATAATGTAAAATTATGGTGAAGTTTTTAAGTGTGATAATGCTATTGTGGTTCTACAGGAGATGTTCTTTTCTTAAACAATGCATTATGGAAATATTTAGGGAAGAAATATCACTATATGAAAAGAGAATGGGCAAAATGGCAAATATTAACTAGTGAAGGGTTTGTGGAGCTTCTTATGCTAGTCTACCACTTTTTTGAACAAATAAGTTGGGAGAGAAATGAAATGTTTTGTGCCTGATAATGCAGCAGGTGATCAAAAAGTCACTATTATGATGATCATATGTTCATTCATGCTAATGTACGGGCTTATGTAGCCCTTAAGGATTTTTTGTTTTGTTTTGTTGTTTTGTTTTTTTGGTTTTTTGGTTTTTTTTAAAACTATGTTCTCAGGGCGTCTGGGTGGCTCAGTTGGTTAAGCGGCAGACTTTGGCTCAGGTTATGATCTCATGGGTTATGAGTTCGAGCCCCACATTGGGCTGTCTGCTATCAGCACAGAGCTTGCTTTGGATCCTCTGTCCTCCTCTGTCTCTGCCCCTTCCCTGCTCCTTTTCTTTCTCAAAAATAAATAAACATTAAAAAACTTAAACAATTAAAAACAACTATGTTCTCTCTGACACATTTTAAAGTTGACACTAAAAATGTTTCATTATAAGTTTAAATATTTGCAAGAGCCATGAAATCCAATATACTGCAAACACTGAAAATTTTAAACAAACTATTATATAACTCTTAGTATATCCTTTGGAACATAAATGTTATTGTGATTTGATACCCAGAATTACCCACTTAAAAAACTAAATTAAACATTTCTTTAATAGTTAGAAATTTTACATAATTCCATTTCTCCTTGGAACTTATAATTTTACTATACTTCCTGCACAGAATTTTATCCTAATGTGACTTTTTTCGTGTGTTGGCAGATTCTTCATTGATCGTCTTATCGTACTTTGCTACTATAAAATATGTATATAAAGTGAAATGTTAAACTTGAAATCATAAGGCTCTACAGTTCAACACATTTTTTTTCAGGGTTGAGTTAGTTTTATCATTAATATGCAATCAAAACAACCTAAGTATTTTAGAAATAATGATTCTCTCCATATTCATTTCCAGGCTGGGAAGTTAGGCTGAAGGCTCACTATTTAACCAAAAAGATAGGGTTTTTTTTTGCCTGGGCTTTTCCTGTGCCACAACCAGTTTGGTTCTTTCTTGGATAAATGCTTGGGGTTGTAGAAAAGTGTGCTTGCAGCTGAGGGGTTTCCCCTCAGGAATGCAGGGCTTTCAGGGATAACACTGGGACAGTCCCAGCAAACCAAGACGGTTGGTCACTCTATGTCTGCTTACAAAGCCTTGGTTTGGACTCTGGCTTGGCTATTGTATCAGTTAGGGATCAACATAAATAAATTATACCATGCAAATTAAGATAATTCAGAAAAGTAGAAGAATAGTACAAGAAACACTCATAAACATGTCACCTATTAACATATACCACATTTGGATATGCTTCCACTCTCTCTTTCAAATTAAAACAATTTGAGAGGGTTTTGTTTACAGAGTAACTCATTTCAAAAGTGTTTTTAGGTGAAGAGGAACTACAAGAATGTTGTAGGAACATGGGGCTAGCAGCACTGAAGGTGTTACCACTCTTAAGGTTGAGGGGAAGAAGTTTCCAGAACTGGGAGGGAACGTTATGTAGAACAGGTTGCCTTGACCTTTGGTCCAGAGCAATGACCTTTGGTCCAGGTTCATGGTGCTTTGAGAAAACTTTATTATTTTTTTTAATGTTTATTTTTGAGGGACAGAGCACTAGTGGAGAAGGGGGAAAGAGAGGCGGAGACACAGAATCCAAAGCAGGCTCCAGGTTTTGAGCTGTCAGCATAGAGCCCAACGTGGGGCTTGAAATCACGAACTGAGAAGTCATGACCTGAGCTGGGGTCATGAACTGACTGAGCCACCCCGGCGTCCCCCTTCGAGGAAACTTAAGGAGAGAAACCAGGGGAATAAATATCCTGACCTCTGTCCCCTCCTTCCCTTCTTCTGATCCCTTGCCAAGCTCCTCACTGGCCAGACTCAACCAAAGTCACATGGCACAGGACCCTGCTGGTCACATGAAAGTCAACTTTCTGTGACACTGATAGGGTGGGAAGAGTGGATGTGGAGGGGCCAACAACAGATGTTTGGCACATGTAGATATTGGCTCTGTGGTTCGAGGCAACCTTAGAGTTGTCATAAGAAGTAAATGGGGGTGATTCTGGTGAAAACGTTGGCTAAGCCGTAAAGAGTTATTACATCAATTCTATTTCATAAAAACCATATCTGCTCCAACTTAAATCCATTGCTTCTTGTCTTATGCAATTCCTAGTGTGGTCCCTAGTACCAACAGGAATCTGGTAAATGTTTGTTGAATATATGATTGGTGGTAGTAATTAGTGGAGGTGGGTTGAGTGGGTGGCTTGATCATAGCTAAATACCAAGATATGCTCGGTTCATATTATTACTCTTATAATTAAAAATAAATAAAATGCAATAAGAAGAAAATGCATGGCTAATAAACTCAGAAAATAATGAGAGAAATTTTTGGTAGAGAAAACTTAGCTAGGGTAAAGACGTAAGGAAGAAACCTCAGAGATTCCATGCCAGTGATAAGGGGATAAAGTGCAAAGAACAAAATGTGAAATGAAAGGAGAGGCATTTCTGGAAGAGGGAAGAGTCCTGAGGCACCATGCATGTGTGGGGCAAGGGGTCTGTGGGAAATGTCTATACCTTCTCCTCAATTTTTCATGAACCTAAAACTGCTCTAAAAAATAAAGGCACTAAAAAAATGAGTGAGAAGGGAAGGGTAGGGACAGGCAGTGACTTTTTCTGCTGCCTAAAATGTCTCTTCAAGGAGAAAAGCATCTATTGATGAGCTGTAATACATTCCTCCACTTGACATTTGGAGGTAGTTTTGAGAAATCCTGCCTCAATATACTGGGGGTTGCATGTTAAAGCCTGTCTAATGCCAGATGGCTGGATGGGGGTGGGTTTCTTTCCTCTTGTGTTCTGTGCCAAAGATGCCTTTCGAATGAGGACCCCTTGGCCTTATGAAAACACAAAAGGGGAAGTAGGCTTCCTTGGGTGTAGAAAGTCAGTGCTGGGTAGAGTGGAGAATATGGGGTCCAGTTGTTTACTGGTGGCCTGTGCCTCCATCACTATGCCACGTCTTCAAGCCCTGCTGACATGTATCCATGCAAATACATAAGCATGTCCATCTCAGCAGATGTCTATTTAGCAACAGCAAGTTCAAGTGCTAATGTGTGGGCTGACCCATATGATCCTTCCACCAAAAAGTGGAAAGGAGGCCACCAACTCCTAAGAAGCCATACGCTTTTCTTTCTCTTATTTCTCCCAGGGACACCCATTGACCTACAGGTGGTCAATGTTAAATTCATGTGCAGAGGGGTGGAAGAAGAAGAGGAGGGGAGCACAGACATAGTTCACAATTTATCGAGAGTGATAGTGGCCATGCTTTATTAAAAGTATCTTTCTAGAGCACCTGGGTGGTTTGGTCAGTTGGGCGTCTGACTCTTGATTTCTGCTCAGGTCATGATCTCACGGTCGTGGGATCAGCTCCCTGTCAGGCTCTATGCTGACAGCACAGAACCTGGTTGGGATTCTCTCTCTCTCTCCTTCTCTCCCTGCCTCTCCCCTGTGCACACTCTCTCTTTCAAAAATAAATAAACTTAAAAAAAAAACCTTTCTATATTATTGG
Source organism: Panthera leo (assembly GCF_018350215.1). Classification (NCBI taxonomy): domain Eukaryota; kingdom Metazoa; phylum Chordata; class Mammalia; order Carnivora; family Felidae; genus Panthera; species Panthera leo. The sequence continues at coordinate 50,698,162 of NC_056682.1, forward strand.
CCCCTTTTAGCAATTTGCAATGTCACTTTTTATATTAGGATCTACAGTCATACTGACTGAGGCTTGTAAGCTTTTAAAGAGCCTACAAAATAGATGGAATGAGACATAGAAAAAAAATGCATGGCCCCAAAATTAAAAAAAAAATAAAAAAGAAATTAACAGATGTTGAACTAAATATCCACAAAAGATAATTTTATATCAATTTAATAAATTATTAAAGTTATTGTTCATAAAATTCATTATATTTATTATACATATTATATATACATATATTTTTTAGAGAGAGAGGGAGAGAGAGCATGAGCGGGGGAGAAGGGCAGAGGGGAGAGAGAGAATCTCAAGCGGGTTCAATGCCCAGCATGAGGTGGGGCTCCATCCTATAACTCTGGGATCATGACCTGAGCCAAAATGAAGTCAGACACTCAGCTGACTGATCCACCCAGGTGCCCCTAAAATTCGTTATGTTTAAAAGCTATCTGTAGGTTTGATTTTTCTCAGTTTACAAGAATTCTGCTATATGGTAAATGATTGCTGAAAAGTCATAGCCAAATTAAATGTGCTCCTTACAGCTAAATTATTTCAAAAGCAACTTATAAAAATCCTTTACATTTTTACTGCAAAAACAGTGATGTTTGATGTGAGCTGGAGGTGTATTTTATAATGTTTGGTATGATGTGGGATGGAGCTGTAAGAACAGGCTGTAATCTTAAAATGGCAATACATGCAAATACCTTTCTACAAGGATGTTCATCACAGTGTGATTTACTTACAAGGTTGTTCATCACAGTGATTTGAAACAACCCAATTGCCGACAACTGGAGACCATTTTAACAAATGATAGTACCACATAATGGATACTAGATGACCATTGAAAATGAAGTTGTGGGAAAATATTTAATGATCAAGAAGGATGTTCACAATACATTAAAATATAAAAAGTTTGTGAAATTATTGCTCTTGTTTGTAAAAGAAAAAAAATATTCTTAGATAAAAGACTGGGAGAACATATACCAACGTGGTAATGATTAGTGGTTACCTCTGGATGGTAGAATTATAAATCAGTTAACTTTTCTTTTTCTTTCAATTCTCTGTATTTTCTACCATGAACATTTATCATTTCTGGAAAGCAGACAGATAAGGTTTATAGAGAGAAGAAACCCTTTTGATTTGATGGTTCTTTCTCTGATAATTAACAAATTCTAATCCCAAAAGCTTATGTGTGGATTGAGTAGAGGTTGCTCACATTTGCCTTTCTCATGTCTAAGGTTGAACACCATGGGAACATCATTTCAATGTAGATTTTTTTTTACTGAATAATGGCAATAAACAAACAAATAGTGACTTGTTTTGATGCAACCAGTGGTCAGAATAAGCCACTTAAAAAATAAATTAGGGGCGCCTGGGTGGCTCAGTCAGTTAAGCATCCGACTCTGGCTCAGGTCATGATCTCGCGACGGTGAGTTCGAGCCCCACGTTGAGCTCTGTGCTTACAGCTCAGAGCCTGGAGCCTGCTTTGGATTCTGTGTCTCCCTCTCTCTCTGTCCCTCCCCACTTGTGCTCTGCCTCTCTCTATCTCTCAAAAATAACTAAATGTAATAAAAAATTTAAAAAAAAATTAAATTTTGTAGTCCTTTAATGTCTTCTCCTTATTCTTAGGATAAAATCCTAAAGCTTTATCACAACTTACCCCCTTCTCTGCAACTCTCTCTGTATCTCTAGGGTCATTGTCAGCTACTCGTATGCTCCAGTGTGAGAATCTGTAGTCATGAAAAGATGCCCCTATCCCACTGGTGAGGGAAAGGGCAGATTACCAAATCATATTTATGGCTTATCCCCATTTATGTAAAAGTGAATACCTATATTTTAATTTGAATATATGCACAGGATATACTGGAAGTATATACTAAAAAATGTTAACGGTGGTTAACCTTGGGTAATGTCATTTTGAGGAACTTAATATATGGTTTGAAATTCTTACAGAGAAAAAAGGTCACTTTTACAAAATTGATCTGTGACTCTTACGTTGTTTGACGCACTGCTGTTTACTTTAATAGCTCTGATAGAGAAAAGCAAATTAAATAAGGTCTCAAAAGTAAATTTTTAAAGAGAGAAATGGATGGAAATTGTTCTAGAGCAGTAGGATGAAGTAGAGCTGCTGAAATGTTTGGTTTCATCCTGTGAGCATGCATGTCTGGTCTTGAGGCTAAAATAACCACTGAGTGTGTTATGAGAAGGACATGAGTATTTGTTGATTTTCTGCAAACTAAAGGCTCAAGATGTCAACACTGCTGAGGCCACTCTTCTTCCATAGAGGGGAGGAGAGTCATTCTCCTCTAGGCAAGAGTCATAAATGTGCCCAAGGGCCCTACTATCTTGGAGGAGGATACCAATTTGCAGGCAAAGCGCATAAAAGAAGAAAACCATCTTTTGAGAGCTGAAACTTAAACAGTCAATTTAAAGAGTTGTGGGAGGTGCTATAGAAAGCTGGTTCATTGGAAAGGTATGGAGTCAGAGAGGCTTCTGTTCCAAGTCTGCTTCTACCACTCACTGGGTTTGGACCTTCTTAACATTCCAGACTCATCAAATGGGCGATGTGCCACCCATTTCCTGTGTCAATGAAGGACTCTTTGCCCCAGCTGCCGGAAGTGTGATGAGCAGACTTTTTCCAGTTGTCGGCCTCTTTGGGATTTACTTCAGCTGCAGAGCCACCTTACCTAAAGTCCACCCTTCTGAAGGATCCATGTTCAATGACTGATTGAGAGGGAATATAAAGACCTGGCCATCTCAGCCCAATTTGAGGCAATTCTGAAGCACCATTCTGGCTCCAGAGCTACCCATGGGTTGGCTGAGGCTGTCAATGGGCATCATAGCTCAACTTCTCCTTCTACCCACTCCCATTACCATCCCCTCTGCTCCACAGGTCCTAATCTCAAGGGCATTCCCTAACAAACATCCAGCACAATAATTCCAGGGTCTGCTTCCTGGGCAGCCCAATCTGGGACAATTCAGTTACTTGACCACTCGGAGCCTCCACTTCTTCATCTATAAAAATCATCTTCATCTATAAAAACCATAATAATAATAGGCCCATTACATATGGTTGAGAATTACATGAGATTATGTATGTAAAATGCTTACCAAATGCCTGGCATATAACAATTATTCAATAGATGGTAACCATTATTATTGTAGTTACAAAAGAAATAGCCTATCCTTGACCACCCACCACCATCATTAACAGTTTATCAAGAGTTTGTCTCAAAGAGAAGGGTTTTGAAGACATGGATATAGGGTAAAGATATGTTGGTGGAAAGAAGAAGGTTGGGAGCAAATGTTATTACCAAATGAGGACAGCCTACAGGATATGCATTCTCCTAATAAAAGAGTTAGTCAACAGACATCTGGTTTACCAGTGAGTCTCTTACAAGATTGGTCAGCACAAGGCAGTCCTGCAGGGCCTGGCCACTTTGGAGCAAACTGATCAAGTTGAAGTCCTAGCCTGCAAGGCTGAAAGAAGGAGCTATAACCTCTGTGTCTTCTGGAAGATGGAAGTATTCTAAACAGTTCACCTTCTTGATGCATCATACATGACCATGGTGGCTTACATGGGTAGCGTAAGGGCCCTTAGCAGGGCCATGGGTATGCATGAAGGCAAGCCCTAATTCTTTAACAAGGAATGGAGATCAAGTGGACTGTGTTGTTAGAGGAGCATATGCCCTCCCTCTGTTACGACTGTGTTCTACTGACCTCCACTCACCCTGCACATTTCCAGGGCTTTGGTGTCTACTTTGTGGTCCTCCCCTACTCCCCCACCCTATGTGCACGTGGTGCTCAATTCTGAGTAGCAGAGTGATCGATGACTTTATAGTGACTGGGACTTTTTGTTCCCTGGGTTGTTTTTGTATCAGTCTTGGCTGCATTTTATTCTAGAAATCTGTGTCCTGGGTATAGATTTGGCTTTGAGAGAACTGTCCATCTGGATTTGTTTGATTGTAAAGTTCTGTCTTGTATTTAAAGCTATGGTTGTTCATGATGAAGAGCAGACCCGTGGATGTGGTTTTCTAGTGCAGAGATTGCACAAAGTCTCTGGGGCTTAGATGAATATGGGAGGCGTGTGGTCTGTAAAGTCATCTGGTGTTCTGAGACACCCGATTTGTCCCTGAGCTCTGGCAAGTAATGTTCAGAGCAGCCTTTGGCTGCCAATCTCTTTACACAGTGCCTATAAATTTTAGAAATCTTACTTTAAGGATATTGTTTAACTAGCATATAATTTTTCTGATGGTTTATTGACACTCAAAAATAATATTTGCAATATTCCAAGTTTGGACCAGTATGCACTGATGGTCTACCATCTGGATCATTAGGAAAATAGGGTAATCCTCTCTCTAAAAAAATGATAATCCTATTACATAGGAAAGTCACTTTCAAGGTAAACATTTCTAAGATATAATACATACTTCATCTTTTTTCAAAAATTTCTATTATTATTGAATAATAATAATAATAGCCATGTACATACATTATTGTATTCAGCCCTTAACAACCCTGTAGATGGGTATTATTATCACCCTCTATGCAGTAAGGAAAACGGAGACTCAGAGAACTTATGTCACTTGGCTAAAATCACATGTTGGGTGAAGGCCAGAATGGGGATTTGAATCCAATTTTGTCCAACTCCAAAGCCAATGTTATTGCTACCACACTGTGATAACTCTCCTACTTTTTACAAATTAGAGATTATCAAGTATATATTTATTTTTTAATTTTATTTTTTATTTTTAAAAATTTACATCCAAATTAGCATATAGTGAAACAATGATCTCAGGAGTAGATTCCTTAGTGCCCCTTACCCATTTAGCCCACCCCCCCACCCCTCCAGTAACCCTTAGTTTGTTCTCCATATTTATGAGTCTCTTCTGTTTTGTCCCCTCCCTGTTTTTACATTATTTTTGTCTCCCTTCCCTTATGTTCATCTGTTTTGTCTCTTAAAGTCCTCATATGAGTGAAGTCATATGATTTTTGCCTTTCTCTGACTGACTGATTTCACTTAGCATAATACCCCCCAGTTCCATCCATGTAGTTGCAAATGGCAAGATTTCATTCTTTTTGATTGCTGAGTAATACTTCATTGTGTGTATATATATATATATATATATATATATATATATATACCACATTTTCTTTATCCATTCATCCATCGATGGACATTTGGGCTCTTTCCATACTTTGGATATTGTTGATAGTGCTGCTATAAACATGGGGGTGCATGTGTCCCTTCAAAACAGCACACCTGTATCCTGTGGATAAATGCCTGGTAGTGCAATTGCTGGGTCGTAGGGTAGTTCTATTTTTAGTTTTTTCAGGAACCTCCATACTGTTTTCCAGAGTGGCTGCACCAGCTTGCATTCCCAGATTATCAAGTATATTTTAACCTTTTCTTGATGAATTAGAGACAAAATTATAAACATTAGTGATAACACAGTGCTGAAGTACTGCTTTTGGTGAGACCCTTGGTTGAAGTAACAGAAATCCAGTGATGCTCACATAAGCAAAGGAAGAAAGATTTATGAGAAGATCAGGTGCATTGCAAGGTGTGAGAGCAGCATGCAACCAGGTTTAGCAATGAACTGGGACTTGACACTCAAGCCCATCAGACCTTCCCTGTTCCTCATCCCTGCTTTACTCCATGCATCTTTTTTTCTATTTTCTTGTTTCTCTTCATGCAGACTGGTCTGAAGGTAGGCAGTCCAGGGTTGGTGCCATGGTTCTAGATCATCAAAGACCTAGATACCTTGTAGCTGCCTGCCTGATCTTTCTTTTACTTTTGTTGTCATTATCAGATGGTTGCCATATCTCCTGACATCAAGTTCTTATTTCAGGATAGAAGACTGGAAAGGTGATGGGCAAGAGGGAATTTGCCTTCTTATTCAAAGGATGTTCCAGTGCACAGAATGATTTCCTCCATCTTTTTTATGCTTACATAGTATTCCAAATATATGGATTTATTATAATTTATGTGAATCTTTAAAATTTTTTTAAGGTTTTTACTTATTAAGGGCTGTTTTGTGACCCACTATGTGACCTATCTTGGAGAATGTTCCATGTGCACTCAAGAAGAAAGTATGTTTTGTTGCTTTGGGATGCAGAGTTCTAAATATATCTGTGAAGTCCATCTCATACAATATATCATTCAGGGCCCTTGTTTCTTTCTTTATTCTCTGTCTAGATGTTCTATCCACTGCTGTAAGCGGAGTATTAAAGTCTCCTGCAATTACCACATTCTTATCAATAAGGTTGCTTATGTTTGTGATTAATTGTTTTATATATTTGAGGGCTCCCGTATTTGGCACATAGACATTTATAATTGTTAGCTCTTCCTGATGGATAGACCCTATAATTATTATATAATGCCCTTCTTCATCTCTTGTTACAGCCTTTAATTTAAAGTCTAGTTTGTCTGATATAAGTATGGCTACTCCAGCTTTTTTTGACTTCCAGTAGCATGATAGATAGTTCTCTATCCCCTCACTTTCAATCTGAAGGTGTCCTCAGGTCTATAATGGGTCTCTTGTAGACAACAAATAGATGAGTCTTGTTTTTTATCCATTCTGATACCCTATGTCTTTTGGTTGGAGCATTTAGTCCATTTACATTCAGTGTTATTATAGAAAGATATGGGTTGAGAGTCATTGTGATGTCTGTAGGTTTCATGTTTGTAGTGATGTCTCTGGTACTTTGTGGTCCTTGTAACATTTCACTCACAGAGTCCCCCTTAAGGATCTCTTTTTTATGGTTGCATAGTATTCAAAATATATGGATTTACTATAATTTATGTGAATCTTTAAATTTTTTAGAGGTTTATTTGTTTATTTTGAGAGAGAGAGAGAGAGAGAGGGAGGGAGAGAGAGAAATTCAAGCAGGCTCCGCACTGTCAGGGCAAAGCCTGCTGCTGGGCTCAAACCCATGAACCGTGAAGTCATGACCTGAGCCCAAATCAAGAGTAAGATGTTCAATTGACTGAGACACCAGGAGCCCCTATAATTTATGTGACTCTTGAGGACTTTTAAAAAATTCTCATGCTCTGGGTTTGCCCCAGATTTAATATCTGGACATGATGTGCAGACAGATGTGAGAACCACTGGGGTAGTTTATTGGTATCTTTCTTCTTCAGTCTATGACAGGAATGAGGCTGGTTTACTAGAGCTCAGAAATCTGGTTCAGGGCTCTGGAAAGTCAAGTGAATCCCTTGCTTCTGATGAACAGAAAGCAGTCATAAATAAGATACTCCTTAGCGAGAGACACAGTCACAGGAAATTGAGAAAATCTGGCTTGAAGCCCTGGACCTGCACACAAAAGGAGGGTAGGGGATTGCAAGGTGCAGTCTCCAAGTATGCAGACTGCACAGAACTTACCAGGTAGTGAAAACACAAACTGAGTGTCATAGGATGGAAGAACCTCTTGCCATACTCTTTGAGCTGCAGAAAAGTATCAAATGAGTTTCAGCATGGCTAAATAAAAGATGGAGTATTGAGAAAAATAATAATCCAAACTATACTTACAGCTTTTTGGGCTAATTGTCTGTGGAAAATATTAGACTGTTCTCTGAGTTTATCAGCTTCATGTAGCCAAAAAAAGTTAACTAAGTGTGGGCCCAACCAAGAAAGGTATTAAAAACATAAGAGAAAATATTATCATTGTACTATCATTTAAAAATATTGCATTCTTGATTCTGATTTCTATGTGGAATTTTAGTCAATAAACCTCAGAAAAATATGCTAGGACTCTGAAAAATATGCTAGGATTTTAAAAAGTTAAAGGAACAAACAACAGTAGGGATAAGAGAGGAAACAAAGTATTTGGGCTTTTGAATATGATAAAACTGATGGCTAAAGACCTAATTTAAAATTATTTATTTATTTAATTAATTAATTTTATTTTTCAATGTTTCTATTTATATTTGAGAGAGAGAGAGAGAGAGAGCCTGAGCGGGAGAGGGACAGAGAGGCAGAGACAGAATCTGAAGCAGGCTCCAGGCTCTGAGCTGTTAGCACAAAGCCTGACGTGGGGCTCAAACTCATGAGCAGTGAGATCATGACCTGAGCCAAAGTCATATGTTCAACTGACTGAGCCAACCAGGTGCCCCCAAAGACCTAATTTTTTGAAAAAAAATTTATAAAATCAAATAGATTTTGAAACTGGAAACAACCCAAGTGTCCTTTAGTAGGTGAATTATTCAACTGTGCTACATACTATGGAATACTATTCCATATATACTATGGAATACTATTCTGCCAGAAAAAGAAATAGACTATTGACACCTGCAGCTACTTGGGAGGATCTCAAATCTTGAAAGGTTACCTACTATATGGTTGCATTTATGTAACATTCTATTAACAAAATTATAGAGCTAGAGAACAAAGTAGTGGTTGCCAGGGGTTAGGGAAGGAAGGGAGGAAAGGAGGTGGCTTTGGAATGGTAGCATGCCAGATCTTTGTGGCAAGAGAACTGTACTAAAGCGTGATTGCATGGTGAGTACACAGATCTACACCTGTGATAAGATTACATAGAACTGAACACACACACACACACACACACACACACACACACGTGTATGTAAAACTAGTGTCTAAATAAGGTCAGTGGATTGTAGCAATGCCAATTTCCCAGGTGTGATATTATACTGTAGTTATGTAAAATGCTTCCATTAGTAGGAGACTGGGTGAAGGGTGCATGTGATCACTTTGTATTATTTCTTACCCCTGCATGTGAATCTACAATTATCTAAAATCTAATTTAAAAAATTAAATAAGCCTACAATATTAGCATTAGAGAAAATTAGAAGTGGACAAAGCAACACTGACATTGATTTTTATCCCATTCAAAAAGGGGCAGCTCTTGACCTTTAATAGAAGTAGATTTAAAACCAATGGGACTATGTATCCTTTCACACACTGAGTAATGAACTTACAAAATGTATTCACCTAAGAGATGTGAGATAAGCACACTTTTAAAGATTTAAATATACTTTTAAAAAGCAATAATGGTCTCTAAGACACATTAAGATGTTTTGGAAACTTTTTGAATCTTGGAGCTCGATGTCACAAAGAAGAGCTACATACTTTTACAACACGGTCATAATGTGAGATGTAGGAATTTTTAAATTTATTCAGAACACCTTTGCTGAGCTCCCATTTTGTGGCAGGCACTGTCCTAGGTGCTCTGTGTCAGAAAGGCAAATGACACAGCCCTGTCCTCCAGAAGCTCATTACCTAGAGTTCTTCTGTAACTCTGTAAATGTTCCACTGTTCAGGAATTCAATGCTGGTGACATTATTTATGGAACAGAAATGAATGTCATCCTGACAGATATTATTTTTAATGATATCCTGATTAATAGTCACACTTGAGGCTATTTTAAAAATGGAAGCAGCCACCACGAAGTGTGATAGGAGTTACCCCAAAATAGACCATTTTATCCTCTGTGAATAATTTAGACCCTGGCACTCCAAATGCAGTGAAGAGCATGAGGACTGTGGAAGAGTTGATTGGGAGCTTTCAGAAAGTAGGGCCGGCATCTTATTTCTGTATTTCAGGACTTAACAGTGTGTGTTTGGTATGCAGCAGGAGCTCGATAAATGCTGAACTGACAACCTAGAGGATCTTTTTCTCTAATTTTATATGAGTTAGGCTAGGAGGAGCTTATGAACTTGCCTTTCATGACTGCGAATTGATTTTGACTAGTGTCAGAAGGATCTGGAATGGGATATAAAATAAAAGAAAAAAGCTGAGTAGAGATATAAAAAACCATTGACAAAGGACTGACATGTAATGGCACCCGGGGAATGCCTTTGTCAACCAGAGGGACTCAGGCTTGCACCAGATCAACTCTGCACAGTGGCCACTCTGCTCCCATGGACTTGAGTTTCTCCTTTCTGGGTAAAGGGACAGGATCCCACCTGCCCACTCCTTTCCTTTCAGAGGTAGCATGGGGATATGCTTTGATTGACCATTAAACTTTCATGCACAGAGATTAGCCTCACATTGTGAACATTATAAAATGATGCCATGGCAGTGGCAAATCATTGTGAACACTTCTCAGTGGTGAGCTTCTCAGAAGGCAATTATCAAAAAAATTATGGGGGGCAAAATGTGAAGATGGCCTTTAGCACCCTTGCCTTCACGGACTGCCATCAGTGTTGTTTTTGACCTGTAGGAGAAAATAACAAATACCTACCAATATGGTGGAGATTATGCAGTGATAAGAAGTTTACCTCTGCAATTAATTGGAAGAAGTGGATATTGAGATCAACATTCAAGGATTTAAAAACATGATGTGTTTATTCTTTTGTTGAATGTAACATTTTTTTTTCTCTTTCTTCCCGGTTGGAGTCAGAGAAGGCCTGGAGCACTGTGGAGTAGTGACTGAGCTTGGCCGACTTCTAGCTACAGGGATCATAAGGGACCAATTTCCCTGGCTCTTTTTTCTGAAATCCGCAGCAGTATTTGTGCTGAGTCAGGACTTCCCATTGGGTACTCCCAGCCAGTGACTAAATGTGCAAGGATACTGATAGTTGATGTTGACTCCAATACTTCTTAGTGGCCTTGCTGAAACTTTCTTAGACTTCATGGCAGTCCAGGATGTTTCCATCTAACCTTCTTTCCCCCCTCTCTCCTTCACCTGGGAGAAGTGATCTGACATGGCTCTCTAGCCTTTGGGGCTTTCTTCCCATTTGCTCTCCCATAGGCATTTCCCCTTGCATGCTTATTCCTTTCATGGGTTTGATTCTCAGAGGACTTGGACTAACACAAGTGAAGTGGTGTGAGAGTGGTGTGAGAAAATAAGGGGCAAGATGGGTATGCCCACCACTCATCCAATATAGAAAGAGGAAGCCATTTTGATTAGTAGGTGGGTCACAAATAGTCACCACAATGTGGTGGCTCAATTGCTAAAACTATCACTGGTGGTGACTTGAGAAAATGTCATGGTGGAGGGTAATTCTGTGGCAGGTGTGATGATACAGGAATTTGGGGAGAAAACGGGGAAAACAGTGCCTACAGAGACAATGGAGCTGACTGATTACTGCAAAGTTGTACTGGTATCCTGCAAAAGGATAATGAGAGACCGAAGGCTATTAAAAAGCAGATAATGGCTAAATGCAAGATCCAGAATGCCTTGGTGGTAGTTCACAAAGAGGCTTTTTCCACCCAGAGTAAAAAGGCAGACACACTTGAGCAGCAGGCTGAAGACCTCATTGTGAGTCACAAAGCCCCAAATATGTTTGAATGCTCAGCTAAGGCAGGTGCATTATGCAAAGGACAGGGCACTGTGAAAATCTGTGCTATGAACTGAATTGTGTTCCCCTCAAATTCATATGTTGAAGCTTTAATCACCAGCATGATTGTATTTGGAGACAGGACTTTTAGAAGGTAATTAAGTTAAATTAGATAATAAGAGTGAGACTCTAATCTGACAGGACTGTGGCCTTCCAAGAAGAGAAACAGAGATCTCTCTTCCTGCCAGAAGAGGAAGGAAGTCCTCCTCTTCTGTGAGGACACAGAAAGAAGGCAGCCAATCTGTAAGCCAGGAAGAGAGCTCTCACCAAAAACCAAATCGGTCAGCACCTTGATCTTAGATTTCCAAGCTTCCAGAACTGTGAGAAAATAACTCTCTGTTGTTTAAACTGTGCAGTCTGTGGTATTATGTTATGGCAGCCTGGGACCCTAAAACATGAGACTGGACATTTGGATGGATGTTGAAGATATTAACTCTACAACCACCACAGGACCTTCTGGGCTTGCAGAGGTAGCTCATCCTTCCCTAGTAAGGCCCAGAACTTTTGTTGTGCTGGAAGATGCTGCAGAAATCATTCCCCTACAATCGGGTGCTTCCCCTAAGGAGTTGACCTCATCTCCTCTCCTGGCTGCCAGGCCGATAACTAGTTAAATTTCAGCATAGATTTAAATCTGACTGGAGATGTGCTCAGCAAGAGGAAGGAGAAAAGAGACTTTATACCTAAAGAATTATAAAAACTAGATGACATATACTGGCAGGAGCCGGGGGGCATGTCTGGGATTGAATTTTAGGGGTACTTGACCAAGTACATGGGATGTGATGCTGGACAGGCAAGAATGTATTGACTTGATGGGGCACCTGCGTGGCTCAGTCGGTTGAGCGTCTGACTTCAGCTCAGGTCATGATCTCGCAGTTCGTGGGTTCCAGCCCCGCGTCGGGCTCTGGGCTGACAGCTCAGAGCCTGGAGCCTGCTTCAGATTCTGTGTCTCCCTCTCTTTCTGCCCCTCCCTCACTCATACTCTGTCTCTCTCTGTCTCTCAAAAATAAAGATTAAAAAAAAAATGTATTGATTTGGAGGCCCCTCATGAGATTTAACACTCTATTGAAGACCCCAGAGGATGGAAAAAACTCAGCTGCTTGCTGGGGTTGCTCTTAGAAGCCTGGAAAAAGACAATGACCAACACTAAGCAAAGTGGAAAATGCCTGAGTTACTCTGGAAGATGGTAGTAGAAGGCAGAAAGAGGAAGTGGGTATACTAGAATGGACTTATAACAGGAGGCCAGAAGAAGATCCACCAGAGGATTATGTTCCATGGGAAGGCCTGGAGGATACATCATTTTACCAAGGGCATCAGGAATGAATGAGAAAGTTCTGTAGTGTCTTCCCTCTGCAGGCCAAGATGGGTAGAAGAAGTGGTCGCAGAGCTAAACCCATTAATCTCTATTGGGATTACTTATTACTTATTATTACTCCATTACTGTTGCAGTGGAACAGGGAGTACTCCTCCCCTCTACCCACAGCATCTCATGGAACTAGTGTTCTGTGGACCACACCATGGAAACGCTAGATATGCTGGCATAGAGAATAAAATCCTGGATTTCAAGGCCCCATCGTCTAGGCTGTTGAAGCCTATTTTCCTTCCTAAACGCTTGTTCCAGGAAACAAACCACTCACTGTGTCTTCTTATGAATATGTCTGCCTTTGGATATTTTGCATTCTTCCTTCTGTTTCTATTGTCCTTTTTCCTCTTTACATGTTGAAATTTACTGCCCTTTCAGGCACAGGTCCATGCTACCTCTTCCAGGAAGTCTTGTCTGAAATAACATGATATTTTTAAAAATTGTGGCAAAATACACATTTATAAAACTTATCACCTTGGCCATTTTAAAGTGCACCATTCAGTGCTAATGAAAAATACATTCATATTTTTGTGCAGTCATCACCACCATCTGTCCATGGAACTCTTCATCTTGCAAAACTGAAACTCTGTGCCCATTAAACAATTCCCCAACCTTCCCTCTCCCCAGGCCCTGGCACCACCGTTCTGTCTTTCTCTATGAATTTAACCATTCTAGGTACCTCACGTATGTAGAATCATCCAGGATTTGTCCTTTTGTGACTGGCTTATTTCACTTAGCCTAATGTCTTCAAGGTTCATCCATGTTGTCATGTGTGTCAGAATTTTACTCTTGTTTAAGACTAATATTCCATTGTATGGATAGATGACATTTTGTTTATCCATTCATCTATTGATGGGCTCATGGGCTGCTTTCACCTTTTTGGCCATTGCAAATAATTCTGCTATGAACATGGATGTGCAAATATATGTTTGAGCCTTTGCTTTCAATTCTTTTGGATTTGTACCTGGAAGTGGGGTTGCTGGACTATGTGGTCCTTCAATTTGTAATTTTTGGAGGAAACTGGTACTGTTTCCCATGGTGGCCGCACCGTTTTACATTCTTGAAACTACATGACATTTTTAACAGCAGTCTATGTTAATTATCACTTTCTGTTATGTTTTTAGCCCTTTATACAAGTCTTCTCTTCCCTGTATTGTAAGTTTCTAAAAGTTAAGATCCATATCCAATTTTTCTTTGTTTCTTCCCATACATCTGGATTAGTGCCTTAATGTAGTGCTGTTCTGCCCATTACTCCTGCTTGCTGGACTGAATTTCTATCTACACTGACATCCTACTAATGGTATTCACAAAGAGTCACACGTACACACTCACATCATAATCTTTCTACTCTTCATCATGGCAAATGAAACCTCTATCACAGGATATCAAGGAAAATCAATATATTTATTTGCACCAAAAATATGGTCCTGATGCACCAAAGTGCCCCAGAACACTGAGTAGAGATGGGGCTTTTTCAGTGTTAGTTATTTGTTGCATCAGGACAAACCCACCTCACAGATTCACAAGTATTGCTTTGGGCTGGATGTTTCCATCCTCCCCTACCCCCAAATCTGTATGTTGAAACTCTAATCCCCAGTGTGATGATATTTGGAGGTGGACCTTTTGGGAGGTAACTGTTTGAATGAGGTCATGGGGATGGAGACCCCATGATGATTGGTGCCCTTATAAGGGGATAGAGAGACCAGAGCTCTCTCTCTGCCACGTAAGGACATAGGAATAGGGGCACCTGGGTGGCTCAGTCGGTTGAGCGTCCAATTTCAGCTCAGGTCATTATCTTGCAGTTTGTGAGTTTGAGCCCATGTCAGGCTCTGTGCTGACAGCTCAGAGCCTGGAGCCTGCTTCAGATTCTGTGTCTCCTTTACTCTCTGCCCCTCGTCCACTCATGCTCTGTCTCTCTCTCTCTCAAAAAATAAAAATAAATAAATAAATAAATAAATCTTAAAGACACAGGGAGAAGGTAAATGTTATTTATTTATTTATATTTATTTGAGAGAGACAGAGAGAGAGAGAAAGAGCACAAGTGCGGGAGGAGCAGAGAGAGGGAGACAGAGGATCTGAAGCAGGCTCCACGCTGACAGCAGAGAGCTCCATGCGGGGACCTGAACAGAAGTTGGACACTTGCCTACTGAGCCACCCAGGTGCCCTATGGTATTTGTTATAGTAGCCCTAACTGACCAAGATAGGATACAAAACTGGAAGGCTTCCAGGTAGCTCCCAACCTCCCTGTCAAGGTCAGGCTTGGTACCCTGCTTCCATTCCCATCCTGGAGCACAGCTTCTCTGTTAAATGAAGATGGTGAAAATCTCCATCTTTCCTACCTGAGAAGGAAACGAAGGGGAATGGGAAGCGGTTCCTAAGCATTCTCAATCCCCACTACTTTGGGAGGAAGACATCCACACAGCAGGCCTTTCTTTCTGTTTTCTCTTTTACATTCTTCTCCCATAGCTCCTGTCCTTCTTTCCTCAGGTTAACATTTAACTTGGGGAAAAAAATCAGCTACTTAGAATTTTGAGCAAATGTTAATCACCAACAGCAGTCTTAGTAATCTGCTTTTAACATTTCTCCTGAGGTGGGCAAGGCTAATTTAGCTCTTCAGTGGAGGTTCTGTCTGCTATTAACCTCTTCACCTCTTTGTCTTTCCCAAGTCTAGTTGCTTTTGCAGGTTTAATTGGATTAGGGTTAGGGTCTCAGATACTTTCAGATCTGGAACTTTTATTAGATGAGACAATGGAAAACAGGAGGTAGGGGGGTTGGGGGACAGTAATTCAATGCCTGGCTCACAGGAGAGAATTAAATCCAGAATTAGTGAGGCCTGGAGGCAGGGCCTTTCTGTGGGGATTTCCTTCAGGTCCCAAATTACTCTCTGTCCAGGAACCCCTGGGAGATGAGGCCATAGGCATTTCTGGTGCTCCCCCCACCTTTTCCTTTCTTAGGGAGGAGATAAGTATTAGTGGCTTGTGAGGGAGAGAGCACAGTAAGATAGAGAAGCAGGGTGGTGTTGTGAAAAGCACCAAATGTTATACAGTTGGTTAAAAAAAAAAAAGTAACAATTTGTGTTCTTCACAACCAGCTTCTCTCATAAACTAAACTTGACCCTGAAGCTTGCTGGGAGCTTGGCACCAGGGTCAGAAGTGATTAACATTTTAAACTACAGGACTCCAGAGGATGTAATGGGCTCTGGTGCTGAGGCCTTCTGAAGAGGGAGGATATAGGAGAGAGATACCAGCCTGGTGGCTTTGAGTCCAGAAATAGGATTTCTACCAGGACCTCCATCACAAGTCCAAGGGCACCATTCACAGGACATGGGTGGTCACAGGACATTGTGGTATTAACTAGCCAGTACCTTTTTCTAGGTGGACACCCCTCCCTTACATCCACAGTTAACATGGGAGCTCCATGCCTACACCTAACTCACACTTAACCAGTTGGGGCTTTCCACCTCTTTGGTCAAGTTGATTGGCCCAGGGTGGGCATCTGACCTAAGCAGGCTATAAAATGTAAAACCCAGGAAAATCCCAATGGCCACATGTCTTGCTGTTCAGACCTGGGAAGCAGAGGCCAGTTTGCAGAAAGAGAAGAATTAAATACAAGCAGAAAGGCATAGAGACAGAAGACTAAAAGAGTGCATGTTTCCAGCCGTCCTTTAGTTACAAACAGATTCTTGTACAGGGTTTCATGAGTCACTAAATTCCCCTTCATGCTTAAACTGGTTCACATTGGGTGTCTGTCACTTGAAATGATCAGAATTCTGAATAATATGCCAGAGGTCAGGGTCATGGATGTAAACATACTACTGTTTGAAGTCCTTCATCAGATTTGGAATAGGAATCCTCCAGTGGTCAAGCCTTGCCCTGAGGAATTGGAGTCAGGCAAGAAGGGTTTCAGAGATCCAACCAAGGAGGAACATTTGAGGATTTAAGCACAAAGTGCCAGGAGACATGTGATGATCAGAGGGTATGCAGGTGACCAGGGCGACTACATGATATTAGACTTAGGGCAGTAAAATTTTATTCAGTGGGTTAGGACTCCTGACTCCACTCCATTTGTCAGAACTGCCTCAGAGTAATGATTGTCACAGCAGCAACAAAACCCAATTGAAAAATGCGCAAAGGACTTGAACAGACATTTATCCAAAGAAGATCTATAAATGGCCAATAAGCACATGAAAGATGCTCCAACACCACTAGTCTTGAGAAAAATGCAAACCAAAACCACAACGAGATACCACCTCACATCCACTCGGGTGATTGCTATTAAGAAAAAAACAACAACAGAATAATAACAAGGGTTGGCAATGTTGTGGTGAAATTGGAATCCTTGTGCACTGTTGGTGGGAATGTAAAATGGTGCAGCCACAATAGACAACAGTATGGTGGTCTCTCAAAAAATTAAAAATAGGATTACTATGTGCTATGAACTGAATTGTGTCCCTCCCACCCCAACTTCATATGTTGAAGCCCTAACTCCCCATGTGATGGCATTTGGAGATGGCAAATAGTATTTGGCAAATGGTATTTGGGAGGCGATTAAGCTTGGGTGAGGGTGGGACTATCATGATTGCCCTTATAAAAAGACCAGAGTTCTCTCTTTCTCCCTCTTTGTCACATGAAGACACTGCAAGAAGACAGCCATCTGCAAGCCGGGAAGAGAGCTCTCACCAGAACTCGACCATGCTGGCACTCTGATCTTGAACTTCCAGCCTCCAGACTTGTGAGAAAATACATTTCTGTTGTTTAAGACAGCCAGTCTGTAGTATTTTGTTATGGCAGCCTGAGCTGACTAAGACATTATATGATTCAGCAATTCCCACATGCAATCTGGTCCCACACTTTCTTTCTGGTATGTTGTCATTATACCTAGGCTTAGTCTTACAGAGTCTTCACATACCTGGGATGGTCCTCAAGCTAATCTTTCCATTTAGGATGCTCCCCTCCCCTCAATATCCCACCTGCCTCTTGAAGTTTCCCTAACTCTCTCATTGGAAAAGGCATTTCTTTCGTTTGAACTCTCCTAGCATTTTGACTGTCTCTCTCATATGACACCAATCACACTTATTTTAGTTTTTCTACTGGTCTGTAAGATTACTGAGGGCAGAGAGGGAGTGAATCCTATGTATCTACAAGTTCCTCCTAGCTGACACCAATGTTTGACACACAGCAAGATTTTAATAAAAATTGCTTGAAAAATGAATATGGAGAAAGCTAGAAAAGGTCCGTAATTAACAGTATGAGAAATTAGCACAGAATTAAATTTAGGAGCATGTCCCATACTCGTGTCTATTTTCTCTCACATACAATTTGGTCTGTGAATAGGAACAAATGTCAGTCACTAGTGTGACCACGTTAGTCCTGTCATTTCTGTTGCACAGATGTACCAAGTTATTGTTGCCAAGAATAACCCTCCACAAAAGCCTTGCTCTCCCTGCTCCTTACACATGCACATAGCAAAATAATCCTAGCAATTGCAGAAGGCTTCATGAAATCACAGAGGGGAAGGTCAGGAAGGGCTTGTCTCACAGGCCCTGGGTAGAGCAAAGGACAGGCCTGGTCCAATCTAGAATCTGAGGGAAGAGAAGGAGTCATTCCCTGTGTCTGGGGAGGGATGGACCCTGAGAGTAATGGCCAGTAAGCATTTATTGAGCACTTACTGTGTGCCAAGTATTATGCTGAAACCTGCATTGTCTGGCATGGGAGCCACTGGCTACATGTTGTTAGCATTTGAAATATGACTCCTACAACTGAAGAATGGAATCTTTAATTTAAGCTTAAAAACACATGCTCTGTTTGGTTATTAGAAAATGTTAAAAATGGTTAGAACTAACTTGGGCATGTGAATTTACCTCTTTAACTATACACTGTATGAAATTGGAATATGAAACAAGTATTTCTGATGAAAATTTAGCATATGAATTGAGTCATTCTATTGACTAAAATGGTAAGTATAACATACACATCAAAGTTTGAAGACTAATGATGAATAAAAGAATGTTAAATATCTTAGTAACAATTTTTATATTGATTACATGTTGAAATTATAATGTTTTGGGTTACATATATTGGGTTAAATAAAACATGATTAAAATTCATGTCACGTGTTTCTTTCTACTTAAAATGTGGCTACCAGAGAGCTTAAAATTCCATATATGCTTGCATATAATTCTGTTGAATACTGCTCCGTGCTACGCTAAACATTTTAACACGCGTTGTCTAACTTAATCCTGACAACAACTCTATAAAGTAGGTAGCATAATTATCATCACTGTCTTACAGAATATGCTCAGAGAGGTTTAGCAACGTACCTTATTTCACATAGCCCAGTGATGGAGCCAAGAATCAAACAGAGGTGGTCTGATGCTAGAGCTTGTAATCATATACCCTATGCTATGCTCTCTCTGGGGGCCAAGGGCTATGCCTGAGCATACAGGATTTTCTGCTCGGGTGCCAGAGTCACAAAGGGTCTCATATGCAGACTTTTTGGTAACATTTTTGGAAGATGCTATACATACCACCCAGGTTGAGTAGCAGAATTGAAAGCAGACATTAATCATGTAATTTCAAATTCTTCTTTCTTTTAAAGATTGATAGTTCCTCTTTTTATTTCATGTATTATTTTTTTTAATATGAAATGTATTGTCAGATTGGTTTCCATACAACACCCAGTGCTCATCCCAACAGGTGCCCTCCTCAATACCCATCAAATTCTTAACTATAAGCACATAAAGTACATCACAAGTTTGGTAACCCTGCTTTTGGCACGTCTTAATTTTATAATATCCTGGAGGCTTCAAAAAATGGAAGAAAACCAAATCCCTTTAGACTTCTGGGAGGCTCTGGTATTGCATTAAATAATGTTCCTAGATGCCCCAAATGCTGTCTCGGATAGGTTTTAGTCAATAGAATGATGAGTGATTCAGGAATTGAGTAAGACAGGTTTAACACAACAGGGATGCAGTATGGCCTGGCAGCAAGATTATGCTCCTAACTTCTCATGCTACCTTGTTGCTATTGATTAATTGTCCACAAGAAGGTGGCGAGATGCTGAGGTAGAAGAGGAAGAGTGGAAAGATGACAGACATTTGACATTTTCCAAATCCAAGTTTTCTAAGAGGTTGGCAGAAAGCTGAGAAGGCAGTTACTGTATGTGCTGGAAAAAAGTCACAACCTTTTCTGCTTCTTGCCCTACAAGAACATGCTCCGGGTCCTGGCTTTGCCATTGTCTGAAACATAGGTGCGCTGTGGGGACAGGACACAGTCAGGGTGTCAAGGGGAAGAGGGAGCTCCACTAGACAAGGGAAGGGTCAATTAGAGAGAGGAAAGTGAACAAAACCAATGCTGGACTGTGGCAAAGTCAAGCTCTACCCAATTCCAATTGTGCCTGGAACTCCTTTGAGTCTGCTTTGGATTCTGGAGTGAAGTGGGATTACCATGCCATATAGGCCAGCATTTAAGTGAATAATTAATTGTGATTCATGGAACAGCAAAATCAGAATTCACAATTATGCAAAGTGACATGAAAGGGCTGGTTTTAAATGTGGTGGCCATAGCCTGGGCCAGTAGGTATTTATTATGCAAAAATCACAGGTGTTTTTCTTAAAGGCTCTAAGTGCTCCTCCCTGCCTTCTATACTGACTAGTATAATGTCAGAGCTTAAGGTGGGAACCAACAAGGATTCATTTGGGGTTCTTGGAATGTGGGATTTTAAACAAATTTTTTTAAATGTTATTTATTTTTGAGAGAGAGAGAAAGAGAGAGCATGAGCAGGGAGGGGCAGAGAGAGAGGGAGACACAGAATCCGAAGCAGACACCAGGTTCTGAGCTGTCAGCACAGAGCCCAAAGCAGGGCTCGAACTCACGAACCATGAGATCATGACCTGAGCTGAAGCTGGGCACGCTCAACCAACTGAGCCACCAGACACTCCCTTGGAATGTGTTTCTTAATGAACTATGTCATATCTATGTGTTTGGAGCATTGGTCTGTCTGGCAACGATGCTTTCCTCACACAAAAAGTGGGAAAGCTGGTATTTCCCAACTTTCCCAAGTTGATGTTTCTCTGCTTTCCCACTTTTAAATGCCTTTACAAGAAACTCCAACAACTGAATCTCACTTGTTACATTAAGCATCTCTTCTAAAGTGGAAATATCTCTGGGACAGTTCAGAGACTGAGTCATTCACATATTGGTATGAGATGGCTTGGCATCACTGATTTTCTCCTAACACCTGTTGACCGTTGAGAATATAGATGTTTTCACCGGGCTGGGAGGAGGACAGTAGAAGGGAATAGAATTGGTATTTTTGTGTTTACTTACAGCACACCCCCATGGGGCAGACCTTGGATGATTGGGGGTGATTGGGGGTGATGAAAGGGAGAGATTTGCATAGAAGGGTAATTAGAAAGTGAAAGAAGTGCTCTACAAGGAAGATAGAAGGATTTGTTTGTTTGTTTGTTTGTTTTTATTCTGAATTTGTGTCTGGGACTGGGCATGTACACAGTCTCTACAATGCATGGACCACTTGGAAATCAAACTCCAGACACCTGGATGAGTTAAGCAAGGCTGAGGCTAGGGGACGAACCAGAAACATCTTTAGACCCCTTCATTCTGTGAGGTCACTCTATTCTCTGCCCCAAAGGCCTGAATGCACAATTGGAGCTTTTCTGCAAGAAAAGCAGGACAGCTGCTGCTAATTTAATTACATCCAATTTGGTGGTATTTACTGAGCCTTATGTGTAAGGCACCTTCTTAACAGTGTTCCAGACCTACATGCACCCTCACTTCCTTCCTCTGAAAAACCTGACCATGGGATTCCCAGGCCATGGTGAAAGCCTTCAGCCTCCTCTGGCTCTATCAGAAGGGGAGGGAGCCTCCAGGTGGCTCAGGGAGGCCTCAGCTAAAACCAGTTGCTCTGACATTTTGTTTTCTCTCCATTCGATTCCGATGCTGACACTATGCAGGTTGCTATAGAACTGCCAGAGATAAATGTAAGAGCACAACAGAGCATTTAAAGCATTAATTCAAAGGGGGGCTGGAAGAAGGGAAAACAAAGAAGGATCTTCCTGCTGTCGTTATGATTTTTACTTTTATTTTCCTGTTTCCAGAGCACCAGTAATGGGAAGTGCTTGCTTCTGTGTATCAGTGAACTCGGGGCACACAAATAAAAGGAGGCAAAAAACTACTTTTTTTTTTTAAGGCTCTTGTCCCCGGTTGCATCAGCTCCACATGCTAAGGAGGGAAAGCAGGAGCGGTTTCCAGGGTATCTGTGGTAGAGACAAAAGCTGCCTCCTCATCTCTGAAAATGGTTCCTTTTCCAACTCGCATTTTCAAGTTTTCCTCCTTGAAATATGAAATGACATGGTCTGGGCACTGTTAGAGTCCAAGGTGTCATATACATGCTGTAGGTAGCTCGCAGGCGGCCCCTGGGGGAGGTGACAGGAGAGCCAGGCTGCAGGGGAAACTCTAAGGATGAGGCACCCTTGCTTCTGGCTGAAACAGGCTACTCCAAAAACCGCTCCAGAACAAGGAAGCCCAGAGGTGGTGAAGAGAGAGTTGAAAAACTTAAATTTTCTTTTCTAAAAAGTGCCGATTGTATACTTCACCTGCGAAGAAGAAATTTCTCTCAAAAGGAGAAAAAAAAGTCTCAAAGTAACCCCCCACCCAACTGCGCTAAGTGCTGGAACAAACAAAATGACTGATGTGCCCTGTAAATCATCTAGGGGTGGGGGAGGGGTCTGAATCAGGCAAAGGGAAAAAAAGCAGAAGCCAGGCATAGTGTTAGCTGATTCCAGCAGAGGCAGTAAGCAGCAAGGGGCCTGGGCTATGGGATACATAATTGGCTAACGAATAATAAAGCCAAAATTGGATATTAACAGCAATTAGTTTCTGTAGAGGCACTAGGGAAAAGAGCTGCAGAAAACCCCATTGGGCCTTAAACCGAGGCAATCTGAAATTAAACCAGTGTCTCAATTAAATGGGAATAAATATTGCCACATCAATCTGTGTAAGTGTGAGAGGGGGCTGAAGGGAGGCCCCCTGTGAAGTCCAGGTGCACTTTCCTGTATGTCAGAAGCTTTCCGTGGCATGACCTTTGCCAGGCACGTTCTGGTCCGGACCTGTGGTCTCTTGAGGCCAGTGGGCCTCTTTTTCCTGGGGCACATGACCTTGAGACCAGGGCTCTAAAGGTTATCTCAGGGCACTGGTCTGTTAATCGGAAGGAGCCTCACATCATGGACTCTGCACCCTGGTGGGCCTAGCAGGTGAGGTAAAGGAGGGGATTAAGTTCTTTTTAGATGAGAGACCGCGCCCAGGGGACAGGAAGGACTCCTGGGAGAGCGGCAAGGGTTCGGAGGTTCACGAAGAAAGAGCATGTCTGCTTCTCTCTTTCAGACCAATTTCTCGGCTCCCTTTCCTGTGGCGTAAGACTAGCATCAAGGCTAAAGGAGAAATGTGTATTTTCCTTCTGTGTTGAGGGTTTTGTGTTGCTGTTTTGGCTTCTCTAGAGAGTGCTGTGAGGGTGCGGAAGGAGGGTGTTGGGGATGATGAGGACGTGTTGCTAGGTCCTGGGGGAAGGTGCCCACTGCCCCGGCCCCGTGGCCAGGTCACTGTGGGTATGGGGATAGGGGAGGCTGGGCGCCGTAAAGGGGAGTCACGTAGGATGCACTGGGACGGAAATCCCTCCCCTTCCAAAAATCCACCCTTAAAGTGCTTTCACCCTGCTGCCGGGTTGGTGGGGAGTCAGGGGAGTGGCTGAACAGTGACCTTTCGGTAGAGCCCCAGTCTCAACCTCCTCCCTGGGCTGTGCCCGCCCCTCTTTCTCGCACATGCTGAGGCTTTCCGGGGTGCGGGATGAGGTTATGGAGACTGCAGCTTCTAGAGTGGACAGGAAGGCGGCCTGGAGGAGGATAAGGGGAGAAGAACAGCCTCTGGCGCTCCCCGCGCGCGCGCAGGCCAGGCCGGGGGCCATGGCGGAAAGGCGCAGGGTCTAGGCCGCAGCCTGCGGCTGGGCAAGCGCTGGGGTGCCGAGAAGGGAGGACATTCCATTCTGCCAAGGCCTTAGGTTTGCCACGTCCCATTTTTCAAAGCTAAAGATGTACCCCCGCCTTGGCCCTCCCCCTATTCCCACCCCGACTCGGTAATCGTCTCTAATGTTGACTGTCGTGTGTCCATCTGGCGCTTGAGCCAAATTGGGAAACGGAGGTGAGCGGCAGGGGAAAAGAGGTGGGCCCTCCAGGGCTGTCTTCACCGTGGGGGTTTCCGAGGCTACCCCCGAACCTCGGATCAGTCCGAAGCTTTGGGAAATACAGGACCACCCAGGGCCTTGGGGCCCAGCTACTGTTCCTCTTCGCCTTGCTCAATTTAGAGGTCCCAGGGGCATTGGAGAAAGAGAAAAGTGAAAGCCTCCTGCACGCTGGAAAGCAGGTCACTGGGAAGCCCTGGGGGTGGGGCCGCAGGCTGGGTGGGTGGCGAGGCCTAGCCGGGTGTCCCCCGCTACCGAGGCTGGACTGCACACTCTCGTGCTTTCCGCAAAGACCGGCTTTAAACGGGGTAGGCGAAGTAGCAAGTTGAACTTCCCCCGATAGTACTGCCTCCTAGGTTCTAAGTCTCAATATTTGGACATGTTTAAGAAATAGACTGGATTTTAATTTAAAATAAACCTGCCCCCACTTTAATTCTAGAAAGCCCCTAGTGATCCTCGAGGTTTATTTTGGGGGGCTTATGCAGCAATGACCCAGGTCCTCACTTCTGGGGAAACACTTCTTAGGACAAAGGGAGAAGGGTAAGAAATGAGGTGAGCCCTATTGAGAGCTGCTGACACTTCATTTCTGACCTGGAACATTTTTTGCTCTCAATAAGGCCTGCATTTTTTCCAGGCCATCTAAATTTGGTGCAGATCTCTCCAGGCCCAGGGCATCCAGGATAAGGTGGCACAGAGCACAACACATTGACTGGACTTCAGCCCCTTTGAAGTCCTTTCTCTTGTTTTAGGTCTACATTGGAGATGCAATGAACTATTAAATATTTTAGTTTTTTTTTTTCTTTTAAACTGGAGTCAAATTGAGTAAGACTTGGCAAAAACACCCCAATGAAAGAATTGTAGATGGGACTTGGAAGAAAAAAATCTTTATTAGGCATCATAATTCTCATAATTGTTATTATTGACATACTCATCACTGTGAATCAGCCAGGCGAGCCTCAAACACGTACTACCAGCACAGCCCTCAGTCCCGGTTGACTCATGGGGCTCTAAAACCACCCACAGAGTAGATGAGGGAGGCTCCATCTGTCCTAGGGAGAGTGCTTTGCAGCTGCCCCCAGAGGACTCCATTCTAAGGTTGGAACAAGGGGGTGGGGGTATTATGTAAGTTCAGTAGAGGCAAAGAGAAAATTATTTCCCTGTGGAGACAGTATAGATAGATAGATTTCTGTGTGTGTGTGTGTGTGTGTGTGTGTGTGTGTGTGTTTAAATGCTTTCCTATAAATGTTAGCGATGGATGTGGTTAGGAGAGAAAATGTATGTATATATGTACATACACGGGCATATGCCTGCTCAGAGAGCATGCTTCCGCCCAATTATTTATTTCTCTGGCTAAGGCTCCTCATGCAGCCACAAAAATTGTCCCTGCTCCCCACCCCTTTGGTGATAGAAATGACAGAGGAGTTTACCTTAGCTTTTGTTAAAAGATCAGTTTCTTTTCTGCTTAAACAGAGATCTCGGCCTGGGCCGTCGCTGGCAGGGGAGACAAGAATATTACCAATTTTTCCTTTGATACATTTCTAAATCCATCTTAATGTATCTCATACAGTCACCTTGGGCAACATATGAGCTCCCATGGTCACGAGGACCATAATGATGGTGATGTGTGTGGACTCATGGGGGCCTTCTTAGCATATTCAGTCAGCACACTGCCTCAACGTGTCCTGTGTTTTAAAAATCATGCATTTTTCCCTTGGTTTAAGTCACAGGATGTAATTAGAGGGGCTCAAATGGACAGGGAGGGGATCGGAGAAATGCCTTGGAAGAGCATCAGTCTTCAGTTTTCTTACATAAATATCACTAGGCATAAATAGGCCCAGAATATAGCAGAAGGGAAGAAGCTAGGACTGACCTTCACTCAGATACCTCTGTTTGGTGAACACAAAGGGGGCCTTGAAATTACACCAGGAGCGGAGTGTACATTCATCTCTGCCATTTGCAGCCATTAAAGCCCCACATAAAAATACATTTCATAATGAGAGCTGGTGAACACAGGAAAACCCCACACCCATGCACACAGACCCGGCAAACCTAGAACACTCCCACACCCATTAAAGCTTTCTGGAACAAGAATTTACATAAGTAATAAAAAATATGCCCCTCCCTTCCATAGTTTATCAGCAGCAGGAACCTGGCAGGCCTTGTCCATGGTGCCTGTGGTTGAAGCTCTCAGGGAGAAGCGTGTTAGGTTTCCACCTAAAAGGGCCATTACTTGGGGGAGGCATCTGGAGATTGTGCTGACGGGCAGGCACATCAGTGAAGGGTACAGCCCTGTCTGATGGAGTTATGGGAAAATAATCAGAGATGAATCACTATCGTGGGCAACCATAGGGCAAAGGGTTGGTCATCGGAGGCTTAAATTGTGCCCCCCAAAACCACAAGAGCAGCCTTCTTAGGGAGGAGGGTGGGGAGAGGCAAGGGGATTTATACCCCAAGGAGGCACCATTTGGAGGATGATCTGTTTTGAAGGCAGTGGCTGCCTGTGCCTCTTAGGACAACCCTGGCTAAGGTTCAGGGGGCAGAGAAACTGCGCTCTCTTCTGTCCTTTAGCCAAACTTGCCTTCTGGGAGTTGAGGGATAGCACCATGCCTGCAGTTTGCATGATGGAAACTGCAGCCTTCTAGAGAGAAGGGGTAAGCAGGTGGTGGCAGAGAAGGTTCTGGGAGTATCTAGATGGGGTACAGCACGTTTAACCTCTCCTGACTCCAGATACTCCTTTAGGAGGGCAGAGGAAGAACCTAAGATATAATCATTACACGGTGATTGGCACATAATAGGTACTTAATAAATATCTGGGAGGAAATGAGGCTTGGGATCCATCGTATCTTTAAATGCTAATTTGCTAAGTGGGCTAGACTGAGGCTTTGCAGAGGAAAGAATGCCTCAGTAAGCTTCACCCCGAAACTCCTTTAGGCCTTGGTTAACGAGTGAAGAATCAAGACTAAAATCCTGTGCATCCCTTATGGCCTTGGTCTTGCAAAGACAGGCCTCTGCCAAGGGTGGGAAAAGGGATGCAGCCGGCTTCCTGGTAGGATGATCCAGCTCTTGGCCTCCTTTCTCTGCAGGGACCTTTCCCTCTCCCATTTCCTCCACCTGGAAATTTATGAGTTTAGGTCTTGCCACCATCCACTGCAGCTACGGGGGCTCTCTAGGATCAGCTGCTGGTCTGTATCGAGTGCTGGGGAGGAAGGCCTGATTTGGGAAGCAGGTTCTTCAGAATGAGGGAGGGTTAGCCCTTTCCATTCCCTGACAGCCCCTTTCAAAAGAGGCTTTCCTCAGAATCAACACTTGTGCACATTCTGTTTTTCCTTCAGTTCAGATTTAAGAAGGAATTCATCCCCTCCCCCCTTTGGTACATGTAGGTTACTGCGCCTCTCCCTTCCTCTGCATCTCCTGGATCTCTGCCTGAAACTACAATTACAGCCGCAAGGAGGAAGTGAGATGCTCCTAAGAGCCCTGGCCACGCGCTTTCAGCCCTGATTGAGCTTATGAACCCTCCAGGAGTTTGTTCCTTCTTCCTTCTATATCCCAATGACTTCCTTAAGCTTGTCAGGGGCCCACAGCTCGACAGCAAAGAATGACAAACACCTCCCTCCTCCCTTCCAACTGGCTACCCACTCCACCCCCCCCCCCCACACACACCCCCAGCCTCAAGGAGAACACAATATATCTGTGGTCCAAGCCCTGGCACAGACTGCCAGTCTTCTGGATGCCAGATTATTTTTTTTAAAGGGCGAACCAAAAGCTAAGCCCAGAACAAAAACACAGCCACGGAAGGTGTCGACCCACATACAATGCGCCCCGAGCCCAGAGAAAAATATGCACACAGAAGCACTCCGTAATGCGCTCACAGGCACCCCCCCTCCGCCCCCATCGCATCTGTGCTTGCACAGATCTGTTTCTGTCACAGAATCAGCTTCTCTCCCTGAGTCTGTCTGCCTCTCTAAGCCCATGTCTGTCACAAGCTGCACACCTCCCCGCCCCAGGGGCTCCGGTTCAGGGTTAGCCCAGCCAGCGGGAGCCCGAGACCCCTCCCGCCCGAAGCCGCGGCGCTGAGCTCTGCGGAGGGCGCCTCGGCTCTGTGGCTCCTTCCCGGCGGGCCCTCGCGGACCGACGGTGCTCAGCCAGCCCCATTCTTGGCATTCACCGCGTGCCTTAATTGTATGGACATTTAAATCAAGGTCCGCTGTGAACACGGAGAGAGAGGCCTTTCTCCTGAGGAAGTAAAGGAGGAAGGAAGGACAGGTGGAAGAAAGGAAGGGGGGTGGGGAGAAGATGGGATGAAAAAAAACAAGGAAAAATAAGTAAAAAGAAGGGCGCGTGCGTGCGCACTGACAGCGGGGAGAGGGTTGGGGGTGGGGAGGCAGGGAGAACAGGACCACAGCATCCTCCCTACCGCAGCTCCCCCAATCACACAGACAATGAGATAACAGCGACGTCTTCCAAAGGCTCTTTGTTCTCCCCCATCCTTTCGGATCCAGGCTTTTTCCTGCAAAGCGGAGGGGGTGGAGGGTTGGGGGTGTGGGTGGAAGTGGGAGACGGAGGGGTGCCTCCCCCGTGTTAATTACCCTGACTCCCTTACCCCCTTCCTCACGCCTCGCCTCCCCTGCAGCTCCAGACAATGAAAAAACAAAAACAAAAACAAAAAAAAAACAAAAAACAAAACACAACACCAACCCCACCTTGCCCCAGCACAGCAAACCCTACCCACCCATCTCTCACTCTCAGTTTAGCCCAGTAAACTGAGGGGGCCAGGAGGAGGAAGTCGAGGGCACAGAAAGCGGAGGGCAGCGGGGGCTTGGCAGCGGCTGCCAGAGCAGGGCGCGCCGCCGCCGCCTTTACCTCGCTGGCTGAGAGCGGGCGCAGCCTGGCCGGGCGTGCCGCAGGGGCGAACTGCCGCGCTCCGGGCCGGGATCAGCCTTCCGAAACTCGCCTGCTGCAGTCCTCTTGCTCAGGTCCCAAGTGGTGGAGGGGAAAAAGGAAAAGAGGGGGAAAAAAAGGGAAAAAAAAAAACCCATAAGAGCGAGGCCCATCTGGCCCCTCATCAGCTTTGTCAAGTCTTGCATACGCTAAAATGCTAATGACCTAGATAGCTCATGCAAAATGCAGCAGGGAGGGAGGGAGTGAGGGAGGTGGGAGGGAGGAAGAGAAAGAGTGATGGGGGGAGAGCGAGGGAGGAGGAGACGGAGGGGAGGGGAGGAGAGGAGAGGAGGGAGGAGGGAGGAGAGAGGGGGAGAGGGAAAGGGAGAGGGGGGCAGAGAGAGGGAGAGAGAGAGAGAATATATATGTCTTCGAAACACCCCTACCACTCTCCTCACCCCACCCCACCCCACCCCAAACTGTCAACGGGCTTTACCAGGTAAAGGGTGGGCGTAGATTTAAAAGGTCACTCGTGTCTAATGCAGCTGGATCCCTAGGTCAAAAAAGGGGGGAGGAACAGAGGATGAGAGTCCCCAAAGCCAAAGGGATAATAAGACATTATTTTAAGCCCCCTCCCTCCATGCGCTCCTTCACCTCTCCACTCTGTTTACACACAAATCCAGACGCCTCCTTAAGTGTGTACATGGACATATCAATTTTTCATCAATTTCTCAGAGCTTCTATCGGCAGACACCCATATTCTCCTCCCCAGCAAAACTCATCTTGTGAAGCTGAAGGGGGTTTAAAAAAACCTCTTTTTTTCCCCAAAACCCTCCTCCAGCTGGCCAGTCCCCACTCACCTACACCTCACTCCACTCTCCCGTTAGCCCCCGGACAACATCTCCGGTGTCTACTTTTTTTCTAAGCCTTCTACTTCCTAGTCTCTTCTCCAACACCTGGATCTCGAGGAG
The DNA here is from genome assembly GCF_018350215.1 of Panthera leo. Taxonomy (NCBI): domain Eukaryota; kingdom Metazoa; phylum Chordata; class Mammalia; order Carnivora; family Felidae; genus Panthera; species Panthera leo. The sequence goes on from NC_056682.1 coordinate 50,727,953, forward strand.
GGGAGGCAGGGGAGCAGAAAAGCCAACTTAAAGTCTACCTGACCTCCCACCATTCAGTTCTCTTTCCCAGAAAAAAAACGAAACAAAACAAAACCTTACCCCTTTCCAACAATGTCATCGTTCAAGCATGCCAAAAGGATAAATAAAATTCAATCCGAATATACCCTCAGAGGTCCGCACGCTTCATGGGCGCTCTTTGGCACGGGAGATCACTCCAGTTCCCAGCCAGCGCTCCCGCGCGTCCCTTCTTGCCGAGCCCAAAGTGCTTTGTCCTGGGGTCCACTCAAGGTCTTCCTCTTTTTGTTCTTTTTAAGAGACTGGTCGCAGTCCGAAGTGTTTCAGCCAACCCATCGAAAGGCAGTAGATCTACTGGAATAAAGGGATCAAGATATATACATGCAGATGAATGAGGGAGGGATGCGGACAGGCAAAAGGAAGCCCACATCTAGGGAGCGGCCGCCCCGGCCCGGCCCCAATTGCTTCCTTCGCTGGGGAAGGGGCGGGTGGCGAGAAGGCGCTGGTGGTCGCTCCACCTGGCAGGAGGAAATGATAACCATGATAAGGAGCATCATGGTGATGATCATAAGCATGATAAAAAATTCAGAATCTCCCTTTGGTGAACCAGAGCATGCGTGCAGGAGGTACTGAACTGCTGGCTGCAGCGGCCGGGGGGAAGGAGAGGAGCGCAGGAGGCAAAGGTTGTGGCGGCAGCACCCTCAGATGAATAATAATAACGCGCAGCGCAAGTTGCGGTTCAGCCTGAAAATCCAGCCCTCCGCGTGAACTCGCGTCGAGTGCGGATTGCAGGGGATGAGGAGGAAGGGGGGGAGGGGAGGGAGGTGAAGGGAGGGGGAGGCGGGTAGAGAGGGAGGCAGAGAGGGACAGACAGAATTTGGAGCCTTTTAATTTATCCTTACCAAGCCCTAATCTCGTTCGCCATCCTCTTTGGGTGAGGTCGATCTCCTTTTTAAAAATTATTATTCCTTTAACGGATTATTCAGCTAAAAGAAGCCACATCTGCTGACTGTACCGAAAACAAGAGGATTAGGAGCCGGTCCACAGAGCGGGGCCCGCAGCCCCCCACCCGCTCTCTGCACCAGCACACGTCATTCTCACTGCCCCCGGGTACCTCCCTCTCCTTCTTGCTCGGGGAGAGCTGTGCCAAGGAAAATGCGGATTTGGGGAAAGTGAGAAGTGGGAGCTCTCGGAAGAGCGGGAAAGCCAAGGTTGGAGGTGGCAATTCGCACCCCCACATTCACACGCGCTTCCGTTTATCCGTTTCTATCCTGGGCAAAGGGGGCGCTTTCGCGGTGCCCGCAGCGCGGCACCTGCAGTGAAGCGTGCCCTCCGCCCCCTAAACGTAACCGCGGCTGCACCAGTCCCGGGCAGACTCCCTTCAGCAGTCCTGGGTGTCAAACCTATACTTTAGGTCGACCGCCCCCTCCCCTTCCTCCGCCCCCGTAGCCGCGGCACCAGGGTTCACCCACTCCCTGTCTCTTCCGCTTTTGCAAACGGAGTGGGGGGCTCAGGGCACCCTCACGCCCCCAGCTTCTCGTCCCCAGGCTGGAGGCGCCAGACAGAGGTTTCCGCGGACCGCGGCGCGGGCGAGGCCCAAGGTGGGGGGTGGATGGGGGGGGGGGTATGCTGCGGCGGATGCGGTTGACATCACTGCGGAGAGCACGCGGCTGTCCGGCCGCAGCAGCGCCGCGAGCGTCTTTGCACCTCCCCTCCTTCCCTCCCTGCCAGCCTCCAGCAGCGTCTGGGCAGGACAGTGGCGGGGGTGGGGTGGCGTGGGGAGAAGGGTTGTGGTGGTGGGGGAAGGTAGTCCCTTCCTCCGCCCCCCGCCCCCCCGCAGTCAAGGTGAATGTGAAGGAGAGCGGGAGCGCGTGCCCGCGCCTCTGGGTACGTGCGCGCGCCCCTCCCGGGTCCCCTCCTCCCGGTTGCCACCCCCCCCGCCCCCCGCCCCCCGCCGCCGCCGCCGCCTCCGCGCCCTCCAGTCCGCCCGCGTCCGCCGGGGCCAGATGGACTCCCGAGATTAGAGAGGCACAAAAGTGCGTCTCCACGTCCGGCCGCCACCCGTCCCGCGTACATTTAGACTCACTTCGGGAGGCGCCTTTGTTGTGTTGGTTGTGGCCGTGTAGTGTGTTTTTCCGGGAGCACGGGGTTAGCTTGCCCTTAAGGAAGGACTCAGGATGAATCTGCCTATGAAAACAAAACCCAAAGGCACCCCCCAGACCAGACCCTCCGCAAAAACCCAGCGCCAGCAATGAGAAATCTTCGGTCTTTGCGAAGAGTCCGTTCTGCAGTCGCGGGAGTCCACCTCAATCCCGGCGATTTCCGCACACGCAGGGCCCATCTGCTTCTCCTGTTCGGGCTTTTCTTCTTTGATGACTTTTAAAAAATCCACAACAACAACAACAACAATAATAACAACAGCAACAACAACAACAACAACCCAAACTGTTCCTTGGGCAGCACTGGATTCAATGCAAGGAGGGATGGATAGGTAGAGCAAGCCCCTGACAGCTAAGAGCGGCTCCTCAAATCAGATGGCCCGTGCGGGGCGGCCGAGAGAGCGGTCCTGCGGGGGTCGCTGCAGATGGGCGCCCACCGAGCGGGAATGGTCCAAATGAATGGAGACCCTGGGCGCTGTCCTGCCAGCTTCAAGGCCATTTGGGCTCTGGTCAATTACTAGGTGTTTGTCCCAATAAAAGAATAGCAATCTCAAAACCTCTTAGCACTGGCTTTTTGCCTCCAACAGTGTACCACGAGAAGCTTAAAAATAAGCAGTTTTTGTAAATTCTAAGACAAGGAAAGCTTTGGTTTAAATTGAAAAGGGAGACTGAGACAGACAAGGAGAAATAGAGCCAGAGAAAGAAGAGAATATAAAACACTCCTGCGATAGATTTTTTTTTTTACTTCTGAAGACTGTAGTTAGTTGGAAAGAGCCATCATCTGGGATACCTTTCCGGGGGAAAACTTAACCATTCTGGTAACGTACCCCTCAAACTAAAATACTTTTCTGGTGGAAAAACTATACTGGCGGTAGTTTGGTTCAGGACTTCCACCATTTTGATAAGGGTTTTAGATTCAGGACTATTTGTTTTCTATTCACTAAGAATTCCTTAAGCAGTTTCTGAACCCCTTCTACGTGGAGGGATGGGGCTGTGACTTGCAGTTTGTCTTGACTGAGAGGAGGCAGGGCACACGGCTGCTGCCCTTTCCTAGGTTTCTCTTAAAGGCCTGGTTTTGTTTGGCTTGAGGACGGTTTCAATGCAGTCCTCCCGCGCTGTTGCTGCAATGCAGGATATTTGCTCTCTCATCTTGCGGCATGGGGGGAGGGGAGCAGAGAGATGGTTTTGTAACAGGCTCTGCAGGCCTGAGTGGGAACGCCTTAAATGATGAGCCCCGGGTTAGAAAAGAAAAGAAAAGAAAAGAAAAGAGAAAAAAAAAGCAGCTGATGCTGAATTAATAGTTACAGCATACCCCTGGGGCTGTCTCCAACGAGGGGGTCAGGAGTCCTTTCCCTTCCCCCAGTCACACATTTCTTATCTGTTTTTAACCAGTCTGATCAGATGCTGGGACATTTGTGATGGCTTCTTAAAACCTAAACCCTTGGGCTTAAGAGCTGTCTCTACCTCTGATCAAACTCACCCCAAATACTAACACGTTAAGAAATTACATTGTAAAACCTCCCCAAATCCGATTGACTGGGCTGTTTGGGGCCCATATGGCTGGACAGCTGTGCTGCTCCACGTGAAAAGACACCATTGCCCCTCGGATGGTATAAAGCGGGGTTCCCCAGAGAGCTCAGACATGACCTAAGTATTAGCTTAGCCTGGGGTGAAGACTGAGTTAAATCTCTCTCTTCTTGGAGGTTAAAATAAAGACAACAACAAAAATCAAAAGAGGTGCACTTTTGAATTCATTGTAAATTGCATGCCTCCTGCTGGTTCCACCAAAGGAAGGAAAGAAGACCGGAGAAATAAACTCTCTTCAGCTTACCAGGAGCATGACGTTAGGCAAACTGAAGACACAGGAGATTGGAAAGAAATATATTATTTGCCAGGCGTACCATGTGTCTGTGACATTTGTGGTTCCCTGTTCAGAGAAGCAGGGTTCTGACCTCAGCCGATGCCTCAGTGTTAACCATAAAGAACAGCCATCAGAACGCAATTTCCATGGTGAGAAGATGAAACCGTGCTTTAAAAAGGAAAGCCCATTATGAAATGCAGCCGGATTTAATTTTTAATATGATGGCGGATCCTCTAACGCATTCTTTGCTGGTGTTTGCATTCAGGAGGAGTGATTCATTCAGTGGCAGAAATCAAAATAACACTGCAGTACTTTTAACCGGCCTCCTCGTTCCTAAAGGTGTCCTGAAATAGAATATTCTATAACCTTCAAGTTGTGGTGGCTGAAGAAACTGAATACAGAGCTCTGTTCCTACTGAAGTGTTCAGGCTAGATAAGAACCAGGCTTGTTCTTACTTACTTATGGGTGCCTACACTTACTGCCTACCTATTCCTAGTTCTCATCAGGCCTTAACAAACCTTTTTAAATAAGGAAGAGGGGAAAAAAACCCCTCACAAGTCAAGCTGGAAAGTGAAATGGGGAAAAAAAAAAAATACTGGTTAGAGGGTTGGATTCATAAGCTCTTAGTCCAAAGTCAGTCACCATTGTTTTGGAGAATTATTTCAATAGTGAAACTACCTCCTTTGAAAGCTTTACATAAATTTAGCAGACACTTCCTTTAGTATCAGTTCACATCTTGGAAATAGCTACAGATAGTTCGGCAGTTACTGTGGCTTCCAAAAACAAATCCGTTTTGGAGATATCATTTGAATAGCATAACTAATGATGGAACCCTGGAGAGCGTTTGGTTTTCTTCTTATTTAGATAAAGAGGAAAGCAAGAGAAAAGGCCCAGAGAGAAGGAAACATTGCTTCTAGAAATCATGTGTATGGTGTGTAGCAAATCCAGTGATAAAGTTAAAAAGAAAGCCAGTTCTCTTCGTTCCTTGCCTGTATATTTTCCTCATATCACATTTGACCTTTAAGTTTTCCTACGACTTTGGTAAATACAAGAAATAGCAAACTGACCCTAGCAAGTACATTCAGTGAGTAACTTGGATTTAATTTTGAAATTCAAGTCTCTATTTAAATTTCTCTAGTTTCAATGATATTTCAGAACATATTTAGAAAAACACACACTGCCAGCCTCTTGTGGCCCCAGAGGGATAGGGCGAGAGTCACACAAAAGTTTCAGAGCCTTTGGCCAAGTACCACAACATGCCTAGAAAATAATTACGTTAAAGCCTGGGCCGGAGGTTTTGAGGAAGAACCCCCAAAACAGAGGTCTGGCAAACAGCACCCTTTCATAATCATTTTGGGGGAAGGATGAGGCATGTGGCAAGAGTATCTGACCCCTATCTAGTTTATCAGGTGGCAGTTACCAAGTCAATTTGTTTTGTTTCTGCATTATTTAATCAATTATTCATATTGTACAAAAGTGAATCTCTAAAAGAAAACAAAAGAAAATGAAACAGTTGTATGATGAAGGTGACTTGTATGACCTTGGGCAAGTAAGTCACTCTCCTCCTTGTCTCACATCCTCTCATTCAACATGAGGTGGTTGGAGTACATGACTTGTAAAGCCCTTCTCGACACAAATAGTGTAGGATTCTATCGTTTAAAACAAAATCCACATGTTCCTGAGTCTGAAAGATACGCTCTCCCTTTTAAAATCTATCTGGCAGACACTTTTCAGGGCCTGAAAAGTTGAACACAGAAGGCTTAGAGAGAAGTTGTGTGTGTGTGTGTGTGTGTGTGTGTGTGTGTGTAAATGTCATTCATCTGAAAGTACAACCCTCTTTGTTCTTGATTACTCTTTGGGTCAGGAAAAGGCCCCTATATCAGGTGAAAGCATTTTTCTATCCCCCTTAAAATGTCTCACCACAATGTAGCTGTCTGTCTCTTGTGCCTTCACATAAGCAGATCCAACCTGAGCCCTGTAGCCGATTTAAAAGCCCTTCCCTTTAGCTCCATCCTGACCTAGATTGCAGGATGACGACTAATGATTCATTTGCAATGCTTATGATGGGCATTTACTGCATGGCTCTCCCTCCCCCTTGCTCAGAAAGAAACCCTGTTACCCTTATCATCTGATATTACCACAAGTAAATATTTTTGTTCAATTGCTACATAGGGCATGAGGCTATTTCCTAATGAATTATCTGCCCCAGGGAGAAGATCTATAACTCGCCAGTGCTTCAGGCAATTTTTAGCCTGTGTCAGATTGTGTTTGCATTGGAGAACTTGGACTGTTTGTGTGTGTGTGTGTGTGTGTGTGCGCGCAGACAAACTGTTTTTCTTTTCGTCCTTATGCAGAGATATACAATTCAACATACCTTTACAAAGAGAAAAGCCTTGTTTGGGTTTAACAGCCTGACGGGAGCATGCAAACAGTGTTCATGTGTATAAAGGATGAGAGCCTAGAGAGGATATGATGTTTGTACTCACATGCCAGATACTGTTTTCATGCAAACTGGACAAGGCTTTCTTTGAGTTTCACTTAATGGCAGCTACCTTGTACTGTAAATTATGAAGTCAGTGCATTAGACTGGAAAAAAATGGTCCTGACTGATAATGAGGTGCCGATTGGTGTGTTCATTAGATATACAGATTTGAAGCAGAATTAGTAGAAATTAACTGAAATGGAAATCTTGTCAATCATAAATGAGACAGCTGACAAGTCAGAGGGAAAAAAAAATCCCGAACGTGATTCATATCTTGTAGGATTGTGTCTGAGGATGATTTAAATAAATTTGGACATTAGGTGGTGACAAGATGAAAATGAAAAATAGCATCCAATTGGGCAAAAGACTGTAGTAGGGCCTGGGGGAGTGTAAAAAAAAGTACAGGGGAAAAAGGAAGAATGAGGGGGTCGTTTGGAGGATAGCTTGTTTGTAATGAATGAATGAATAAATGAAATCTACAATATTTATTTCCCAGTAGCCGACACTCCGGAGACATTCAACTATTGTTCATAAAATAAAATCAGTGTCCCTTCTGTGTTGAGCAGCACCAAACAGATTATCTGCATATATAACTCTGCTGGAAGGCCAAAGAATCATCAGCCAGAAGTAGAGTGCAGGGAATGTCAGCTTACTTTCAATCTTTAATTTCAAACTGCCGGTAAACAGGCATTTAAAACCACTGTATGTGAAACAAAGGGGGCTGCTGTATGCCAGTCAGCTGCGTGCCAGGCACAGTGCTGTCTAGGTGTTTTTCATATATTATCTACAATCTCACAGCCTTGCTAACTCCATTTTACAGAAGAGGTGGCTGCTTCCCCGAGCGGTTAAATGACTTTCTCAAGTGCATAAGCTGGAATTGGAATTCAGTTATGACCAGCCCCAAAGATTCTGCTTTTTCCATTACAACTCCATGCTGCAGGCTTCCCAGAAGGAACAAGAATAACATTATATAATGTAAAGCTGATATAAAAAAAAATCATAAGCGTTTGTCCTACCTCATGTACCAAGTTAAAGCAAGCAGTGTGAGACTGACAGAGCAGATGAGAAACACCACTTAAGATAATTTTTCCTGCTAAACTCTGTTGTACACTATGCAAATATGATTGCAAAAGTGGAACATTATCAACACTTTAATGCTAGTTATCTTTCAAAGATGATACTTAGAGTAATCAACATAAACTTAGTATACTGTATCCTAAATAATAAAAATGTTGGCTTGCATCATTCTGACATCTTAGTACGACCTAGAAAGCTGATCTGGATGATATATGGTGATAATAACATTCTGCATTTAAACAGCATCTTAACCAGTCACAGTGTTTCATCACCTGGGATGAGGTGGGGGAGGGGAGTTGGAAAATAGAGAAGGACTTAGGGGCTCTTTTAAGGGCAGAGTTCCCTAAAGGAAATTCTTGGGATGGAGGATGGTAAACCAAGGTGAATATACTTCCATTTTGTTCTGGGTGATCTCAGGTTCCCTGTCTCCCCCAAGGCAGGGCTGATAAGCAGGACTCTTGCTTGGCAGAGATGTTCCCTGTTTTTGGTGCATGACCAGATACTCTGAGCTGATACAATACGAAGGAAAACAGTGGACTGAAGCAAGTGATAGACAAGTTAGGAGGGAATAAAAGGGACAATGGGAATTTCTTTTTTTTTTTAATGGGAATTGTTTCTCTCTTTAATATACACTTTTTAAATTATGGGCTACCCTAGGACAGGAAAAGAGGGCATTTCATCCCAAGTTCTTTACTCATTATATGTCAACAACCACAATATTACCAAGAAAGTTCCTTGCAGCATGCAGCAAGACACTGGTCTGGGAGGCCTGAGTTCTAATTCTTCCTTTGCTGCAAGTAGTGACCTTAGACAAGTGATTTTTCCTTTCTGAGCCTAATTCTTGTCTTACTGGGAAATGGAGGGTGAAGGGATTTTTTCCACTCACTCAGAGCTCCAAGCTTTCTTTGTTCTGTTCTCTTCTCCCCTTTCGTGAGGCTCCCTCCTGATGCTTCCAGAACAAGATCCCAGTTGAGTAACCTGTACCTAACTATGCTTCTTCTCTTAGGGGAATTTTTAAAAGGTGGTAACATCAATTAATAGAATTTTGGGGACTCATAAGCCAGTGAATGATGGATGTTTGGGGAAGACAGAGGATGTTTTCCTGGCACTTCTGAAATTGTGCTCGATTTACATAGGTCTTTGACTTCTACTGGAGAGTGTGGATTCTATGGGAGAACAAGTGTGGGTTTTAGAGCCAAGACAGATGTGAGACCACATACTAGTTCTACTACCTATGTACTTTGGGCTGTTTTACATACAATACAAGGGATGATGATAATGCTGGCATCATAGGACTATTGTTTACTGAGAGCACATCTGTACTGCTCTATCTTTCTGCCTTCTCTTTGAAGATGGGCCCAGAGATGATTGGGTTCCTTTCATCGTCTCCTCCACCCCAGAGAAAGGGGTCAGGGAAGCAGGCAGGTGAAATGCAGTGTCACATGCTGTGTGACCCATGTCAGCCCCAGTCTGAGCAGAAGGGAAGCCTAGGGAAGGATTATTTCATGATGTATCCTGTAGTTGACCCACAATCTGACTGAACACGCATTGTAAAAATAGCACATTATGAAACAGGGAGAAATACAGCCATGAATTCCTTCTGAATTCTGGGGAAAGATTTTGAATCCTGAGGATCTCAGAAGCTCCAACAGAAACACAGCTCTGCCTCCCCCTGGTACACTGGCAGTCTGGACCCCATTGTATGTGAAGTCGTCAGAGATGAGAATCTTAGAGCTAAAAGATAAGGAAACTGAGGCCCAGAGGAGTAAAGCATCTTGCCCAAGGCTACACAGTTACTAAGTGGCTAGAAGTCAAAGACAAAAGGGCTGTACAGTGTAGGAAACCAGAGTTGGGTACAGATGAGAAGAAGTAGAATTCTATGTTGGGAAACTGTAGAGTCTGTTGATTTGCTTTCTCCCTGGGCCTGAGCCCAGCTCTGACAGAACCTCAAACTTTGGAGGTCCTCTTTTACAGGGATAATAGTTATATCTACTTCAGAGAGTTATTGTCAGGATAAAATGACATAATGCATAAAAACAACAACAACAACAACAACCACAGTGCCCCATCATAGTAAGGGCTAAACAAATATTAAAGACCTTCTTTTTCAACTTAAAAAAAAAAGGTAGCTATTGGCAAAGAAAGACTGTTAGTATAATTTGTTATTAATGAAGCCAGATAAATTCCTCAATGCCTTATGGTAATAGCATACCATTAATTTCCAAGAAGGCCAATTGTAACCACATTTTCCAAGGGTCTAAATAACTCTATTTCCTTTGAAGACCTGAGCCTTAAAGTTAAGGTCTGTTTTCAAGTAAGGGCCAATCTACAAGATCTACTTCATCATTTCACTTCTGGTACAAATCTATTAGCAGGAATAAGAGGAGACACTAAAGACTTCAGTTGTAGATGTGAAGTTCTTTGGGGATGTCTGGGAGGGACAAGATGAAATTTGGTGTAATGGAACAGCACAGACTGAGTGAGAGAAAGGGCCAGTTTTTAACACTCTAAAGGGAGAAACAGTGAGAAGCACCCTTAGAAATCTTACTAAATAATGTGGTCCTAGACCCTTCATTTCTGGCAATAAGAAACCTGAAAACCTCCTAGAAGTCAGTATCTAAAATTTTCAGATAAGATATATGAATATTCTTCTAATGGCATAGCAGAGCTCAAAGGAAATAAATATAACTGGACCAGAAATAAAAATCTAGCTATGTGCTGTTTGAAAGAGATGCATAAAAACATGTTAACAAAAGGGTTGAAAGGAAAGGATGGAAAAGAAATAACAGGTAAATACTAACTAAAAGAAAACTGTGTAGTTCATTAATGTCAGATAAAATAGACTTGAAGACAAAAGACTTTACTGGTGATTAAGATGCTCTCCACATAATAAACAACGTAAGAGGAAGAATTAAGTAGAAGAACAGTTTTAAACTTGTAGGCCCCTAGAAACATAGCTTCAAAATACAATGGCAAAAAAAAATAATTTTAGGAAGAAAAAGACAAATTGGAAATGATAGTAAGAGATTTTAATGTAGCTCTCTTGGTAATTGATAAGAATAGTTGGAAAGGATATAGAAGATTTGAACTATCAAGCTTGCTGTAATGGACAAGCTTGGAAATTCCTTACCAGTAATTAGAAAAAGTACAATTTTTTGGAGTGTACATGGGACATGTACAAAACTTGATCATGTAGTAGCCCACAAATGAAGACTGAACAAATACTATGATATGATATCATACTGATTGTATTATTTGACTACAATATAATTTAGTGAGATATCATTACCAAAAAAAAAAAAAAATCCACTTGCTTCTTCCCATGTGTTTGGGAACAAAAGACATTTCTAAATTACTCACTGGTCCAAGAATAAATCATATTGTAAAATATTAATTATTTGAAATAATTAGTTAAAATATCAAGACCTTGTGTCTTGCAGTTATTAGAAGTGCTTAAAGGAGACCTTGGTATTAAAATGCTTATATTAGTAAAGAAGAAAGACCAAAGATGAGTGATCTAAGTGTCCAATAGAAAAAGTTTAAAAAAAGGAAAACAGAGTAAGCCTAAAGAAAGAATGAGAGGAGAAGAAAAGGAAGGACAGGTGGTGAGATTTCCCCTCTAATAACATCTGGAATAGATTCATGGCTATTTAATGGATGAGGAGAAAAATCCCCCATGCAAATACCTTTCCATCTCAACAGAATGTATAGTCTCTCCCCTTTGAAGGCCCTTCTCACTGAATCTGTGCCATCTTTGCTGCAGACTGAAACTGTTTTGTTCGTCTCTGTAGCCTTCACATCTAGCATAGGTGCTCAGCAATTCTATCCAATGACTTTGCTTCTTCGTATTTCTGTATTTGCCCCTTTTGCTAGACTGCAAGCTCTTTGAGGCAGAGATGATATCTTTCTCATCTCTGCTCCCCAAAACATGTAAGCCAGAATCTTGTGCAAAGAAGGTACCTGATATTTAAATGTGTTTGAAGTTGAATTGAGTTTGCAGATAGAGCTTTAGCTTATAGACTGGGAGAAAAATGGGAGAAGAAACATGGAAGTGATTTCTGACTCTTCCAGACTTGGGAATCTGTTCATAAATAGGTTACTGTTGACCTTAAACACAGAAAGGAACTTTCCCAATGTGTGGGCTTTATTTTGTGGCTTCTTAAGAAACAAAAACAAACAAACAAAAAATACCTAAGCCCTCCATTAGAGAGGGAACACATTCCTTTCTGAGTCCTGTCTGTGGTGAGAATAAATGAGGAATGGTTGAGGTAGAAGACTTTGGAGTCATTCTACCTAGGTTAAATTTCTCTGCTGCTGTATTTATTATCATGGTAAAATATACATAATATAAAACTTACCATTTTAACCATTTTAAATTGTGCAATCCAGTGACATTAAGTGCATTCATAATGTGGCACAACCACTACCACTATCTATTTCCAAACATTTTTCATTATCCCAAACAGAACCTCTGTCCCCACCACTTTCTAACTGCAATTTTGGTCAAGTTGCCAGTTTCTTCATCTGTGAATTGAGACTAATCATATTATATACTGAATAGGATTATTGTCTGGATTAAATGATGTAGTGCATGAAAACTGTTTAGCACAGTGCCTGGCACTGTGTTTTACTGAGTAAGTACTCAATAAGTGTTATTATAGAAAAGAGCAAGGGGAAAGGAAATTCAAATCATTTCCAGCTGGGAGGGGACTTGAGTAGGGCATACTTGGTTCCCAGAAAGCATGCTGGATCATGTCTTGATGGAGCTTGACTAGAACTACACCTGCGTGAGTAACTCTGCAGGCTTGAGAGGTATGGGGCTGGAGGAGGTTATCTCTGAAATTCCTTCCACCACCAACACTACATCTGGTATGTCATGGGAACTCAAGAAACACTTAAGTAAGTGAATGAATGAACACATACATAAACATTTCAATGCTCAAAGGGAGGATAGAGATCATCTAGTCTTTGTTGTCAGTTTATCAATGAGAAGATTCAGAGAAGTAAACGGACTTATTCCAGATCACACAATTAGGGGTAGAGCTGTATTTAAAGAGCCAAGTTTCTTAGCCGTGTTGTGCAATCTTAACTTGAACCAGAATCCAGAAAAATAGGAGAAAAACCTGAGAAAACCCAAAAGGCCCATACAATGCCTAATTTGGAATCAAAACCTGCAAATGTTCAATGTCATTTTCCCTGATCTGACTACACATTTGATCCAGAGTGTTGCAGATAATGGCTTTTCGTTAAGGAGAGAACATTTCCTTCTATTTCAGGGGCAATGGTCATTCTGGTAAAGAGGATCATAGAAAATAACTATTTTTAAAACCACAATTCTTAGAACGAGGAACTTTTAAAGACCCAAAATAGCCTGCATACTTGAACCTCCCTCAGCCTCAGTTTTACTTGTCCAAGATGGATAATAATGCTTCACAAAGCTGTGAGGAGAATGAACTGAGGTAAAGAATGTGATGGTGCCTGGCATATGGGTGGCACTCAGCAAATATTTGTTCCAAGCAAAGGGGGATATTATTGATGAAGCACACTCTCCAGCCCTATCAACAGCCCACTTGACCCTGCTGGGAGGATTTGCCGGTGCTGTATACACTTTGTTTGCTGTGTGACCGGAGAAATCACCTCGAGGGAGGAGGTTGCCATTAGGACTGGAACAATTTACGGCAAACACGTGCTGCTGTTTTGCTGCTGTGCCCCAGATTGCAGTTAGTCAGAAATGGCTCCCCATGCTTACTGGAAACATCCAGAAGGGTCTCAGTGACACTAATGCTGTGGTTACAGGTTTCAGGGATACAGGTCACCTGGCATAGAGGCAGTCATCTTATACCCATGTATAGCAATGGGAAGAATCCTGCACTGGAGATCAGAACACTAGGTTCTAGACCTGGCCACTTACTAATTCTGTAGTCTCAGGCAAAAGTCTTCACTTCTTTGGACCTCAGGATCCTCTTCTGTGAAATAAGGGGCTTGGAATGCATGATTTCTGTGACCCCCTCCAGCCTGAAAACACGACATTCTATCTATTTATTCCACTTATAGCTTTCCAAGTATTGCTGCTCAGTGAAAATATGAGTGCCCATATATGTGTACAATTACATATGCACACACACACACACACACACACACATCCTCTTACACCCAGAACCTTCACTTAGGAAAATAGCACAAAAACCTAATGCCCCAGTGAATAGCCATCTTACTCACCACCTTTAGAGTGACATAGCCCAGCTGCTTCTGGACTAGAACCTCATCTTCCCTGTGACTCGGTGCTTCTGCTGCCAAATGAGGTAGAAATGGTGCAATCTGATTTCCACCCCCTAGAGCAACTGCTGCTGCTGCGGCTGCTGCAGCCGCCCGCCTTTTTTGACCATGGATGCTGCATCAGCACAGAAATGCTGAGCACAGCACATTTCTGAGCTTTGGGAGGCAGACCGGCTTGCTGCAGAGGGAAATGGGTTTCCATTCTTCCAAGGGCTATTTCCACCCAGTGAGTTTTAGTGGTGGGAGGAAATTTTGTTTTAAACATTGCAGCCCCCAAAGGGATGACTTTGAGAAACCTTGGCTTTTGCCAAGATCAGGCCCCCCTTGTAAAGTCAGATTCCATCATCTGGGACTGTGATCTCGCTTCCGACTCCAGACATATACACTAAGGCAACATTTGTGTTTGTTGATGGGGATGGTGACAGTGTCTTTAAAGCATCCTAGGACAAATGCCTGGCTTTTTTCGTAAAAGATGATGTTTCTGCAGGCTTCCTGGGTTCAGGACAACATCATTCAGCCTGATAGAATGAGATATTCTTTGTGGTGCTGGCTTTCCTGGCATACTCTGTTAGGAATAGAACAGAGCAGATCCTGGGACTCAGTAGCTATGGGGGTGGAGTTTGCTTGTTAATTTCCACAGCTGTCTCCCTGAATTGCTCACTCAGCTTTTGGGGTGCCAGTTTCATTGGTGGCCAGTCTTCACTTCCACATAAATGTTTTAAATTTTATTTTCAAGAGAGAGTGAAAGCAGGGGGAGGGGCAGAGGGAGAGGGAGAGAATCTTAAGCAGGCTCCACACTCAGTATGGAGCCCGATGTGGGGCTCTATCCCACGACCCTGGGACTATGACCTGAGCTGAAATCAAGAGTCGGACACTCAACCAACTGAGCCACCCAGGTGCACCTACTTCCACATAAATTTTATAGCTCATGGTCTCTGGGCATTTTTTGCCACTCTGAGTTTCAGTTTTCTTAACTGCAAAATAACACCACTCACAAGTGATTCATGAGGAATTGTTCAAATGAGTTATGACAATGGTCTCCAAATCTTTTTGAGAATGTTTTCCATCAGTAAACATGTATTTGTGTGTGTACCCCCAATATACGTATGCTTATGTATTTGTAAATTGCATCACTTATATCATTAGCTAATATCTCAAGTCATAATATACACAAAGGATAAGGTTTATTATTGATGGTAGTGGATGTCAAATGATATTTTAAACAGTTATGATAATTTCAAAAAATTTTGGCCAACTTCCTAGATATGAGTAAGTCCTAATTGTCTTGATCTTGTATTATGGCTATTATATGGTTGAGCTCTTACTAGGAGTGGAAGTGTCAGCCCTGCCTATTCTTGTTGCTTGTCTTATAAGTATTCACTTCCATTTGCGATTTCTATTTATTTATTTATTTATTTATTTATTAATAAATTTTTTAATGTTTATTTTTGAGAGAGAGAGAGAGAGAGAGAGAGAGAGAGAAATAGAGAGCACAAGCAGTGGAGGGGCAGAGAGAGAGAGGGAAACACAGAATCTGAAGCAGGCTCTAGGCTCCGAGCTCCGAGCTCTCAGCACAGAGCCCAATATGAGGCTCAAACCCACAAACCATGAGATCATGACCTAAGCCAGAGTCTGATGCTTAACCCACTGAGCCACCCAGGCACCCCTCCATTTAGGATTTCTTTCTGAACCAAGCATCCACTTTGTGTGTGTGTGTGTGTGTGTGTGTGTGTGTGTGTGTGTATGTGTGTGGTGGGGGGGAGTTAGTTTAATTAAAACTAGATCATATAATCTGCAACCCCACATAAGCCTTCCATGTTGTTGTGGAGCTCTCACTCTTTCCCCAGGTAACACGTATCCTGTGTGTTACACTTGTGCTTCTGACATAGGGACAAAAAGTCATCAATGTCAATCCATGTATTAGATATTAATAAAAATCAGTTTTGGCTATTTAACACAGGGGCTCAGATACTTTCTTTCCTACAGTTCATGGATGGTTCTGCCTATCCCCTGGCATATGTTTGTGCTTGCACCCTTTTTTGGAGATCCCTAAGTTAATGAATGTAAATGTGCTTTATAAGCTGCAAAGCACTGACTACAGAAAGCAATGGTGAGCAAGTATATTCAAAGAGGAATGTGTTCATGAGCAGAGGCTATACTTACCTAAAGCTTTATGGACCTGTGAACATTTTTTAAAGAAGGATCAATCCCACTGGTGCCTGGTCATTCCTCCTTTGTGATTGGAGTTCCAGGCAAGTTGGGTGGTCACACCTGGTCGTTTCTGACTCCAGCTATGCTCCCTGCATGACTATTAGAAGCACCTTGAATATAGGTCTCTGCTCCTCCTTCTCTGGGTTGGAGGCCTAAGAGAATGCTCTATAAGGATGATTTCTGTGGGTTTAGTGTGGCTAAAGAATTATAAATGGGAAGAAAGAAAAAATGCTTTTGCATTGCAACTTTGGAAGGCTTTGTTGGACTTCAGAGAATCAGAACTATTATCCTTCCCTGGATCCTGAGAAATTCCAGTTCTTTCTTCAAAAGCAGTTAAGTTACAAGGTTCTGATATGAAATATGTGAGGTCAGGTCATATTGGGCATTGAGCCAGAAGAGACGTTGCTATGACCAGCTAGATCTGGGGAGAGATAGGATATTCACAAATTATTAGATAGCTAAAACTTCAACCTGGAAAGTCTCTGTAGCTCATCTTGCATCACATACATAAGGAGGGGAAAAAACTATAAGCCATTGTTCCCTCCAGATTTTATTGAGCATGGAGAAACTCTAGAACATAGGTTTTCTCTAGAACAGATAGTCCCTGAAAGTCTCTTTGATAGTTTTCTGGTCACTTTGAGGGCAGGTGAGAATGGCCCCTATCTGGAGAGCATTTTGGCTTGACCACTGCCTTGGAGGGAGTGATTCTCTCTGGAATAAATTTGGCTTCAGAAAGAATAATAGAGTAGAAAAGTCTCAATGAATAAGTGTTATCCAGCCCCAAAGGGAGGAATAAAACACAAAGAGATAATTTTAGGTTCCTCTTAGTAAGCTGTCTCTTGAAAGTGGAACAGTAGCCGGACACATGCTTTGTGGCAAGACTACCATTCCCAGCTTCCCTTGCTATTAGGTATAGCTATGTGATTGGGTCCTTGGCAACAGAATTTGAGCCACTTCTAGGTCTGTTACTTAAGATATTGGTGTGTCTCCACCATGCTGTCTTTCTCCTTCCCATGACATGAACCCAGACAATATGGTGACCCAGCTTTGGAAATGTGGATGATGTCAATTTTCTAAGGATGGCTAAGCAGTGATGGGATCCTTGAATGGCCATGTAGAGTCAGATTGCTGCCCCCATTCCAAAAGCTGAACTACTGTGTGGTGAGCTGCCTAAATTTCCCCCTTCAGGTTGGAAGCCCTCATTCCCCCTGATTTGGGGAACATTGGCTGCTGAGGGTGCACATTTGGACTTTTTAGGAGTTGCTGTTGGCCAAAGAGAGTTGCCCCACCTTAAGTTCTATTCCCTCCTTCAGGGGAAGACCACCATCCAGTGATGGTCAATGTGTGGTCAAAGGGCCTGGCCCCCATGCCTCAATTTTGGACAACTGTAAAGGGAATCCCAGCTACAGAGCTTCCTGTGATATTCCCTGAAGTTTCTATTGCAATTGCAACAGCCCCTCGGCCAGTTCCTGTTCCAGAAAGCACTCCCCAGTAATGCTCTGGCATACAAGTCTCCTTATCAATCTATTTTCTGGGCCATCCGACCCCATATACCACTCACATTGTGACTGCTACATGAATGGGTAAAATTCTTATTTATACTTCATGTCTCTGCAGTATTGGGTTTATTTGTTGCAACACCTCAAACTTCACCTTAATTCAATTATTGAGTAGTGAGAAACAAATTGACCTGGGAATTAGAAGACACGAATCCTAGTTCTGTTTTCTCAGGAACTCGTGTTTTGACTTTGAACTTCACCTCTCTTGGCCCTAATCTTATCTGTAAAATGAAGGTGTTAGATTAGATCATTTTAAAGGTCTCTTTCAACTTTAATAATCTGTGGTTATGCTCTTTCTAAAAAGTATCTCTTCATGAGGCTACAGCGATATCCAGTGGCAGTTATATCAGTTGAAAATTTCCACCCAAGCCAAGGATTTAGAATGTAACCCTATATCATGACCTCTCTTTTGCTTCTCCTCATCCCATCTCCTTTCCCTTCTGCCTGCACCACCTGTCCTCTATTCCTTTCTGATTCATCTCATCCACCAGCCAGAGAGTAGGTCCAGAAAACCTCAGTCATTTCTTTGAGCTCAGCTGCTGCTGTATGCTTCCAGCTGAAATTCCATCTGGAGCTACTGTTTTAGGCCAACTCCTCCTGTGAAAGCCGTCTTTTTTCTATTGCACCTCTCAGCTCTTCACCCCAGGGATGGCTTGGGCAGAACTGGCCACTAAGGACAAACATTGTCCTTTTTCTTTCTCCAAGTCAGAGCTCTTTTGGAATAAGAATGTTCTTGACAACTCTCTCTGGGAACATGATGCTTTGCTAGGCACTGGAACCAGTGAGAAGAACCTAGCCCTGCCTTCATGGCACTTACACACAAGCTCAGGTATTGTCACTCAAAGAATCAGAAAATGGTTAGCCTTTTGTTTAATAGTACTTTGCAGTTTAGGAAGTATGTTTTCATATTATGTCAATTCATCTCTGAAATAACTCAGGGAGTCTAGTATTATTACTCTTCTCACTTTGCATGTGAAGAAAGAGAAGCTAAAGGACTTTCATAAGATCACACTGTAATTGGCAGAATTAGGACTGGAGCCCACATCTTCCAACCATAAAACCTGCACGTTTTTTTTTCTTTACCCTTTTATTAACCTGATAAACTTATTTTCTAGATCATTGCCTAGATCCCCTAGACAGGTCTCTGGGCCTCCATTAAACTTGGCTCATGTCTTGATATATAAATTATTAGTTTGCATGATGCCACCCATCCCCTCAACTGTGTTGGGGAAGCTTTGATAATAGAGCTTGTGTCTTGGTCATCCTTATATTTTACCTGAATGACCAAATATCTATCTATCTATCTATCATCTATTTTTATTTAAATCCAAGTTAGTTAACATATGGCCTAAGAATAATTTCAGGAATAGAATTTAGTGATTAATCACTTACATATAACATCCAGCATGCATCCCAACAAGTGCCTTCCTTAATGCCCATTTAGTCCATCCCCCATCCCAACACCCCACCAGCAACCCTCAGTTTGCTCTCTGTATTTAAGAGTCTCTTATGGTTTGCCTCCCTCTCTGTTTTTATCTTAGTTTTGCTTCCCTTTCCCTATGTTTTGTTTCTTAAATTCCACTAAATATTTTTGGTTTATAGTAAGTTCAATGTGTTTTTTCCCTATAATACTAAAATTTTTCACATTGTGTAATGGCAATAATAATGAGGACTGGTTATATGCAGAGACAATAGGAGGCTGCTTATGGGTGTGATGTTGGAAGTATGGAGGAATCTCCTCCTTCCTTATTGCCTCCCAAATACCTTTATTAAATGGTGGTGTAACCTTTCATTTCATGGTATGTAAGTTCTCAAATGACTTAAATTCATTCTAGTTTAGAAAAGATTACTCCCAGACTCTCTTCCAAGAAAAGGAGAAGCAGATTGTGGAAGACATGTACTTGAGACAGGGTAAGGAGGAACCACAGATAAACAAAAAGGGACACAAAAAGTGGATTCCTAGGATATTAGTGGCAAATGATCTCACCTTCCAGTTGGCTTGGTACATGTCTCAGAGCTTCAAAAATCCCTTTTCTGTTTCTTCAAGAAACAGAGTGGTGGGAATAAAGGTAAAGGTGGGCATTTTAGGCACTTTTGTCTCAGTTCTGAAACAAGCAATTCCAGGGTTGATGGAAACATGACTCAAGAGAAATCAGAAGTGGAGCATGGCACAGCCCGAAATCACCCTTTGCTGTCCCTGCGTGTTCGGGCACTAGGCTGTGCTACTTCAGCACCGAAGACAGCGCCACGAGGGCCCCCATCCTCTGAGCTGGGGCTCTGTGGCTGTTTACACCGGGGAAATTTGCATGTTTGATTCAGTGTCCTCGGCAAGCTGTGCCAAAGATTGGAACCTGGAGTCTTAAGGAAGGCTCAGCATCCAGGAGTCTAACTCAGATTCCTTTGGGTTTTACTCTAGGCTAGTAATCACTTCCTTTTTAAGTTCATTCTTTGGGCTTTAAGCCTCTCCCCTTTCCCCCCAGGCTACTTGAGGCATTTATCTAATCCTTTCTGTCCCATTCTATCAGAAAGAAGATGGAATCCCTGTGGCATCTCCACCTCCCCCCCCCCCCCCCCCCCCCCCCGCTGCCCCCAACTAACCTCATCCCTTTTGGTTTAAATATACTCTTTCATTCCTTGGATCTCAGGCTGTTTTCCATGTAAGATTTGGCTAAACAGCCCTGGATTTCAGGGAAGCATGGATGGACACTGAAGTATAATTGACAGAGAATTGGATGCCCATTTCTTTTCCATTTTCCAAGGCAGTACTTGGACCCTATGGCAGGGATCTTTTGAAGACATCATGTCTTAGCTCAATGGACATGTTCCCATGAGTAGGAATTTCAGTCTTAGCTTCAGGGCAAGATTGAAGAAAGTCTCTAAGACTCTTCAAGGCCTCCAAAATGCCACAAATTATGCAATAAAAGGCACATTGATATTCTGCCTCTATGAAAGACCACCCTGGATATAGTTTTAATTTTTCACCATCAAGATTAGAACAGGTCACTCAACTTCCCTGAGTCTCAGTTTCCTCAACTGTAAAGGGTGATAATAAGAAATACCTATCTTATATAAAAATTAATGGGATCAGGGAGCCTGGGTGGCTCAGTCGGTTAAGCGTCTGACTTCGGCTCAGGTCATGATCTCGCGGTTCGTGAGTTCGGGCCCCGCATCGGGCTCTGTGCTGACAGCTCAGAACCTGGAGCCTGTTTCAGATTCTGTGTCTCCCTCTCTCTCTCTGACCCTCCCCCCGTTCATGCTCTGTCTCTCTCTGTCTCAAAAATAAACGTTAAAAAAAAATTATTAAAAAAAAAACTAATGGGATCATCTATGAGAAATTGTTTTGTTAACTGCAGAGTGTTACCCAATAATTAATAATAACAGTCTCTACAAAAAATTTGATGGGAAGATATTGGCATTTCTGGTTTCATAATCATTATGGACTATAAAAATGTCAAACCATGCCTGTCAGAGATGAGAAGATAGTGATGCCAGGACAATTCAAAGAGAAACTTGTTATCCTGCTTTGAGTTGGCTGTTGCTTGTGAACTTGGCTTTGGTCCCTTCTGCATCTTAAAATTTTTTTTTCTTGTATTAACTTAATAAACCAGGGACACTCACACTGACACTCTTGATTTATCAGACAGTCACAGTGCTGCTGGAAACAGTTAGTGACACACCCCCTCCTCCACTCTCATTTCCCACTGGCAGTTAGACATTTCAGACCCTTGCAGAAGCCTGTGGGTTTTATTAGTCATTGCCCACGTGTTTCCATCCATCCCCCAGCTACCTTCATGTCACTTCCACTCATTGCTGCATATCTTTTTGATGATTTGACCTTTTTCTGGAGTTCCTAAGAAAGATCACTTTGTATTGTGTCTAAGAAAGAATAAGCCCTATCATCCCTAAGTCTGTGGACAATACAATTTCTGCCTATATGCTCATTTAGGTGTTTAACCCTTGCCAGTGGTCCCCTTAAGCCCTTGGATGGTTTGGGTAATGTTTGGTTGTCTACACACCTCCATTTCCCCTTCTTTCCCAACAGAACTCCAATTGTGTTCATTCATATGTCCTCCATTCTCCATGTAGCCATGTGCCAACCTTACCTCCCAGCTCCAGAGTAGGTCTGAATGGGGAAGGGGGTATTTCTCTTCCCTGTACCAGTGGCTAGTCCTGCAAAATCTCTGCAAAAGGCTTTTTTACTCTTAAGACTCAGTGAAGTGTCTGGATGAGATGCTGAGAATTGTTGTTGCCAAGTTGCTACGAGCCTAATATTAAAGCTAATACTGCACACCGTAGGGCAGAGACATGAAGAGAACCTGGTTCCTTGGTGACATCGACAGGCCACTGAATCAATTCTGAAACTTGCATTTCTTTGGCCTTCCTGTTATGTGAGCTAGTCAAGTTCTTTATTGATTGAGCAGGGGTTTCTGTCACTTGCAGCTAAAAGCATTCTAATACACTGAGTTGCTAGTCTAGGTCATTTGTGGAAGATACAGTGCATGCTCAGTCTACTGTTGAGCCCCACAATCAGTACTCCAAATTAATCTACAGAGCTTCTTTTTTAATTTTTTTTTTCAACGTTTTTTATTTATTTATTTTTGGGACAGAGAGAGACAGAGCATGAACGGGGGAGGGGCAGAGAGAGAGGGAGACACAGAATCTGAAACAGGCTCCAGGCTCCGAGCCATCAGCCCAAAGCCTGACGCGGGGCTCGAACTCACAGACCGCGAGATCGTGACCTGGCCGAAGTCGGACGCTTAACCGACTGCGCCACCCAGGCGCCCCTAATCTACAGAGCTTCTTAAACCAATAGCATTTTCACTCACTCCTGCCACTTTTAGCCACATGTGTCAGATGATGTAAGGTGGCAGCAGTTAGGAGACATATTCTGCCAGTTTGTGGATTCTATGTTGTTGGGGGTATTCTGATTCATTCTTGATCATCACTGGTTCTATTTCCTCCAGGTGCCAAGCCTCATTTGCTAACTTAATTGCTTAATTCCTTGATTACTTTGTTTTAGTAAAAGAAAGAGTTCCTTCAGCTACATAGAACAATGAATTAACCAGGGAGGGAGATATTTGTCAAGTAGAAAGACCCTTTGCTCCTTGGAAGCCCATGTAGGGGCCCAGGATTCTGTAAATAAAAGATTTCTGGGGGCCACATTTATTAAACTTCTGTAAAGGAACATGTTGGGAGGGTGTCACAACCCCTCTGTGCAAGACTCTCTGATGATCTGTCAGTGGGAACAATAATTTCTTCTGACTCACAAGGGTGGTAGAAAGTGGAGGAAGCCATTTTTAAAGACTGATTCTTCACACTCATAGACAGATGGTTGATAAGCTACTGAGGGAAATTAGAAAAGAAAGGACAGATGGGGAAACTGAGGCACAAAAGGAGCTGTGAAGAGATTAATTACATATTCCCCCACAGATCCGGTAGTCAAATCCAGTCAAGAAATCATACTGAGTGCCTCCAAGTGTAAGTTTGGTGAGAGAGGCACTGACTTTCTCTGTCATTGGGGTTTAATTGTCTAGTTGAAAGATGATATAAACAAGCAAAAAGTTACTTTTAACTATAAAACTGCCTGAATAGAAGTTATGAATAATTGTTCTGGACAACAATAAGAGCTACAATGAAAAGATAGGTCATCAATTTTTCAAATGAACTGTACAGATAATAATCTAGAAGAGAAAGGAAATGGAAGCTACTATGGACTAAGAAATAATGGAAGATGTGGGGATGATTTCACTACCTCTGCTGTCCTAATTACTATTACCACTGTTACTCTGACAAGAACAGACTCTGTTAATTGAGCATCTATTCTAAGCCAACACTAGGCACTTACTACAGCCACTCAGTCTTCACAACAACATTGTCAGGTATTATACCCGCTTTGTAGCAATGAAACTGAGAATTAGATGCTAGGAATTTTTAAAAACAGTTTTATTGTGGGGAGCCAGGATGGCTCAGTTGGTTGGGCATCTGACATAGGCTCAGGTCATGATCTCACGATTCATGAGTTCAAGCCTTGCGTTGGGCTCTGTGCTGACAGCTCAGAGCCTGGAGCCTGCTTTGGATTCTGTGTCTCCCTCTCTCTCTGCCCCTCCTCTGTTCTCTCTCTCTCTCTGTCTCAAAAATAAACATTAAACAATTTTTAAAAAGTTTTATTGATATACAATTCACATAGCATAAAATTCACCCATTCAAAGTCAACAATTTGGGGCACCTGGGTGGCTCAGTTGGTAGAGTGTCCAACTCTTGATTTCAGATCAGGTCATAATCCCAGAGTCATAGGATTCAGCCCTGCTTGAGATTCTCTCTCTTTCTCTCTCTCCCCTTCTGTCCCTCTCCCCGCCCACCACCAAAAAATAAAATAAAATAATTAAGTGTACAATTCAATACTTTTTGGTATTTTCACAATTACACAGCCATTACCACAATCAATTTTCAAACATTTTCATCACCCTGGAAAGAAACCCTAAATCCATTAGCTCCATTTCTCCCCAAATCCCCAAGACCTCTAAGGGTTTTAACTCAGGCCTGTTGAGCACTGAAGGATTTGTGAAAGATTACAATTCCTGAGTTACTAGAATATTACTTAGCTCTCCAAGCCCTACTAAGTTTGAGACTGATTCTGACAAGACAGGTAAGTAAATGGTTTAATTGAAATATGAGGGTGAATTGCTGGATGGATTCTTACTACATAGTGTCTATTGTGCTCAGTTTTCAAAGGTACTGACTGGGATAGGAAGTTCTACATTTGCACTTTTAGGCCATTTCTCTTTTCTCTGTTTATGTGCTGTCCAAGGGCGGGACTATTGCAAATTTCAAATAAAATTTCCTTTGCAGTTTGGGCTGAGAGCAGAGAGCAGAGAGAGCTGATTCACAGATGACTAAACAAATAATGTTTAACATCCTTGGCTTCACCTTCAAACTGGGAAATTGGTTACTAAATAGCATGCTTTCCAGAAGCAAAAGCTCTGTCTTTTCTCCTTTCATCATTGAGTGGTTTAGCCAAGTTGGAAATTGGTATGTGTTCCCGTTATAGAACTCCCAAAAGATCCCTCTGTATTGAGAACCAGTCAGCAAGACTTAAACCCTAATGTCTAAATATAAAAACTTGGTGAATTTGAGATGTGGAATCCAAAACTGAATGTTAAAAACATTTGAAACACAAGCACTAGGATACTGAAGCATAAAGCAAGGACCTGGAATCTTCTGATATCTTACTTTCAGTAAACAAGGACAGGAAATCAGAGAGTGAATGGGTCTGTCCAGACTGTCCTTTAGCTCTGAGATTGAGAGCATATTGAGTAACTTGTCTAAAATCACTCAGCTATACAGTTGAGGAAGAGCTGAACTTTAAACCCAAGTCTGCCTGATTCCCAAGGGCACGTTCTTTCCACTATACCAATGCGCTAAGAGCAAGTAGAGTCATGGAGAAAAACCAATGAGCCCGGAGAATGAGTGATAACAAAACATACTCTGAGCATCCTAGTGGGGAGTAGAAATTGCTTCTCCCTGCCAGCAGGAAAGGTGGGCTCAATACGAGGTTATTTTGAAGGGGGGTAGCAGAAACTCCTTCCCTTTCATTTGCTTATTCTCTCAGGACTTCTGTTTGTTCCTCTAGAAGATGCCATGTGAGTGCGGGGTGGGGGGAATAGGGCTTGAAACACTAACATCCTTCTCATCTTTATTGTTATTTTTTTTTAAATTTTTCTGTTCATTTATTTTTGAGAGAGACAGAGTTTGAGCGGGGGAGGGGCAGAGAGAGAGAGAGAGAGAGAGAGAGAGAGAGAGAGAGAGGGAGAGAGAGAGAATCTGAAGCAGGCTAAAAGCTCCAAGCTGTCAGAACAGAGCCCCCGACGCGGGGCTGGAACTCATGGACCACGAGATTATGAGTTGAGCTGAAGTTGGCCGCTTAACCCACTGAGCCACCCAGGTGCCTCTATCCTTCTTATCTTTAAGAGGCTACAGACCTTGCAGCATATTTATTTCTTGATATTTTAAACTTGATGGAGCAAACCGTGGCCCTCACATAAATTCCCATTTACATGTAACAGTGCCAGGAGCATGACATCTTTATCTTTCATGCCAGGCAAGAGAGGAGTGAAGAGGAACAAGTTCAGACACATGGGCAGGGGCCATGAGCCTCCTTCTAGACTCAGCCTACAGAGAATTGTCCCCGTCCCTCCTCTGGGCTTTTGCTAAGAGCCTGTGGAGAAGAATGTGATCCTGTCTGAAAAGTGAACTGAACTTGGAGCAAGAAGCTAAATAACTCCAAGGTCCACAAGTGCCATTATCTGTCTCCTGTTTCTAATCCTGATTCAAGGACCAGATTGAGTTTATCTTTTAAAAGAACTGGTCAGCTCTCAAATCAAAGAGCCTAGTCCTCTTATTTTCCTTTTCTGGGTTTTGGAATAGTGACGAGAGCCCCCAGTGCCATGGCAACAGAGCTGTAGAAAACCTAACCCAGAAATGTGAGATGGAAAGGAACTCGTGGAGATGGCAGCTTCTGAGGGACAAGAGAGTCATCCTCCTGAAGGCAGATGGGAAACTGGTCCTTCACTCCATTGTGACTGTTGCCCACTGCAGCCAGGATTTCAGGGACTTGGCATGACAGGGAGCCAAAACATGCAGTGCTCAGTCTGAATGCCAGCCCAGATACTTACCAGCTGTGTGACATTTGGCAGGCTGATTAACCTCTCTGAGCCTATGTCATGGGACAGTTGTGTGGATTATACAGAGGCTGAATGATTTTAAGTGCTTGGCACATATTAGATGCTGAACAAATAGAAGTCATTATGGCCTATTTTACGCATTGGGTTTCTCACTCTAAGTTTTTTCCGATGATGTGGTTTGTCTATTTGGAAGAGGCATGGTGAGAACAAACTCCCATATCTCAGGCTTACTTAGATCTGGGAGAATCTGGGGAAAACCTGCCTGAATTATCCCTATATATGCAGCTCTTCCTGCTCAAGTTGTGATGATAATGGAGGGAAGAGAAAATTTGCAGGCAGAGAGCCAGGAATGGAAAAACCTGGATTTCTACAGCCCAACTCACAGACAGACCCTGGGCAAGTCACTTCCTCTCACTGGCTTTAGACTTCTGCTGTCACATGGGTTCCAAAAGGTTGCAAGCTCATTTAAAAAAACACATATCAGGGTTTGGACAAGGTTGCCCTCCTCTGCAAAATACCTTTCTACTCAGCTCCCTGAGGCCTGAAACCCTACTGCCAGAGTGTCCTTCCCTGCACTAATCCAAATAGGGGTTTTGTCTGCTGGGCCAAATGCAATCACTGGATGAATCACCGGGTACATCACAGCTCTGGGGAGGTTGGGAAAGGACAACCCTGTGCAGGGAGGAGGAAGGAAGGTAACAGAAGGCCAAAGCTGTAAGGCCCCAGGGCATCTTCTACCTTCAGCATTTCCTCAGAGCTGGTCCATTGGCCACCTACAAACAAAGTCCCCATGAAATCAGTAGAGATGATAGAGGGACTCGGGGGCTCACTGGGGACCCTTGGGAAGGTCCCTCCACCTCACCGGGTCCCAGTCCACATCTGTAAAATGAGAGGGTTGCACCATTCAAGTCTGGAGCTCTGATTGGGTTGAGCCTGTGGGAGGATGCTGCCCTCCTGGGTTCAGACTGCCAGGGGTTAGCGGCCAGGAGCTCAGAGTTGGTGCTTTTAGCAACAGCCCTTCTGAGGCTAAAAGCCTGCTCAGAGGGAAAGGCACAGCTCACTGCTGAAGGAAGGTCCTCTTGAACTCTCTTGCAAGACCTCAGTGAGAGAAAAGGGCCGATTGGAGACAGGAATTCTGCAGGAAGTGGTGGCTGGCGCATGGACAGAAACCCCTCTCCCTTTCCTGTTTACTGTTATTTTATCTTTTCAATATGTATTGAGCACCAAAGGTATAGTAGGTAATTGTTCACATCAGTATACAAAGCACACAAAAGCCATGGCTTTGTAAAGCATATGGTCTAGTACAGGGAGATAGGCGGTAAAAATTAGAAAACACTAATTTACAGTGTCTTGATGATAAGGACTATGGGAGACAGAAGCAGGGTGTCACGGTGTGGTTTTGACGGGGGTGTGGTTGTGATGAGAATAAGTGACTTTCGAACAAAGATTGGAAGGACGTTGGCTGGTGGAGGGGAGAACATTTGGAATACAACTACCTATGAATATTCACAAAACGCCCTTTAACGATGCTATGCATTAGTGCTACTTGTTTGTTAATAATTAATAAATGAGCCATCATCTGTTCATTCGTTTTTCCCCCTTCGTAAAGGTTTATGCACGCTTTGTGTTCCCCAGGCTGTCCAACTTTTCTCTTTGTCTCCCTCTTCTTAGGGATGCTACTGTTTCTTCCCTCATTTCTTCCCAGTCACCTGGGGTTTTTCCATCCCAGTTGTTGCCACTGCCGCGCCCCTCCCTGCTTCCCTTCCCCCATGTCGCCCCCCCCCCCGCCCCGCCCTGCCAACCCGCACCCCGCTCTGCTTCAGCTCCCCGCCAGCCTGTCAGTTTCAGTCCGCTGCTGCCCGCAAACAGAGTGGAACAGCGGGGCAGAGGGAGACGAGAGGCAGGAAAACCCTGGGGCCATCAGAACTCATTGCGGGTGCTCCTTGGGGGCGCTTCTGCTCAGTTCTCCTTCCCAAAGTGATTGGGGTGCTGAGGACAACGGAGGACGGGGAGGAGGCCTGAGTTGGGGGCGGGGAGGCTTGAGTCCCCTTTCTGATGCAGCTGGGCCGCCTCGAGGAAAGGCACCCCAACTGCAAGCCCGTTTCCTCAAATTGGGAATCAGAATAATGGTAATATTAATCATCATACTAGCTCAGAGTTCTTGTGAAAGTGGAATAAAAAAAAAAAGTATGTGACAGTGCTTTGGTAACATGCCCTACTGAAACTCAAGATGTTATCGGGGACGCGGGGCAGGAGGCCCTGTACTGGGCTCTGAGGGGGCTCCCCATGAACACACAATGGCCTGCAGGGGTTTGTGTTTCCCTCTGGGTCAGAGAGAGGTGTGCCACTGGCTTTAACAGCTCACAGACTATGGCAAAGCCCGGCACAGAGCTCTATCCTGGCCTGAGGATTAGCAACTATCCCTTCTTTGTATTGGGCTGGAGGAGTCTAAATGTAACTGTGACTGCAATATGGTAAGGAGCCGATGATGATGGGCTGGGGAGGTGCAATTCAAGGACAAGTGTCCGTGTGGAATGGGCTTCCATTTCCCAGGAGTTTGGTGACCGGACATGCCGGGTAGCAGGGAGGATGCTGAGCCCAGCAGGATGAAGGTAAAAGGGCTGAGGATGTGGTTAAGATGCTGCTGGAGCCCTCTCCCTGCCTGCTCACTAATGTCACTTCTGGTCCTTCAGAGTCTGTGGTGAAGGGGGTGTATTTTTACATTCCGTGGAGGCAGAACAATTTTATTTTATTTTAATTACTTTTTATTTTATTTTTTAAATTTATTTTTGAGAGAGACAGAGCAAGCAGGGGAGGAGCAGAGAGAGGGGGAGAATAGAGAATCCCAAGCAGGCGCCAGGCTCCATACCATAAACCGTGAGATCATGACCTGAGCTGAAATCAAGAATTGGAGGCTCAACTGAGCCACCAAGGTGCCCCACACAGGACGATTTTTGTGCAAGCATGTTTGTCACTGTACCCGTTTTCCATCTCTCTATTTGTATTGTTTTGTCTTATTTTTTGTTTTATTTGTATTTTTAAATTTGCTGAGGCGCTTAATATACTGCAAGCAATACTCCTTTTCTGGCCTGCTGTCAGTACTTTTTCCAGTTTGTGTTTTAATTTGTTTATAATACTCTTGACACATTTTTTGGGGTTTAGTTGGTGTACAGTAAACTGAGCATATATAAAGTGTTCAATTTTATGAATTTGGAAACGTGTGTATCAGTGAAACCATTATCGTGATCAGACTAACATGCGTTTTTATCACCCTCTGAAGAGTCCTTCAGGCCTTTGGTAATCCCTTCTTTTTCTGCCCTCATCCACAGGTAACCCCTTGGTCTCCTTTCTGCCACTATAAATTAGTTTATAATTTATAAATTTATAATTTATAAATTTATTATAAAATTATAATTTATAAATTATAATTTATAAATTAGTTTACATTTTCTAGAATGTTATATAAATGGAATTACACAGTATGTATTCTTTTTTGATCTGGCTTCTTTTACTCAGCATAATGATTTTAAGATTCGCCCATGTTGTTACATGTACGAAAAGAGTGTTCTTTGTTGTTGAGTAGAAGTCCATTGTATGGATATACCACTGTTTGTGTATCTGTTCACCTGTTGATGGACAACTGTATTGTTTCCAGTCTGTGGGTATTAAAATTTTAGCTGCTGTGAATATTTGTGTTTAAGTCTTTGCATGTCAAGTGGGATTTTGATGGCTAGAGATGCAAACATGTTTCAGACAGAGGGAGTACATGGCCACAGAGAAGTAAAGACAGGACACAAACAAGGATTGGTGTTGTTGCCATCTGGGGTAGGCAGAATATAAGATATTAGCTCAGAGAGCAGGGGAGAAGAGAGGTAGGTTGGAGTTGGATCTCAGAGGGCTTTGGAGTTGATGGTTTGGGCTTGTTTTATTCTATACACAATGGGGAGCCATGGCAATTTTTTTTTTTTTAAGCAGGAAAGACACAATTAGAATTTCAACTCTGTTCAGATTAATATCTCCTCAATCCATATTTTGCTGAATAGTTAAGCTAAATAGTCAGGTTGCTTTTAATGTTAGCATTGGGAAAAATTTGCTTCAGCTGAAGCTTGGAAGTAGCCAGTGGCAGAGCCCCAGGGACTTGGGATGAAAGTAATGTCCTTTATCTCTTATTTTCCCAATTGTATGATAAAATAATTATAATGAACTGTCCCTTGTGCAGGTATGCCTTTCTGTAGTGGAATATATGTATTCCAAAATGGTTTGTAAGATGTAAAAATGGATTTCTGGTAAATAAATTCTAATTTCTCATTTATTTCCATTGGAAAATTGGATATTCATTACTGTAGAAAAATGGCACCTTACAAAAATAATCCTTATAAAGTGAATTAGTCAGGGTCCCAAGAGGAAAAAGGCAACAACTCAAAATGGGATAAGTAAAAGGGACTTTTTTTTTTTAAATAATTTTTTTATAAAGGCATGAAGCTATAGTGTGGGCCCATAAGAGACTGTGTGAGAGTCAGAAGGGACATGTGGAATGAGCATTTCTTATGGAACCTGAGTGGAGACTTGTGTTCTCAGCTTCCCTTTGTTAAGGTAGAGATAATACAAAACAAACAAACAAATAAATAATAAATAACACCTTGATCATATTCTCATCTCTGTCAATGGCTAAACCCAACTAGAAGCCAGAGATCATGGGATGTGGCCCTTCAATGGGGTCCTCACAAGTAGAAAGTAGGTTAGAGAAGGGTAAGAATACATTTATGAGGTGTATGAAATCAACTTCTGTCACATTTGCCTCGGGCACCTCTTCCCCCTCCTGCTCTACTCTCCATTCTTCACTCCACTTTGCCTCTCAGGGTCACCCCTGCCCTTTGGTTTCTGGTTAGATTTGGCCAACAGGAGGCACCACCAGAAAGAGTGGTAGGGTATTAATTCCCCTGGCTCCCTCCTTGCTGTATTGCTGCAGGCTGGCTGTGCCCTGTACCAAAGGCCACAGCTGCTGTCAGGGAGCGTCTCCCTATAGAGTTACTTTCCCCCAGGGTCTGGCAACCTTTGTCCCTGTGGGTTCAGAAATGGTAATGAGTCCCTGATGTTTTAGCCCCGGGGACATCATCCCTGGTTAGTTTCATCTAAACTGCCAACTTCTTTATAAATAATTTCTTACCATCTCTCCTCTTTTACCTGGCTTGGATTGTTACCCATTTCCTGTCAGACTCTGATGGATAAAAAGTCAAATACAAGTAAAATTGCATTGGCTCTCTTAATATGCAAGTGACTCTCTGCATCTAGGTAGACTAACATGGCGCCTGGAAAAGTTGGCCCATTCCACATCTCCTGGCCTCGAGTTTCCGTACAGATTGTATTAGAACCTCAGGGATGCTCTTCTACTTCTGTCTCCTACACCTGACCGCTCCATCTTATCTGATCACTTTTGGGGAGCCTCCACTTCAGGCCTGCTTCTCACACACGCAGCCCTGTGCAAAGAGGCACAGCAATGGGGAACTTCAGTTTCCCTCTGCTTGCTCATAGCTGCATCCAGCCTATCCCAATTTGTGTTGTGCAGAAGTGAGATCTTTCCTTGAAAGACAAGGGAAGCCAGGCCATACGTTGGAGTAAGACTTGTTATTACAGTTTCTCCTACCAGTGAGCAGTTGTTAGCAACATAAACTGCATTATGGGTATGTTGACTAAAGATCACAGAATAGGAATAGTGGGTCAGTGGTTCATACCTGTTTTAATTTATCTTTTGATGCATGGCTCCATGTCTAATTCTCTGTCCATTTTTCTTAATTAGGTTGCTGGCATGTACCTTGCCATAGAATTTTTGTTCTCCTCAGAGTCCATCAGCTTGCTCCCCACACTGCCCTGTCCAGGAGCTCCTTGTCATTCCTTGTCTGGGCCAGGTGTTTTCTCTGGCTTCTGGTAGAGTTGCACACCAGAAAAGTTTCTCTTATGACTCCTGGCTTTCTTCAATTGATGGAGGGGTTAGGAAAGGCCAGGTGTCACTTAATATTACTGAGCTCATAGACCTTATGAGGCCAGGTGCCTGGTTACACACAAAACACAAACAACAATCATAAAATATTCAAGATATTTGAACATGAAAATGAATGGAAACCAGGAGTAAGTTTATTTATTCAACAAATATTTATTGAATATATACTATGTGTCCAGCATTGTTCTAGTTAGCAGGGAATGGATCGGGTCCATAGACTATTTCCAGCCTAATGGTATTAGTATTAGGCTACTGTCGATAGGTATGGTTAGATATTAGTGGCTTATTGAGGTATTGGTAAGTCACCAGCTAATTAAATAATTAACTTACAGACTATTTAGCACATACAATGGGGATTTATTGGGCTTGGTAAGGTTAACTCTGAGGAATGTTAATGCAGTTTATTTAGAATCTTATCACATCATCACATTTGCAAGGTAGCATGTTATCAGACTGTATTGTGTATTGTGGTTGAGAAGACAAGATTTGCAGTAAGAAAAGCTGGTCTTCAAAATCTGACTCTGCTGCCCACTGTCTGTGGGATTGTGGGTAAGTTAAGCAACCACTCTCTCTCTTAGTTCTGTTCCTTATCAAATGGGAATAACTGGAGTATCTACCTTGGGTAGATGCTTCCTAAATGGTAACTGATACAGACACAACCCTTATGACCTGCACAGTCTGTCTTTGAATTGTAGTTATTTTTGTACTTTGCATCTCCCCTGATTGCATGTAATTTGTCTTAATCCACTCAGGCTGCTCTCAGAGAATATCACCAACTGGGTGGCTTATACAGAAGAAAGATTTATTCCTCATAGTTTTAGAGTCTGGGAAGTTTAAGATCAAGGTGCCAGCTGAGTTGATGTCTGGTGAGAGCCTGCTTCCTGGTTCATAGACAACTATCTTCTTCTCCCTGTGTCCTCATATATGAGCAGGAGAGAGGGGGATAGTTGGAGAGGGGCGGGGGGGCGGGGAGGAGAGAGAGAGGGAGAGAGAGAGAGAGAGAAAGAATCTTAAGCAGGCTCCATGCTTAGCACAGAACCCGATGTGGAGCTCAATCCCACGACCCTGGGATCATGACCTTAGCTGAAATCAAGAGTCAGATACTCAACCACATGAGCCACTCAGGCACCCCTGTAGGGTCTTTTTTATAAGGGTACTCATCCCAATCATGAGGCTCCACCTTCATGACCTAATCACTTCTCAAAAGGCCCTGCTGCCTAATGCCATCATATCTGGGGGACACGAACATTCAGTCCATAATGTACCTTTAGTGTATCCCTGTGTTTCTCATGATGCCTAACATAGGAGCTTGACTGGCAATTACTGAAAAATGTAAAATAGCTGCTACCACTTACCAAATGCTTACTACATGGTAAGCATGTAAGGTGGTACTGTTCTGACCTTTGACGTAAGAATAGTCCTATGAAGGAGAAACCACTATTATTACAGTTTCACAGTTGAGAGAATGAAGGTACAAAGAATGTTAAGATTATAGAGATAGTAAGAAACAGTATGAATTTGAACCCACAGGCTAACCACTGCGTTAAAATATCTCTCAGAGATGTGTTTGATGGGGCCCTGTACTGAGGCAATTATAGTAGGCATATAGGGATGGATAAAGACAGCTGCACAGAACCTCACTTTCTCCACACTGGGGAATGGTACAACTTCCTTATGTCTCTATTTGCTTCCTTATTTGTCCTTATTTGGTTCCAAGTCCTGTTCAAGTCTGGCATCTGCATTTGAAGAAGTTGTTGCTGACTCCTTAGAGTAGATTTGCTTATTCTTTTTCCTGTACTCTTGCAGATTTACCTGGACTCTCATAGTCTCTGTTATGCTTTGCAAAAGTCAGGGCTTAGATTATGCTATGGAGCAGAGTGAACCCAACTAACTGAGTATGTGCTCGTGACTTTTTAAGTTCTTGTCGACTCTTGTCAACTCTTGCTGCCCAGAAGGCCCTCCAACTCAAGAGATGGTGGTCTGGGACCCTGAGGAAAGAACACTGACCTGGGACTCAGATATTTGGCCTTAATTGTGGTTCTGCTTTTCATTAGCCAAAAGTCATACACAAGGAGTTCAACCTCTCTGAGCTTCACTATCTATTTGTGTAATAGAAAGGCTTTTCCCAGCTTGACATTTCTGATTGCATGTAATTTCTGCCCTATTTATTTGAGGGCTGGCCATGTGCTAAGCACAGCTAAGTATGAGTGAAATATGATTTTTGCCTTTAAGGAACTCTTGGTCTGGTGGGCCTGGGGAATTGATATGTTGAAAAGGGGATAATCAGGCATCAGAACAAGCTGAGGTGCCAGTTAAGAATGCAGATTCCTGGGCCCCACCTCTAACATATTGAATTAGACTCTGGTTCTTATGCACAATAAGGTGGAGGACTCTTGCTGTGTTGTATTTGGATGCTGGTGGTGATGGAGCACAGATGGAATGCCCAGCAAGAGGTAACTGCCCCACAGAGGATGGCATCCGTCCCTGTACCACCTTCTTGTTCTTTGCCATAACTATGTAAGCCTGCTCTGTCATTTACTTAATAGTTTTCTTTAGATTCATTTATTTAATGATCTGAAATATACTTATTTAAAATCAAAAATTTATGCCGTAAGTGTAGATGGTAAACAAATACTGCTTGTCATGATAGAAGGGAACTGCAAGGGGAGCACAGTGGGAAAACAGGTTACGCAATGCCTTGAGTCCACATTTTCCCAGTTAAAGTAGGAAATTTGCAAATGTTAGAGAGATGGGAGCTTGTGCTCAGAGAGTAAAAGAGGAGTTACTGAACGGAGGTCAATTTGATGTCTGTGGTGCTAAACACTTGAATGTTGAACAAGAAGAGAGCTTTGCAAATTTATTTCTTGACGCTTCCTCAGAAAACACTATACGGAAAGACTAGTGTGTAAAACAGATTAAAAGCAACAATAACAAAACACAAAACAAAACAGCCGCTCTGAAAAAAGCCAAGATAGGGGACCCATTCCCTACTATGTCAGAACCCAAAGCATTCAGACTGCACTTGGAGAAACACTGGCTTTAGGGACCTGGGGAGCCTGGGGGCATGGAAAGTACCCAGAGCTGGAGGACTTGGCTACAAGGACAGGACTCTGCAACCTCAAGGACAGTGGGGACAGTAGAAGCATAAGGGGTAGGTGAGGGAAAATGATCAGAAGAAATTAGCCATACTTGGGGTAGGATGAGGGTTATGAGATTTCTGACCTAAGAATGAGGCTATTTTATTTTACTAGTTTCTTTAGATCTACGGAGGCAACAAGGCAGCGTTCTCTTGGTCTAGAGCAAATAGCTGGGTTTGGTCCTTTGGTTCAGGAGGTTCAAGGGAAATCCAGGCATGGTGGTTAAGAGAGCTGAATTTGTATTCCAGATTATTTGTTACGGAAAAGGTTTCTGGAATTTGGGATTACTTGAGGCCTGGCTCCTGCCCTGTCGCTCTGGTGAATCAGGGAATCTTTGGAGCCTAGAAAGAAACATCATATGATGATCATTCTAACCACTCCTTGGGAATCTTTTATGACACCTAATTGAAAGCCTTTTTGACTCTAGGAAAAAGTCTATGGTGAATCAGTGTGCTTAATTTTGGAGGAAAACCAGAATTAGATTAAGTCACAATTTTTAACATGAGAAGTTCAGTCAAGATAATAGCCAACTGTAGTGAACATTGTAGGGGTTCAGAATGAGTTACCCCAAGATAGTCAACTTTGGCACACAGATTATTTTGAGTTAAAAACAATCAAGGCCCAAAAGACTCAAGAAGAACTTTCACTTTCCCTCTAACTACCTAAAAGATAGAGGACATGCTCCAGGAAGAGAGCTAACACCCGAGATATCTACATTACAGTATGAACTAGTTATGGTAGACAGGGAGGAACCTAGCAAGGCCAGTTTGATCAAAGTCCTTTCTATGTCTCACTGTTTCTGGATGGCCCCCAAAACACTTGTTCGCCAAACATTTACTCTTTCCGTTTGTCTTGTGAATTGCCTTTCTTCCCTTTGAAGCCCCAGAACCCTACCCTTTCCTCCTTAGTTCAGGATGACATATGTACCTCATGTTGCCCAACTGGTTCGCAATCTCATGCTTATGTGCATTCCCCATATGTATGAAATTAAAATTGATTTTCTCCTATTAATCTGTCTCATGTCAACTTGATTTTTATACCAGTCAGAAGAACCTTAAAGGGCATAGAAACATTTTTCTTAACCAAGAATATTGTGGCATTCCTCCTAGATCCCCTTTCTGGGGCCAATATGCCCATCCCCGCCCCTTTGGAGCACTGGTTTACGAAGGGCTCAGAGTTGCATCTCCTGCTCAGATTTGCCCTTGGCAACAGAGAATGGCCTCTTCCAAGGTTATATTCCCCTCAGGAGGAATCCTGCCTGATGACTGGCTGATATAGGAATACAAAGGCTGACCCCTTGGCTTCACTCTGGGAAAACCCTGAAGGGCCATCCTAGCTTAAGAGTCTTCTGTGGGGTTGATTCAGGTCTCAGTTGCAAGCTCATCCTAGGTCAGCTCCCATCTTCCTGCATTCTTGGTGACATCATGATATAAAACCAGACAATGGAATTAAATAATATTAAGTTTCCAGGAAAGTGAAATTCTCCTCAGGAGTAAGGATGCCTCCAGGCAACAAAACTGCTCAGAACTGTAGAACCTGTCTTCCAAGCCTCCTGTATGGGGTGGGCTCTCCCTGTATTCAGGGGACAAGTAATAAAGGCAAGTGAATACTGATAACACCTGAATGTGTGTACATAGATACACAATTCCAATATAAAAGTGGCATCCGTGTCCATCGGTGTGTACATCTGTTCCAGATCCAGTTTATACTCCTTCCTGATTTGCTCAGTCTCAACTACCCTCTAGTTTTGGCTGTCTGATCAGTGAAGAACTCCAGCTGCTTCTTCTGTCACCTCATCTCCTAACACTGCCATCTGTCTCAGCCTCCCCCGAGTAAGGACCAGACTTTGGCAAGGCCTCTGTAACGTCTGCTGTGGTGGTAGCCACAACAGCTCCAGTGTGTAGGGGTGACCTGATGCACCCACAGAGGCATAGGTGCCCTCATGTCTGGTTGCAGAGGAAGCACCAAGTCATGGACATGGGGCTTGGTTTCCCTAGTGGCTGCCCTGAGGATGTGGATGACACAACCTGGACATGTAGAAACAGGAATTTTATTTTTAATTTTTTTTGACATTTATTTATTTTTGAGACAGAGAGAGAGCATGAACAGGGGAGGGTCAGAGAAAGAGGGAGACACAGAATCTGAAACAGGCTCCAGGCTCTGAGCTGTCAGCACAGAGCCCAACACGGGGCTCGAACCCACGGACCGCGAGATCATGACCTGAGCCGAAGTCGGACGCTTAACTGACTGAGCCACCCAGGTGCGCCGAAACAGGAATTTTAATGCCCATTGGATGAAGTTTGACCAAAGAGAGCCAGGAGACAGAAAGGAACCAACAAATAAATGACTCCCTTTTTCTCCTTCCTGGTGCCACAAATTCCATGTAGTCTTTCTGGAGACTTCCATTGTGACTAAACAACTGGCTGTTTTGTTTTGTGAAGCTGTAGCCAGCTCGGTATTTGTCTCTGTTCTTTCCCACCTCACTTCCCTTTTCCCCCTCACCCTGGTGGCCCTGTGATTGTATTGCTAGTAATATGTTGGCTGATCAGATTTGCATCAGACTGCTTTCTTGGGAACCTGGGGTAAGGCAGCATCTGAGAATTTTCATGTACATTGAAATGAATATTTTATATTTAAGTACTGTGTTTAGCATTCAAATGTGAATAAAACACCAACATGAGCATAACAACTGAACTGAATATGTGCAAAAATTGAATAAGTGTATTAACATCTGAACGGACCTGGGGAAGAGCTAAAATGGGGATGCAGAGCTTGTGGGGGTCGTACATGTTAAAACTGGTGCATTGGTTATCTATTGCTGCATTACAAATCACCCCAAAATACAGCAGCTGAAAACAGCAAACATTTATTATCTGACAGTTTCTAAGTGGGTCAGGAATCTGGAAGTAGCTGAGCCAGCGATTCTAGCTCAAGGTCCCTCAAGAGGCTGCAGTCAAGTTGTCAGCTCAAGGTTCCACTGGGGGAGAATCTGCTTTCATGCTCACTCCTGTGGCTATGGCAGACCTTAGGTACTCACCATGTGGGCTCTTCACAGGGCTGCCTTGCAACGTGGCAGCTTGCTGTTTCTAGAGAGAGCAAAGGGGATCCCCAAAACGAAGCCATAGCCTTTTTACAACTGCATCTTGGAAGTGACATACCATCATTTCTGCCATAATCTATTCATTAGAAGTGAATTGATAAATCCAGACAGCACTTAAGGGGAGGGGATTATGCAAAAGTATAAATACCAGAGGGGGGGATGATTGGGGATATTTTAGAGGTTACCTACCACAATGAGCATTCTCTTCCAGTGTAATTTATACCCACTGCCTCTGCTTAGTCTTAGAGAAATCTCCTCATGTCTTATCCCAAGATTCCCTTGGATTTGTTCTGATGATTATTCTGAATGAGCTGAATAATTCTGCTGTTTTTGTTTCCAGTTGTGTGGGATCTGAAAATCCCAATTTTCCTAACTGTGTTTGTGATGGTATTTTGTTCAAAGCTGGGAGAAGTATGGCATTTATGTGGGAGCAAAGGTGGACAAGGCTCTATTGGAATGCCATGAGGACAAATCACCCTGAGAGTGAAAATATAGGCCTGAGAAATGAGGACAGAACTTTCTAGGTGGCATGGCCAATCTTGCCTTTGTGTTTAGGAGGCAGAGAGTTTCATGCAGCACTTCCCACTGAGACTTGCTATCTCAGTATTGCCCTAGGTACTGTGAGGAATGCACTGATGAATTAAGACAGAATCCCTGTCTTCATGAAAGTTATTTACAAGAGCCTAGAGCTCAGAGAGGGAGGTCAAAGCTACAAGGGGAATATATTTGGTAAAAACATCAAACTATGGGACTATTATAGGGGAGTGGGTGTAGATAGAGCCCAAAGGGGCTGAAGACAGATCAATGGGCACTCCAATATTTAGTGATTGGGAAGACCTAGAAGGGAAGGGAAGTCAGGAAGTCTCATCTTATTTGTCCTTAAACAACATTTGACCCAGCTTGGTTAGTACCTTGTTATGAGACTGGCTCTGGCTCCCCCTGAAACCCAGTTGCAGGTCCCCACACCCCCAGTTTAGAATAACCACAACCTCAGGGGGCTCTCAGCAATAGTTTTTTTTAAATTTTTATTGTAAATCGACTCCTTTTTAGAATGGTTTTAGGTTCACAGCAAAACTGAGCAGAAGGTACAGAGATTTCCCATAGACCCCTATTCCCATATATGCATGGCCTCCCCTACCAGAGTGGTACATTTGTTATAACTGATAAACCCACAGTAACACATCATAACCACCCAAAGTGCATAGATTACATTACGGTTCACTCTTGGTGGTGTATGTTCTATAGGGTTTGGACAAATGTATAATGACATGTATGTACCATTCTAGTATCACACAGAGTAGTTGCACAGCCCTAAAAAATTTGCTCAGCAGTTTTTAAACCCTTTTTGTAACAGAAAAGTGGAGGGGGTTGGGGAAGTAGAGTGGAGCCACTCTACATGTGGCTTCAAGGATAAAGCAAGATGTCATCCTCAGTCTCACAAAGGACACTTAGGCTGACCACTGCCACTGTCTGTCCCTGCACCCTGGCCTGCCCGGTTATGGCTTCAGTCCTGCTCACTCTTACTCTGTTTCTCTGTTCCCTTTACAACATGTGGGAACATTTATCTGGTTTTTGAGTCAAGCTATCCATGTTTAAATGTTTTCTAAAAAACATGTTATCTGTAAGTGCTATGTGTTAGAGCAGATATGTCCACCAAAATTTGAACTTACTGCATCATCTTGACTGCAAGTTTCTGTATGGAGCCAGATTTGCTTTCTTTTGGGTGTGAGTGATCCCTGAATCTCAGATTCCAAGAGTTGAGTGTGATGAAGGCACACGAAGACTGAATTTTATTTAGGTCATACCAGAGGGAGGTGGGTGATCATTATAGCTGAGGGAGTACTGATTTTTGATTGTGAAATAAGAAAAATAATATCTTGCTTTGCATTGAGTCTTAATGAAATGGTATATGTGGAGGTGCCTTGGAAATTGTAAAGTGTCCTATGAGTTATAATTGTGGCCAAAGAAGTGTCATCAACAGGGAGGAGACTCTTTCCAAAGATTTGA
Source organism: Panthera leo (assembly GCF_018350215.1). NCBI lineage: Eukaryota > Metazoa > Chordata > Mammalia > Carnivora > Felidae > Panthera > Panthera leo. Next base: position 50,768,516 of record NC_056682.1, read on the forward strand.
TTCACAGAAACCTAGGGTACTCAGTCTAATTTATTCAAACAAAGTGTGGTAGGCAGAACCCTGGGTTTTAAAAAATGCATATTCACTCCTCATTCATCCCTCCTTTCAGGCTCTAGGGCTGTAACCAGATATGGACCTGAGGCCATGCCAAAATGAAGGGAGAACCTCTGGCCAATAAAAACAACCTTTCAAACTGGTCCAAAGATTTGGAGCCCAGATCTCTGGTAAATGACTGGCTGAATTTTCTGATTCAACTGGTAAGATGTTTTGGGGTTGCATAGACACTACTTAAGAGATCAAGGGTCAAACAACAAATGGAGAGTTTAATTGGGCTTAAAACTTAGAGTGCTTGTGTTGAGCTAGGCTGAGCTCACCACCCAGTTCTTGGGAGGGGCCTCTGAGTCTGTAGGATGGAAGCTGGGGAGTCAGGGAGATGAGTCCTGGAAGGAGCTCAACCAGGTTCATTTTTCTGGGCGTTAGTCAGGGAGCTCCTTCCTGTCATCCTGGTCCTCTGAGTCTTCCCAGCTCCATTTTAAGTGTCAGCAGTGATGGATCACTTCCTAAGGGATGCCCCTTCCTTTAATGCACCTGGTCTCTGGGGAGCTGTTCTTTCCTGCTCTTCTCCCTGGATGCTTCCATTCGGGTCAAGGCCACCCTGGGGACACTCAGCTTATCAAGACCAACCTATTCTCATTCCCAGAATCATTTCACAGACTGAGATCAAAGAGGCTCAGAGGCCTTCATGGCAGGAAGAAGGCTCAGGAAATAGAAGTCAGAATTATTACGGGAAAACTGAGACATGGAAGGGAAAAATTAAGAGACCTCTCCATGGCACATTGTCTCAATGAGATAATACATGCAGAATGCTTAGAACAGCACTTGACATACAATTAATACTCAAAAGATGTTAGGGATTATGATGATTACTAGCATCATTACCATCTGAGTTTCTCATAGAAGTTTGTTCCTTTTCACTTTGTAAGAGAGACCTCTGAATCTAGTGAGATAATGGATACAAAGCTCCTAGCACTGGGCTTAAAAGTTGGTGCTCAACCCAAGTTTTCTTCTATGTATGTGTCTTCTTCTAGTCTTCTCTGTATCTGCCACAGTGCCTAGCATAAAGTTGATGCTGGATTCAGTCTCCTGACTGAATAAAGAAGCTTCATTTTATTTGACATACCAACAAACAGGCTGTTCCTTAATGGTTCTCAGTTGAGAGAACTGTTTTCCTAGAAAGGGGAACCATGGCCACTCATACCACTGCATGGTAACATGGGTTGGATGTCTGCAAAGATAAGGACTGCCATTTTTTTCTCCTCACTGGGAAATCCAGGGTGAATGTGTCCTCCAACCTTTCTTCCAGGAAGCAATACAGCCTTCCTGGATTTCTCAGTGAGTGTTGATAGCTGCTTTCTGCATTATATCCCCACTTACCTCCTTCCACCCCTAACTGGCTGCCCACAAAATACTGCCCCTGAATTTCACTTAGTCCTCATACTACCTTGTGGCTAAGCAATATCCTGATCCCTCTCTCAGAAAGCTGCCATTTCAGACCTATTTCCTGCCTCTCCAGGGCCTGAGCTGTAAGAGACTCTGAAGCTCATACAGTTGAAAAGACTAATCCAGTCAACCAATCAATGAAGAAGCACAGCTGCAATCAGAACACAGGGCTTCAGACTCTCCATCCAGTGCTCTTTCCATTTTACCTAATCTAGCTCTCACTTCCTTTCAAATGTGTGACCCATGTGAGGTTCCTTTTCCTTTTGTTCTTAGTTGACTGTCTATCGAAAAGGGAACGAGTTACTTCATTTCTTATAAGCTCAGCATGAATAACATCTCCCAGAGATGCAGCTACTTTTCAAGGCTACCCTAACGTGGTATCTCAGGTTGGATGGCAGAGTGTCTCTCGAGAAGGAGTCTCTTTAGGGGATGAGAAGAACCTGTGGGATGGCTGGGAAGTTGGCCGGGAATTGGTGGTGGGTGCATGAGCTCCAGAATTGAGAGCCTGGATCATTTGTCAGCAGGTTGCCGGACAACGGTATGTCATGGTGTGGCCTCATCATAGTTTATGCTGAATATCCCTTTCCTCTCAGTCAATCTGTAGTAGTTTAATTTATTTATTGAAAGTACAGGTCACAGACCAGACCTGCTTGAATGTTTTTTTTAATCATTCCTTGGGTCCCCTCTCTGGATGGCAGAAAGGCTAAGTACGTACATTAGGGTAATCAGTCAGCCCTGGCTTCCCATACTGGCTCTCCTGATCTACCAGTTATATTAGCCTAGTCAGGATAATAATACCTATGGGTTGTTGTGGGACTAAATATAATGTATGTACCTAGTAGGTGTTTCATAAATAGTAGTTAATATTGTCATGAACATTGTTAATTATATAATCTTGGGCAAGTTACTTAACCTCCCTGAGCCCCAGCCTCTCCTCTGTAAATTAGGGATAATTTTATGTTTAGTGTAATCAAATGTATCAAACTTTTTTTTTTAAAGAAAAAGTTGTTTTGGACTCTGAGGCTGTAAAGATTCAAGCTTCCTATTAGTTTTATATTCATGTGCACCTTTCTTGCCTCAAAAAGTTCTTTCTAGACATTAACATCACTTTGTAACACAGAGTTTTGCTTGCATACCTCCTGTGATAACTAAGGAATATCTAGTGCTTTAGCTAGGACCTGAAGTGCCCCGTGTGTCCTGTGTCCTATGGGCACCATGCCATGGAGCTTCATATAGTCCCTATGAAATAGATTCTAGAGAAATTCTACTCTGTAGACAAAGAAGTAGCCTTACAGTGGTATGTAGCCTAAGAGTGGACAGGTTTTTTGCTTATGGCAGACATGTTAGCTGATCTTTTTAATCCCCTCCTGCCTTGCTCCCTTTGGCTACAAAGTGTGGGAAAGCTAACTGCTCATTCTCCCAGCCTTCTGTGTACTAGAAGTGGTCATCTGCCAGTACTGGCCAATGAGGCCTAAGTGGGGCTCTCTGGTTCCTTCAGGAAAAATCTTTGTTTTCTTAATGGACAGATTTACAGGAATGACATCCCTTCTCCCTTCTATCTTTCTTGAATGCAGATGTGATCCTTGGAGCAGGGGCAGCTATCCTGAGACTTAGTGACAAAAAGCCAAGAAGCTAAGCCTGGCAGAGTGGGAAGATAGAAAGATCCAGACTTCCTGGTGGCATTACTGAGGTCTAAACAAATAACCACCTACTTCCAATTAACTCTCTAAAATGAAAAGCTATATGAACATCCATATTGTACATATGTGGGGAGGTGTGAGTCCTCTTTATGCCGAGAGAGGGTAATAGAACTTCTTGGCTCTGTCTCAGGGCAGAGTGAAAGGGATGGCTGAATGCACAGCTAAGAAGTTTGCTTTTTTTACATTACTGAGTTTTGAACACATTTCTAGGACAATCTCCACAGAGGGCCCTGCTATGAGCTGTCCGCCAGGGTGGTGCTGATACGCACATAAGCTGCCTAGCTAGTGAGGATCCTAGGAGCTGTCCCTACTACAGCCACAGCACGGCAGCAGCAAGGAAATGACAAGGTATGTGTGTGTGTGTATGTGTGTGTGTGTCTGTGTTTCTACCATTCAAGGGAGAGTCATTCCTCATAACTGGAATAACTCACTGGCTATGGCATTTTCAAATATTCTTCGCAAAGAAAAAAGAATCTTATGGGGATGGGGGCTAGAGTTCTTGTGCAAGCCCCACTGACAACTGTATGAGAGCCTGATTTATTTCCCAGCCCCTTTGGTTCAGTGTGGGATACAACAAGGGGGTCTATGAAGTCTAATCACGTGGGCAATTGGTTCTGATTTTCAGGTAGATGAAGAATAAAATCCTGAATCATCTCAAGGACATGTCCCACAGGAGCCTTCTTCTGGGACACACTGTCATGAGGACATATCTGGATCACAAGAACAGCCTTTAGGGTTTGATTTTTCCTTTGAGAACCTGAAAGATTGGACATTTTGCTCATCCTTTTTGCTGTCCTGTCTTGTCACAACCTTACCAAAGAGGGCATAGCACATAATTTTTCCCCCTCTCCTCCCATTCCTTGGTGAATGCACAATCCTAAGCATTTTTGCTGAGAGTGATTCCAGAGATACTGACATGGATAAAAACAAAACAAAAACCAAACATAGGTCAGTTGCTAAGTTACATGAAGTCGTAAAAGCTTTTGAGAAATAGCTGGTACTGATCTTGGTTGAAATCTAAATGGAGCTTCTTTTGACTCTATTTAACCCCTTTCTGACCCTTTCACAGGCCCATCTCTTGGATTTTTTTTCATCCCTTGAATTCTGATTTGATTCACTGGACTGGTGCTTTTATATCTCTCAACCTCCTTCTCATTCAGCCTTTGGCTATAGAAAGGCAGCAATCCACTTTATGGAAAGTGCGAGGTACTCAAGAAGACAAGGACGATCCTAGGGGGCTAATGGGAAGTGAAATGTGCTGGTTCTTATCTTCACCCTGAGCTCTTTCTTGGAGGTCTATTCCATGCTTATAGTTGGATATATATATATATATATATATATATATATATATATATATATTTGTTTATTTATTTATTTCAGAGTCCATGACTTGTGCTTCGTAATTTGAAGAGAAAGTCTTAAATAGTTATACCTTTGGATTTAATTATGACAATCTTTTCCTACTTTTCTTTCCATTTTTAGTTTTCCATTCAAGCTCCATTTTTTTTTTTCTGTGAAGGCTTCAAGTAGTCCAGCATGGAAGGATGTATCCTTTTGGCACTTAGAGTTAAGATATGCAGGATGACTTGATTAACACTAAATTACTTGTGTATTGTGTTGCTCCCAACCAGAATGTCTCTGTAGCTAGTTAAGAACTCACAGATGCTCCTCACGTAATTGAATTGACTGTATTTTGAAACATTTTGGATACCATCACGATAAATCCAGAGATGAGTAAAGGTGGATTTAATCATGATTTAAACACAGTTTTCTTATTTTTTGGTGATCATTCACTTTTTTTTCTGTCTACCTCTGATGAGCTGTCTACTGATCAATCTACTCTCCTTACCAGTCTCCCACCTGCTTCATTTGATCCCCGGATCTTCTAGTTACAAAGTTACGTGTTCTTTTATCTATCTACATATCCACATTTCCCCAATGCAGGACTCCTTTGAGCATAGGTTCCCTAACCACTGGACTCTCTTTACAGAGCTCAGTTCTCTGGCACACAAACAAATTGTACTCTGCCAGATATCTATGGGTTGATCTTCCAATCACAGTCTGTTTGGGAACTTCAGCTTTGTAGAACTCTAGATTTAACAAAAGCTTCATTAGTGGGTGATTATCCATTTTACAAAGGATTCCTTTAAATAGCAAATTCCCAGAATGGGCTTAAAATAGGTTTAATTTAATTCCAGTCCAATTGTACACTCTGTTCAATAACATGATGATTGTTAAAGATAAGGTACACTTATGCTTATTTATAGACTAATTGCTTGTTTGTCCTTTTAGTCCCCCTACTTTGTACCTAGTAGATCATACTCCCTCTTTCAAATTCTTCAAGATTCTCTCCTTGGGAAGGCTATTTTCTCATGAAAAAGAATACCGTCAGGTAGCTCCAGCTTAGTCTTGTCATCACTACTGTCCATGATCAAAGAGAAGAAATTATCTCCACCAAAGGCCACCCCTATACACATAGCCTCTCCTATCTCTCTTTGTCTCTTTATTGGTCTCTCTCTCTACCTCTCAGAACACCTAACCAATGATTGTAAAGTTCATAATTGACTTTAGTCTGGGTCTCTGGGTCCCCTTTACTGAGATAGTGTTCAACCCACACATGGTCTTTGAGATAATAGAGAGAAAGACTATGGTCTCATTGCCTGTACTCATCATTAAAACTAGATGAAGGGAAATCTTCCTTCTGCTGAAATTGTACCTGATATTCCACAATAGATATCACTGCATATTTCAGTGCACATAATCTGTGATTCTCATGCTATGGTTGTGTCTATAGGATTCTGACTAAGCTGGTAGTGGCTTGAGGAGAAAATTCAGCTTATCTTTACAAGTATTTTTTGAGTGTTTCACTTATAAACTGAATGTTTTGGAAGGTGGCCTATAGGTGGGTCTATGCATAGGCCATTGTTAAAAAGCTGTTTAAAAGGATGGTTTAGCTAAATGGGTGATGGGTACTAAGGAGGGCACTTGTTGGGATGAGCACTGGGTGTTATATGTAAGTGATGAATCACTAAATTCTACTCCTGAAACCATTATTACACTAGATGTTAACTAAATTGGATTTAAATAAATTTTTTAAAAAGAATGGTTTAACAAATTGTTGCCATAGCCTTTTGACTGGTCTTCCTAAAATCCCACCTTTTTCATGAAAATATCTCCTCTTTAACTGTGCACCTCAAACTTTAATGCATGTGGATCATCTAAGGAGTTTGTTAAAATGCAGATTCTGATTTAGTACATTTGGGATAGGAGCTGGGATTTTTTTAAAATTTCTAACAAGCTCCCATGTTATGCTGATGATGCAAGTCTGTGGATTGCACTTTTGAGTATCAAGGCTCTATAAACTTCTAGAGTCATCATTCTAAATGTGAACCTGATCATATCATTTTCCTACTTGAAATCCATCAATAACCTCCATCACTTCCAAGGCCAAATCCAAAATCTTTAGATGGCATAAAGAGGCCTTTATAATCAGCTCCTTGTGTTCTAGTTTCATCTGCCACTTACATCATTTCCAGAACTTGTCATGTTCTTTGTCACCTTGGCACAGATTATAGACCCCATTGACCTAGCAGAGTTCCACTCACCCTTCTAGATTCAGCTCATAGTTACCTTCTCCAGGAATCCTCACCTGTCATCATGAGGCTTCTATACTTCTTCCTTGTGCTCCCCAAGTACCTGCTATGTATCTCAATTACATATTGCATGGGTAGAAAGTTTTGTCTATATTTTGTTCTCCCTATTAGACTGTCAGTTCCTGTGGGGGCATTGGTCATATTCTCTTAATCTCAGACTCACCAGCCCCTAGCACTGTGAGTGGTACACTTAATAAATACTTGAGTTAATGTAGAAATGAGCTAGTAGTTTTGTCTTTTTGATCGCTACATGGCACTTTCTCAGCTGGGGTCAGCCTATCTCTGATTGTTGTCTGCCAAGCTCTCGTTCTCAGAAATTCATGTTCTACCTTCTATCCGGGGAGATGAGTCTGATGCCTAAAGTCATGTCTAATTCCATGGCCTGAACATTAGCAGCAGTTAATTCATTGCTGTTGTTTGGAAAATGCTAATTAATCAACATGATTTGTTGGGTGACCAAGGGAAAAAATCAAAAACTATTTTAAAAACAGCACTTACTTCTTTAGGTAACTAAGTTCTGTTAAGTAAGGCAGTGGGTCTTAACCCAAGCTGCCCATTAGAACCACTTGGGGGTCTTTTAAAAAATGCTGGTGCCTGGTCCCAACCCCAGGGAATTCCAGTTTAATTGTTCTGGGGTTAGGGTCTGTCAGCAATATTTTAAAGAACTACCACTGAAAATCACAGTACCAAGTTAAGTGTCATAACTAGCAATCATATCTCTTTCCTAATAGAGTTGCCACTTATCTGATGATGGATTATCCAACCATTGTTCCTCCCTGGAAACTCTTGATTTAAATTTCTTCTTGACATAATTAGCAAAAATGATAAAGTTCTTATTTCAACTTATTCAGTAGCTCTCATTTACCGTTATGCTTCTGTGCAGTCTATAATTTTACTAAGAGGCCTTTTGAATTAAAACCCTTGCTTATCAACTCCAATCGGGTTTGAATCAGAGAGAGGGAAAATCAGCTTCAGGTTGTTTTACATCAACCCTAGAAGTTTTCACTGCTTATCTCTAGAACGTACATATGTATGAAGAAAAGTTCAGGCAAGGATAGGGGTACAACTTTTTGGCTCTCTCTGGGTCAGTTTGGATGGAGTAATTTCTTTATAGCACTGTGTAGTCTTAGAGCCCCCAGATATGATTTATGAATTAGTTATAATTTTGAAGTAAAGCTGTTAATGATATTTCTCTTTTTGGCACAGAGAATTGACAGTAGAACTTATAAAATGTTACCATGGAATCTTGTAGAATCAGAGGTGATTTTTCATAGGTGCCCTGCTTTCCCTTCAGAAGGAATGAGGTTTTTAGGGCCTGGTTTGGGAAGGTGCCTCTCATGTGTTCTCTCCTCACTTGGCAGATACAGGCAAACAGGGTCCTAGGAGCCACTATCCCATAAAGGGAGATTTTAAGGAGACCCATAAACACTGGCCAAGAACACCATCACACATTTCGTAAGGCTATAATGCTTTCTGGCACCAAACACATGGGTTCAAGGGCCCAGCGTGAGGGTCAGAGCAAAGGCTACTAAACTTTTTGTTGACAAGTGGTAGTTTAAAGTCATTCATAGTGTCTGGTCTGGTTCAAAGGAAGGTTAGCTTTTTGGATCATACATGTTTCAGTAGATTTCCCACCTTCAATTTATAAAGCTGTCTCCTAAATAAGATCAAGGGTTTTAGAGTGGTTTTGACTCAGACTGGTAATGCCTTGATAATCCTAGAAAAAAGTCAAGAATTTTTTTTTCCTGGTAAATTTATAGGAAAGCTTTATTTTATTTTATTTTATTTTATTTATTTTATTTATTTTATTTATTTTATTTGAAAGAGAGAGAGGTGGAGGGAGCAGAGGGAGAGTGAGAGAATCTTAAGCGGAGCCTGACACAGGGCTCAATCCCATGACCCTGGGATCACAACTGAGCCTAAAACAAGAGTTAGCTGCTTAACCAACTGAGGCGCCCTTTTAAATGCAACCCCACTAGGGGTGCCTCCAGTTCCTGAGATTAAGCTCTGCACCAAGCTCTGAACTGACAGTGTGGAGCCTGCTTGGGATTCTCTCTCCCTCCCTCTCTCTTTGCCCCTGCCCCAGCTCATGCTTTCTCTCCCCCACCTTAAAAATAAATAAATATGAATAGCCAAAGTAATTTTGAAGAAGAAGACCAAAGCAGGAGGCATCACAATCCCAGACTTTAGCCTCTACTACAAAGCTGTCATCATCAAGACAGTATGGTATTGGCACAAAAACAGACACATAGACCAATGGAATAGAATAGAAACCCCAGAACTAGACCCACAAACGTATGGCCAACTAATCTTTGACAAAGCAGAAAAGAACATCCAATGGAAAAAAGACAGTCTCTTTAGCAAATGGTGCTGGGAGAACTGGACAGCAACATGCAGAAGGTTGAAACTAGACCACTTTCTCACACCATTCACAAAAATAAACTCAAAATGGATAAAGGACCTGAATGTGAGACAGGAAACCATCAAAACCCTAGAGGAGAAAGCAAGAAAAGACCTCTCTGACCTCAGCCATAGCAATTTCTTATTCGACACATCCCCAAAGGCAAGGGAATTAAAAGAAAACATGAATTACTGGGACCTTATGAAGATAAAAAGCTTCTGCACAGCAAAGGAAACAACCAACAAAACTAAAAGGCAACCAACGGAATGGGAAAAGATATTTGCAAATGACATATCAGACAAAGGGCTAGTATCCAAAATCTATAAAGAGCTCACCAAACTCCACACCCGAAAAACAAATTACCCAGTGAAGAAATGGGCAGAAAACATGAATAGACACTTCTCTAAAGAAGACATCCGGATGGCCAACAGGCACATGAAAAGATGCTCAACGTCGCTCCTTATCAGGGAAATACAAATCAAAACCACACTTGAATATCACCTCACGCCAGTCAGAGTGGCCAAAATGAACAAATCAGGAGACTATAGATGCTGGAGAGGATGTGGAAAAACGGGAACACTCTTGCACTGTTGGTGGGAATGCAAATTGGTGCAGCCACTCTGGAAAACAGTGTGGAGATTCCTCAGAAAATTAAAAATAGACCTACCCTATGACCCAGCAATAGCACTGCTAGGAATTTACCCAAGGGATACAGGAGTACTGATGCATAGGGGCACCTGTACCCCAATGTTTATAGCAGCACTCTCAACAATAGCCAAATTATGGAGAGAGCCTAAATGTCCATCAACTGATGAATGGATAAAGAAATTGTGGTTTATATACACGATGGAGTACTACATGGCAATGAGAAAGAACGAAATATGGCCCTTTGTAGCAACGTGGATGGAACTGGAGAGTGTGATGCTAAGTGAAATAAGTCATACAGAGAAAGACAGATACCATGTTTTCACTCTTATGTGGATCCTGAGAAACTTAACAGAAACCCATGGGGGAGGGGAAGGAAAAAAAAAAAAGAGGTTAGAGTGGGAGAGAGCCAAAGCATAAGAGACTGTTAAAAACTGAGAACAAACTGAGGGTTGATGGGGGGTGGGAGGGAGGGGAGGGTGGGTGATGGGTATTGAGGAGGGCACCTTTTGGGATGAGCACTGGGTGTTGTATGGAAACCAATTTGACAATAAATTTCATATATTGAAAATAAATAAATAAATAAATAAATAAATAAACATTAAAAAAATAAGTGCAATCCCACTAGATATAATTTCTTTGTGGATAGGTGGCTATTTTGTTCACTTTTGTATTATTCCCTCTACCCCTTCCCTACATTGCTTTGCATATTATGGACATTCGTAAATGATAGTAAATAAATACAGCTAAAATTATATACAGCACTTATTATATGCCAAGTACTCTATGTACAACCTTTAATTAAACCTTATCAGTAACTCTGAGTGGTCAGTGATATTATCAACCAGTTTTACAGATGGAATTATTGAGGGTCAGTGAAATAAAATAACTTTCTCAAGGCCATATAACCAGTAAGTTGCAGAAATAAGATTCAGCCTAGGTTTGTGTGATTAACATTTGCTCTTAATCTTAAATAGAGCTAGGAGTGTCTCAATCCGAATCATGGGGTAGGGTAGACAATTTGTAGAAATGCAGATTTCTGATTCAATTGATTTGATTCTGATTTAACTGGTTTGATGTGGGACCCAGGGGTCTGCTGTCTCTCAGTTACTTGCTTGTTGGATTGCCTGGCACATCAACTGAGCTTTCTTGGAGAATAAGCATCTTTGTCTTCCTCTCCTGTGGGTGTTGTCAGGACACCCAAAAATGGTTCAAAATTTCCAGGCTCAGACTTTCCTTAGCAACATTAGCCCTCTACACATCAAGAAGAGTTCTTGTGTAGCACAAACACACATTTCACCTTGGTCTCTTATGAGGCAAGTAGCTTCACCTGTTTGCTGAAGTGGGTCCTGTATTACCTACATCAGTATTAATGTATGAATCACATACAGTAAAAGCTCTTAGAATCTCATCAAGGAGTTCCTCAATACCCTCTATCACTGTAAATTGTGCTCTTGTAGGTTTTCTCAAGTGTGGCATTTCCGTCAGCCTTAAATGTTAATTCTGCATCAATTTATAACAGTATTTGTTCAGATTCTCAGGTAATGTGGGCTTCCTCCTCCCCATGAGTTCTAGAATGTGACTTAAGGAAGACTCTTAGACTAAGCAATGGAAGGAAACTTTGAGGTCCTTGTCTGACTTCCCAGTTCCCCATGTCTGATAGAGGAGAATTGCTGTACTTGTCTGCTCCATTAGGGGGTGCTCACCCTCTCTACAGACCGTGGATGCCATTGGTTGACAGCTCCAGGTACTCCTTAAATTTTTTTTTTTTTAATTGTAGAATGTATCATACACATACAAGAGTGTATAAAATGTACCATGTAGAGTTGAAAAATAATAGTGAATGAACTCTGTATATATCTCTCACCAGGTTTAGGCACTAAACATGACCAGACCCTTCAAGCCTGACATAGGTACCTCTCTGTATTCCTTCCTCCCAGAGGGGTCTTCCTTCTGGAGTTTTGATATTCATCATTTCTTGATTTTATTTCTATGTTACCACTTACATATGAATCAAGTTGTTTCCTATTTTATTGTAGAGTCTCATGGCAGAGTCCACTAGTGTGGACTCAAAAGCCACACTTCCTGGATTCTCATCTGATTTGTCACATGCCAGTTATGCAATACTGGGAAAACAATCTATCTTCTGTTTTCCTAAGTTTTCCTCATCTGTGAAATCAGAGGAATGATAACAGTTCCTGCTTTACAGGGTTGTTGGGAGAAGTAAATGAGTTTACATTGCAAGCTTTTATAATAGGACCTGATACATAATATTATGACAGTGTTATTGTTCTTTACATTAAGCTGATGTCTACCTTCCTGTAGATCAGTGCTTTTCAGATATCTCTGTGGTGGAGGATTTAAAAAAAATTTTTTTCCAATCCATTGTGGACTGATAATTTTGTAAAATATAATAACATTGAATAAGTAGAAAAAATGAAATAAACAAAACAGACATACAAAATTCAAACTCTAATTTTTTATTGTTAGAGTCAACAGAAATAAAATTACCATGTTAAATTGCTATAAGTGTTTTTAGATAATTACTTTCAATTTCTGCACTTACTTGTCATGAGCTGGTAGCAAACAGCTTGTGGATAGTCACTGGCTCACAGACACACTCCACGTCTCCCTGCTCTAGACTTCCACACACTGGCTTTTTCCCAGTTCTGTATGAGGCCCATTTCTTGGTTTGGCAGTCTTTGGTTGGGTGGCCAGGATGTTGTTTTTCTCATAACTGTTTCTTAGAACTGCTTTTCACCTGTTAGAAATAGAAATGATTTTATAAGTTTTTTACTTATTTTTGAGAGAGAGAGAGAGAGAGAGTTGGGGGGGGAGGTAGAGAGAGAGGGAGACACAGAATCCAAAGCAGGATCCAGGCTCTGAGCTGGCAGCACAAGAGCCCAATGCAGGGCTCAAACCCAAAAACCATGAGATCATGACCTAAGCGGAAGTTGGATACCTAACCAGCTGAGCCACCCAGGCGCCCCAAAATAGAAATGATTTTAAAATAAACAAACATAGGGGCACCTGGGTGGCTCAGTCAGTTGAGCATCCAACTTCGTCTCAGGTCATGATCTCACCATTTGTGAGTTTGAGCCTCACATTGGGCTCATTGCTGTCAGCACAAAGCCTGCTTTGGAAGCTCTGTCCCACACTCTCTCTCTCTGCCCCTCCCCTGCTCGTGCTGTCTCTCTCTCAAAAATAAATAAAGCATTTAAAAATAAAATAAACAAACACATTTGGTTATAAACAATAAAGAAACAAAATAAGTGCTTGGCTATTACCAGAGATCACAGTTCTTTTTCCTTCCTTCCTTCCTTCCTTCCTTTCTTTCTTTCCTTTGTTTGTTTTGTTCTCTCTCGCTCTCTTTCTCTCTATCAAGAAATGATTTCTTGTGTTAAGGAATCTTAAAGACAAAGAGAAATGTGGGTCTACATTCTGAATTTTCTATTTAGGACTAAGAAAAGAGCAAAATTCTAATTTTCTGAGTCGAATTAGATTGTGAGCTCTTTTTTTGGCAAAAGTTTATTTATTCTGAGAGAGAGCGAGAGTATGTGCACAAGCTGGGAAGAGAGAGAGAGAATCCCAAGCAGGTCTACACTGTCAGAACATCCAGAAGTACAGAGCTGGATGCAGGGCTTGATCTCACAAACTGTGAGATTATGACCTGAGCTGAAATCAAGAGTTAGATGCTTAACTGACCGAGTCACTCAGGCACCTCTAGATTGTGAGGTCTTAAAGCCTTCTGTCTCTTCTCCCTCCTGTCTCTCTAGTAACACCTTGAGTCTAGTGGACACAGTGGGATTCACAAGACAGCAATCAAGAGACCCATTCATGTTATAAGGTTGAACCACATGACCTTGCTAATGCTCTACCATTTTTGATGACACAAAAGGCAATTTCATATGGTCCAATGTACTATTTAGGTTTCCAGGTTTGACCCATTTCATCTGGAGCCTCTCCCCACAGCTCTGTTGAGTCATCCTTATCTGGGAATGGGATGCTTCCATTTCTAGGTACTCACAGAAGTCTCAAGTCCTGGGTGGGGAAGGGTGGCCTATTGGCCTCATCTTGCCTCTGTGTCCTAGCTTTTCACAGTCGCTACTGGAACTCAAGTTCAAGGAGTGACCTTCCTCCCACCCCAGGTATCTGTCAAGGAAGAATCTGTTTTACTATTAGAGATGAACAAAATCTGGCTGACTTGAGAACTGTTAAAGAAAAATTACTCGGGACACTTGTTAGAGATGGTAAGAAAGATGTTGTTGAAAGGTAGCTACTACAATGAGGTTGTGCGGTAGGAGAGAGAAATTGGGATCAACTCCAAATACAGGAAAGAAGGGGGGATTTGTAGGTGAGGAGCGGAGAAGCGATCAGTGGATGGAACATTACTAAGACAGCACAACAGGAATGGGGGGGATTCTTGTCAAACAGACTCAACATGATATGTGTTGAAGGCAGGCCACGGGGATCCCATGTTACCAAAGGTGGTGGCAGATGAGGCAATCTGAGCAGATATTGAGGGTGATCAGCTATTGAGGACGGGCATTCACTCCAAATTGACTTAGCAGGATTCTTGCCAAAACTAGATTTAGAAGAGCAGAGATGAAAGCCCAAGGTGGAGCCTAGTCAAGCAGGGCTCAGAGGACCCTGACTAAAGTTTGGGCAAGGAGAGAGTCTTTGTCAGAATGTAACCGTCGATCAAAGTTGGAATGCCTGGGTTCTTCCCCAAGCTCTGCTGTGAATTTGCAGAGGGTCATTCTGTCTCATAAATGCAACATTCCTGCAGCAACCCAAAGACATCTACACATGACTGAGATCAGAATTTAAATCAGATGGTAGTTCAGAGCTTCTTCTGAGCTAGGAAGTCTACTATTTATTTTTAAACTATTAATGTTCACCTAAGAGTAGGGGTCAGAGGCTCTGTCTATCTGATATGAAAATAACTGTTTTCAATTCTAACAACTGACCAATTCTATGAGGGCAAAAACCAGAAAAGCTGTTTGAATTTTAGTCAAAAAATTGTCAATCTGTTGACCCTGGATTAACATGTGTGTTTTCTGAAAGCCCCCAAGAGATGAATTTTCATTGTCATCTTATCTGAGAAAAGGAACATGTCAGTTTCTGCCTGCCAAAATCTGCCATACAAAATTCATGCCTTCCACTGGCCCTCAGACTGAAGGACGAGCTGCCAGAGGCTGTCACAGGTTACTGATCCTGTGTTCAGAGGTGTGCGCTTGAGAGAGCAGGAGGATGGCCACCCTGTGGTAACCTCAGCCTTGCTCCTTCAACAGACACATGTGCTGAGGTTTGCACACGGCCACGTTCATGCAAATGCACACTTGTAGACACAGACACATAGATCACCCACAAACATTCCCAGTCCCATACTCATGCCATATGCACTACCACACACCCCACTGCTAGCGGGAAGGGAGTTAGAAAGATGGTTAAACTCAATCTCAGCATAATTAGTGGACAGTATCTCACATGGGGTAAAGGATGAGGAAGACAAGCACAAAGGATAGTCCAATTTAGAAAAGTGGTAAGGGAGAAAAATTAAGAGGTTGAGCAAGCAGCAGGTGGACTGAGATGGGGAAATTACCCGGGGCGGGGGGGTGTACATGAGAGTCACTCAGTGGCAGGTGGTTTGTTTTGGGCAGTGAAAGGTCTGGGTATAAAGTAGCTGTGCAACTTTGGGGCAGTCACTTTACCTCTCTGGGTCTCATGGGCAGCCACAAGGACTAGATATAACTCTAAGTTGTTGCAGTTCTCAATCGTCAGTGATTTTGTCCTACAGAGGCCGTTTGATGATGTCTGGAGACATTTGTGATTGTCTTCAATCAGGGAATGTGCTATTGGCATCCAGCAAGTAGAGGCCAGAGATGCTGTTAAACATCCTACAATGCACAGGACAGTCCCAACCCCCAACAAAGAATTATCTGGTTTAAAGTATTAGTAGTACCATGGTTAAGAAACTTTGTTCTAAGTGATATTCAGGTAGGTTTGATTTTGGATGAGGTTGGTAGATGCTGGAATACACTGGGTAGTAAGATGGATGTTGAGTTCTCATACCCCAGTAAGGAAAACGTTTACAAAACTGACCCAAGACTCTGCGAGCTAGGTTCTGCTCCTTGTCCCAAGACCTCACTCAAGGCTGAGCAGGGCAATTGTGACCCTTTGGAAGCTTACAGATCTCAGATCCAGGGAGGCTGCCCAACGAAGCACAAGGGCTGGCTCCCAGCAGAGTACATTCCTGAAGCCATATCCATCCAGGCCCTGCACTGGATTAGGACAGTACTAGGTGTTGATTGCATTGTGTTTCCTTTCTCTGCTTCCAACTTGTACGCTAGTGAATGAGGACAGCCCGTGCACGTTCTGATTGCAAGCTTCACATTATCAAGTCCCTAAATTTGCAGAATGTTGTAAGCCAGAAAGACGTGTGTGTGTGTGTGTGTGTGTGTGTGTGTGTGTGTGTGTTGTGTGGTGAGAACCACATATTCAAACCATTCCCTATTTCTGCACCTCATCCTGCCAATTACAATCTGCTTGGTGGTGTGAAACTGACAGCCGGCAGCAGTGATGGAGACAGGAGAACGATGAACAGGGCTTTGTGCATTCTCAGCTTTAGAGAGAATGTTCACTGGGGCGGACAGGCATGTAACTGGCAGGTTTAGGAATCAGTAAAAACCAAGAACTGGAAGTCCTAATTTATTGTCTGTTTCAATACAAGGCTAGACACAGGCTATTTAATATAATGCATTGTTTACAAGTGGAGGAGAGTGGAAGTTATTGATGCATTACAAATGCAGGCAAATGCATCTCATAAGCCAAGGGGTAGGTAATAACAATTGCAGAAGACTAAATTTGACTTTAATCCCCCCCAAAGAATGGCATGCATACAGCTTAAAATGATAAAAGCTGGAGGGGTGTGGCGTGGGGGAAGAAGGAAAGAAGGAAGGGAGACAGGGGAAGAGAGAAAGAGACAGAAAGAGAGAAATGAGAGCTGATTTTCTCCTGGGATTATGCATTTCTCAATTAGGAAATAGAGTGGAAATTGAAAGAAAAGATTTTTTTTAACCTTGTTTTGATAAACAGCATCATGCTTGGCAGTGTGTTTTCGGTAGCAGGTCTGGCGTCGTGGTCAAGCAGCTTGGAGTGATTTAAAGACCTGCCAGTCCCTTAGATAATCCTAAAGACAGAAATAGAAAACAAGTCTTCGTTTGATTAGTGCATATAGCCTTTTCTGTGTCCCCCCTTTCTGGGGTTGTTAGAGCCAAGGCCACAGTAGCTGGGTGTAAACAAGCTTGCCCTCCTTTGTGGCTAAAATTCCCCACTGCTGACGCTTGGTGCATGATGCCTTGGAAAGAGCAGGTGTACGTGAATGTTGGCTGAGTGAATAGGGGCAATGAAGACGCCGATGAAGAAACGATGTCGCTGGACTCCATGTTTCAGAGTCTCAGCAGCCAAGTGGCTTTACAGTAAGCAAAACTGAGTCCACTCCCCCCCACCCCTGCCAAATCCCCTTTGCAATATTACTGACAAAAAGTGTTCAGGGGCACCTAAGGGGCTCAGTCGGTTAAGCATCCTGCTCTTGATTTCGCTCAGGTCATGATCTCATAGTTAGTGAGACTGGACCCCATATCAGGCTCTGTGCTGATAAGGCAGAGCAGCCTGCTTGGGATTCTCTCTCTGTCCCTCCCCTGCTCTCTCCCTCTCACTCTCAAAATAAATAAGCATTTACAAAAAGTGTTCAAATGTAGAGTGAAAAATCATGTGATAGGGCACCTCTTGTCCCTGATGCACCCCAACCCTTCATGGAATAGGATTTAATAACTGTCAATATTTATTGGGTGTTTTCTGCGTGGCAGTCACTGTGCTAAAATCTCTATGCGGTTTATCTTTATGCGTATATCCAACTTAGGAGGTAGTACGCATCTTTTCCTTTTAAAGATGTTAAAATTGAGGCACAGAGAGTTTTCACCGCTGGTAGGTGGTGGAGGAGGCTCACTCAGTGGGTCACACTAGGAAGTATTGGGGACATTCTTTGTGTTGACCCTGAGTTGTGCCTCCCACTGCACCCAATGGACCCATGGTAGGCGTCAGTTCTATGGGCTGGTGTGCCCAGTGTTGGATTTCTATTATCAACATGGTTCACATTTGCCTGGTTTATGGATGTGTTTGCAGTGCACCATCTGCCTTCTCTGGTGATCCAGTGGCAAACAGAGGGAAAAGGAAGATTGGCACTGGAAGATCTTTCTATGACAGCTTTCTAAATGTGACAGCCAAGTGCATCTAGTTTGGGTCATGGAGCACAGAGTCCCTGGTCATAACTGCAGGAAGCCACTATTTGTGGATCACTCTAAGATAAACAAGTGAACTTACTCTGGAGAAAGAGCAGTGGTTTCAGTGGCCCCCATCTGTGCGCTTAAGCTGGTTGAATCCTAAGGGGAGCCAGAATTTCCACCTCTCTAGGCTAACCCCAATATGGTAGGCCCTCGGCAAACATTTGTCAGCTATCTGATCTGACAGCATTTCTGCTGATGGTAATGCTGCCAGCTCATGGCCTCAGAAAGGCTGAGCCTGGAGAGAGGAAACATTTTTTATTTGGAAGGATGATCTTGACCATTTGTCTGTGACTTTGGGGGTGAGAAGACCTCACAACCTGGAGTCCTGTTCTCTTGCAACTGGCTTATATTTTCACGCTTTGTGTTATGGGCGTTTGCCCTTTAGGCACAGTGGGGGTCTTTGCTTGCATCTGGTTTCCTATGGAAAGCTGTGGACAAATCACTTCCTGTCTCTGGGATTAGAAAGTTCTCTCCAGATTCTTCAAAGAGAGAAGCTAAACAATTTCCAACAAAATATATGGCATACCTCCAAACTATTGTGATTATTTCCTTCTCTTTCTGAGGACTGTTTCTTCTAATGGAATCTTAATTTTTGCATTCAAACAAACTTGAAAAAAAAACAGGGGTATCTTTGTCCTCTCTCCTGACTCTCACATTTAATCAATTGCCCATCCTCGTGACTTTATTTCAGAAGTGTCTCCTAGGCCAGTTTGGGTCTTCATCATCTCTCAGTTGAGCAGTTGTGGGAATCTCCTAACTGGCTTTCTTGCCCCCAGCTCTCAATCTACTTTGTTCCTGCACACAGGCAGAGAGAATTTCCTAATGAGGTGGTATTCAAACTGTGCCCCAGGAGCCCTAGTGTTTCCCAGAAGTGTTGTAAAGTAAGAGGCCAGGGCTCCAGTCTCCAGAGGTCTCTGGGGGTCCTCAGTGCACTTTAACTGTTTCTAATTTGAAAATCTTTTGAGATTTGAAATAGAAAGACTTAAAAAGCCATAGAAGATCAGCTCTACTTTTTGTCTGTTGTGGGACTTTTGTATGAAATTTTACTTAGAGAAATCTATAAGTAAGATTTTTGAGAATCCTGGTCTAAAACACAAGACTTTGTTGAAGAAACTATAAGATGGAGACTTAGTCTAGATTTGAAAGCTTTCCTGGTAAGAGAATCATTTTCTCAACTTATGTCTTTGGTTTCCAAAGGCTAGTGGGGCATGGGGACATTTGGGTTTCTTACAAACCAAGTGGGGGATAGTGGGAGTGAAGACAGTCCAAGGAAAGGTTGGTTGAGTTGATTCAGTTACTCTAAGACTTTTTATCTAATCCCTGAGAAGACAAAACAGGAAATGGCTTGAACTAAATCTGAAATTAAACAGGGGAACCACTTAGATGTCACTGCCACAAATCAGGGAAAGGTATTTATTTCTTCTCCTGCTGTTGGTAAGGTGACATACTTTGGAAGTCTAGAGAGGGAGAAGATGTCTAGTGAGTCCTTATCTCATTTGTGTTTTACAAGCAAAGCCAAAGATGATGGCAGCTTGGTTCAAAGTTCTCAGAACACAAGAAATGAGGCATCTATTCTCTAACTTTCTTTCTGGTCTCTGGTATGGAGCATGTGAGGTTTCCCAAAGCTGGGATCAGGTGTGCACTGCCCTGGAAAAGCTGTGACTTTTGTTCAGGAATTTTTACAGGTTCTGGTTGTCATGTACATGAGACTTGGCTGGGATGGATGGTTGGAATAACTGAGTCAGTGAATGTGAAAGGAAATCTAATATTTATCAAATGCATCCTTTATGCCAAGATTCAAAGCAGGTCAGTCTGATGACCATGCCTATGTTCTTACTGCCATTAGCATGCCATTGAGGTAATTTAGAAAGTCTAATTGCTATACAAATGTGAAGTATTATGATGATGATAATTATTACTCTTAGTGTCTGACACAGCATGAAACTACAGGTCTCAAAGAGGAATGTGGCTGTATTTTTAACTGATTTTACTATGCCCTCTTCAAAAAAGACTTAAATAAAAGACATAGAGCTAGTAAAGCTTAAACCATGAAAACAAGAGTAAGATAACAAGAACCAAGTAATAAAAAGGAGTCAGGAAGTACTTATAAATCAGAAAATGTAGGCTAGATAGCCATTTGTCCTGACTTCTAAGAGCCAGTTGTGAATATCTCCTTTAAACTCCACGCTCAACAATATCCCATCACAAGTAACAATGGTGGGAGTATTCACACCACAGAAATTGGCAAATACCTCAGATCAGGGATCCCCACTCCCCACCTCAAGAGCCGGTTGTTAGCTATTTACCAGCACACCAGTGGACTATGGACACTGCTACACTAGCATGGTGTGCTTTAAGCATTTAGACCTGCTATCCACGAAGTCCTTGTTCCTTACTATCAGCGCGAGTGCTTTCCATTGTGACTGCTGGTGGCAGTGGTGATGGCATCCCCCAGTTGCGTGAGTGGCTAGGATGAGAAAGATTATCTCAGAGACTCTTTGTTTTTAGGGGATAAGATCCCCTAAAACTGGCTTAAGCAAAAAGAGAAAGTCATCAGAAGGATAGAGGCGTCTCTCGAAGATCCCAAGGACAGAGTACACGCCTGGGTCTCATAAAGGGTTGGAACCAGCAACTGGAAGACTCACAGGAAGAAGGCTTTCTCAGTCTCTCTCTCCCCCTGCTCCTCTTTCTCTATCTCCCTCCTCCTCTCTCCTGTGCATATTCTCATTCTTCTTCTCTCCAGATACCTACTTTATTTTTTTTCTCTCCGCAGACCACATTTCTCAGTTTGACTTCCATATGGAACAATATAGTCTATTTGTCTTGACCATGTTCCAACTTAGTACTCAAAGGAGGCTACTAGATTATCTGGAACAATGATTGCTCCTTGGAAGAGAGAATCTGGTTGGCACAGTCTGGATCAAGTGGTCATCCCTGGTCCACTGGCTGTGGTTGAGGGGATAGGTCACTTGCTACTGCTTACTCAGCAGGAACATTGAGAGAAGGCAAGAAGACAAATTGACTGATATGTGGTTGTAAGTATGCATTAGTGTCCCTTGTGTCTGCACCAATACCGAGGGGTATGGATGTCAAATCTGGACAACAAGGCATACCATATTGGTTACATTTCCCTTTTAACGTGCATGGTCCTCCCTTACAACAAAGAATGAGTTGTATTAAAGGAAAACTTAACTCTGTTCTTAATCTTTTAATGTTCATATTTCAGGTAGTTCATGCTACATAAAAAGAAAGAGAAGGATAGTGGTAATGGAGCAGGACAAAGAGAACCATGGCAGTGAGGGAAAATATTAAGC
The DNA here is from genome assembly GCF_018350215.1 of Panthera leo. Lineage (NCBI taxonomy): Eukaryota > Metazoa > Chordata > Mammalia > Carnivora > Felidae > Panthera > Panthera leo. The sequence goes on from NC_056682.1 coordinate 50,790,077, forward strand.
AGTCTTCTGGCCCGGGCCCTGTGTCTTGATAGTCAGCAGGTCATTTTCCCAAAACAGATAAAATGTCCTATTTACATGTTGAGTGTTAAAGCCTGGTGCAGCATTTACTGGTGAAGGAATTCTTTCTCTTTTATTTTTTTTTTAACGTTTATTTATTTTTGAGAGAGAGACAGAGTATGAGTGGGGGAGGGGCAGAGAGCAAGGGAGACACAGAATCCGAAGCAGGCTCCAGGCTCTGAGCTGTCAGCACAGAGCCTGATGTGGGGCTTGAAATCACGGACTGCAAGATCATGACCTGAGCTGAAGTTGGATGCTCAACCGAACTGAGCCACCCAGACGCCCCTATTGGTGACGAAATTCTTACTGTATTTGTGTTATTTGCCCATCTTTCCACACTGATAAAATGGGAAACAGTGTCTGGAGAAAGAACTCGGGTAGGCTTCTATGTGCTGTTTACCTATGAGTATGGGCCAAATGCTGGTTACCAGGGAAAGGAGGAGAAGGTGCAGGGCTGCTGTGCAGCGGGGTGTGATATCTGCCACTGTGTTGGGATGTAGGCATCATAAGCATGGCTATAATTTATTGAGCACCTACTCTGTGCCAGGCATTGCTCAAATGCTGTTCATACATAATTTCTAATTCTTGCTACAGTTTTGCAGTATAGATGCCTGTATTATCATCCCTATTTTGCGGATCAGCAGCTGGGGTTCCGTAGAGAGTCAGAGCTACATAGTTGGTACTTGGCAGTGCCAGGAATTGGGTCCAGCTCTTTGGCTTTAAATCCGACCCCTCTGTTCCCCGTCCTTTTCCCCACATCACCCTCCTTCCAGAAAGAGTCAGCGATGGAAGAAGAAATCAAAGGCAGAGTCATCTGCAAGTCACTGAGAAAAAAAAAGGAGAGGAGGGTAATGACTTATTTTTGTTAGGATTTCATTTAGGCTTTATTTTATTTCGGCTTTCACATGGTGATGCTATATGCCTTATCTGAAGTTGCTATCACTGATAGTTATAGGATGGGTAATGTGGGGTCTTTAAAGGTCTTTCTTTAAAAATGAAAACGTACATTATGTGTATATTTTATTTTTGGGGGGTATGGGCCCTTGATGTAAGACATCTCCAGAATATAATCACAGCCGGAGAGCAGTGGACAGGGCGAGGGGGTGCCAGAGGGTCTGGGGTCTGAGAGGCAGAATGGTAAACAACACTGCTTCTGGGGGCATAGGTTTCAAGCCAGAGAAAAGCATTCCTGTGTGATGTGTTGTGGAGAACTATTTGCCACGCATTTGTCTTTTTAGCTGTGTCTGCTCCCCTTGAGAGGAAAACAAGACATACCTGTTTTAATTTTGAAGAACTGGAAAGGCTCTTAGGAGGATTGTCCAGAAAGCCAAGAAAAAGCATCAGTGATTTACTTCTTTGAACTTTGAAATCTTTGTAGTTGGATATTACTACTTTCCCATATTTCTGATGCCTAGATAGTCTGTATATATTGTTGAGATCAAGTAGGCAACTAATTTGGAAATCGTTTCATTCATTTGGAAATTAATTCATTTGGGAATTGTTTCAACCACAGAGCCAGATATTTTGGGAAATATTATTAAAAATTCTCACTTGAAAATGAATGTTTATATAATATTTTTAAAAATTGTGGTGAATTAGGGGCACTTGGGTGGTTCAGTTGGTTAAGCATCTGACTCTTGGTTTCGGCTCAGGTTATGGTCTCATGGTTCATGAGTTCGAGCCTCACACATCAGGCTCTGTACTGACAGTATGGAGCCTGCCTGGGATTCTCTCTCTCTCTCTCTCTCTCTCTCTCTTCCCCTCCCCTGCTCGTGTCTCTCTCTCATTCTCTCAAAATAAATAAACGAACTTAAAAAATTAAAAAAAAATTGTGGTGAGTTATACATAACACAAACCCCACCATTTTAATTATTTTTAAGTGTACAGTTCAGTAGCACTAAATACATTTACATTGTTGGGCAACCATTAGCACCATCCATCTCCAAAACTTTTTATCTTCCCAAATCGAAAGTCTGTCCCAGTATTTAAATTTTTTTTAAATTTTTTAAAATTTACATCTAAATTAGTTAGCATATCATGCAACAATGATTTCAGGAGTAGATTCCTTACTGCCCCTTATCCATTTAACCCATCCCCCCTCCCACACCCCCTCCAGTAACCCTCAGTTTGTTCTCCATATTTATGAGTCTCTTCTGTTTTGTCCCCCTCCCTGTTTTTATATTATTAAAAAAAATTTTTAATATTTATTTTTGAGAGAGAGAGAGAGACAGAGAGTGAGTGGGGGAGGGCGGAGAGAGAGGGAGACACAGAATCTGAAGCAGGCTCCAGGCTCTGAGCTGTCTGCACAGAGACTGATGTGGGGCTTGAACCCATGAACTGCGAGATCATGACCTGAGCTGAAGTCAGACACTTAGCTGACTGAACCACCTAGGCGCCCCCCACCCCATTATTTTTTTTAAAGTTAAACTACTTTTATTATTTTTTAAAATGTTTATTCATTTTTGAGAGACAGAGAGGGACAGAGCACGAGCAGGGGAGGGGCAGAGAGAGAGGGAGACACAGAATCTGAAGCAGGCTCAGGCCCTGAGCTATCAGCAGAGCCCAGCATGGGGCTCTAACCCATGAACCATGAGATCATGACCTGAGCTGAAGTTAGACACTCAACCAACTGAGCCACCCAGGCACCCCTAAAGTCTCTCCCCATTAAACACTAACTTCCCATTTCTCCCCCCAGCTCCTGGCAACTACCACTCTACTTTGTGTCTATGAATCTGACTACTCTAGGTATTTCATATATGTGGAACTGTTTATCCTCTTGTTCCTGGGTTATCTCACTTAACATAATGTCCTCAAGGTTCATCCAAGGCATGTGTGGCATGTGTCAGAATTTTGTTCCTTTATGAGGCCAAATAAAATTTGTTGTATATATAGATCACATTTCATTTATCCATTCGTTCCCCAACAGGCACTGGGTTGCTTTTACCTGGAAATGAATTTTAAAGCAATGTTTTATGTGGGAACAAATACTGATGACTCAGAGACAACTGTCGTAAGCTTGCTTCACAGGGCCATCGGAAATATTTTGATAAAATTGCTGTTTTATACATTCAGAGTCCAAACATTTTCTGTAGGATTGTAGTCAGGTTGCTCATATCTAGATCTAAACCAAGCTGGGGGCCAAATATTCTGGTGATGCCACATTTAGACCTGCCTGTGGTAATCTATCCTGAACCAATCCCTAGAAAGTAAAAGGTGTATCAAGGCGGGAAAATGTGATTCTTTTTCTATCCTTGAAACTTTTAGGGTCTTAATTTTATTTTTGATGCAATTACACTGTTGCCAGAGTCAGAATTCAAGGAGAGCCCACTTTGGCCAGGGGCGAACTTGGCAAGTTTGCTCTGACACAACAGAGGATGTGAAGTGGTTAAGGAATCACATCTAGGGATGCTGCAGGCAGGGATCAAGTGCCAGAAGTGGTCAGCCAGCAATGCTTTTACAGAGGCAAGGAGAGGAAACAGTATCTATTTGAATTTGCAAATTAATATTCCCATCAAAAGGAGCAAGCTTAGAAGTTCTCTACCTTCCTCTAGGATTTTGAGGGATCATGGAGATTTCAGACAGAGGTAGTCAGGGAGAGACAGAAAGCCACAGTCACGTATGAGGAAAAACCAGTCCTGAGATGACAAATGACGGGCAAACAGGCATTCAACAGAGAGCACTAAAAGAAAAGCAAGCATTCTTCTCTAACTACAGTAGTTGAAGACTCTTAAAAATCGAGGGCAAGAGACAGGTACTTTCTGAAATTAGTAATAATGACACTAATCTCAGGAAGTAACCATTCCAGCACAGAATGGCATAGAACAAGAACAGCTTGGGACGCACAGGACCAGCAGAACCTTAAATCACTTGAGAAGAAAATAAATCCCCACAAGACCAGACAAAACCCATTCCCTGCCACACCTGACTTAAAGGCTTTTTCACCAGTTCCCCAATGAGGGGAGATTGGAAGTTAACATCAGAACGTTGCTGTAGATTTCTTGTTGCTGTTGTTTGTATAATTGTGTTTAAGTTAACCGAATATTAAACCGTATATACTTCTCATTCCATCGTGCAGACTCATTGATTTCCAACCAGCCTTTTCGTTGTCTTCATAATGCCTTGAGTTAGAGAGCCTCTTCAGGTGTTCTTGTAGACTGATTTGTGAACAGGCTGGAACCTTCTTACTTCTGCAGGGAGAATTCTGGTCCTGAGCATCTTCCTTATGGAAGACAGCCTTAGCCTGGAGTATTTCTGTCTGCATGGGCTACACAGTACCCAGCTATTGTTAACGAAATGAAAATTTAGCTTCAATTTACTGCCTCGATTGATTTTGTGTTCTACCATCCTTTTTGTTTCTTTCCAGTACTTTCTTGATGCTGCTAAAGATCTCAGCAGATGCAACGCATGAGTGGGGAGGAACTGAGTTTCCCAAATGGCTTCACTCTCAATAGAAAGCAAAGAAAAGGCTAGCTGGGCTAGTAATCACCAGACTGACCTTGGGAACAGGTAGAGGCCATTTGCAGTGACAATGCAGCAGCCTGAACACAGGGCAGGGAGCAGCTGAGAGGGTGGCTGCTGGCCAGCCGTGCCTCTTAAGGTATGGCCCTAAAGCTTATTAAAACGATTGGCCTTTGGGGTTGCCTAAATCTTCCCTCCTAACTCCTGTTGACACACCTGGATGCAGAGCACTTGCTCAGCTAACATGTCCCTCTGCAGGGCTGCTCTGTGCCGAAGGTGTTCCCTGTGTTCGCTGCCCTCACGAACTGACATGCCTGCCGGGCTTCCATGTATGGAGACACTGAAAATTACTTTTCCCCCCCAATTCTTTTTTTTTCCCATGGGGAAAGGGAAAACGGATAAGGGTAGGCTCATTTTCCACTGAGTTAGAGCTAACTGTCTTATTTTTAGTTGATTCCTACTGGGTGGTGGGGCGGCTGGCTTCTGGGATACAATATGATTTTCGCTCATCAGTTTCTAAGTCACAATTGATTTTCTGGATCACCTCAGATAGGACCTTTCCCTTTGCCCCTGTTTTGACATCTGTGAATTGGAAAATTCTAGGTCGTTTTTCTGTATACTTCACAGGCATATAGAACAACCAACAAAGCTGTGTTCTATTACAATAAAATAAGTATTTGGGGGAAAAGAGTCTAGACTCAGTTTTCTGAAGTGTTTTCATAGATAGGAAAGGCAAGTTGAGAATATTTACACTTCGATATCCTCTATTACATATGACAGAACTGTAGTCCAGAGAAAGCATATGACTTGACAAAGGTCACAGAGTAGCTTCATGGCAGAGCTGGGTCTGGGACTCAAAGCCTCTGACTCTCAAATTATGTCTCCCCCTGACCCCCATTGTGCTTTGCTCTTTTCCTATTGTCTTTGTTTAATGTATCTTGTCAATTCTGAAACCCCAGACATTTAGGTGCCTGTGTACACCACTCAAAAATGATTCTGTGTAGAAATGAATGTAATTAAACTAGCTTTTCCTTAACAATGGGGCAAGATTGACATTTTAGCAGCTTAAGTCCTCCCCCCCCTCAACAGATTATTTTCTTTATTCAGATAAAGCCTGTGTTCTATTTTGAATGCTGGGAGAATGTAGATTTTTTTTTTCATTTAGAGTTTGAGGCAATTAGAGCCACAAATTAATTTCTCACATTAAGAGGAATGTTTTGTCCTCCGATCTGCACCTGCTCAACCCCATTTCCAGCGATTTGTAGGTTGTAATACTAAAGAGGAAGAGGAAATACTTAGGCAGGGTCAGAGGGAATTACTAATGGCTAATCAATAACTATGGAGGATTTCAAAACTCTAAAGAGACATGGCATAGTGTTGTGGAAGATAGTGGGACCACTTAGTTGTGGTTTACTTGTATGGGGTTTCCGGAAAGATTCAGAATTGACCACCAAGCATCAAACAACTCCATTTATATGTCTTTTAGTCACTTCAAACTCAAGGACAAATTCATGTATCTCCCTTACCTCTCTGTTCTACTCCCAAATTTACTTCTTCTCTGGTATTTCTAGTCTTTGTTAAGGTGTCAATGTCCACAGCTATCAGAGCCAGGAATCTTGGTGTGTCTTTGGTGCCTTGTTCCTCCCCTTCCATCCATGGACAGGTTGGCTTCTTCCCCAGCATCCATTCCTTCCCTTTCCCATTGTTCACAGGACCCCACTTTCCTTTGGAGGAATCACTCCCCCACCCCATCCTATATTTGTTATGTGATTTGGGTAGAATTCACCCTGCCCCTAGCCCCAGTGGTGCACCAATCAACATGGTTCCATCTCTCTTGCTACAGAGATTGGCTCAGAGGCCCAAGCCATTTAGTGTATGGCCCTCCCCTGGCCCAGAGGGTGGTCCAGTTTGGTCTAAATAGAGTAAATGCAGGGGCTTTGTGTGATGACTGCAGAAAAACCTCTTTTTCCCCACCAAATGGGGTGATATGCAAATATGAAGTCAGAAGAAGCTGAGCCCGTTTTGCTCCCATGAAGAAGGCCAGTGAGAGGGTGCAACCCATTCACCTGGGACAGCAGAGCTAAGCGAATCATGGCAAAACAGAGTCAGAGCCCAGGGTCTTTCTCACTGAGGCATGTCTGGAGCCCATTCTATAGCTGGATTCTTTCAATTACATGGGTGAACCGGTTTCCTTTATTGTTTATGCCAGTTTGTGTTGAATATTCTGGCAATCAAAAGTATCCTTAGCTAATATACTCTCCTCCAATCATTCACTACATCCTCCTGATTTTGCTTCCTTAATATATCCCAAATCCAGCCTCCCTTTGCTCTCCATACTATCACTGGATAATACACTAGATAGTCACTATCTTAGTTATTGGGACCCAACTTAATTTTTGAAATAACATTTTTATGATTGAGAAACTTTCTAATAATATGGAAGCCCAAAAAGTCTGAGATTAGAAAGCTGACTGATGATCCCCAAAGCTACCAAATATGTGGAGTGTTTGTTTATTTAGAGTGACAGAGAGAGAGAGAGAGAGAGAGAGAGAGAGACAGAGACAGGAGGAGGGGGAGAGAGAGAGAGAGAGAGGGAGAGAATCCCCAGTAGGCTCTGCCAATGCGGGGCTCCTTCTCATGACTGTGAGATCATGACCTGAGCCAAAATCAAGAGTTGGACCCTTAACAGACTGACCCACCCAGGCGCCTCTATGTGGAGTGTTTTATATTCCACACAAAAGCCTAATGTAAACAAGGCCCTTCATGAGTTTGTTCCAGTTTCCTAACCTCACCTTCCACACCCCTTGTCCACATGCCTCATGCTTTCTTGAAGAAACCACCCCATGTTTCTTGAAGTTTCTTGAGTTCTACAGTCTGTTATTGGTCTGTATTTTCTACCTCTTTTTTAATATTTATTTTTTTATTGTATTAAAAAACACATAACATAAAATTTAGCATCTTAACCATTTTAAGTGTATGGTATTGTTGTGCTATTCGCATTGTTGCAAAATAGTTTTCCAGAAGAACTTTTTTATCCTGCAAATCTGAAACTCTATACCCATTGAACACACTACAGCTCCTTTATTCTCCTCCCTCAGCCACTGGTAACCATGATTCTACTTTCTTTTCCTATGAATTTATCTATTTTAGATACCTCATATAAGTGGGATTGTACAGTGTCTTTTGTGAAATGATTATTTCATTTAGAGTAATACCTTCAAGATTCATCCATATGTTAGCGTGTGATAGAATTTCCTTCCTTTTTAAGGCTGAATAACATTCCATGCATGCATATGCCATGTTTTTTTAAAATCTGTTTATGTGTTAATGGACATTACTTTGCTTTCACCTCTTGGCTATTGTGAGTAATGCTGCTATGAACATGGGTGTGTAAATATCCCTTCAAGACCGTGATTTCAATATTTTGAATATATACCTAGAAGTAGAATTCCTGTATCATATGATAATTATATTTTTAATATTTTGAGGAAACTCCATACTGTTTTCCATACACTTTTATCATTTTTCGACTCCACAAACAGTGCTCAATCCCTCCTTTTCCTACCCAGAAAGCTGCCACTCATCCTGTAGTGTAAACTGGAAATGTGTTAGTCTGCCATATTGGGACAGATGTAGAGACACACAGGCCTGACCAGGACCAGGGGTCAGAATAGATTGACCCAAGGCTCTTGAGTCAGGTGATCCAGAGACTGGTGATTGAAGCATAAATAGGGCTCAGGTAGTTATAACAGGTTCACACAGGCCAGAAATCAGGGCCAGAGTATCTGGCAGAGTTAGAAGGGGGGTCATGCAACAGCGGCCCAGTTAATGGTGATGTTGAGCAGGACTTGAAGAAGAGAGGGCAGACCCCAGAGCTCCAGGCTCCGTGTGAATAGTCCTGAGCTCACTGTGGCTAATCTTAACCAGAAGAAGTCAGAAGATAGGAAAAGAATCCTACCCTTGATTTAGGGACCAAGAGAGTCATGCTGAAATTAATTTCAATGGTCATTTTAACTTAAGATATGAATGACAGGAAAGGAAGGCTAAGAAATGGCTCAGAAATCACAACTCTATGGGGGAAGAGTACCCACATTGTTTGGCTATTTTCAGAAAGAATTTTTGAAGCCACTGAGAAGAAGGTATTCTCCCCCTCAGGAATACTAGGATCTGGAGATGGGGGAGATGGTGATGTGTGATTTTTGAAGAAACTCTTCAAGTATTCCTGATGCCCCCCCCCCCTCAACCTGCACTTCATACCCCAGGATTGCCCTGAGGGTGATCCTGAATCTGCTTGTATTTGATTCTTCTGCCCTCACTTCCTCCCTGTATGCTCCCTATTTACAAGTCCCTGCATTTGCTTGTGTTGTTCCAGAGTGTTCTTTTTCCATGTTGTCCTCTGTCACACACCAGCTCATTCTATTCATATCAGCCATCCTCAAGCATTCTATTCTCAATTCTGTCCCCAAACTTCTCTCCCCTTCTACTCCAAGTTAAAGCCCACACTCCCTCTGCTGTCACCATAACCTGACATTCCATTTTAGGATGCATGCTTTGTCTTGCCATTATTTACCTGCTTTTCTGTCCTACCAGGGGTGAACTCTTTGAGGGCTAGGACTGTTTTTTCCTCTCTAGAGCCATAGCTTTTCCTGAACATAGTAGGCTCAATTACTAAGCACATGAATATATGCATGGACCCATCAAATGGAATAAAGGCTGTGAGGGCACTTTGTAAAGCATAAAGTATGGCAGAGATGGAAAGCATTATCACCACTAGTTAAAAACACTGAAAAAAATCTCAGAAGTCTTCACATTTTACATTTCCCTTGAATGTCCCCCCAAGACAGAATCAATGACTATTTTCTTAGAATTCTCTCAGTGTACTGCACTTGGTATCTTTTTCCTAGGATGCTTTATGCAAATTATAAGCTTATGCACTTGTCTTCTTTGGTAGATAGAAAAGTCCTTTAGGAGAGAAACGTGATGGCTTTATCCTGGGGATCCTTCCTGGAACCACCCCAGTGCTTTGAACATTAATATTAGTGGGCTTCCTGCCCTCCTCCGTCCCCAGGGCAAATATCTGTATCTGCATCCAACTTCTCTCCTTCCCTGCTCTCAGAGGAAGAAGCAAACCTTTACTCCATTCTCCTGTGCCCTTGGGTGTTGAAGATGGGGCTGGATCTAGTTTCCTTTAATCACTGACAGCTAATGTGTCTGCATGATGGATAAAGAGAAGAGGCCTCTTTACCTCCCTGAAGAGAAGCCTCAGGGAGAATTAGAGAAGGGACACAGGAGCCATGTGGAGGACAGGACTTCGGATGGTGAGGGCTTCCTGAGCAGCTGATGGAGCCCAGTGGGGTTCTGCTGGTGTCTGTGCAGAGTCCAAAGCATCCTTGATGGGGACTGAGCCTGGGATTGGCTGGATTTAATCAGGTTGTACAGCACCTTGTGGAAGCAGTCTCTGCTGCTGTTCCTAGGTCAGCAGAGCTGACCTCTGCATCTAGCCTAGGATTTGGTGCTTGCCTGAGCTTAACATAAATAGTGTTACCCTGCTTATTGGTCCTGTCTGTCGTGGTGAAGCAGCTGCTGTTTTCCTCAAATGGAGGCCTGTGTGAGCACTGTGAACTGATGACCAGCCCAGGGAGGAGGCTGGGGGAAGGGGAAGGGTTTCAGTCACAAATAAAGCCTGGAGCCTCAGGGATGGCAGATGGAGCTAGCTGGCATGGTGTGGAATCATGGGATTCTGGGGCAGGAGGGGTAGAGATCATACAGTGCATCATTTAATGGATAAGTACCTTACAAATGAGGCCCAGGGACTTGCACAAAGTCATTGAGTTAGGCAGAGCCTTAGTGAGAACAAGTCTTACAGCTGACAGACTAGAGCTCTGTCCATGGTACCACAGATTGGGCACCTTTGTAGACAAAAGGGCTTCATGGAGGTCAAAACAAGAACAGTTCTTCATCCTCAAGGGTTGAAAGCCCATGGATGGATCAGGAGAGAAGCTGGCTTGGACCAAGAAGATATTGGGATGGGGCAGAGAGATTGGGGCATGACATCTCTTGGTGGCCCCTTTGCTCCAGTGATGGGCCTTACCTATGTTATCCTGTGGCTATATTAGCTCAGTTCTTTTTTTAAAAAAAAATTTTAATGTTTATTTTTGAGAGACAGGGACAGAGCACGAGTGAGGAGGGCAGAAAGTGAGGGAGACACAGAATCTGAAGCAGGCTCCAGGTTCCCAGCTGTCAGTATGGAGCCCAACGCGGGGCTCAAACCCATGAACCATGAGATCATGACCTGAGCCAAAGTTGGACACTTAACAGACTGAACCACCCAGGTGCTCTGATTAGCTCAGTTATGTTACTACATGCTACTTGTCTATTCATGATGAATAAAGCCGATTTCCTCCTTTTCTCTGTCCCTCTCTTCTCTTTCATTGCTTCCTCCCTCCTTGCCTCCCTTTCCTTCTCTATTCCTTCCTGTGTTTTTCTTCCTCCCCTGCCTCTCTCCTTCTTTCCCTCCTTTTTTCTTTCCTGAGCATCACTCTTGTGTCAGACATTGTGTACTGCTGATTCAGAGATGAAAAAGATCGGTTTATGTCCCCTAGGAACACATGGTATAGAGGGGAAGAGATGGGCAGCCAGTTGGGTTCTGTTGGGGAATTAATCTTTGGTTTGAGGACTCCCTTACATGGAAATAATAAAAGAACATCAAAATAACTCTGGAATAAAACAAGATGCTCTTAAAGGCAACCCTCATTATTCAGTGTGAGAATCATTCACGTATGACTCCTTCCCTGATACCCCCACTTCCCTGATACCTCCTTGAATTTATTTATATTTGACCTTCAGCAAAGTTTCATCTACATTCATGCATTTTTATAAACAACAAACAAGTAGAAGGACCATGCACACAGATATGCATTTATGGAATGACAGCTCTACACGAATACACATCCCTCCTCAAACATTCATAAGTATAAATGTGTACAAATGTCAGTTTACGTGGAAACACATATATACAGATATCAGCAGAACTACATAAATATATACATATACACGTACATGAAAAAAGCTGTATTAGGATTTGCATAACAGCATTTTGGTTGAGGAAGGACAGATAAGTGCTTTTTCAAAACAACAACGACAATGAGAACAACACATCGTACCTGAAGAAACATGGCCAGGTTTCAAGTAATTACAACTTTGAATGCCTTGACTCTCACAGCAGAGCTCAGTCAGAGAAAATTCTTCAAAAAAATCTGGTGTTCCATCAAAAGAAGCAGTAGAAATCTGGTTTCTTCTTTCAGAGGAGCACTTTGTGCAAGAGAAGCCCTTCCTTTGTTGTCATCACTGGATTATTGATTTGTTTCTGCCACTAGACCATAAGTTTCTTAAGGCACCTAGTGTTGCAGTCACCCAGCTCCTAGCACAGTGCTTGATTCAGAGTAGGGGCTCAACAAATATTTATTGACTAGTCAACATGACTAATCAAAGAAAATACACACGCACATGCACACACACAATTGGATACTAGTTAGACGTAGAAAGGAAGGAAATCCCACCATTTGTGACAATGTAGATGGACCTTGAAGGCATTATGCTAAGTGAAATAAGTCACACAGAGAAAGACAAATATTGTATGATCTCAATTATATGTGGAATCTAAAAAAAACCCAACCAACAAAACTCAGAATAGAAATTAGATTTGTGGCTAGCAAAAGTGGAAGTGGGGAAATTGGGTGAAGGTGGTCAAAAGGTACAAACTTCTAGTATAAGATAAGTATGTTCTAGGGGTGCCTGGGTGGCTCAGTGGGTTAAGCATAGGGCTCTTGATGTGAGATCAAGCCACACTCTCAACTCAGAGCCTGGTTGGGATTTTCTCTCCCTCTCTCTCTGCCCTTCTCCCCTCTCAAAATAAAATAAATAAACTTAAAACAGATAAATATGTTCCAGGGATGTAATGTACAATATGATGACTACTGTTAATAACTATATAGTTATGACTACAGTTAATAACCATATAGTTAATGACTATAATTAATAACCTAATACTGTTTTACATGTTTGAACATTGTTAAGAGACTAGATCTTAATGTTTTCATCACGAGGTAAAGAAACGTGTAACTGTGTGAGGTGATGGATGTTAACTAAACTTATAGACAGTCGTGTTCGTTTTGCAACATACAAAGGTCACCCCTTCCATTTTGGTGCATTTCCCTTCCTCTAGGTGTAGCAGATAGTGTGGCTGGGATCCCTAAGCCTCTATTTCAACCTCCTTCTCTCTAGAGTCGTATTATTACAAACTCTGGAAAGCCAGAAACGACACTCTCCAGATTCCTTTGCAGCTATACTTCTGGATGTGATTTAGACCGTGTCAATCAGCTGCACTAACGGCAGATGCACAGTTGATGCTGAGAGGGGCAGGCAACTGCATTGCAGCAGACGTGGTGGGGCTGGGGTTCATTGGTGTAGTGGTAGCTCTCTGATTCACTCAGGAATTTCCTGATGGAGGTAGGAAACTAGGTGGTCCAGTTCTGCACTGTGCTTTTTGGAAGGTCAGTGTGGAGCTCTCTGAAGCTGTCTGTCTCTGATACCATGAGCCGCACATGGGATTCCTTGTTGTAAATCCCTTTCTGTTCAAATCAGGGAGAATGGGGTGTGTTCTTTGCAGCTTATCCTGACTAATCCACTGTCTCAGGGACAAGTGTGATCTGTGCTTCAATTTTAGGGAAGCCAGGAGCACAGTTCACATTGAACAGATTAGCCTTCTCATTATGGTATCCATGTGAAATAGTTACAAGATATAAAGACTGCCCATCTTCTCAAATAATAAAACCTGACATGTTATTTGAGATACAGAGATGAAAAAGACCAATTAGCCTGCAGTCTAGAACGGGAGAAAAAACAGGGAAGCTGCTAGGAGGCGGTTAGGCAGCAAATCCAGCAAGAATGCATCAGAAAGTGGGGGTCACGTGACACACTGGGACCCATAATGGTCAGACCCTGTAGGAGGATGCTCTGGACTGTCCCCTCAGTATTCGTATTTTGAGGCCCTAATTCCCAATGTGGTGCTGTTTGGAGATGGAGCCTTTGGTAATTTGGTCTGGGTGAAGTCATGGGTGGAGCCCCCACAATGAGACTGATGCCCTAATAAGGAGCTGAAGAGATTAGAGCTCTTTCTCTCTCTGCCATATGAGGACACAGGGAGAAGGCAGCCATCTACAAGCCAGGAAGAAGGCTATCACCAGACACCAGATCTGCCAGCCTCTCGATCCCGGACTTCCCTGCTTCTAGAGGTGTGAGAAATAAATGTTCGTGGTTTTACCCACTCTATCTATGGTTATTTTTGTTATAGCAGCCCAAGCTGTGAAGACAGAGGGGTAGTTGATGCAGCAGTGAGCAAAACAGATAATGTTCTTGCCATCATGGGGCTCACCTTCTGATAGGTGACTATGGATAGAAAAAAATGACAATTAAATACATAATATGTCAGGTCAATTCTCTGACAGTTTATGTATGTTTGCCTCAATTTTTCAGGAAGTTTTAAGGACCTTGTGGGCAAATGGTCTACCATTTTGTGACCCCATAATAATGCCTAGCATTGAACTTGTGGTAAATAAGAGATAAATGCTTGTTGACTTATTACTTGAGGTTAGCTGGATTGCATGGCAAGGCAGAAAGATATGAAAATTGGGCCTCGCTTACATAATTCCAAATGCTATGGACAATTTGCCTCTCACTGGGTTGGAAGTAATATCTCTTGTTTTAAGATCTATGCAATTTTTTTTCTCTGTAACTACCATGATTGCTTTAAAAATCCAATGGTACAAATACAGGCTGAACATATATTACATTTATTTCATCATGACTTGGTTACAGAACAATATAAAAAGGAAAGAGAAGGAATTTTATTAAAATCTTTCCAAGCACTATCCCCAAAGTACCGCTGTAATATGTGCTATTATCCTATACTCTCCCCTTTAAAATGGATTTTTTCCTACAAACCTGCATAAATTTTGCTTTATAGCCATTTGCCTTCTATATCTATATATCATTAAAACTTTATTGCTTTAATACAAAATTGTATGCTCCTTCTAATTACAACCAAGCAAAATGATGTTTGCACATGGACAAAAGCCAGAAGAGAACAAGAAAAAAGGAAATCAGTTATTGGGTGAGGCTCTGAGACTAAGGGTGGTTCTCTCTTCTTTTTTAGGTATTCCTTTCATGCTCTCATCTCGCATTTATACAAGACTATAATTTACTATTGATTAGGTTTAAAAAAGAAGCTTGTCTGATTGAAAAGAGTTTAAAACCCAGCAGAACGACCCAGAGAGCACTGGTCTGTGCCACGATGCTGCTGGCCTCAGTGAAGCAGCCTGAGGGGTGTCCTTGAATGCACTCTCCACACCTAGAGGATGCAGAAAGGATTTGCTCTCCCCAGATGTCGTGGGCTCCAAGGGCCTCAGAAGGGCCTCAGAACTCTCTGGAACTGGCTTCAGTCAGGGAAAGCACTGGGTAAGGAGGTCTCTGGGGAAGCCATTGCCATCCAAGACCCCTTTGGATCTCTGTTTATGTCCCTTATTTGATTCCGCAGACTTGATGTTATCATTTTGCTATTATCTCCCTTCCTCGTCTCCCCTGTCCCCACTCCAAAGATGTAACACAAAGAGAAAGGAACTATGACTCTGGAGAAACTCAGGTCTAGTTCTGGTTCTGCCACTGCTGCTTAGCACATCCTCTTAACAAATTAGTTCATCTCGCAGAGTCCCAGTTTCTCACACATAAAAATGAGGACGTTTGGTGATCATTTCTGGTATTCCATGATTCTAAGAATAAAAAAGGACAGCAATGCATTTTGTTCATCAGGCAGAGCTTTGGGTCTCAGTCCAAGAATACTACTGTTGTGGCTACTTAAGAGGCCCCCAAACTCAGAAATTTAGGCACCCAATCTAGTGTCTACAAATCAACAAACAATGCTTCCTTATCTTTTCCTTTTTAGTTTATTTATTTATTTATTTTGAGAGAGAGATTGCAAGTATGGGAGGAGCAGAGAGAGAGAGAGAGAGAATCCCAAGCAGGCTCCACAAGCGCAGAGCCCAATGCAGGGCTCGAACTCACGAGCCCAGAGATCATGACCTGAGCTGAAGTCCAACGTTTAACCAACTGAGGCACCCAGGCACCCCTCTACCTCTTTATTTTTAAAGACAGCATTGCTAGGTAAGCTTGGAATTGCCAACAAAAAAAAATTCTACTATTAATTCACATAGCTAGGAACTTCTAACTTGTTATACAAACACACAACAGAAGGCATGAAACAATGCAGGTTTATAAAGACAGGAAGACAAGGACCTCAACTGGAAGTGGGGAGGGGATAGAGGGAGTGGAACAGTTGTTGAATACTAAGCTTTTTTTTATTTTTAATTTTTTTTTTGAGAGAGAGCGAGCGCAAGTGGGGGAGGGGCAGAGGGCGAGAGAATGCCAAGCAGGTTCCACACTCAGCACAGAGCCTGATGAGGGGTTCAATCTTATGACCCTGGGATTATGACCTGAGCCAAAATCAAGAGTCTGACACTCAACTGACTGAGCCACCCAGTTGCCCCCATACTGGGCATTTGTAAAGGCAAGTTCCAGAAACCCAAGTCAAAAGCAGACTTTATTGGCTTATGCTATGAATGTGTTCTCCCAAAATTTGTATGTTGAAATCCTAGCCCCATGGTGATGGTATCAGGAGGTGGGACCTATGGGAGGTGACTAGGTCATGAGGGTAGTGTCCTCATGAATGGGATTAGTGTCCTTACATAGGAGGCCCCAGAGAGATCCCTTGCCCCTTCCACCATGTGAGGGCACAGTGAGAAGACTCTGAGGAAGCTGTTCCTCCCCGGATACTGAATCTGCCAGCACCTTGATCTTGGACTTCCCAACCTCCAGAACTGTGAGAAATAAATGTCTCTTGTTTACAAGGCACCTGATTTATGGTATTTTGTAGTAGCAGCCCTACGAACACACCAAAAGAGCTCACATAATAAAAAATCCAGTTTTGCATTCAGCTTGACTGAGGGACTCTGACAGTATCATCAGATCTAGATTGTCCTCTTTCTCTGTCCCTGATGCTGGCTCTTCCATGTTGGTTTCACGCATAGGCAGGCCCTTCTTTCAAGGTGGCCTCTGTCCCTTGGAGTGTATATCATGCTCACTTCCAATCTTACTCCCCAGGGCACCCACTTTTTCAGCCATCCTTGTTTTGGGTTCTTTTGGTTAGTCATTTTAATAGTCTCTAAAACAAATGATAATATACCAATCTAATCAGGCTTCTGTCACTATTTCTTCCTTTATCAATATCAATTTCTTTTCATGATAGAGAAAGATCAGGTCATTCTTACCTTGTCTAGCCCAACAGAGTTCTAACACTATGCTTGGTTTCTTCTTCTCTGGATGACTTCAGCAGCAATCAACAACATATTTATTCTTCATTCTTGTTCCAGTCACTGTATTTTTACTCTTTATTTTGTAAGAGGAAGAATCTGCTCTCCTCCTTCCTTCCATTCCTCCCAATTGCTTTCCACCTCAAAGTTGGTAACAACTACAATGTATTCCATAACTACCGTGGATTTTTCCAAGATTTCTCAATGTGTTGATTCTATAATCTTAAAACCAGGAAGCATTGTTTACATTATTATGATCATGTAAATATTGTTCACTGATGTGCAAAGTACCACACCCAGGTTTATTTTCTGTGGGTGTAATACCATCACCACTTTGCCACTTGATGGAGATTGTACCTAACGTTGAGTTCAAGCAGATAATTTTTTACACTCCACTACTTGCTTCTATCATATCCTCAACTTTTTCTAACTTCAAACCCTATTTCTATTGCTGTTGTTGTGGTTATAGTTTATATTAGTGTATGTGTTTTCTTGTTTTTTTTTTTCTGCTTACTTTTACAATCCCTTTATCCTTGGTATTCTGAAATTTCATCATGCCACATCCAGGTAGGGATCTTTTTTCATCCTTTGAGCCTTTGCTCAAAGGCTTTCCTTTTAATCTAAAGACTGTGTCTTTCTTCAGCTCTGGGATGTTCTCTTACATTACTTCCTTGATAATTTCTTCTCTCCTGCTTTCCTTGTTACCGCTTTCCAGAACACTTGTTAATCGAATGTTGACCTCGTGTCTGATCTCTCACTCTTAAAATTTCTCTCATATTCCTCAAAATTTTTTCTTCTTCTACTCTGGAAAATAGTCTCAAACTTATCTTTCCATCCTACTATGGCACTTTTCAAATCTCAACAACTGTACAGCCAGATTTTTGAATTCTAACAGCTCTTCCTTATTCTCTCTTGGCTCATTCATAGAATATAATTCTTGGTTTTACAGACTTTGCTTTGCTTGTGTTTTTAGTTTTCTTCTGTTCCCTGAATTGGGGTGTGTGTGTGTGTGTGTGTGTGTGTCATTTTTCCTGCTTGATTTTTTCATTTACATTGCAAACTTTTGTTTACATTTAATACCAGAGCAATAGAAAATGAATTGGGATTTCTGTGTATAGAACTGGGGTTGTTGACTATGAGGCTTTTGGACAGGACAGGTGGGGAGCAGGCTGTTATGGGGAGCCCTCTATATGGAATTAAATGGAGGACTCTATTCTGTGGGGATACTGATTAGTGGATGCCCTTATTTCCCCCCAGATAGCATTTAAAGTTGAGAATAACTTTTTTTATAAGTTAAGAATAACTCAATTTCTGGCCAGGGAGAAATATCTGGCTGTGGCTGTCCTGCGTTGAGGGGCCACATATCCAACAACTGGCTTTCATTTGCTCATGGTGTTCTCAGCTCTGCTTCTCACACCTGTGCCCGAGTCACCTGCTATCTCAGAATCTAGAGTTTTTCAGGTTCTGCAGATCCTTTTATTTATATCTGAGGCTGATGCATCCTTTCTTTCCTTTCACCAGTCAACATTCTTCCATCTGCTTTATGTCTTCCAGCAATTTATTCAAACTTTTCATCTATGTTGGCTCTCTCTTGGTTCTTTTGGGGTAATATCTTTGAAATGATTTTACCATCTTTATCTTTTTTTTAAATTTAAATCTAAGTTAGTTAACATATAGTGTAATAATGATTTCAGGAATAGAATTTAGTGATTCATCACTTACATATAACACCCAGTGCTCATCCCAGCAAGTGTCCTCCTTAATGCCCATCGCCCATTTAGCCCATCTCCCCACCGCCATGCCCCACGAGCAACCCTCAGTTTGTTCTCTGTATTTAAGAGTCTCTTCTGGTTTGCCCCTTCTGCTTTTATATTATTGTTGCTTCCCTTCCCTTATGTTCATCTGCTTTGTATCTTAAATTCCACATGTGAATGAAATAATATGTTTGTCTTTCTCTGATTGGCTTATTTCGCTTCACTTAATACACTCTAATTCCATCCATGTTGATGCAAATGGCAAGATTTCATTCTTTTTGATTGCCAAACAATAATTCATTTTATATATATATATATCACATCTTCTTTATCCATTCATCAGTTGTTACTATCTTTTTCATGAGATCTTGGAAGGAGCTGAGATACCCATGTGTGCTTGGCACTCACCCTGCACCACCCAACTTTATGCTGATGTTTTGTGTTGGATGACTCTCTGGATTTTCAATTGATTATGAATGTGAAGAGACTTTGAATTTACTTCAGAATCCTCCAGTTTAGGGTTGGAAGGAGCTTTGGACTGTAATAAAGAAATCCCACCCACCTCTTATTTTATCAGTCATGGTGCAAACAGAGAAGCATGACCACTAGATAGTCATTTATTTTTTATAGGAATTTGACCTTACACCATTGTGGGAGGTGACGAAAAAGTCTCTCTATGACCATTATCTTTGTGTTAGATCCTGGCATTTGAATTCTGCAGGGTGGGCAAGAGAGATAAATGTAAAGCAGGGGACAGTAGGAACAAGGTGGAATCCAGAAGCATGAGCTGGAGCCTATGAGGATGGAATAAAATACACCTGTGTCTGTTCTTATTGCCTTTGACCTTGATGGTGTGGATGTCCTGCTGAAGAAGCTGGTGCCCTTCATCACAGTGGTAAACACACATCTATTCCAGGATGTGGAGAAGCTGAATGAAGATCTGAGGGAAGGCAGAGGAGTTTCAGACTGACTGCTGCCCACACTAACAAGTGGAGACAGCATGTGACAATGCACATGACTGCCTGGCCCCCTGCACCAACCTGCTGAGCATAAGAACAATATGGCTACTACTTTACTATGACCTTCCAGTTTTGGAGACCTGTCCTAGGTGGGAATTTAAGGGAAGGGAATTTTAGGATCTGGTCTAGTTTCATCAACTTGACACATTGTTGAGCCACCACATTTCAGATTTGAAAAATTAGGCTCAGAGACATGATGTGAATTAGCTAAAACTCAGTAATTTTTTCAGTGGCAAAACTTGGACTACAACTAGGTCTCTTGATTATCAATTCAAATATTTTCTAAAAAGTTCCCCCTCCATCACTAATGGACACAACACATTCTTATTCAAAAAAACTAGAAAATTAAAAGATCACCCAGAGTTCCATCATTTAAACTCAGCCATTAATATTTTAGTGTATTTCCTTTTTATTCCTTTTCCTATGCATATCTGCCAATATTTTCAAAATTATACTATACATACATATATGTGAATAGTTTCTTATGCATTAAATCCTTATCAGCATCATAAATAATTTATTTAACTATTTGTCTAAAATAGGCATTAAGGATATTTCTAATTTTCTGGCTATTACAAATAATGCCGAGTAATACAAATAATGATGAATATCCTTGTGTATACATTTTTATTCTATCCTTGTAATAGAATGTTAAAATTGGCGGCAAATACTCTGAAATTGCTTTCAACAAAGATTATACCAATTTATCAGAAGTGTGAGAATATCTGTCTTCCTCAACCTTTGACAGCATTGGATATCATCTTTTAAATACCTTTGTTATCAAATTTTATCTTATCATTTTTTAAATTTGTATTGTTTTGATTACTTGAGAGGGTGAAAATTTCACCTGAGTTTGTTAATTACTTGTGTTTAATTTTGGTGAACTCTTTGTTTATGCACTTATGAATTGAAGGTCTTAATTTTATGTACTGTCTTTCACTAGATTAAATATATTAACTCCTTGTTATTTTGTTACAGATACACTTTTCTCCTGAGCAATTTGGTGCTCTTAGTCATAACGATGACAGACAATGGGCCCCTGAGAACAGAAGCGCAGCCATGTGGGGATGGGAACTAGCTGACATTTAGAAATATTCTGGTCAAGAGTTTCGATTGCTGTTTGTGTTTTGGGGATGCAGCTAAGTCATCAGGGTTAACAGGTAACCCCTGAGTAGATCAGCAAAGCCCTGTGGGGCGCAGGGAGAAGACAGAAGCTGGTGAAAGGCACATGCCGAGGCCTCCCTGAGAATCAGGAAGAGTGTCTGGTGAAGTGGATGTGATGGAAACAGTTGGAGAGTGTGACTCTGACAACTTAGAGTTACAGGCAAGCACTGTCCTCAGACTTTGGGGGAAGCGTATTTGAAAAAGTTCAGATGACAGATGGATGCAACTCCATTCCCTAGGATGAAGGAAGCTGCTCAAAAACAGAACTATGACAAACGCATGTAAGAGGATCCTAAAAATTTAAACTTGGAGGAAGCAGCCAAAACGTTTTGCTTTTCAATGTAGGGAGAGCAATGGGAAGTATGTTTGGATACAGATTTCATTCTCAAAGGACCAATGAATTTTGTACATAGTGAATGGGAATAGATGTTCTCACCTAAATAGCTTGCATATATCATATATCTCATATATGTTGCGAATATAGAAGTTAGGACATAGAACATAAATGATTAATGTGGGTGTGTTTCCTTCCTCTGTCTGAAGAAGGCTTTGTTTATTTGGAGGGCCTGCCAAGGAGAGAGGTTCTGGCCAGGTTTAGAGTATGAGAGAAATAGTTAGTATAAGAAAGGGGATTTTTACTAACAGTTGATGTAGTCTATGTAAACTCCCTTTAATGTTCCAAGAGATATGAGCAAATAATGGTATCCCCTCTTGTTTTTCACAGTCTGTTGAACGGTACCTTTGGTAGGGAGTGAACCATCCATGTCTCATAAAATATTGCCTTCAACTTTGGTGTATAAAAAAGTGAGATACGAGGGTATATAGCTTTGTACCCTCAAAGGCCTTTGTGTTCGTTTATTTTGGGCTCCATTTCATTCTAGGGTTTGGGCTTTCCTGTTTTTCCTCTGCTGCTTCCTTTACTGGGAATAATTCCTTTCCTTCTCTTCTCCATGTAGTGAACTCCTACACATACTTGAAGAGCCAACCCACTTATCACCTGCTCTCTGAAACCTTCCCCAGCTTCCCTGGGCATGAAGAACTCCACTTTTGCTGATGGACGGCTACCACGTTGGATTGTTAATAGTTTCTGTGAGATTATAAACTCCCTGAGGTCTCATTGCTCTCTATATCCTCATTATCTAGCCCAGAGCCTGCCAAGTATACATAAATGATTGAAGCATGAAGCACAGAAAGTCCTTCATGGTGAATGGACTTCGTTTCTTTTTGTTTTTCCGTGTGGAGGGACTGAGAGCAACATTTCCGGCCTCCCCTTGCTCTGCTCCCCATCCCCTTCATGTCTCCCCAGGGGAGGAGGAAGGATACCTCTGATTAGCTTGGGCTCCTTGGTCAGTCTTCATGCAGTTGGACTTGACTGAGAGGTGAGTTTAATTCTGGGGTGAAGCATGAGGAAGTTCACTGTGGCCCTGCACCTGAACCAGCTGTTATCAGTAATAAGTCTGACAAGCTGATCTCAGTCTGGCTGACTCCCTGTGTCTCTTTCTCAATTGGTTCCTGACTCAGGAATGGAAGAGAGGCATTATCTATTGCTCCCCTGCTAAACCCCCAACATCTGACATTTGTACAGTGCTTTTCAGTTTACAAAGCACTTCCACATCCATTATTTCGAGGGTTGTAAATAAGGTAACAAAGTGCTGTGGGAGTTTTGGGAGCAAGTGATTAATATCAGCTGGGGAAGCCACAGCTCACATGGAGCTGCGTGTCTGTAGGCCTCGTTTAGCACAGGTGTCTGGCTGAAAAGTCTCTGATTTCTGCCCCTTCCAAGCCTTTATAAAAAGAAGGGAACCAGCAGGGGACATTAGCCTATTTCCAGAATTTGCCTTATCTACCGCCTAGTTTGCTTTTTCTGATCCCCTGCACATCTTGTGTGTCTTCCCCCGAGTTCTGACGTCTATTGGTTATTCTCTGTTATTTCCAGTTCTTACCTCGGGAGGCCCAGGCTTTGTCAATCTTTTGGACATGCTACTGCTCCGTGACCTGGCATCCCTATGGGTCAGGACCTGATAATCACTCTCTAGGATCATGCTCTGTGACCATTGCTCCTTTCCCCAATCTCACCACCATAAAATCAGCTGGCACAGACAGCTTCGAGCTCTAACGTTCTATCATCATTGGCCTTAATAGCTTTAGAAGCGACTGGATCTCTTTGCTCAGTCACAGCAAAGGCCTCATGACATTAGAGGTATTGTCACATTGGAGGCACACACCGGGTGACTTTGTAGATGCCAGCAGTTTTCCCAGGATGTGGGTCCACCAACAGACACTGCATTGATGTGGATGTGCTAAAAGGCATTTTGGAACAAACAGCTTCCACAAAAGTGCCAAATTCTAATTGACATTGTTTTTCAAAGTGTTAGAATATAAATTGAATTTCAAGGCAAAGGGAAAAAAATTAGAATTGGAAGTAAGAAAGTGAATTTGCAAGCAGAAATGAAATGAGTCAATCTAATTTCAAAGTCTGTCCTGAACCAAGGGTAAAATAACAAACAGTGTTTGTGAAAAAAGAGAATCTAATATTTATAAGGGGTTCAACATCTAAGGGATGATAAATTGCACTTGAGAGGAAACGCTGCATTAGATAAATTTTATCTTGACACTGAACCCTTTAACATGCCTGTAGAGCTTGTCTTGTACATCTGTTGTAGCCCACATACCAGTCTGTCCCTGGTAGTCACCGAAGGGTTATTTTGCTGAGAAAAATCTGTTTGACTTAGAAGCTGGAAGAAGGGAGAGGCAAGCACAGAGATTGGAATCTAAATGAGTAACAGAAAAATTTCAAATGCCACCATGGCAGGAAAAAGATGAACAAGTCTATGATAATTGACGCCTCTTCTTACATCCAATTCCATTCTATATGATCTCCAAACACATTCTTAGCCTGGTTTGACATCATTTATGTCTGTTTGGAATCACAATAGAGAATGTGACAAAGGAAGTTGAAATCAGTGGAGTGCATTGTTGGGTGAAATTATCTGTGGAGATACAAACCCATGGAGATGGGACATGAGGTGGTTCTGTTTCACTGTGGGCCCTAAGTACCTGTGGGTCTTCTTTGATAACAGGTGTTGATGGGACAGAAGAACAAGGAGAGAAGGACAGAGTTCAAGGTTGGGAGTATATAGGCTTGGGTGGGTAGGGAGTTAGGGGCTAACTGAAATCATGTGTGTGTCTGTGTGTATGCATGCATATATGCATGAATGCCTACAATGAATGTAGAGTGAAAATCGGAATCTAATGAGTGGGGTATGTAGTTGTGGTCGGGTGAGGTTATGGCCAGCAGTTTCTGTTATAACATCTCCTTTCTTTGCTTCATGATTCAGCTTCTTTAGATGGTGATTGACTTCACTCATCAAAGCTTCAGAAGGGACATGTAAGACAAGGCACTTAATGCAAATAATCCAAACTATGCCTTTAGGATAATCTAGGTAAAGGATAGACATTAACCAGTGTTTGTTTAATATCAAGTATGATAGTTTTATATGAGTGCATTTTAATTTTACATATAAATAATGAGATGATCGTGATATTTTCTTACCTTATAAGTATTTGCTGATGAATATTTGATTTGACACTATAGATATTAATTTTTTTTAAAATGTCATTGAGTTTTGAGAGAGAGAGAGAGAGAGAGAGAGAGAGACAGAGTGTGAGTGGGTGAGGGGCAGAAAGAGAGGGAGACACAGAATCTGAAGCAGGCTGTCAGCACAGATCCTGACGTGGGGCTCGAACTCATGAACCGTGAGATCGTGACCTGGGCCGAAGTCAGACGCTTAAACAACTGAGCCACCCAGGCACTCCAATACTATAGATATTAAATAGATCTGGATTTGAATCCAGTTTCCACCTTACCTTGGGAACTTTGAGTTCTTTGAACCCAGTTTTATCATTTGGAAAATGGGGATAAAATCCACCTTGAAGGCTTCTGATGAGTATTGATTACATGAAAAAAATTGTAAAGAACCTAGAACACATTAGGTGCTCATTAAATTCCCTTTTCCTACATTCTGGACAAATAAAATTTGATTTTCTTAAAAAGAGAAAAGTGTCAAATGGTAGATTTTTGTTTCAAAAAGTCATTTTTGTTTAGACCTTAAATATTTGATCAAGGCACTTCATCCCAAATCTTCAAAGTAAAAGTAATAAAAAATACTATATAATTCTTTTGAAAATAACTGAAAATTTGAAGAAAAGTTTCAAGAATAGGAATAGTACAAAGAAGACCTGATTACATTTTATATGGATTTACCTTTACTTAACATGTTACCTCATTGGCTCTATCATTCTCTCTTTCTCTCTCTCTGTATGTATACACATATACATATATATATATATACACATTTTTTTTCTGAACTGTTTGAGAGTGTGTGGCATACATCCCAGTCCTTACCCTTCAATATTTCAATGTATATTTTCTAAAAATAGGATGTTCTCTTATATTACCACAATACAGTTATCAAGCTCAGCAAAGTTAACATTGATAGAATACTTTATAGCTAATCTCCCATCCTAATTCCAGTTTTGTCAATCAACACAATAATGTTTTTTACAGCATATTTCTTTTTTTTTCTGCCAGTATAGGATTGGTTGCTGCATTCAGTTGCCGTGTCTCCTTTAATCTGATTAACAAAAATTATATATTACCATTTATTTGATCATTGATAAATGATATACATGGCTGGCTAATTTATTTATGATTTAAGTAATAGTGCAATAAAGTAATCAACATAGCAACAATTTTAAACTCATCTGCCTAGCTTTCGAGTCCTCTGTAATCAGCCCTCACTTTTTTTTAAAGTTTATTTATTTATTTTGAGAGAGAGAGAGAGAGAGAGAGAGAGAGCACAAGTGGGGGAGGAAGAGAGAGAGAGGGGGAGAGGGAGAGAATCCCAAGCAGTTTCTGCACTGTCAGTGCAGAGCCCAAGGCAGGGCTTGAGATTACCACCTAAACCGAGATCAAGAGTCAGGTGCTCAACCAGCTGAGCCACCCAGGAACCTCTGCCCTTACTTTAATTACCTATATGCTGCTCCCCTATGGTGGCAGCACCTTGTAGCTGGAAAAACACAAGCTTGGGGCAGGTGCTCTGGGTGTGAATCCTGGCTCTACTGCCTTTTGACTACATGGTCTGTAACAAGTTTCTTAACTTCTAGCTCCTTCCAAAAAACTTGTAGCTATTCAATTAATAATTGAGGAACCAATAAATAAATCTAGTGCATAGGCTTGGTAGGAAAATCAAATGCAATCATTTGCCTAAATGAGCCCACAAATGTTCTTGGCACATAGGAATTTCTCTGAAAATGTTTATTCTTTTGCCTTCCTCCTTGCCGGAGCCTGGTTTTTGCTACATTCATTCCTGCCTCCCTAGCTTTGTTCACACAGGTCCCACTTCTGCCTCTTTTTGAAGCCTACCCAAAGCCCAAGTATTTGTTAAGATTCAGCTCTACTTTTTTTTTTAAATTCTTTTTTAATGTTTATTTATTTTTGACAGAGAGAGAGAGACAGAGCATGAGCAGGGGAGGGGCAGAGAGAGAGGGAGACACAGAATCTGAAACAGGATCCAGGCTCTGAGCAGACAGCACAGAGCCCGACGCGGGGCTTGAACTCACAGACCACGAGATCATGACCTGAGCCGAAGTCCAACGCTCAACAGACTGAGCCACCCAGGCGCCCCCCCAGCTCTACTTTTTTTATATTCGTCATGAAGTCCTCATTAATCTCAGTACTCTCTCTACCTTTGAAGACTTTATGATCCTTTATTGAAATATTTTCCTTTGTAGTTCTTAACTAGCTGGGCATTCCCCTGCGCCACTGTCGATGTCATCTATGATGTCATGAGGGTGGTGGCCATCAATATGGCAGCTCACAGATTGGGCAGTCCCCAGGATCTCTCTAGTGATTCCAGAGAGTTCTCTGGCTAGAGATTGGTGCTGCGTCTGTCAGGCAATGTTGATAATCTTGTCAGAAGTGATGTTTCTGCTGTGCTTGATGTTTTTCTGCTCCTTTCTGTATCTTGGCGGTTCCTTGAGGGCTTTGATCATTGGAGCAGGGCCTGAAGATACCACTTCAATCTGGGCCTGTGTATTCTGAATGGTCACTTTCACTGTCATCCTCAGACCCTTCCCATCACCAGTTGCATTGGTGATGTCATCACAAACTTCTTTTAGAGACAGACCCAGGGGACCGATCTTCAGGGCCAGGGCAGATGTGGCACGGACTGCCCCACCTGTGCACCTCAGGTATATGCCTTTGATCTCTTTGGAGAATAACTTAGGCAGCGTGGTGGAGGCGGCTAGCGTGGGACGAACCAGGGTTTGGGATAACCGAAGAGAGTTGCACCTAGGCCTCCTCCCAGCCAAAAGCCTAAAGTGAACGAGATATTAGACACTAAAATTTAGGGGTCCCAATAAGGCCATAAACAGAGAGAAGCTCTCACATAAAGAAAGGAAAACACTCAACAGTTACTGAGCAGTGACGAGTGCTTTCCCTGCACAATTATGTTTATCCTCACAATGGCCTCAACAGGGAGGTCTTCATAGTCCTATTTTGCTGATGAGAAGCCTTTGGTGCAAGGTCACAGAGCTGGAAATGGCAAAGGTGGATTTTGAACCCACGGTTGGTTGCACACTTCCTTTTAGGTTGGATTGCCGCCTTCACTGACATTTATGTTAAAAAATATTGGTTTTTAACTCACGAGTGATAAGTCCACATTAAGTTTTTGAGAAACTACAATGGTAGCAGAGATGGGCATATCTAACCTCTCGTTCAACATAAATTAATTTTTGTCCCCGTGAGTCAAGGTAGCCTGTGGTTTACTCAGTGTGACTCAAAAATGACAGTTTTATGTGCTTCGGAGGGAGAACTGGTTGACTAATGGGTAGTTCAGAAACCTTTTACACACAAAGAGCTCAATAATTTCCCACTTTAAAAGTGTCACTTGCAGGTATCAGTTAATGACCAGCAATGGCTACTCAACAAACAGGCATTTATGATGAGTGCTTCAGTGTGAGAAGTTGGACAAAATGACCTCTTGGGGCCCTCCCCGTGGATGTAATCAATCTCATCAAACCTCAGGCTCAGTTGGAGGCCAGAGTGGAGCACTGCTCTCCTGTTTTGAGCTGTTACGTTCCTGTTTTGAAGGAACACACCTTATCTCCCCAACTGGGAGGTTCTGTGAGGGCAGAGACTTGACTTTTCGTTTTTCTCCCAAAGCAGCAGGTGCAGAATTGAGCACGTAGTAGGTACTCAGTAAACACTAATTGAATGATTACTTCAAGATCTTGTAACTCCAGATGCTTATAATACGGGGACACTTAAAGCGGGGTCAGAGCAACAGGGGACTCTAAATAATGGTCCTGAAAAGCCATTACAAAATAGATTGGGCAGACTCCCCAGTAACAGACAACATTTATTGCTTTAGAGATCTAGTAGCCACTTTGTTATTGTTGTTGTTAAACATGGACTTAAGTAAAAGAATAGGTCTCTTTTCTCAACTCTGATTCTATTTTGGTCTTAACCCTGACAACATGTGATACAGAAATAAGCCTGTCTTTGTCCCTAATAAAGGAAGTTTCTTGAGTTAGAAACACTAATCAGTTTTAGCGGTTTAGAGATGTGTGAGCCAGCACCAAGATTTTTCATAAGCAGAAGTATGGGACACCTTTGTAAACAAGATAGAGTAAAACTAGATCATAAGCTCTTACTCCTACAGTACCTGATGGAATGAATGACCACGTTAAAAAGTCAAAACAAGGGGCGCCTGGGTGGCTCAGTCGGTTGAGCGTCCGACTTCAGCTCAGGTCACGATCTCACGGTTCGTGAGTTCGAGCCCCGCGTCAGGCTCTGGGCTGATGGCTCAGAGCCTGGAGCCTGCTTCCGATTCTGTGTCTCCCTCTCTCTCTGCCCCTCCCCCATTCATGCTCTGTCTCTCTCTGTCTCAAAAATAAATAAACATTAAAAAAAATTTAAAAAAAAAAAGTCAAAACAAAATAAAACACCAGAGAAAGTTTTTAAAAAATGATGAGCAGCATTTAAACAAGAAAAAGTGTATTATTTTCTTTATATTTGATCCTAATTTTATAAAAGTATTTCTTATATCCAGTTTATTTAAAATTTTTTAACTGTTTATTTATTTTGAGAGAGAAAGGGAGAGAACATGTGTGTGAGAAGGAGAGAGGCAGAGAGAGAGGGAGAGAATCCCAAGCAGGTTCTGTGCTGTCAGTGCAGAGTTGGACGTGGGGCTCAAGCCCACCCACAGTGAGATCATCACCTAAGCCCAAACCAGGAGCCAGACGGATGCTTAACCGCCTGAGCCACCCAGGCGCCCCTATCCAGTTTATGCACACATGGAGAGCTGCTGAGGTGATGTGCACTTTAATATTATGGGGCGCCTGGGTGGCTCAGTTGGTTAAGCGTCTACCTTCGGCTGAGGTCATAATCTCACCATTCATGAGCTCAAGCCCCACACTGGGCTCTCTGCTATCCGTGCAGAGCCTGCTTCAGATCCTCTGTTGCCTCTCTCTCTGTCTCTCCCCCGTTTGCACACTCTCCCTCTCTCTCTGTCTCAAATATAAATAAAACCTTAAAAAGATAATTAATAATGATTTATTTCATGTGGTGGTGTTTGAGCTAAAACTTCACATTTGCATATTCTACATTACTTGAATTCTTTGCTATGTATATACATTACCAAAAAGTCAATATATATTTTGAATGCTGCATTAGCAACTTTTCAGGGTATTGCAAACTGAGGCAACTTCCTCCTGCTCATGTATGGCTGTACTCATGGCCTGCACTCAGCTTCGCTTCTTTTCTTACTCTGGACACTAGTCAATGTATGCACAGCTAATTCTAGATGTAGAATTTCTTCTCCCCAGAGTTCTGCCCTGTGGCGTTGCTATAGATTGAATGTTTGTGACCTCACCCTCACCCCCCCCAAGTCACATGATGAAATCCTAACCCCCAAAGTGATGATATTGGGAAGTGAGGCCTTTGAGATGTGATTAGGTCAAGAGGGTAGAGTCCTCATGAATGGGATTCATGCCCTTATAGAGGAGACCCCAGACAGCTCCCTTATGCCTTCTACCATGTGAAGACACGGTGGGAAGATGGTCAACTATGAACCAGGAAGTGTGTTCTCATGAGACACAGAATCTGCTTGCACTTTGATCTTGGACTTCCCAGGCTCTAGAACTATGAGAAACAAATTTCTTTTGTTTACAAGCCACTCACTCTACTGCCTAAATGGATTGAGACAGGTGTCCAGTCTGTCCTGAGGTGGCCTCCTGGCCACTATTTTCTTAATGTTGGAGTTTTACATTGCTTCTGCTAAGGATGGAAATTTTAACTTGTCATCACTGTTTTTCTACATAAATCTTCATTCATAACTTTGACTACTTTCTAGGAGAAAATCTTAGAAGTAGGGTCAAAGCATATGACTTTTTTTCTCTTTTAATGCTCATGATTTTATATAGCCAGATTGATTTTCAAAAAGGCTATACTAATTGATGCTTTCACTAGAGGTATTTACAAAAGTGCCTCTTCTGTAACTCTCTTACAGTCCTAATCATTTTTTGTTTGACATTTGTGCCCATTTGATAACTAAAAATGATATTTAATTGCTGCTTTCATTAGCATTTTTATTATGAGTGAGGTTGACTGGTTTTCATATGAAGATTGAATTTTTTAAATTTCAGTGGAATTCTATAAGTGGGCAGGCAACACAAGTATATTTGTTTATTAGAATAAGAATTTGGGGGAGGGTGTTGCACATGGGTGGCCAGAGGAGCCCCAATGTCAGGGATACCAGAGAGGAGAACTCAGTGACCATCCTGCTGGTAGGTTATGAGGGCCTGAACCAGGCAGGGAAGGCAGGAAATTCAAGGGCGTTCCACCTCCACCTCTGACTTCCTTTTAGGCTTCCAGATTTCCTGTTACAGTTTTCCACTCTGAAAAATTAGTATAGCAATAACCGTGTGACCCAATTAATTTCATGATGTTTTTAATCTCCTTATTGGGGGAAGGTTTATAATTCTCCTGAAAGATCCATTTCTACATTCCGCATCTAGAGAATCAATCATTCAGAAAAGAATTTGGCTGCAAGGTGATGAATTTTCTTCCCTGTGACACATTTGTGGGGAAAGGTGGAAATGGATTCTACGGATCTAAGTATGATGAAGAAATGCCCTGATTTGCTACCAGCTTTTTGCTAGTGCTGGTTAGTCTCTTGGCTTTTACCTTAGAGTCCTTGTATGTTACATTTTTAAAACAGAGAAGCGAAACATACATAGGTTTTAGCCAAAGCAAATCCTGATGAAAAAACCACGGGCCCTCTGTCATTCTGAGCTGGATTGTAATTCTTTGTTCTCTGTAGACTTCAGATAAAAGGATTCATGTGGGATGGTAGATAGGGCGGTTTTAATTTGGATCAACTGGACTTACTGCTGGATTTTACACCAGCCACGCTGTGAGGCAGGTTCTTTGTTTTCAGCAATTATCAAACTAAGCCTAATTAAACTTGCTTTGCTTTGATGTACTGTAATGTTTTCCATAATTTTATATTCCGAACCATTTTCATAAGTCCTTGTTTGAAATCAAGGATGGACTAGGGATTCATTTTATATCTGTCATGTCATGATTTAGTATGTATCTAATCAGGCTTTAAGATGCTTACTTTGGGTTGATGTAATTCGACATTCTTCTTGTTGTTGTGTTTTTGCAACTGGGACCCATGGGATTGCTTTTAAATACAATATGCTAATATAATAAATACAATAGATATATGTGGAAGGAAAGTGCAGACTTTCAATCCTACCAATTAAATATAGCTCTTAAATTGTATAACACACTCCTCTAGCTTGTAAAATTCAATTGATTTCCCTTTTTGTTGTGTTGTTCCTTAAGGGGACTTTTTTTTTTTTTTTTTTTTTTTTTTTTTTTTTTAAACAGCCTGTTTGGCCCAATTGACTCCATGTATATTTCTTTTGTGTAGCTAGGTTAAACAAGGTACTTGGTTTTTTTTTTTATATTCACAAGTTGTTCATTTCCCACTTAGTGGAGGGTCCATTAGATCTCTTTTGCTTTATGGGTGCTAGCACAGAAGAGGTGAATGTTTTTCAAAGAGAATTTTTCTTCATCAAATATAAATAATTTAAAAACACATGTACTTCGTTCATCTAGTATCATACTTGGAGTTCTTGTTGCCACAGTGCCCTTTGCTGCCTTTCAAAATACACTTAACTGGTTTTTTTTTATCCTAATTTCCTGTGGCTTTTAGCTTATCAGTTGGAATGGGCAGAGGATACAAAACTTGATCAATTATGTTGCACAGATTCCTCTTTCAGCCCATCTGTAGAGGGGACTTTGCTACAAGACTCTCTTACACATTTTCGAATGAAGTAATTCCTCCGTCTTCAAGATTTGTCATGAAGAAATATTATTCTTATCTGTTGCCATGAAAATCAAGAAAACTTAGGGCTAGAAACTATTATCGATATTAGAAAAACTTTGTATTGCTGGGCATAATTTGATAACATTTTTTAAAACTTTGTGTGGCAGTATAATCCATATAGAAAAATGAGTGCACAGCTCAATGAATTTTCACAAACTGACCACACCTGTTTAACCAGTACTCAGACCAAGAGAGAACATCCCCAGCATTCCAGAACATATACCCCCTCATGCTCCTAACTAGTCACTGCTTCCCACAATTCACCCCAGAATAACCACTTTCTTGACTTCTAACACCATAGTTCTGCCTGCTTTTATGCATTATATACATGAATTATACAGTAGGCACCCTTTGATGTGTGGCTTCTTTTTTTAACATTGTGTATGCAAAATTCATCCGTATTGTTGGATGTGGTTGTAGATGTTCATCCGCATTGCTTCATCCATTGTATGACTCTACCACAGTTTATGTATCCATTTTACTGTTGAGGGGCAGCTATGTGGTGGTGGGAGGTGGTGAGAAGGCACTGGAAGAGGGGTCAAATGACTTTACCTTTAATTCCTGCTCTAGTATTAGCAGGAACTGTACACAAGTTAAACAGATTTGGTTCTAACCTCTCAGTGCTTGTTCATTCTAGATAGTAAATACCTGGAGGATAAGGGACTAGCTTGGTTTATTTTTCTCCTCCCACTAACTCAGTGCCTCCTACAAAGGCACTCAAATGAATGTTGATACGATTCAAAATAGCTTGCCCAGGCAGAGAAGCAATAAAATGCAATTATGAGATGTACAATGTGAGACATGAGAAAAATAGTGCAGGAATTTCCAAAAGAAGAAATGGCTGAAAGATAGAGAAAGGGGGAAAAGATAAAATATAATATAAAACAGCATAAAACAATACTTATTTATTTTGCTATCATGTAAATGAGCCTAATTAAATAGAGTTTGTAGGGCATTACTACATCATCTGTTAAAATGTATAAATAAAACAGTGTTTTGGTTTGCTGTTTTCTTGTTCACTGCACAGTAACCTCCCTTGATCTCCCATCTTTGATTATTTTACATGTATTTTGTTCAATTCACATGATTTTTTTGACTGCCCAAAGCATCAACTGAACTGAATAAACCAATAATTATATGAAGTTGACATTCATCACAGCCATGTAAATGTTTGGTATTTTAGCCAATTTTGCTTTTCCATTTTGTTTTTGTATCAGGCTTCACTGTGGATTCTACAAATTCTGGTTGTTGTTTTTTGTAAGAACATATCATAATTTATATTATTTTATTTATTTCTTTTATTGACTTGATTGAAGTTGCTCCACAATCTCAATAATCAGTACACTAATACATGAATAATTATTGCTATGTCCCAGTAAGGGGTAGTAAGATAATTATAGAGCTAATACCAGTGCAATAAATAAATTATTCATTAAAACATACAGTGCCTATTTGAATATATTGTTGCATTCTACTAGCAAAAGCATCTAGTACTTTATTGGAGGCTCTCATTTTGATTAAAAAAAAAATAAGATGGCCCATTCATTCTGGTAGATTCAGAGAGTTAATAATTTGACTACTCTAGGAATTGGCCTCAAGGGAATGTAAACAAGTGACAGACTTGGAAGAAAGGCAGGGTGGAATTTGATATGGCTGATTTCTGATCTTTGTGTATTAGTTTGTTAGAGCTGTCATACAAAATACAATAGACAGTGGCTTACACAATAGAGGTTTGTTTTCTCACAGTTCTGGAAGCTGGAAGACCAAATCAAGGTGCTAGCAAGTTGGTTTCTTCTGAGGCTTCTCTCCTTGACTTGCATATGGTCATCTTCTCCCTTTGTATTCATATAGCCTTCTCTCTGTGTCTGCCAGTGTCCTAATGTCCTCTTCTTATTAGGACACTAGTTATATTGGATCACAGTCTCCCTAATGACATTATTTAACCTTAATTACCTCTTTAAAGACCCTATTTCCAAATACAGTCATATTCTGAGAGGGCTCAGGGGAGCTAGGACTTCAACATACAAGTTTTGGTGGGGAGATACTTTAGCCTGTAACACTCTGTCAAAGACAATACTTGAAACTGATATGAAATACTCAGATCAGGCACATCTCATACTCCTTCTAAGACTCAATGCTGTCACATTCGAGTCCTCAGCTGCTTGTTCTGCTTCAGCTGCTGCTCTGGCCTTCCCCCTCTGGGGTTGCATGGCTCCATTACCTGGACGTGGCCAGTCACTGGGGCCTGATGCACAACCAGACTGATCAGTCACCACCCTGAGTTTTTGTCTTTTCACCCTCCTATAGATCATGGATGAGATGCTGTGTGGTGGGGCATGGGATCTCATTTTTAGAGCACCAGCCAAAGAGGCTACAAGATGCAACTGAAAAATTCAGATGGGTTAAGTCCCCACTGGGGCAAACTTTGACTAACAGAAGGAAATAAGAGATGGGAAGGAGCTGGGTAGATGAATTACTGCTCGTTACTGCTTCCCATGGCTGGTCCCAAGCCACAGTTTCTCTGTATTAGCCTGTCTAGAGACTCTGGCCCAGTGGTTATATCTACTGAGTAGTCAGCTTTATATCCTCACAGCTTATCCCTTTTCTCTCTCTAACTTCCCTGGCACTGCAGCTATCAAATGAAGCACTAAAACTCAATCCTTGTCTCAGGCTCTGCTTTCTAGGGAATCTGGAATAAGATAATATTTTTCATGTTATAGAAATCTCACCCTAATTGGAGGGGTAGGAATAAATTTGAATATAGAGACTATTATTATTTAATATTTATTATAGAGCAGTTAGTCACTGTTCTTGAGATCCTACTAGCAAGGGGGCTACAATAAAGTTATGATAAATTACAGTGCACAGTGACAAATATTAACTCAGTAGCACCCCTAGCCTTATGTAGATTCATCAACTGGACTCATCTGCTTTGCTAAATAATTTTTCATTTTAGTTTTTATGAGAAAATGTGTTTATAATTTGAACAAGAGCATTTCTTTTTAAAAAAAAATTTTTTTAACATTTATTTATTTTTGAGACAGAGAGAGAGCATGAACAGGGGAGGGTCAGAGAAAGAGGGAGACACAGAATCTGAAACAGGCTCCAGGCTCTGAGCTGTCAGCACAGAGCCCGACGCGGGGCTCGAACCCACGGACCACGAGATCATGACCTGAACCGAAGTCAGACGCTCAACCGACTGAGCCACCCAGGCGCCCCTGAACAAGAGTATTTCTTAAACCACATCTTTATCTGCTATGAAGAATGTGCTTTTCTTTCTAGCAGAATCCATGTTGTTATCCATGATGATGACATCATAATGGAGGAATTCATGAATAAAGTTTCTTAAACTGTTAAAAAAAAACTCATCAGAGGGGCGCCTGGGTGGCTCAGTCGGTTAAGCATCTGACTTCGGCTCAGGTCATGATCTCACAGTCTGTGGGTTCAAGCCCCGCATCGGGCTCTGTGCTGACAGCTCAGAGCCTGGAGCCTGCTTCCAATTCTGTGTCTCCCTCTCTCTCTGTCCCTCTCCTGCTCATGCTCTATCTCCCTCTGTCGCAAAAATAAATAAAAACATTAAAAAAAATTAAAAAAAAAACTCATCAGAAAATTTTACCTTCTTCAAAATCTCAAACATTGAAATATAATGTGTTATTAATTATTTTGTATAATCACTAAGTAGTACTAATATTTGGCCACTTGAAAGAATTTCCTGAAAATTCTAGTTTTCAGAAAGTAATTTTTCAATTCCAGTGAATTCTTCAGATAGGTAGTATATAGTAAGACCATACACCTATTATATACCCATATGCAAATAAAGTTCACCTGAACAAATGGGTTAGACTCTTGTGCAAACTTTCTGATGCATTGTGTGGCATTAGTAAATGAGCAGGAAAAACTGTAGATCTGACAAGGGGTTAACATCTGAACTATATAAGAGACTCCTACAACTCAATACCAAAAAACAAACAACCCAATTAAAACATGGCAAAGGAACTGAATAGATATTTTTTCCACAGAAGGCATACAAATGGCCAACAAGTACATGAAAAGGCGCTCAACATCACTAATCATCTGGGAAAAGGAAGTGAAAACCACAATGAGATATCACCTTGCACCTGTTAGAATGGCTGTCATCACAAAGAGAAGAGCTAGGAAGTGTTGTTGAGAATGTGGAGAAAAGGGAACCCTTGTGCACAGTTGGTGGCAATGTGAATTGGTACAGCTATTATGGAAAACAGCATGGAGGTTCCTCAAAAACTAAAAATAGAACTACCATATAATCCAGCAATCTCCTGTCTGGATACTCAACAGAACTGAAATCAGCACCTTAGAGAGGTATCTGTGCTCTCATGTTCATTGCAACATTATTTGCAGTAGCCAACATATGGAAACAACCTAAACATATGTTGATGGATGAATGGACAAAGAAACTGTGGTATGTATATAGAATATTTTTCAGCCTTAAAGAAAAAAGATCTTACCCTTTGTGACAACATGAATGAAACTGGAGGGTGTTATGCTAAGTGAAATAAGGCAGATACAGAAAGGAAGAAACTATGTGGTCTCACCGATATGTGGAATCTAAAAAAGTCAAATGAATATAAAACAGAGAGTAGAATAGTGATTACTAGGGTCAAGGAGTGAGAGGTAATGGGGAGATTTTGATTAAAGGACATAAAGTTGTAGTTATATAGGAAGAATAAGTCTAGCGATCTAATGTATAGCACGGTGACTATAGTTAATAATATTGTACTGAATACTGCAAATTTTCTAAAAGAATAGATTTCAGATTCTTTCACCATAAACAAAATCATGGAGACTATGAAAAGGAGATACATTCATTAGCTAGACTGTAGTAATAATTTCACCATATAGATGTAGGTCAAATCATCATGTTTTACACCTTAAATATATACAGTTTCTATTTTAAAATGTACAGGAAATAGAATTTCCAAATTCATGACAGATGTGAGTATTTAGAATTAAAGAATGAGAAGTTAGAATCCCTGGGGATTTCCAGGAATTCCCAAAGCCAAACCTTATATTGTACTTTTTCACAGTTTATTCATGAGTTTAAAAATAATAAGCAACCATAATAATAAATAGTGAATTTCTGTGATGGTGTTATATATATAGAGGTTTTCTATACAAAAAATCTACCCCATGTAATAAATGACTGTTTTATATAAACTGATATATTATGAACAGATTATACATTTCAATAACACACAGAACAATGTTTTCTTGATATAAACATTTGATAGTAGAAAACACCAAAAGAAGGGACCATTGGCACCAAATAAAGGCCAAAAAAACCCCCTCTAACAGTTTGAAAGATACTACAAATATTTAATATTTAAAAGCTGTCATCCTAAAATAAAAATTTTAAAGCACACTACACATGAATTGTCCTTTCCAGTAGTTTTGATCTCTGTTTTATGACAAATATTTCAGACGTAGAGAAATTTCTTTCATTTTACAATATTGGTAGGAATATTTAAGGATGCATCCAAAAGCATCTCCAAGTTGGATATCAGGGTTTGTGCTGCTTCATTTAAACTCATTTCCTTTTTTAATGTTAAAAATAATTTGTTTTTCCCTATTTTGGTATTGCCATTGAAATCAATATTACTTTTGCCAATTTGGATTTGAGATCAATTTCTAATTTCATACTTAAATATTCTATGACAATTTTCGCATCTTATTCTCTTTGCATTTTTTTTGGTAAAATATTTATAAAAAACTATAGTCTGGGGGTGTCGATTAAGCATTGGAGTCTTGATTTCTACTCAGGTCATGATCTCACGGTTCTTGTGAGATCAAGCCCCAAATCTCCTTGCTGACAGTGCTGAGGCTGCTTGGGATTTTCTCGCACCTCTCTCTCTCTTTCTCTCTGCCCCTCTCTCACTCTTGCTCTCTCAAAAATAAAATAAAATAAAATAAAACAAAATAAAATAAAATAAAATAAAACAACTTAAAAAGAAGAAAAAAAACTATAGTCTGTAGATAATATTCAACTGTTGGAAAACATCAGTCAATATTATTGGGGAGTGTTTGAATAGTATAACATTTGGATATCCTAGTAAGTTTAATAGCACTACACAGAATCATGTGTTGGTATTGCCAATTTAAGGACTTATTTGGGTTTCAAAACTTGTTATTTCTTAGAACATCACTCATAGGATATTTATAATGTATTCTATGTGTTAAAATTTAGTAATATCAATTTTATTTGTAAGAATGATTTACCTACCATTAAGAGCAGCAGCAGAAAAAGAGGCTGTGCATGTGATCACTGATCATCTCGAGACTGATTTAGCTTAAGAAAATAGGTGTCATCATAGAAATGTGTGTATCAAGAAACTGAAAAGAACAAAACCATGCATTTTAAATGACTATGACCCTTGGCATACAGGGCTCTTCTCTCCCTTTATGAACAGAAGACTTTACCATCTCCATGTTATCACAAGTGCTGGGTATAGAAATGCTGGGAGAGTCCCCTCATATTTCTCTTCATGGCCAGAAAAGATCTACTGTTTCCCTCAAGGTTTTGAGATGGGACTACTAGTACTTTGAGTTATCACAAGAAATCTCTGATAATCTTGAAAGACTTCTCAGGTGAGACTATAAAATACCTGGGCACATTTGGCCAGGATTTTGGTATAACTTCTCAAAAAAAAAGTTGATCCCCATCATGGATTATGCTGAGCAGACTACCATGTTTTACCCTTACATGTAGTCTTTGGCTGTAAAAGTTTGTTTCAGAGCACATGGCATAGTCTGTACCCTCTTTGTTAAGACTATTTTCAGCACTAACTATTGCTTAGTATAAGCAAGGTTAATAGGGAACTGTTTTTTTAGGAATGACAGTGTGATTGCCTCATACAAGGCGATGTGTAAGTAGTCATGTTGAAGTCTTGTGTATGGTTTCATCTCCTTAAGCAGTTTCTTGTAAGGCATTTCAATATAGCATTCCTCCCCATTAATCCTTCAGGCTTGATCAACATGGTAAACAAAATGACCTATGGAAGTGACACCTTATAAGCCAGTGTATTCAATAGCAGATGATTCAATCCATTCATATTCATAATACTGTAGACAGGCATATAGATCTAAGTACCAAGCTGCATATGTAACCCACACATGTAAGAAGGCGTGAAAGAGTAAAGTAGTTAAATCCTATGGGGCAGCAGGTGGCTGCTTTTAACTCTAGCTGCAGTGAGGGAAGGGGGCAGGGTGATGAGTGAGGGAAGTTTCATGGTGGGAGACAGGGCATAATCATAGAAAAACTGGCTGCTGTGTGATGGCTCAGTCCTTCAGGCTGCACTTGGAATTAAAGGCCATTACACCTGAGGACATTTGGAGGCTGGGCAGAGTGAGGGCCAGTAATGGAGTCCTCTGGCATTGGAGGGGAATTACCTCCACAACATTTCCGGCATTTCTTGGCTTTTTTGAAAGGCAACAGAGAAATCACTGGAGCAATAAAAATGCCCTTAATGTTTTTGAGGCACAAGCAGGTAGAGTGATTTTTGAGCAGTTGCAGACAGCAACCAAGAGCACTTCAAAACCAAAAAGCAAATGGACTCTTGTGGGACCTGCAGGGAAAGCAGGTGGCTAGGCAACACTGTGCACCCAGCTGCCCCAGCCCAACCTGGACAAGTCATTCTTGACCCCTTCAGTTTCCACCTCTCACCTTCAAATGAGTTGTTTCTAGTTTTTTTCCTCTTAAGAACTATATTGCTATGGACGTTTTATACATATTTCCTGGTCCATTTGTGCAAGAGTTTTATCAGGTAATGCTAAATTGTTTTTATTAAAAATTTTTTTTTACTATTTTTTTGAGGCCGGGGAGGGGCAGAGACAGAAGGAGAGAGAATCCTAACCAGGTTCCTCACTGTCAGCCCAGAACCTCATGTGGGGCTCAAACCCATGAGCCATGAGATTATGACTTGTGCTGAAAGCAAGAGTCTGACACTTAACTGACTGAGCCACCCAGGTGCCCCTGACTTTTAAACTTTTTAATCGGGTGGGAGTTTTCTTTATTTTTTTAATGAAAAAATTTTAAGGTTTGTTTATTTTTGAGAGAGGGAGAGAGACAGAGTACAAGCAGGGGAGGAGCAGAGAGAGAGGGAGACACAGAATCTGAAGCAGGCTCCAAGCTGTCAGCACAGAGCCCAATGTGAGGCTTGAACTCATGAACTGTGAGATCATGACCTGAACTGAAGTCAGACGCTTAACCAACTGAGCCACCCAGGTGCCCCTGGTAGGAGTTTTAATATGCATTTCTACTCAGCCTTCATGGCGAGCTTACGTGTTTCTTCCTTGGAGATGCTATCTCCGACCCTAAATCAGCGTCTCCTGCTATACTCTTTGTATTCCAGATTTCTCCTGCATTGCACTCCTCACAATTAATAATTATATATTCATTTGTGAGATTATTTGATTAACATTAGTCTACTGTGCCGTTGTGTAAATCCACCAGGTGGGATACAGCTTTGTTTTCTGCTGTATTTCTAGTGCCCAGCACATTGCCACACACATAGTAAGCACTCAGTTTACAGACTGAATGGATGCATGAAGAAGGATCATATATGACACCAATCCTAGGCATATAAGAAGACCTGGGTAGGACTGAGAAGTCACTTCTGGGTGAGAGCTACGTCAGCCACAGTGGCGGTAGGGGTTCATGCCAGAACCCCAAGAATTGTGCCATTTTTTTGTAATTTGTTCTATATATTTTTACAATTTCTTATAAATATTAACTGTTAATAAACTGCATGTAATTCCTTCTGAGGTAGTGATTCATTCACAATCAATGGGTTATGAAATCCAGAATAAGAAGAAGTCCTCTAGTTGGGGTTCCATACAAAGAACTAGTAGCTAAACTAACTGGGGCCACATGCATGGTGACTGACAATTCTGAAATTTTCAAGGACTTGGGAATTTCGGTGCTAAAGTAATGAAACTCCTGGGCAAATCCAGGGTTGGACTGCAAAATATCATTTGCAGTTACCACACTGGGTGCCCACTGGGAAGTCCTGAAAGCATCAGCCTTTAAAGGACAGGATCTAACATCATAGGAACACATTAAGTCTTAAACCAGAGATGTTGGTTAATTTTAAGAGGCCTGTG
Organism: Panthera leo; assembly: GCF_018350215.1. Taxonomy (NCBI): domain Eukaryota; kingdom Metazoa; phylum Chordata; class Mammalia; order Carnivora; family Felidae; genus Panthera; species Panthera leo. Next base: position 50,831,548 of record NC_056682.1, read on the forward strand.
TTCACAGGCCTATGTTTGTGCATGCATGCATTTTGGAGGGATTTTTATTTATTGTTTGTATCTTCTAATATGTATGCATGATGTGACTGAAACAATCAATAATTTCCAATGGAAAATGTTAAATATTTAATGGGAAATGATAAAAACTCCCCTGAAGAAAGAAACCAGGCCAATGGTAAAGGTACAGCCATAGGAGCAGGGAAGGTTTTGGTCAATTTGTGCATGGGTGACCCTGTAGTTGTATAATAAGCAATGGACAGTGTAGAGGTCTATCATTTAGGGGCCACACCCATTTGTAACACCAGAAAGGAGAGCTATTGCTTATGAGACACAGCACTTGTGTTCATTGACATAGGCTGTCATGGACCAAGAAGTCAGTAACTGAGTTTCCAGAAAACGTCTTCAGGCTGGAGTCAACCAACTCTATTGGATGATGAAGTGGTTCAGTAATGGCTGCATTTTGTGGGGGGTAAACTCAAGGGCTTTGTGAAACAATTTTTTGAAGTTGCATTTACGGATTATATATTGAATATCCAGTTGATTCCATGGATGACCATTTACTGGTGTGGTGGCAAACATTGCCATATTGAGAAACCTCTCCCTTCTTTATGAAATTCTTACCTCTACTGACTTCTGTTAATACCCTCCCCTCCTGGTTTTAGTTCTACTTCTCTGGTTCCTTCCTTCCTTCCTTCCTTCCTTCCTTCCTTCCTTCCTTCCTTCCCTTCTTCTTCCCTTCTTACTTTCTTTATCATATATATATATATTGTGCTAAAAACACACACAACATGAGATCTGCCCTCTTAATAAAACAATGTCGTACATCAGATCTTTAGAACTTTATCTTGCATGGCTGAAACACTATACCCTTTGAACACCAGTTCCCCATTCCCCCCGACACCCCCCAAGCCCTTGGCAACCACCATTCTACTTTGTTTTCTAACTGCTCTTTCTTGTCCTTTGGGCTCCATATCATCCCAAGGGGCCTATCCTTGTCATCAGGGCCATTTTGTCCCTGCTTGTCCTCTTCTCATGGAACACACTCTTCCCAGGGTGACCTCATTATAGTATCATTTCTAATAGCAAAACCATGATTTTGAAACAACTCAATAGTTCAACAGTACAGGATTGGATAAATATGGGTTGTTATTTAAGTGGAATACTATGCACCATTTGTTGAAAATTGCACTGTACAAGTACATTTATTGACATAGATGTTCATGCTACTGCTTAGTTAATAAACCATGTTATAATATTGCATGTGTAATGTGATCCCATTTGTGTAAAAAATAGGTAAATATACAGTGACACTTGAATGAACATTCACCAAATATATTAACAGTATTTATCTCTGGGTGGCAGGATTATGCATGATTTAAGAATTATTTCTGCTTGTCAGCAGTTTCTAGTTTTTCTACAAGGAACATATATTTCTAGCGTAATGAAAAAGAAATATATGTTTTATGAAAAAATTCTCTTAGGATCTGAATCCTGGTCAGCCAGTTGACTGCATAAAACTCTGCAATAAATACTTAAGCAATCACTTCAGGTGCAGAGCCAGCCCCGCTCAGGGAAGGAGGCCATGCTCAGTTACTTACCAGTCCTTTGTAAAGACACACTTTTCTTATTGTAATAGAGGCCCAATTCTTTTTTTTTTTCCTAGAAACTCATTGTGCTACAGAGCAGTAATGAACAGATAAGAAATGATCAGGACTTGAATATGGCGTTATTTTCTTGTTGCAACTATTGTAAGAGCCAACCTCACTGCAAAGTGTGGGAATGCATTCAACCTACTGGAATGCAGAAGACACCAAAGCATTCACTTTGAACTGCTTGTCCTGCCCCTGGACCCGTGTAACAGGTACCAGAGCTTAAACACCTAGATGAATGTTCTGGAGTCTATATCTTCAATTGTGTTATTATTATTCAAAAAAATTTTAGAAGCCTTTTTAAAAAAATGTTTATTTATTTTTGAGGGCAGGGGAGGGGCAGAGAGGGAGGGAGACACAGAATCTGAAGCATGCTCCAGGCTCTGTCAGCCCAGAGCCCGACGTGGGGCTCAAACCCATGAACTGTGAGACCACGACCTGAGCCAAAGTCAGATGTCTAACCAACTGAGCCACCCAGACGCCCCTAGAAGTCTTTTTTGATCCATAATAATAATAATGATCATATTCCTTCTGCCTGGTTCCAAATCCGGTGCAGAAACTTGTCCATGCTGTCTCCAGATCCAGCCTGAAATCCTGTATCTTTATAGCCAACCACATTTTTGACTGAAGACATTAATGACTAGTTTAATCATCTGCTCAGAAAGACTTCAGGGTTAAAGATTAGGCACCAGAAATCATACTTAAAAGGATGTCCCTCAGGTTCTGAAGCCCCGAATCTTCAAAGAAGCATTCCCCAAATGAAATGAAGAGCCACAAATCATCAGAACTGCTATTTAATTTTCCAAGGGATGGCTGTGAAGAACACCACCCATTTGAACAAGTGATTCCAAGTCTTCTTGGGAAAACCAGTTGGTTATTTCCTTTAGAATTCTGTCACTTTGAGAGTCTGAATGGAGTTTTTAGAAAAAACCATGGCTTTTAGTCAGAGACATTGGGCTCCATCCCTTAGCATCTATGTGACCTTGGGCTTGTCACTTAACCTTGTTGAGTCTCAGTTTCACCATCTTTGAGGTGAGTCTTATACTAACTTCATTAAGTTGTTTTGAGGATTAATGATCAGACACCCATCTCTCTCACCTGGCCTGCAGTCATTCTTCATAGGATATGAGCTCTGAGAGTCCTTTGTACTATTAAGTAGTTTTGATCTTTATATGACTGATTAACTCACAGAGGTAGTATCTTTTAATGCAAGTTTTATACATGAAATGAGGTGCCAAGTTAACAGCCCAGGAAAACAGAAGGCTTATGTTTTTCCACATAATAAACTGTGAAGAAATGAATTGGGCCAGCTCTCTGGCCTCTCTGTGAGTGCAGCGTGCCTATAAAACACACAACGTACACACAAAATCCTCTTTGAGACCCTGGGTGGCTCTGACTAAGGAATGGAATGCTATGATTATCCAGAAATTTTCTAGAATCTGTAGCCAGAATAATAGCCAGGTTTGTTTAGTGCTGCACTTGCACAGAAATCCTATTATTTACCAGACACTGGATATTAGGAGTTCAGAAATAAGACCACCCCCACCAGGATCCTCAGTCTTGGGGGATGAGAGAAGCACAAGCCAGTCGCTTCAATAGCCTGGGGCAGAGCCAAGAGTGAAGTTTTCCCAGGGTGCTCTGGGAGCACAGAAGAGACATGTTCAGCTCATTCCCTTACAGAAGATTGGGACTGACACATTTCGATATCATCAGTAGCAATACAAGCCCCAATGAGGCTCCCAAGTGGCCTTCGAGAATACAACACAGACATAGAGGGAGCAAAAGACTCTTAATTTTCCAGGGAAATGGAACCCCATTTCCTACCTAACACTTGTATGTCAAAGGAGTTGCTTAGTCAACACAGGGCTGGGGCACAGCTTTGGGGAACTTATGAGTAGAATAAGTGCTTCACTTCCTCTGGCTCAGCACCTTCCATAAACAGACATTGAGGGGGAAAGTGAGCAAGGTGTCGCCTGATTGCCAGGAACGTATAGTTTAGTGGAACGGATTAGTTCCCCAGGGCCGCCATGACAAATTACCACAAGCTGGATGGCTTAAAATAGCAGAAATGTATTCCCTCACAGTCCTGGAGGCCAGAAGTCCCAAATCAAGGTGTTGGTAGGGCCATGCTCCACCTGAAATGATGGGTAGAATTTTTCTTGCCCCTTTTTAGCTCCTAGAGGTGACCAGCAAGCATTCCCATTCCTTGGGTTACAGCTACATAACTCCAGTGTGCCTCCACCATTACATGGCATTCCCCCTGTGTCTCCACTTCATGTTCCCATGTGGACACTAGTCATGTTGGATCAAGAGTCCACCCTATTCTGGTATGCCCTCATCTTAACTAGTTATATCTACAATACTCTATTTCCAAAGGAGGTCACAATCTGAAGTACTGGGGATTCTGACCCCAGCATATCCTTTTGGGGAATACAGTTCAACCCGGGAGATAAGGTGAATGCACCAATGTGAGGCCATGTCAGCAATCCTCCAGAGCTCTCCGGAGCCCTCCCGTCTCTGTTCCCTCTCCAGCTTCTGTGTGCCTACAGGTGCTCTGCCTACATTTGCGGAGCTCCTTGCCTGGGATTTCACATCTCTCAGAGCAGCCCTTAACCTCTTGCCCCAAGAAGAACAAATTTAGGTATAATTTAGACTCCAAAGGTCCCTGGGGATGAGGCTGAGCCTGGGTCTTTGCCTGAAGCTACGCATTGATTGGCTTCTTCTGCTTTCCTCTCCTATCCCCAACCCCACCCATTCCTTTCTTTAATAAATGAATTGTACCTGAGTCGTCCTCTAGGGGGTGTGCCTCTGGGGAACCAAATCTATGACAACAAGTTACTGTAATACAAGGCAGAATAGAGCAAGACCAGACAAAGTATGTGGGGACCTTAGAGGAGGAAGGGTAAGAGCATACTTGGATGAAAGAATCAGGAAACTGGCTGGCAAACAATTTTTAAAAAGGTGGAGGAAGAGGGAGCATGGAGGGGATTATGTGCTTTTCAGAAGAGAAGCAGCCTACTGTGAGGCATCTGGCAGCCTCTAGCATTTGGAAGAGCCACTGAACAGTTTCCAATGATTCTCTAAATGCACGTCTCTGGTTCAACTCTAAGAAGCCAGAGATGAGAATATAGGAGCTGGGGATTTTCCAGTCTTTTTGCAGGGGACAGTTCCCAAAGCCTGTGCTGTTGGGACCCATCATACTGTATGGTAAAAGGAATGTGGATATAGAGATGGAAAAGCCTGGGATCCTGCCTCACTCCCTTGTGCTGCTTACTTCTTGGGCCTGTGTCTTGCATCAGTGAAATGAGATGGTGGGGCCACCTGCCTCCTAGCACGTTCTGAGAACTTTGGTGAGCTCCATTCCCATGACCGAGTTGGGCCTCAGCACGCATAGTAGAAATATTGCAGTGCATAGTCTTTGTGTCTAGTGGAGAGCACTGTGCCTACTTTTTGAGAAGTTATTATGTTTTATCAGGTTTGTCTCCCAACTCTTACTGCCCCCCCCCCACCCCCAGCTTTTGGCACCTCTTCTCTAATCGCTTCCAGTTAGAACCAAGAAGAATAATTTAGAATTTTCCATCAACTGTTAATTACTCTTTAGGGTGAAGGAATTACCTATCCTAAACATTTGAAAATAAAACCTTCTGACTCAGTGTCTTAAAGGAATTGAAAACACCTGCAAGCAGGCAGGCACGTTCTTTGTTTCAATTCAAGAGATTTGCCATTATTTCTAAAATCACACTTTGAGGGGCGCCTGGGTGGCCCAGTCAGCTGGGCATCTGATTTCTGCTCAAGTCATGATCTCGCAGTTCATAAATGAGTACAAGCCCCACATCAGGCTCGCTGCTGTTAGCACGGAGCCTGCTTCGGATCTTCTTCTTCCTCTGTCTCTGACCCTCTCCCACTTGTGCTCTCTCTCTCAAAAATAAATAAACCTTAAAAAACTCACACTCTGATGATCATCAGAGAAACCTGAAGTTAATCTACTGAAACCTCCTGGGACAGCCAGAGTTGGGTGGGGCGGGATGGCCTCCATCCACCCCTTCTCCTCTTTATAGAGGCTGATTTGCTGCACCTTTGGGGGTCTGGGGCTCAGACACCTGCAGGTGTGAGGAGCGAGTTTTCCAGCTCCAGGACCTGGTTCCTATCTTGGCTGCGCTTGGGATGGCTAGGCAGGCCTCTCTCTCTGAAGCCTCCCTGGCCAAGTCCCTGCTTTTTGTCTGAGCTTAGGGACAGACCATGTCCTTTTTCACTGTCTCTAGACTCTGATTCTGGGAATGCAGACAGAGCCTTTCTGGAAGTGCTCGCTGAAGTTGGGGAAGGGTGCTCTTGATTTCTTGGGAGGCCCCACACACAGCCTCAGGGTTCTAAGTTTCTGTTGTCCCAAGTCCCCTGCTACTCAGGACATCACAGACAAAAAGCAGAGAGTGACTGACTCTGCTGCTTATGGACATCTCAGCTACGAGGGAGGCCATGGGATGTGCAGAAAGAGGCTTCTTTCTGAGCAGCCAGGAGACTGCGTTTGTGGGAGCTGAATCCTTTACCTCATGTGAGAAAAGGTTCTCAATATTGATGCTGACTGTCGTTACAGTAAAGTAAGGAGATGATAAGTAGAAACATGTGCTAACTGGAAAAGCAAGCCCGCTCATGGCCATTTACGTTGATACCATTCCAGTTGATGCACCAAAATGCCCATCATACTTATAATAATACTGATGTGTATTTTTTAAGGTTTATTTGAGAGAGAGAGAGAGAGAGAGAGAGAGAGAGAGAGATAGAGAGAGAGAGAATCCCAAGCAGGTCCCACACCATCAGCACAGAGCCCAACTCAGGGCTTGAACTCACAAAGCATGAGATCATGACCTGAAACCAAGAGTAGGATGCTTAACTGACTGAGCCACCCAGGCACCCAATACTTATGTGTATTTTTATGTGTTTTGGATTAATGTGATTTATACTTTATATATACTCCCAGCTTTCTGTTGCTATTTATTATTTCCCCTTGCTTCATTGAAGTATAATTTACATACAAAAACATTCCCCAAGATATAGAACATTTTAGTTATGCAAAAATGTTTCCTCCTATCTTTTCATGGTCAGGCCAGTTCCCCAATACCTGGCCTAAGGCAACCATGATCTGCTTTCTGTCACAATTCATCGTTTCTAGAATTCCATGTAGTTAGGATCATACAGTATTTAGCGTGTCTCACTTAGTGGAAAGTTTTTGAGACTCACCCATGTTGTATGACTTAATATTATCTTCCTTTTAATTGCTAAGTAGTAGTCCATTTCATGGATGTATCACAATGTATTTAAGCCATGTATCATTAATGGATATTTGGGTTGCTTCAAGTCTGGGGGGCAGATAGACACATTCACGTACAAATCTTTGTGTGGGCATGTGTTTTCATTTCTGTTGGGTGAATACAGGGCTGTACTCATGGGTGTGTAACATGAGTAGTGGCAGTTAGAAAGGTCTTGTGCTTGGTTGGACGTTCTCCTTTGTGTCTTGAGCAGTTGTGCCATTTTTGCTTCCCCACTGGCAATGTACAAGAGTTCCAGTTGTTCTATACCTTCATTGGTTTCTGATACTTTCTACTGTAGTTATCTCTTCACATCTCTAAAACTAGAGAAGGGATTGGTATGTTGTGAAAATGTTGATGCTTATCCATGAACATCTTTACCACCTTCCCATCCTTTGCCATCTCTCCTTTGGACTTTGGCTTCCATGAGTTAGTAAGAGGCTAAATAAACTGGTGGAGAAACTAATAGAATTCGTGGAATCATGAAGTTACACAACTGTGGGTCTCTCTTTGCTCTCAAGCTGACACGGTCATGTTGTCTAATATCTACAGTTTATGGAATTTAGGCATACAAATGTTTTCCAAGCAAAGAGACCAAGAGAATTAAACTTCTTTTTTGTCTGTGACCAATAGCAACTCTGAAAAATGCTAGTTGAATTATCCTATAAGAATAATGTGTGTTTGCCATGGGCTGGTTGTCTTTCAATTTAATAAAGACACGTAGAGTTAAAAAGATATCTCCCTTTCAAGTACAACTTCTCCTCCAACAACGTAGCCGGCACCAAACAGTTCACTACATTCTTTGTGACAGAATCATATTTGTTAGAATAAAGGCTTCCTGAAATCCAGACACTTTACATATAATTCTTTGCCCTTATCTAAAAGTCAGTCACCCTGCTCTAGAAGAAATCAGATTCATCTGACATGTTGCGCTCTTCAAAAAACCACATTTGCTGCAGTCACATTGTGATTTTATAGGCATTTCCTTAAAGCAACCAAAATATAACTTGTAAGATGAGCCATTTCTTCATAACCAAAGATGACTGTGATATTTTCCTCTATTTCCTGTGATTTCTTAAAATGTCATAACAGAAACATTTTGGTATCTTTTTCAAAAAAATTTTTAAACATTTATTTATTTTTGAGAGACAGAGAAAGACAGAGCATGAGCAAGGGAGGGGTGGAGAGAGGGAGACACAGGATCTGAAGCAGGATCCAGGCTCTGAGCTGTCAGCACAGAGCTGGATGTGGGGCTCAAACTCACAAACTGCAAGATCATGACCTGAGCCGAAGTCGGATGCTTAACCAACTGAGCCACCCAACTGAGCCACCCAGGCACCCGTAAGCATTTCAGTTTCTCAAACATTCTGGTAAATATGACACTCTGGATTGCACTTCTGGACACATTTTGTTGCAAGTTGTTATAAAGTAATAATGAATCCATTTAAGAATTAGGTAGACCTATGTAAAGAAAATGCTAAAATTCACTGAGGCAGAAATTTAAAAAAAAGAAATGGGGAGACCTATCACTTTAATGGATACAAAGACTAAAGATGTCTGTTTTCTCCACCTTATGACATAGGTATAAAAAGATTCCAATCAATGGGGCACCTGGGTGGCTCAGCCGGTTAAACGTTGACTTCGGCTCAGGTCGTGATCTCAAGGTCCGTGAGTTCGAGCCCTGCGTCGAGCTCTGGGCTGACAGCTCAAAGCCTGGAGCCTGTTTCAGATTCTGTGTCTCCCTCTTTCTGACCCTCCCCCGTTCATGCTCTGTCTCTCTCTGTCTCAAAAATAAATAAACATTAAAAAAATTTTTTAAAAGATTCCAATCAAAACCCCAAAAGATTTGGGAGGCAATTGACAACTTATTCAAAATCTGTCAACAAGAATGAATAGGAAGTAAAATGATGACATTTTTAAACAAGAATATTAACAAAGAAATACCTCACTAGATGTCAAAGCATTTTATTTTATTTTTATTTTTAAAGTTTATTTATTTATTTTGAGGGAGGGAGGAGAGAAGGAGGGAGAGAGAATCCCAAGCAGCTCCTTGCTGACATAGAGCTGATGTGGGGCTCAATCCCATTAACCATGAGATTATAACTTGAGCTGACACCAAGAGTTGGATGCTTAACTGACTGAGCCACTCAGGTATTCCAGATGTTGAAACACTTTATAGAAAGTGCTTGGTGTCACTGAGAAATCTCTATTTTCTTGTTTATCTGACCATGCAGGGTTTGGTAAAGACAATAGTAAATATTTCAGCATAAATGTGGTAAAATAGGTTTATATTTTTTACTTTTTTAATGTTATTTTTTCATTTGAGAAAGACAGAGCATGTGCGTGGGGGAGAGGGACAGAGGGAGGGAGGGAGAGAGAGAGAGAGAGGGAGGGAGGGAGAGAGAGAGAGAGAGAGAGAGAGAGAGAGAGAGAGAGAATCTTAAGCAGCCTCCACACCCAGGTGGGAGACTGATACAGGGCTCAATTCCACAATCCTGGGATCATGACCTGAGCTGAAATCAAGCAACTCAAACAACTAATCCCTAGTTTTTGTGTTTTTTTAAGATTTATTTATTTAAGTAATCTTTATACCCAGTGTGGGGCTCGAACTCATGACTCTTGAGATTAAGAGTTGCATGCTCTATCAACTGAGCCAGCCAGGTGCCCCTATATGTTTTACTTTTGAACATTTCGATAAGGGAAAACCGAACAATAGCTTGCTCTGGTTGGGCTGAGGGTTTTTCCCACAAGGGTCAAATTCATTCCAATACTATCCTTGTGTGGATGTCATGCTTTCCTTTAAGATGGTCCCTGCTGATTGCCTGAAAGTGACATGGTGCTTTTAATATTAGTAAAGGGGCACAGTAGCTTTCCATTAGTGCATTCCTTATAATGCTAGGATGTTCTGATTGGTTCCAAGAACAGATGGATACTGAGAGCATTTAAATGAGAGAAAAATAAGCATATTATTGATACCTAGATTAACAGACAGACTTAGTGAATTGCTGGGGCTGCATCCGTAAGCATCCTTCATAACTTCTGGCTTCTCATTTTCATATTAACTGGCATGAATTTCTTCTAAAATATGATAAGTGGGAAGATGAGAGGGGGGAAAATGGACTTATTAATGGAAGGGGAAATAATCCCCTCCCCCAAGAATTTGGTAGCTTTTTAATTTCAAATTCCAGTAGATGAATAACACTGATATTTCCCCAGGGTGACCTTGATTGGAATTCTCACCCCGTCTGAGATAGCCGGGGAAAAGACAGAGGTGGATTTTGTAGCGCTGCATGCCAGGGGGAGTCTCCCATTCCTCCCCACTTCCCATCCATAGCGCTGATCAGGTCCAGGGCTCAGTGCTCCAATCAAGGCTGAAGATAATGAGTGATGGCTTGCCCTGGACAGGAATGACTCAGCACGGTGACTTCAAGTACAGGATGTTAATGCAGCGAGATACATACTTGGTGGAAATAATTATTTTTGAAACTATCCATAACATCTTCACAAAACCAGCCCTTCACCTGGCTCTGGGTCTGCGACCCCCTCAACTCCAACCTCATTTCGAGGCACTGGTTTGCAGAGTATGTTAGGTCAGTGTCTTCCTATTTGGCCTGCCAGGTTATCTGTAAATACTCAGGTGGATGTAAGGACGCATATTTAGTCATCTGACATTTATTTAACACATCTCTTCCAAATGTGAGTACTATAATATCGTGGGCTGGAATAATCTCTTTCTTTCCCATAGCACTGATGCTGATCAGTTCCAAATTTATATCTCTGGCCCTGACATCTCATCGTATTTCAGACCTGTATTTTGTGCTGCCGATGGAACATAGGTTTATGAGCCAGATATCTGGCAATCATCCCAAACTCCTCTATGTATCTAATCTCTTATATCCAAGTCACAAAGACCTGTTCATTATAACCTCTAAATATTTATCAAGTCCATCTCCACTTGTCCCTCTTTTGGGCCACTAACTTCATCTAGAAACCCTCATAATGTCTTGCGTGGAACATATTAGCAGCCACCTAACTGGCCTTGCTGTGTGTCCTTTCAAGCTAATATCCATCACGCTTCCAGGGCAGTCTCCCTAAAATGCAAATGATTTTATTATCATTTAAAGTCCCATTTAAAGTCCTTCGGTGGCCCCATTAGCAGCAGGGCTAGAGGCCCATCTCCTGAGCATGCCATGTTCCACCCTCGGGAGTGGGCACTTGCTTACTTGCCCAGCTGCAGCGTTCACCATCCCTGTTCACAGTGGCCTTTCGGGCCCCACCAAATTACCTGCAGATCCCCAAATAAGCCTTGCGTTTTTAATCCTTTGCATTTCTGCACGTGTCTCCATTAAATGGAATGGCTTTACCCCTGTATCTGTCCGGTGAATTCCTATGCATTCTGCCACATTCAGCTCAAACTTAATAGCCTCTCAGGAACCTTCTCTGACCTTGCAAGGCAGAATGTGCTCCAGTAACACTTTGTTGCTCAGGGGTAATGAGATAGAGCTAGAGGGGCACACCTGCAGTCTGGAACACAGGCTCAGACTCCTTTTTGCTGTCTTACCTCTTCCGAAAGCTGAAGGTCGGGAGGTGGTGTTTAACTAAGTTAGGTGGGCACCTGGAGCTTATCTACTGACCCTGGGGTCCCTGGATCTGCAACTGTGATCCCATTTAGGGTAACATGGCTTTAAGGTTATACATTATGCAGAAATATAAACATTTTTGGCTTTTGAGGAAGGTAGGATACAAACTTACACAATACATGTATAACTCCATTATTTTCTTAATCATTATTTTCAGCTGATTCCAGAAAAGAATTTTTATTTTCTTTTCTGGTGTTTTGCCTATTCCATGAGGGGATAGAGTCCATTCCCTCGTGTTCAGTGTGGGATAAAAGAGCCCCTGTCAGGGTTTTTCCAATCTCCACCTCAGCAAGCTGATTGTAATACTGTTCTATTTGTTCAGATATCAATCACTTTGCCTGTATTCCCTGAGAACATTAGCCTCTCGTATTGGTTTTCATCACCTAGGCACACTGGCACGTGGTAGGTGCTCAGTAAAGCTTGTCTTAGCATACAATTACAATAAAATAATATAGGTTTTCTTATTTCATCACTCATAGACTTTACTATGTTGCTCTTGATATTAAAGTGGCCCTGAGGTTAGAATTATGAATATTTCTCGTGGATTTTTAATATTCTCATATCACTTACGTAGCATTTCATCGTAACACATCTTGTAAGACACACAGGAAGAAAAGGACAGTCCTGGCGTTTGTTGAGGAACGCAGAATAATTTCCATGTTTGGCCTTTCACTGATGTTGTAGTTACAAGTGAAAGCCACCAGATGGCTTAAGGAAATGAATTTATTTCCAATCGAGGTTTTAGCTTAGAAATCTGGGACCAATAAAAGCATGAGTGGAGGGAGATCAAAAGGCTCTCCATAGTGAACCCCAAATAACTGACTAGTACCCACTGACTAGTATCACCTGATACAGAAGTGGGGTGGGTGTGTAGGGGTTTTGCAAACTTCACCAGTGAAAAACGCTAAACTGTATCATCCATCCAGTGTCCACATGCTTTAAGAATTACCGAATAATTACCGAAATTCAGTTCAATTCCACCTATATTTATTGAGTGCCTAAGTTCCAATTAAATATTATGAAAGGCCTATTGAAGCATATGCCACATGGAGCATAGCTTCCTAAACATGGACAAATGTACGGCTGACTAGAAGGAGAGACAGACATCTTTTTCTCATGAGTGCACTGGTGATGGTTAGTTTTTCAGGGAGAAATGCTGATGGAAAAAATAATTATGACTTGGAAAATTTGTGCATATTATCTACAAACAGAAGAGGTAAAAGACAAAACAAAACAAAGCAAAAATCTAAATGACTATAGTATTTATAAATCAAAATGTACTGTATATGGTATTTGTATATGAAAACCAGAGTTGAAATTAGATTAGATTAAAACATTTTAATGAGGTAATTAAAAATAAACCCATATATAAAAATATCTGGGAGGATATACATCATTGGTAGAATATGTTCAAGTGGCTCTTTTACCGTATCCTCCAGATGCTCTGTACTGCATGAAGGTTTTGGAATGAGCACATGTTTATTTATAGTTTTGAAATGTAAAGAGTGAAATATCAGCCTAGTTAAAGATAATTCCATTCATTTATTTGACAAATATGCTATGGGGTAGGCACCGTGAAGGAAGCATAGCTCAAAGATAGAGTCGTGAAATAGAGATGCTAATTTCTATTTACACTAACAGATAGTAGGCTTCATTAACCTTTGCAGACAATTAAAAAATTATGTCAACCTTCAGGGGCATCTGGGTGGCTCAGTCAGTTAAGTGTCTGACTTCGCCTCAGGTCATGATCCCACGATTTGTGGGTTCAAGTCCCACTTTGAGCCCCTGGAACCTCCTTCAGATTTTGTGTGTGTGTGTGTGTGTGTGTGTGTGTGTGTGTGTGTGTGTCTGCCCCTCCCCCTTCATGTTCTGTCTCTGTCTCTGTTTCTCTCTCAAAAATAAATAAATAAACATTAAAAATAAATAAAAAATTACGTCAACCTTCAAGTCTGCTTTTTAACATATACATTAAATATATATTTAAATGTGTTAAATATATGGGGCACCTGGCTCACTCAGTCAGTGAAGCATGTAACTCTTGATCTCAGGTTGGTGGGAATGCAAACTGGTGCAGCTTCTCTGGAAAACAGTATGGAGGGTCCTCAAAAAGTTAAAAATAGATCTACCCTATGACCCAGCAATAGCACTGCTAGGAATTTACCCAAGGGATACAGGAGTGCTGATGCATAGAGGCATTGTACCCCAATGTTTATAGCAGCACTTTCAACAATAGCCAAAGTATGGAAAGAGCCTAAATGTCCATCAACTGATGAATGGATAAAGAAATTTTGGTTTATATACACAATGGAATACTACGTGGCAATAAGAAAGAATGAAATATGGCCTTTTGTAGCAACATGGATGGAACTGCAGAGTGTTATGCTAAGTGAAATAAGTCATACAGAGAAAGACAGATACCATATGTTTTCACTCCTATGTGGATCCTGAGAAACTTAACAGAAGACCATGGAGGAGGGGAAGGGAAAAAAAAGTTGGAGAGGGAGGGAGCCAAACCATAAGAGACTCTTAAAAACTGAGAACAAACTGAGTGTTGATGGAGGGTGGGAGGGAGGGGGGTGGATGATGGGTATTGAGGAGGGCACCTGTTGGGATGAGCACTGGGTGTTGTACGGAAACCAATTTGACAATAAATTTCATATTAAAAATTTTTTTAAAATAAATAAAATAACTGGGTAAATAAACATTAAAAAAATAAAAAAAATAAAAAAATAATTTAAATAAAAGAAAAATAAAAGCCCTTCAGAAATATTCACTATCAGGAGCACCTGGGTGGCTCAGTAGGTTAAGCATCCAACTTTGCCTTAGGTCATGAACTCACAATTTGTGAGTTCAAGCTCTACATCAGGCTCTGTGCTAACAGCTCAGAGTCTGCTTCAAATTCTGTGTCTCCCTCTGTCTCTCTCTGCCCCTCCCCTGCTCATGCTCTGTCTCCCTCTCTCTCAAATATGAATAATAAAATATTTTTAAAAATTAAAAAAAAAGAAGTATCCACTATCAGATCATTGTTAAACTCCTGAGCAAAGTTTGAAGTAGGTACAAAGGAATTCAGCAAAGACCTCTGAGGGTATAACAATTTTGTAATTGTTGGTTAGCGATTTAAAAATATTTATTTGCTAGTGAGAATTTCATAAAAGAAACCAAATAAATACCCTGTTTTCAAACATGACCTAAAAGTGGACAGTTAACTAAAGCACTAATTTCTTCTGAAGGTGCAGAAAAAAAAACAGCTTATTTTCTTTAGACATCTTATCTTTCTATGCTATTCAGGCCATGAATAAACCAAAGGAGAAAATAGCCTACATTAATGAGGTAACCCAGTATTTGAGATTAAAGGAATAAAGTTGAATTGGTTATGATAATTTACTTGCGTTTTCATTTTACCAATCTACAAGTCATCATTGCATTGATACTTTTTGGTTAAATAAGTTGTTTGCTTCCTCATTACAAAAGTGATGTATGTTCATTCTAGAAAACTTTTAAATAGAAAAATGTGAAGGAAAAAAAATAAAAATTACCCACATTTTCATTACAGAGTAAAAACGGCTATTGGCATTTTGGGTTATTTCCTTTCATTCTTTTTCCTATGAAACTAAAATGACATTTATGTAACTGGATGTTGAGGGAAATCTCACCTGTTTCCCAGGAGGTGGCAAAGAGGACCCAAAACTTCAAAAAGAGAGCATCAAGTACTCCATCAAGTACTCCATTTAGACATCTTGAAAAAGATCTTCAAGCAGTAGGGGTCTCACTGCTCACCCAGAGTTTATTAAGAAATGGTCAAACTTCTCCAATGTCTATAAGCAAAAGGCTGATGGGGGTGGGGTGGGGGAAGATGCATCAGAGTCTAGAATGGTCTGCCCCATGCAGAGGACTCCTCCACTCCTCCCACCAAAGCTAAAGAGACTCTTGGCACTTCTCCCCTGGGTAAATGCTGCTAGCACCCTATCTTTGTAGACCCACTCTGTACTCTTGCTAGTAGGGAAAAGGAGAATGAAAAGGTGAGACAGGATTGAGAGATAAGTGGTCCCACTCTTCAGTAAGAAGAGCTTGGATAGGCTCCTCTGGGACAAAAGGACAGCTTTGGAAGGCAGTTTAGCCTGATTCAACTTGCTTCTAAAACACCCAAGAGGGTTTCCTAAGGGAGCAGGGGTTGGGGGAGAGACAGGTCGTAGGAGCCAGACACCATGGAGTGTACCTCCAGGCCAGGAACTAGAGTGTGTTTCCTGTCTGTGGAGCCCCCATATTAAGGTGCCATGCTAAGGTGCCAAGGAGGCTCACTTGGCCATCCAATCAAAGCATCTGTAAGTGACACTGCTACATGGGAGCTTCTATGCCAATGGGTGTGACCTGAGAAGCCAGTAGAGAAACCCCCAGAGAATCACACTGATGGTCCACTTGAGGAATGGTGTGTCCCGTTTTTCCCATCCTTCTTCTCAGTTCCCAGTCCTAAAGAAAAGCTTGGTCCTAGGAAAAGGGAGACGATAGAACAAAAGTGATCCCTTCCCTCTTTATAGCTTTTGGGATGGAAGCCAGGTTTGAGACTCGGAAAGGGAGTAAGTGGGAATTAAAATAGATATGAGTGAAATCTCCAAATATGGACTGAACTGGACTGGATTTTTAATAACTGGAAATAAGCAGAAAGTTTGGGGAATCCTCTAGACATCCATAAGGGTTGGGAAGGGAGATTTGGCCTAGTATTTTATGAGTAATTTGTTTTCTCCTTTACATTTGAAATTTTCTTTAAGAAACTATACTCTTTTTATAATTAGAAAGTAAAGGCAGTTAGTTAACCATGTTTATATCCCCTATGTTCAGAATATTCAATAATTACAAGACAGAATTAAAAAATAAACATGCAAAAACCTTCAACAAAATATTAACAAACTGAATTCAATAGCACATTAAAAGGATCATACATCATGATCAAGTGGGATTTAGTCCAGGGATGCAAAGATGGTTTGACATCTACAAATCAATCAACATGGTACAATGGTACACCACCTTAACAAAATGAAGGGGGGTGGGAGGGAGGGGAGGGTGGGTGATGAGTATTGAGGAGAGCACCTTTTGGGATGAGCACTGGGTGTTGTATGGAAATCAATTTGACAATAAATTTCATATATTGAAAAAAAAATGAAGGGGGAAAATGATATAATCATCTCAGTAATAGATGCTGAAAAAGGATTTGATAAAATTCACTATCTGTTTACAGTAAAAACTCTCAACAAAGTGGGTATGGAAAAAACACCTCAACATAATAAAGCCCATAAATGACAAACCCCAAACTAGCATCATACCCACTGTTGAAAAGTTGAAAGCTTTTCCTCTAACATCAAGAACAAGACAAGGATGTCTACTCTCACCTCTTGAAAGTCCTAGTCAGAGCAATTAGACAAGCAAAAAAATAAATAAATAAAAGGCATCTAAATTGAAAAGGAAGAAAGAAAACTGTCACTATTTGTAGATGATTTGATACTATATATATATATATATGTATATATATATGTGTATATATATATATATATATATATATATATATATATATATAATCCACCAAAAAACCTGTTGGAACCAATGAAGGAATTCAGTAAACTAACAGGATACAAAATCTGGTGTGTTTCTTTACATTGATAATGAGCTACCAGAAAGACAAATTAAGAAAATAATCTCACTTACAGTTGCATCAAAAAGGGTAAAATATCTAGGAATAAATTTAACCAAGCAGGTAAAAGACCTCAACCTCAAAAGTTTGTGAGTCAGTGAATTTAGAGAAATTGTGTCTTCTCTCCCTTTCCCTTCTACTTCACAGATGAGAAAAACTGAGACATTAAAATACTAGGCAAAGGTCACAGAACTAGTTAACCCAGAACTAGTTAATCCTAAACTAGTACTACAATCCAGACCTCCTCTTTTTTTACGCATTCCCTTTGACACCTATTCATTTAATTATCAAATGTTTATTAAGTCTCTCCAATGGAAGTCCAGGGCCAGGCTTCTCATGTCTTATCATAAAACCAAAAATAATAAAATTAAAGCTGTTAGGCATTTGGCACTATATGAAGTATTTTCACTAGCATTCTTTTGTTTATTGGTCCCATAATGTTAGCAAGCACTTAGAGAAAAAAACACAATGTTGACAAATTGTAGTATTCTCAAAAAACATTCTGGGGTCAAGGGGAGAGATGAATTGGCAGAGTATGGAGTTAATTTTTAGGGCAGTAAAAGTACTCTGTATGATAATATTAGATACATGTCATTATACATTTGCCTACATTCATAGAATGTACAACACTAAGAGTGAATCCTAAGGTAAACTATGGACTTTGTGTGATTATGATGTATTAATGTAGATTTATCCTGTAGCATTCTGTAGAATGATGTTGGTAATGGGGGGGTGCTATTCATATGTGGGAACAGAGGGTATATGGGAAATCTTGGTACTTCCCTCTTAATTTTGTTGTAAGCCTAAAAACTGCTCTAAAAAAATAAAGTCTTAAAAAAATTCTAAAGAGGTATCTATACTCCCATATTCACTGAAGCACTATTCGCAATAGCTAGGACATGGAAACAATCTAAGTGTCCATCAATGGATGAATGGATAAAGAAAATGTGCCATATACGACACCTGAAACTAATATTAAGCTGTATGTTAACTAACTAGAAGTTAAATAAAATCTTGAGAAGGGGTGCCTGGGTGACTTAGTTGGTTGAGCATCTGACTCTTGATTTTGGCTCAGGTCAGGATCTCATGGTTTCTGAGATCAAACCCCTAGTTGGGCTCTGTGCTGACAGGACAGAGCCTGCGTGGGATTCTCTCTCTCCTTCTCTCTCTCTGCCCCTCCCTCCCCTCAAAATAAACAAATAAACTTAAAAAAAATCTAAGGGAAAAAAAAAGAAAAAAGAAAAAGCGGCATATACATACAATGGGATATTAGCCAGTCTTGTAAAAGAGGGAAAGCCTTTAATTTGCTACAGTGTGGATGAAACTGGAAGACATTATGCCAAGTGAAATAAGTCACAGAAGGACAAATACTGCATGATTCCACTTACATGGGGTATCTAAAATAGTTAAACCATAGAAGCAGACAGTAGAATGGTAGTTGCCAGGGGCTGAGATGAGGGGAAAATGAGCAGTTGTGCTTCAGTGGGTATAAAGTTTCAGTTATGCAAGATGAATAAATTCTAGAGAGATCTGCTGTACAACATAGTGCCTATAGTTAACAATATTGCATTGCGCACTTAAAATTTTATGAAGAGGGTAGATTTCATGTTAAGTGTTCTTGCCATATAAAAACAAAACAAAAGGGACACAGGAATTATTTTGAGCTTTTTATCAAGTTTTTTTTTAATTAAAAAATGTTTATTTATTTTGAGAGAGAGAGAGAGCAAGCTCAAGTGGGGGAGGGGCAGAGAGAGAGAAGGAGACAGAGAATCCCAAGCAGACTCCATGCTGTCAGTGCAGAGTCTAACTGGGGGCTTGATCACAAGAACTGTGAGATCATGACCTGAGCTGAAACCAAGAGTTGGATGCTTAACTGACTGAGCCGCCCAGGTACTCTAAGTTTTTCTAATTTTAATTTCAGTATACTTGACATACAGTGTTATATTAGTTTCAGGTATACAATATAGTAATTCTTTTTTTAATTAACATTTATTTTTGAGAAAGAGAGAGACAGAGTGCAAGTGGGGTAGAGGCAGAGAGAGAGAATCTGACACAGGCCCTGGGCTCTAAGCTGTCAGCACAGAGCCCGACATGGCACTTGAACCTACCACCCATGAGATCATGACCTGAGCTGAAGTCGGACACTTAACTGACTGAGCCACCCAGGTGCCCCTACAATATAGTAATTCTAATTCAATACATTGTTTAGTGCTCATCATGATAAGTGTACTTTTTAAGTCCCATTCCCTATTTCACCCTTCCCTCCACCCACTTCCCCTCTGGTTACCATTAGTTCTCTAAGAGTATGTTTCTTCATTTGTGTGTCTCTCTCTTTTTTCTCTCTTAATTTGTTTTGTTTCTTAAATTCCACATATGAGTGAGATAATATGGTATTTTTCTTTCTCTGATTTATTTTGCTTCGCATTAGCTCCATCCATGTTGTTGCAAATGGCAAGACTTCGTTCTTTTTTATGGCTAAATACTATTCCAGTGTGTGTGTGTGTGTGTGTGTGTGTGTGTGTGTGTGTATCACCTCTTCTTCATTCATTCATCTATCAATGGACACTTGAGCTGCATTCATGGGCTGTATCCATAGATTGGCTGTTGTCAATATGCTACAATAAACATAGGGATGCATCTTTTTTTTTAAAATGTTTGTTCATTTTTGAGAGACAGAGAGAGACAGAGCGTGAGCAGGGGAGGGTCAGAAAGAGAGGAAGACACAGAATAGGAAGCAGGCTTTAGGCTCTGTGCTGACAGCACAGAGTCTGATGCGGAGCTCGAACTCACAAACTGAGATCATGACCCAAGCAGAAGTTGGATGCTTAACCACCTGAGCCACCCAGGCTCCCCTGATGCATGTATCCTTTTGAATCAGCGTTTTCGTATGTTGGAGGTAAATACCCAGGGTATTTCTACTTAGAACTTAGGGTAGAACTTAGGGTAGTTCTACTTTTAAATTTGCTAGGAACCTCCATACTCTTTGCCACAGTGATGCATCAGTTTGCATTCCTACCAATAATGCATGAGGGTTCCTTTTTCTCCACATCCTCGTCCACACTTGTTGTTTCTTGTGTGTTTGAGCTTCGCCATTCTGACAGGTATGATGTGATATCTCATTTCAGTTTTGATTTGCATTTCCCTGATGATGAGTGATGTTGGGCATCTTTAATGTGTCTGTTTGCCATCTAGGTATCTTCTTTAGAGCAATATTTGTTCATGTCTTCTGCCCATTTTTAAGTTGGATTATTTGCCTTTTGGATATTGAGTTATATCAGTTCTTCACGTATTTTGGATACTAACCCTTTATTGAGTATGTCATTTGCAAATATCTTCTCCCATTCAGTACGCTGCCTTCTAGTTTTGTTGATTGTTTCCTTCACTGTGCAGAAACTTTTTGATGTAATCCCTCAATATCATTTCTTTACCAGAAAATGAGTTGGCTAGATGTTACTTAGACAAATTCCTCTGCTCTTAATCTATTACTTAGAGAGATTTTTTAAAATCTAAATGTAAAACAGAATGGAATGATTTGGGCAGAAGGTAAAAGTTTCCTTTAGGGTCTTTCCTAAAAGATTACCAGTTATCTCCCAATATCCATTACCCACTTCTTCAGTCAATAACTCCACCTCCACCCAAAGTTGTAATTAGGCCCAAGATATAAGGTAAAGATGACCAGGTATGGTCATGTGACTAGGTGAATGTCAACAAGATTGGAGTAGAAGTAATATGTGCAACTCCTAGGTCATGACCCTAGAAGGAAGAAGAATAATCTCTTTTTACCCTCCTTTCCCACTGGCTAAAACTCAGGTGTAAGAGCCAGACTTGAGTAACCACTGCAGACCAGGAGATCGGAGCTGCATATTGAAAGGAACAGAGTGACCCTAGGTCGCCAACCTCATGGAACTGCCAATTCATTCCTAGACTAATGCATTAGTCTAGGAATGAACTTCTATTTTATTCAAGCTACTGTGGTTTTTCATAGCTTAGTGGTTCTGAAGCTCAGCATATATCAGAATCACTTAGAGGGCTTGTTAAAACATAAATTTGTGAGCCCCACCAGAGAGTGTCTGATTCAGTAGTTTTCTGAGGGGGGTGTTGAGGCTAGCATTTCTTTTTTTTTTTTTTTTTTTTTTAATTTTTTTTTTCAACGTTTTTTTTTTTTTTATTATTTATTTGTGGGACAGAGAGAGACAGAGCATGAACGGGGGAGGGACAGAGAGAGAGGGAGACACAGAATCGGAAACAGGCTCCAGGCTCTGAGCCATCAGCCCAGAGCCTGACGC
Source organism: Panthera leo (assembly GCF_018350215.1). Lineage (NCBI taxonomy): Eukaryota > Metazoa > Chordata > Mammalia > Carnivora > Felidae > Panthera > Panthera leo. Next base: position 50,853,109 of record NC_056682.1, read on the forward strand.
GGGGCTCGAACTCACGGACCGTGAGATCGTGACCTGGCTGAAGTCGGGCGCTTAACCGACTGCGCCACCCAGGCGCCCCGAGGCTAGCATTTCTAACAAATTCTCAGGTGATGCTGACACTGATGGTCTAGGCACCAAATTTCTAGAACCACTGTACTAGGAGGTACTATACTTCCCACTACCTACTACCCCAACCCTCCATAAACATGCCTCTGGTACCCCCAGAGTCTAATGATATTCTCAACTGCTTTCACCCACATCAGATCACACACTGAACCCTAGATCAGTATTAATTTCTCTACAGCTATCATTGCTAAATCTAAAGAGATTTGTAACATACCAGAAATCACACAAAGAGCTAGAAAATACAGTATATCCAATGGCATCTAAGAGAATCTGTTGGACCTCATAATCTGGATTCTAGAATCTAGATAATTTCAAACTTCTCTTTGTCATAATCCATCATTTTCATGAATTACAACTGGAACTTCAAAAACAAAAATTTTAAATTCCACGTTTTGTTTCCTATCAAATTAAATAAGGCTCTGATTTTCAGTAGTTCATCTTCCTACACCAAGCACGTCTTCAATAGGATCAGAAGCTACAGAGAGGGTAGAGCATATGAAGCAACAGCCCAGTGATTGAATATGAAAAATGAGAATCCCCAGGGGAGATTCTTAAAGTTGTAAGTGGCAAGAGTGCTCAGCAGACAATACAGGCAGTGACAAGCTGAATGCTTGGGAAACAAAGTATCAAAAGATGCTATAAGAGAATATGCAGGGAAACATTTAGGTGTGTAACTAACATGTAACTCAACCTTCCACCAAGCCACACTGGCCTTTAGAAGCATCTGATGAGAGATATCTCTGAGCTTTTTCCCTGGCAGCATCCCAGGTGACTTGTGAGCTTGCCTCAGCTGTCACTGGTGTCCCCCCACTGCCACCACAGATGCCACTCTCGTACTGCCACCATCAGAGCATCTGACACTGCCAACCCCGTGCTGCTGCCACTCCTTAGGGTTCAGGGGTCACCTCGTTTTAATTAGATACCCCTATGGGTAGCCTGATGCACTTTGTCTCTGAACCCCCCCTCTTTAAAGAACTCAGGATCAGAACTTTCAAGTGAGGTCAGAGAATAATTCAGGAATAAGGTTCGGTACTGCACAGACTCCGGCATATAGGAAGCAGTATGTAACAAATAAATGTTCATTTCCCACTATCTTGCCTCCTACTAACAATTCACTAATACCCCCAAAAGAGCATGCTTCCAGCACTCCCCTACTGCTTGCAGGATACCCTGCCCACCTTGGGAGGTGAGGCAGCCCCGATAGTCTTTTCTCAGCCTTCCTTGTCCCCCCGGCTAGGTTAGTTCTCTCAGAGAATGATTTCATCTCACCATAAACCTTTCCTTCATAGCTTTTATCAGATATACAACTGGGGACAATAATAGTAACACCGAGCTCACAGGTCTTTTGGTTTTGTTTCAGTTTTTTCTTGGTGATGATTAAATAAGTTAATACAGGAATAGTGCCTGAAATTATGTCTGTCACATAGGAAGCCCTCAATAAATATTAGCCATGATTATTATATACATTTATTTGTGTGATCATTTGAAATATGTCTCCTCCACTAGATGTAACTATAGGAAGGCACGGATTGTGTCCATTTTTTGTTTTTTATTGTATCCCATCTGCTTACTCAGTGCCAAGGGACATAACAAACACCCAGCCAATATTTGTTGAAGGAATTCATGAATAACTCATAGCATCTCTTGAGCCAGCCACATAAGTCCCTGTAAAAGTCTTTCCTTACCCCTTCTCCTGGGTGTCTGCTGGGTCTCTATGCAAATAGGACTTCTTGTTTTGTTAGCTAAGTGTTCTCTGGTTACTATATAAATTAAATCCCTTCATATACACACATGTGCGTGCACACACACACACACACACACACATGCCACAAGAGCACCCCCCCAAGCATGTAAGTGGATTTTTTTGTATATTTGTTTGTTTTAATAACTTTACTGAGAAATACTTGATAAGCTGTGCATATTTAACGGATAAATCTGATGAGTTTGGACATACGCAATCACCTATGAAACCATTACCACAACTGAGGTAATACACATATCCACCACCTACAAATATTTCTTGGGTCCAAAGAAGGCATCTAGATGGAAAACAGACACATTAAAGATGCCCAACATCACTCATCATCAGGGAAATGCAAATCAAAACTGAAATGAGATATCACATCATACCTGTCAGAATGGCTAAGCTCAAACACACAAGAAACAACAAGTGTGGACGAGGATGTGGAGAAAAAGGAACCCTCATGCATTGTTGGTAGGAATGCAAACTGGTGCATCACTGTGGCAAAGAGTATGGAGGTTTCTAGCAAATTTAAAATTAGAACCACCCTAAGATCTAGTAATCACACTACTGGGTATTTACCTCCAACATATGAAAACGCTGATTCAAAAGGATACATGCACCCCTATGTTTATTGCAGCATTATTTACGATAGCCAAGATACGGATGCAGACCATGAGATGAATTGATAAAAAGGTGATACATATACATGTATGTATATATATGTGTGTATAATCTACAATGGAATAGTATTTAGCCATATAAAAGAATGAAATCTTGACATTTGCAACAACATGGATGGAACTAGAGAGTATAATGCTAAGCAAAACAAATCAGTCAGAGCCCAAATACCATTTATTTCTCACTCATATGTAGAATTTAAGAAACAAAACAAATGAGCAAAGGAAAGAAAGAGAGAGAGAGAGAAAGAGAGAGAGAGAGAGAGAGAAACCAAGAAACAGAGTCTCAACCACAGAGAACAATCTATAACTATAACTTAACTATAAAGATAGCTACCAGAGGGGAGGTGGGTGGGTGGATGGATGAAATAGGTGATGGGGATAAAAGAGTGCAACTATTATGATAAAAGATAAAATTACTTTAAAAATATTAAAGGTACATACCCAAACACACAAAAAGAAAAAAATGACCTTGAACTTGAGAGTTAAGAAAACTCAGGTTTGAATCCAAGTTCTTCTTAGTAGCTCTCTTTGCTTGGGTTTCTTCATGTATAAAACTGTGACAATAGGTCAGAGTGAAGGTTAGAATAGGATATGTAAAGCTCCTAAATGGTAACTGGAGGTTAAGAGGTGCTCAACAATTAGTATTGTTATTATTGTTATTTTTATTTTCCTCTTAAAACTCAGTGAAATAATCCATGTAATTAATTAAAATGCTTAAGATAGCTTTGTATCTTCTACAAATACACTGTAAATAAGGCCACATGGTTTTTAGTATGCTAATGTAAAGTGTCGTACTAAGCTTTCATTTATTCACTTATAAAGGTGTCTGTACCTAGTTAAGTGGATTTTTATCCAAAAAGCCTGATTTCATTTTGGGTATGCCAGGGTATCCCCGCAGTTTTTCAGGGTTTTAAAAGAGCATGGAAATAAGATCTGAACTGTCTCTGGGAGGGGACAAAGACTTGCCTTTTGCACAAGCTGTCCTTGACTTCATTTCCTGCACCTGTGACAGCTCCTTTTTTTTTTCAGTCCTGATGCATGGCCCTCCTTATCTACTACGACCTGCAACTTCACAAGTTGAGGGTCTGATCTTCTATCTCGAAAACCCCCACAGCTCTTTGTCCAGGGCTATGCTACGGAGCACTCGTTGGTCTGCCTTGTGGGGTCCTGTGGCTGGCTGGGCGTGGGATGTCTCCCCACCACACTGTGCACCCTTGGAGTCCTGGAAAGGCCTTACTCTTTGATGTTGTGTGCCATCCGCTTGGTGCTTTGCATATGGCATGAGTTCAATAGTTTTTACTAAACAAATGAGGGTTTCAGCAGGATCTGCATGTAGGAGCAATACAAAAAACACTCTTAAAGCACTACCTCAAAAAAAAAATTATAATAACATTTGTCCGAGAAGCAGACATGTTCTCTATAATTTAGTTAATGACATTCTGCTACCTTACATAACAATTGATTTCCCAATTCTTACTAAATGAAAATGTCTTCGTGTATTATCTGACTTTTCAGGGAGTATGTTTTTCTTCCTTATTTTTTTAGTAACCCTGGCACATAGATGGTTTTATAAAAGAAAATTAATTGACAAAATCACTTGGCACTGAAGTTTCTAAGTTTCTAGAAGGGTGTCAGTATGTAATTAGGCTCATTTTGTCAGTGCACAATTAGTATCATGATGGAGCTTAGAAACTGGGTAGTGACACAATTTTATAGATGCTTCTGGGCTGGCACCTCTTCTTGCCCTCCTCTTTGCCGAGCACTAGCAATCCTCAGCTTCTTCCCCATCCCTATGGATCTTTCTAGGATTCCATCCCCAGGTTCATGCAAGGGCAGGAGGAGGCTTGGCCTTCTCTCTCATCCCTTAAGTCCTATCTTTTATAACCTTTCTAGTCCACCTGGGGAGAGGTGGCTTAGAAAAATGTGTGGTTAGGAAAGCTGAGAGGGAGAAAGAGATGGAGCCCGTGAGAAAAAGAGCAACAGCTACGTGTTAGGAAGTGGGATGAAGTTGGGAGGGTGGATGGTAAAGACTGGACAAGGGAGGAAGAGAACTTTTGTTAATGGAATACCTATTCTGTGCAGGGACTGTTATATACAGTACTTCAGTGAGTGCTACGCTTGCATTTCAAGAGCCAGTAAAATTGGACCAAACCTTTTGGAAGCCAGCATAGGTTGTCCATTTAAAAAAATTTTTTTTAATGTTTTGTTATCCATTTTTGAGAAAGAGAGAGAGAGAGAGGCAGGCGTGAGCGGGGGAGGGACAGAAGGAGAGGCAGACATAGAATCCGAAGCAGGCTCCAGGCTCTGAGCTGTCAGCACAGAGCCCGATGCGGGGCTGGAACTCATGAACCATGAGATCATGAGCTGAGCTAAAGTTGGACGCTTAACTGACTGAGCCACCCAGGTGCCCCATGGTTGCTCATTTTTGACTTTGCCAAAAAAGGGCCTTAAGAGAACAACTGCTGTCTCTCACTACCACAATATAAGAAGGGTGTTTTGACAGCAGAAAAGTCAGAGGTATATTATTTTAGAATAAAGGATAGCTTTTCAAATTGAATACATTTAGCATTATGAAAAGAGTTGTCACATTATCTTTTCTCCCTCTAATTTGGCCATTTTGTTGTAGACTGTTACCATACAATATTTCATTTGTTTACAAGATATTCTAGGAAGTAGAGAGCATCCCTTACTCGTAGCCAGGGGTAAATACCCATTCCGTATGCTTTGATAGATCACATGTAACAATGCCAAAATATAAACAACATAACTCAGATGTATGAAAAAATGTTAATTGCCCTGTTTGCTATAACTGATCTCATCTTGCTCTCATTATTCCTAATGATAGAGGAAAACACTTGATCTTGCCAAACAAAAGTGGCTTTTTGGTGGTTTTTAGTTTTAAATTGCCTATTTGGGCAACTGCTCAGTCCTTCAGGAGTCTCTCCTTTTCTCCTCTCTTTTCTCCTTTTCAAGATGACATCTGGGTACTGGGAGAGCTTATGTGTCCTCCTGGCCTAGTCGCCTCCCATTGAGGTGTCTCTTGGCCTTGGCCTCTGTCCTAGTGTATCTGCCTTGGTGTGGTTTGGACTCCTGGCCACTGATCTGCTGCACTGCTGAGACACAGCTGCTCTTGCTCCCATCCTTTGGGCATCATGCTGGCTCCCGCTACTGAGGACTGAGGTCTTTGTTTTTGCATCCCATCACAAGGTCTGAATACTTGGGTCTCCTTGTATATAAAGTCTCCAACTCCAGACTTTATTGGGGTCATTGGTTCTCTCAGTCCTTCCATATCCCCAACCCTTTTGTGGGACCTGGGAATGCTCTCCTGATTTCTCCACAGTCATGTGCAGGATCCTGTGAGGTTGCCCTCAGGTCCATTAACTTTGGCCCCTGCTCTCAGCCATTGCTTCGCCTCTGCGCACACATCACGTTGCATGCCCTCCCAAATGCAAGACTCTTCTGAGAGATTTATAGTCTCTCCAGACCATGGATTTCCAAAAAAATTTTTTTTATCAGAGGCTACACTAAGAAATATATTTTATATCTAGGTACAGTGCATATATAGTACACACACACACACACATATATATATATATATATATATATATATATGCCAGAGAAATATAAATTTCCCCAAATTATATTTATCCTCACTACTTATGGATGCACTCTGATATCTTCTAATCTAGGCTACTCTAAGTCATTTAAAAACATGCTGATCCAATCCATTAGACTGATTTATTTATGCACCAATGGGCCACTTTCTGAGGATACGCCCTAGGAAATGAAACACTAGCTCCCAAATCATCAGATTCTTCCCCAGCTCATACAGGATGTTTTGAAGCTTCCATCCCCAAGTTCATCACAGGGTAGGAGACTAAGATAAAGATGTTTGATATTCTTTCTTATCTCTTAAGTCATGTCCTTTATCCTTTCTAGTCTAGGGTTTATTTTAAAGTCAGTTCTGTATACTTTGGTTCTTATGTATAGTCAGTTAAGAAAAACCCGTTAACTCTGATAAGCCTGATTTTTAAGAATATTGTCTCCTTATCTCACCATGTCTTTAAAAAAGAGTTAAAAAAAAAACAAATATTTTTCATCTCATGGTTTCTGTGGGTCAGGAATTTGGAGGCACCATGGAAGATGGCTGGTTGTGGCTCAGGGTCTCTTATGAGGTTGCAGACAAGATGTCATCTGAAAGCTTGACTAGGGCTGAAGAACCTGCTTCCAAGATTGCTTACTCACCTGGTTGTTGGCAGGAGAACTCAATTCCTCCCCATGTGAACTTCTTCATAGGGCTGATTAAAGATCTTCATGATGTGACAGCTGGCTTCCCCTCCAGGGGGTGATCCAAAAGCAAGGAAGAAGGAAGCTGCATTGCCTTTTATGACTTAGTCTCAGAGGCCACACACCATCGCTTCTGTCTTATTCTATCCATTAGAAGCAAACACTAAGTCCAACTAAAATGTAAGGGGAGGGGAATTAGGCCCCACTTATTTAATTTATTTATTTATTGACTTTATTTTATTTTATTTTTTTATTTTTGCATTACCAGGGTATTGTTAGAAGTTTTTTTTTTTAATATAATTTATTGTCCAGTTAGCTAACATAGAGTATGCAGTATGCTCTTGGCTTTGGGAGTAGATTGCCGCGATTCATCACTTACATACAAAATCCAGTGCTCATCCCAACAAGTGCCCTTCTCAATGCTCATCACCCATTTTCCCCTCCACCACACCAACCTTCAGTTTATTCTCTGTATTTAAGAGGCTCTTACAGTTTGACTCCCTCTCAGTTTATAAGGGAGTGTCAAATAATTCATATACATACTTTAAACCTCCACAGTAACTTGTGTATCTTTTCGGATAATTATTAGCACAAGGCAGTATACGCTATGCGCTGAGTGGTGTAAATAGTGAGTTTTATGGGAGAACCCAGACTGCATGAACAATCATTGTTTTCTTGTGCAATCAGGGTAGGTTGCACAGAGAAGATCAGTCTTGAATTGAATGGTGAAGAATAAGGTCAGAAAACTAGAGAGAAACAGGCAGGGATTCCAGTTGGTATAAACAGAACGAGTAAAGTTGTGGAGGAAGGTTCGAGAGCCCTGAGAGTGATCCATATTACTCACTCTGGTTTCCCATCCACCACATTGGACTCTTAACAGCAATTCACACTCCTGACATCCAACACTCTCTTTAACAAAGCTTGACTGTCCTATGTCTCATGACTTCTGGGCTGCTTTCTGAAGAACAAGAGGCAGTTATGTAGGTGGATCTGGGCTTAAGCATCAATGTATTCACTCCACCCACATAATAGAAACACACTTTTAAAAAGTGTGTATAATTCAACAGTGTTCTAAATAGGGATACACTTGGGAAACCATCACCACAATCAAGCTAATGAGCATATCCATAACTCTCAAAAGTTTCCCTTCAAACCTTTTTATCCCTCCCTCCCATCCCTTACCCAAATTCTCAGGCAACCACAGATCTGCTTTCTATTACTACAGATTAATTTGTATTATTTTAGGATTTTAAATAAATGGAATCACACAATTCTTACTCTTTTTTTACTTTGGTTCCTTTCACTCAATATAATGGATCATCTGTGTTATTGAGGGTATCAATAGTTCATTTACCCTTACTGATGAGTAGAATTCCATTGTAAGGATATACCACAATTTATTTACCCCTTCACCTGTTGATAGTCTTTTGGTTATTTCCAGTTTTTGCCTATTACAACAAGACTGGTGAGGGGGGTGTGGGTGGTGCAATCCATTAATCATTTGACTCTTGACATTGGCTCAGGTCATGATCTCACCGTTTGTGAGATCCAGCCCCATGTCAGGCTCCACACAGTGCTGAGCCTGCTTAGGATTCTCTCTCCTTTGCTCTCTGCCCCTCCCCCACTCTCCATCTCTCCAAATAAATAAATAAATAAATAAACTTAAAAAATTAGACTGCTATGAACATATGAGTGCAAGACTTTATATGGACACATACTTTCATATGAAATTGTTGGGTCATGTGGATGATGAGTGCTTAACTACTTAAGAAATTGATGAACTGTTTTCCAAAGTGGTTGTATAATTTGGATTATTACCAGCAGTGTATAAGAGTTCCAGTTCCTCAACATCCTCATCAACACTTGGTATGGTCAGTCTTTTAAATTATAGCCATCCTGATGGGTGTGTAGTGGCATCTTATAGTAGTTTTTATTTGCATTTCCCTAATGGCTAATGTTGTTGAGTAGTTTTTTTTGTTTTTTTTTTTTTTAAATGCATGTTTGATGGGCACCTGGGTGGCTCAGTCAGTCGAGCAACCGACTTCAGCTCAGGTCATGATCTCACAGTCCGTGAGTTCGAGCCCCACGTCAGGCTCTGTGCTGACAGCTCAGGGCCTGGAGCCTGCTTCGTATTCTGTGTCTCCCTCTCTCTCTGTCCCTCCCCTGCTCATGCTCTGTCTCTCTCGATCTCAAAAATAAATAAATGTGCATGTTTGAAATCCATATATTTTTCTTGGTGAAGTGTCTGTTTTTGTTCATTTTGCTCATTTGAAAAATGTGCTGTTGATTTCTTATTATTGAATTTTGAGGGTTGTATATTCTGGAGACAAGGCCTTTATAAGAAATATGATTTGTAAATATTTTCTGCCCATCTGGAGCTATCTTTCTATTCCCTTAAGAGTATCTTTTGAAAAACCAGAAGTTCTTAATAAAATATAATTAATCAGGTTTCTTCTTTTATGGATCATGCATTTTGTGTTATATCTAAGAAATTATTCCTAGTCTAAGGTCACAAAGATTTTCACCTATGTTTTCTTTTATAAGTTTAGAAGTCACCGTTTTAGAAGTCTCAGGCTTTGTACCTTGATTAAAAATTAATTGAACACATGTGTGTGGGTTTCTTTTGGGACTATTTTGTTCCATTAATCTGTTTGTTTCTTGTGGCCAATATCACACTTTTTTTGGCTATTGTAGCTCTGTAATAGGTCTTGAACTCAGGTAGTGAAAGTCTTCTAATTTTGTTCTATTTCATATTTTTTTGGGTCAAATTGTCAGGTGTTGGGGTGGTCAGCAAGGAAAACAAGCAAAACTGAAAGTTACAATCAAGTCTTTATTCACTTACTGTGATAGTGTAGGTAGGAGGCCCAAATGGAAAGTGCTGGCTCCTTCTGTTCCATTTTTCCCCCATGGAATAACATTGGGTGCAAGGATCAATCATATGACTGCAGAAAAAGTGGGTGAAATTGTCTCTCTGCTGAAGAGCATTGGACAGAAGTCTCTTATATGGAGGGTAGGGTAGGGTATGGAGAGAGAAACCTCTCAAGGAGGCTTCCAAATGAAGATGCCTGGGCTAGAAAAACAGTTATGATTATGAGCATGGCTGGTGTGGGGTGAGTCCTAAGTCCTTGACTGCAATTCCCTCCAGGAGACTGCAATTCATTGCCTGTGCACCAAGTTTGGTGTGAGGACGGCAGTTTTCCCTTGTGAGGCCTGTCAGGAAAAGCTTTTGTAATTGCCTGTTGTTAGCCCTAAAAGATGACATGTAGGATTATGGCCTGGAGCTGGACTCCTCAGTTTTTGCTATTATAGGTCCTCTATTTTTGCACTTGAGTTTTAGAATCAGCTTGCCAATTTCTAGAAAAATATCTGTTGAGATTTTCATTGGGATTTCATTGAATCTATACATCAATTTTAGGAGAAGTGGCATCTTAACAATATTGAGATGTTGAATCTTCTGATCCATGAACATGGTATATCTCTGTATTCATTTAGATCTTTAAATATTTCTCTTAGAAGTGTTTTGTGGTTTTTGGCATAAAGGTCTAACACATCTTTAGTTAGGTTTATCTCTAGATACTTAATATTTTTTGAATGCTACTTTAAATGGTGTTTTTAAAATTTCCATTTCCATTTTTTCTTCATATAGTAATACAATAAATTTTTGTGGATAGGTCTTGTATCCTGAAGTGTTGCTAACAACATATTAGTTCTAGCAGTTTTTCTGTAGAAGCCATAACATTCAACTAAACTATAATGAATTGGTTTAATGGCAGGCAGCAGACAATGACACAGATATTACAGGCTGAAGAGCTGGCGTTCCTTTTTATGCTGCCATAAAACATTTGATAAAACTGTCAACTCAATACCTTGGAAGGCAGACCACATGCTCTTTGAATCTGTAACTTTAGGGAAAATGGTCAGAAGGATGATTCTCCGACCAATGAGAGAGTATTGGCTATTGCCTGCCTCCTTCAGCAAAGTCCTTTGAGAAAGATGGACTCAGGTAGATGCAGCCATTTTGTTAACAGAGATGAAAGGAAACAAAACTCTGCTAGGACTGGAATTCTCTGTCTGCAGCCTGCAATACAAATTGACTGAGGGTGGTTATTTAGGGCCTTCTAGTTTTGATTAAGCCAAAAGCTATTATACTCCCAATAGCAGAAGATAAAACTGCAACCCAAAGCCCTTCTCAAGGGCCATTAGCAAAGTGTTGTCTGCCAGATGATGGAAGCCAAGCATGGGAGGCAAGCGGTGAAGATCATATTAAGGGGATTGCCTTTCCAACCAAACCTGCTGTTTTTGCTGGCTGCAAGGGCACTGTAATTAAGTTAATAGATACAGGATAGATGGGACAAACAGAGCCTAGTAAATAAAAATGAAGAGTAATTAGGCATAAGAAATATGACTAGCTGAGATCTGTAGCTGTGGTTATTTGTACAAGGAATTGTAAAAGGAATAAACCAGAAATATATCCTGTATTTTTTCAAATGGAATTGACAAAAAAGCTGCAAGTCTAGCTTGCTGATACCTGTGTGTCTTTGACCCTGAAGTAATGCATAGTCCCTAAAAACTGCACCAGTAAGAAACCGGGCACAAAAAGATGTGTAGCCTCCTAGGAGGGCATACTTTTCAATATACCCTTTAAATGCAATCACGGAGGATCACGAATAAGAACCTCCCAGACGTAAAGCCAGTAACTTCAAATGCAACAAGCAGGAGAGTTCCTTCTGGAAAGCAGAAATGGGGTTTAAGAATTTACTTGACTTCTTGGGCAGTCTTTGAAGTTTCCCTTTTGCAGCATTTTGCTAGGCTGCAGACCAGTGATTACTTTTTCCACGACCATTTTTTTTTTCCCAAATAGTTTTCCATAGTCTTACCTCACCAGGTGTGTGAGGGACGATGTGGGAGAGGGGAGCAGATACCTCATCTTTTAGCAAATAGATCACTGTGTCATAAGGAATTACATCCAAACTTGTAAAGGACTTTACATCATCTCCAGATCATGGACTTAGAACTGGATTCAAATACTGTTGGAACTTAGGCTTTTCTCCCTTTGGAATACTGCGTGTTCTGTGTTAGAAGAGGGGCATATATAAATATTTAGATGGCCAGAAAAGTGGACTGTGATGGAGTTGTCCGCCAATGTACATTCTCACCTTCTTCCTTTATTACTAGAACTGCTAATTATTAGTGGTATCCATGATTGCCCAGCTAGAGAATTTTATTTCCCAGCTTTCAGTTATATGTGGCCATGTCTTAAATCAGGTCAACGGAATAAGTAGAAACAAGTGCTACTTCTGGGACACATCCCCAGGACTACTGAGATGTACACCTCTTTGCTTTTTGCTGGGTTAAGATACAGATATGATAGGGGCGCCTGTCTCAGTTAAGCATCTTGACTTTTGCTCAGGTCATAATCATCACGGTTCGTGAGTTCAAGTCCTGCATTGGGCTCTGTGCTGACAGCTCAGAGCCTGAAGCCTGCTTTGGATTCTGTCTGTCTCTCTCTCTGCCCCTCCCACACTCACACTCGGTCTCTCAAAAATAAATAAATGTTAAAAAAAAAGATACATATATAATGGGGGTGCCTGAGTGGCTCAGTTAAGTGTCCGACTTTGGCTCAAGTCATGATCTCAAGGGTTCGTGAGTTCAAGCCCCACACTTGGCTCTGTGCTGACAGCTCAGAGCCTGGAGCCTGCTTCAGATTCTGTGTCTTCCTCTGTCCCTCCCCCATTTGTGCACTCTCTCTCTCTCTCAAAAATAAACATTAAAAAAAAAATAGATATGATGGAGATTTTGTAGGAGGATAGCAGCACTGCCCTACTAGTCCTGGACCACTTACCTCTGGACCAGTATGTGACAGAAAAACCCTAAAACTGTTGTCTTGCTTCAGACCCATAAATACACAGAACAAACTAATGGTTTTGAGGGGAAGCAGGTGGGGATGGGTAAAATGGGTAAAGGGGAGTGGGAGATATAGGCTTCTAGGTATGGAATGAATAAGTCACAACATGGGGAAGATAGTCAATGGTATTGTCATAACATTGTATGGTGACAGATGATAACTACATTTGTGATGAGAATAACTATAGATTTGTTTAATCACTAGATTGTAGATATGAAATGAATGTAATATTGTGTCAACTATGCTTTAATTAAAAAACCTATCTTATTTCAGATACAATATTCTCAGGTCTCTGTTAAAGCAACCTAATCTATATCCCAACTAAAACCTAGGCCTAGATTTGGGATAGAGTATTAAGTATTCTTGTCTCCAAGGGCCAAGGCAGAGCTGTTCTTAAACAAATGGGAAATAAACTTTGGTTAATCTAAATCAGGATTTTGGCCCAATTAAACCAATACTAACCACTGGGCACTAATGTAAGCTAATTCAGTAAGAGATAGAAGAAAATACATGGTCCTGTCAGTACTTAACTACTAGCTACTTACTAGGTTGTATGTAAAAGAGAAATAAACTTCTATTTTGTTTAAACTGTATTTTGAGTCTTTGTCTTATCAAAAAGGATGCTTAGGCTGCAGCCTAAGAACATACATGGTTAGAATTGTTGGAAAACCAGTGCATAATCACACACACACACACAAAACAAAAACAAATTAAAGCAGTGTGTGCCCAACATGGACAAAAAAAAAAGTGTGGAGCTCAGAAGGGATTAGGAGAGTCTGAAGAAAAGGAAGTCCTAGTGGTGAAAATGGCATCACTGAAGGCAGGAATTTTTAATTTTCTCCTCCAACCAACCAACCAACCAACCAACCTCCCTGCGTGTAACTTTTCTTGCAACTATTCTGGAAAATGAGATAAGAAGCCCCTGCTTTATGGGAGGGAGAAAGCTTTGAAATAAATTGAGGTATTTTTCCTTTAAAAATATTTTTTTTGTAATTTAAGTATCAGGCATTGGAACACTTAAGAACACTGTAACAATACAGACCATTTTAAGAAAGTGACAATCAGTAGACCATTACCTTGAACAACAACAAATCTACAATCATTATTTAAATTTTTTTCTAGTCTTTCCTTAGTGGGTATAACAAGTGGAAGTATACGCATTTTTGTATATACTACGTAGTACATATACACATACTGTAGCTCTGTAGTGCTTTTTAACTTAACATTATATAAGTACTTTGCAACATGAAAAACTCTTCAGTTCTTGGTTTATTTCTAATGTTTAATTTCATACAATCAACCACAAGACATAAAAACAGAAAATCAGTATGTATTAAAAGGCAATAATTGAAAAAATACACATACACAAAATATTTCCTCTAACAGAAAAGTGATCTTAATTTTTCAAGTGCTTAGCAGTGACCAAACATGGAAGGGATTACCTTGGAGTGTTTTCAGGAGGCCTGTAGAAACTACTCTGTATAATCTCATAGGATAAACAAAAGTAAAAACCGAGGCAAATTGCCCAGACGAAATCTAAATTACAAACTAAAGAATTTAAGCTTAATGTTACATGTCTGACTTTATTCTACAATACTGTACGGCCAGTTCTCCTGTCCTTGTTTCAGTCCAGACCACATTAAAACAAAAAGGTAACTCACTCACGGGAGGTCAAGTCAAAACCTTCTCATGTCTGTGAGTGCTAATCTGAAGTTCCTTCCCTCGTGAGACTATCTGCCCATTCTGGCAGAACATTTGTGTGAAACCAAAATTTCACATATGGAACTCCCAAGTCACCCATCTGGCTTCACCCACCTTATTTTTTGGGTTGAAAATTTGTCAAAGAAACAAATGTTATCTCCCACGATTTGAGAAACAAGAATGATCCAACAGCAGCATTAAATTCACACAAACTGCGTTAATGGTGGTATTAGCGCCGAGCTTCTCTATTTTCTTCCTCGCAAAATGGGCTTATCACTGTATATGTATGTGTGTATATACATAAAACATTATTTTGAATTATCTTCCCTATACTGAGCTTTTTGAAAGTTGTGCTTAGTTTTTATTTTGGATCCTCATCTTTTTGATAATTTACCATTACAATGGCTCCAGTGGAAATACACATACGTCCTCGTTGCCTGTAAAGTAGGTCGTCTTATGCCTTATTGGGCATACTGAACAACTGCTAAGGTTTTTAAGGAGGGAACGAACTTTAAAATCAAAGGCTAGGCATTATTTGTTTTTGACCTCTGCCGCTTCACGTACTTCGTATCTCAATTAGTACATTTGTTCTCTCCCTGGGAAGTTTGTACTGAAGCCGAACCAGAAACACTAGCTGATGGCCTCCTAGGATCAGGCCCCCCTCAGACGCCTACCCCACCCCCTACCCCCGGGCGGAACACGCCCTCAGTTACAGCCCTTCGGCCAGAGCCTTAGGTAACCTTGATTCCGGGTCGGCAGCGGCCACAGCCCGCAGCGCAAGCGGCCTCGGCGGACCCCCTGCCTGCAGCGCGGCCCAGTGCACGCCGGTCCCACTGCCGGGCGCCAGCCGCCCACTCCGCAGCAGCCGCTCCGCTCTCGACCGCGCCGTTCCGCCCGTCGGCCAGCGGCCCGCCCATGCTCTTGGCCACCAGGAGAGCTAGCCAGCTTTTCCACAGCCTCTTTCCTGTCCCGAGAATGGGCGACTCCGCCTCTAAGATCGTCAGCCCCCAGGAGGCATTGCCGGGCCGGAAGGAGCCGATCCCCGTCGCGGGTAAGGACTCAGGCACGCGCAGAAGCACGGTCTTCGTCGCTGCGCATGCGCGTCAGCGCCCTGTGGCTGCGCGTCCTCCGCCCTCCCGGAAGAGAGCGGAGGGCCGGCTTCGGGCGGATTAGCTAGGTTGGGGTCTGCGCAAGCGCGAAGAGGCTTCGCTAGGGGAGGGGGGGCGGAGGGGTCTTCGGTCCTCTTTGTTTGGCTTCTCACTCTCTTAAACAGCATGTAGCACGTTGATGGAATCTAGTATGTTGGTAAAACTCACCTAGAGTGCAAATACCCCGGTGGCTCCCAACTTTGGGTAGGAAAAGCGCTGACCTGATTTCCGATCTTGCTCACAGGTGCGTGTGCCCTCAGTGCCGGCTTCTGTGCCTCCTCTTTTGTGCACGGTTCGCTGGAATAGTGGCCACTTGCAGCGATGGTGCCGTGTTGTCACTAGAAGCAATGGAATGATACAGAACGATGAAAATTGCAGCTTTGAAATTGTATCTCAGTCCACTGTACTGGTTGCAAGAATTACCCTCGGGCTTCTGTTATTCTCCTTGACTGCCCGGTTTCTCCTAATTGGCGGGAGCTGCCCCTAGCCCCGTCCTTGCGGGTCTGCCCGTGTTTGAGTCAGTAGTGCGGAGGTGTCCGCTTTAGAGCTAGCTGTGCCTTACAAAGTTAAACATTTTCCAATCTCATACCAATACTTTTGGAAAATACAGTAAGAAAAAAAAAGTCAGAAAAATGCTTGGGTGCCCAGTAATGTTAAACTACTCTAAAGGTTCTTTTCGTAAAGCTTAAGCCTCATTTTCTGTTGCAGAAGGGGACCATACTTTAAGTAGAATTACCTTGGTGCAGTGCTTCTCAGAGTGTGGCCCTGGCAATTTGTACTTTAAACAAACACGTCATAGTTTGTAAACCACTGTGTTAAGAGTTGTTGAAGGATTAAAGGGTGATTAGTCCTCTACATATGGCTCAATGCCAAGATAAATCCTACATTTAAAAATTTTTAGGAATTCTGTTTTTCTTTTCCTTAAAGAATTATTGGGTATATATAGGAGGAGGTCACAGCGAGGCTCTGCGTATAGTACACACTAATCAGTATGAGAGGGGGAGAGGTAGAGTTTTTTTGGATTTGAGGCAGTTTGGAAACTGACACTGTGTGCCTTGTTTCTCCATCTACATTAGCAGTTCTACTTCTTACGCTTCCCTCACTTCAACCCCAACTCATAGCCAGCCCTAAAAATTTGTTTCTTTTTTGGCTCAGAGAATTAATTTTAAACTTTTATTTTAAAAATAATATTTTTTACACTTTACAATTTTTTTTACAATTTTATTTTTAAAAATAAATTATATATATTTTTACAAACCAGTATTCATAAATGGATACTTAAAGGTAGTGCTTTTTCAATGTTGCACATACTCAGCTTGTCCTGAACTTACTCTTTACACACTATGGGTGTTTTGGTATGCCCTCCCAGAAATCTAAAAAACAAACAAATGAACACAAACATCTTGTTCAGAGCTGCAAACTGGTTCAAGATTAGCTTTGACCAAAATTTAGTTCTGCTTAATCTTAACCAAAGTGTTCCCAATCAATTACCTGGTACATAAATGACACTTTTGGTAGAAGATTAACCAACATGACGGAAATGAGCCAATGATTTATTTGTCATATCCACCTAATAAATCTAACAGAAAACCTCAGGGCCTGGTTCTGTTCCAGGCTCTTCCATCTTGTCTTTTTATATAATCATGCATATACCTCTGTATCTAGACCAGTGAACTGCTTTTTTTGGGTGTAGGGCTAAGCCTACAATGCATATGTATATGCAGTGCCTATGTCCTTATTGCTTTGCTGTTGTAACTCTTCCCCCCCCCCCCCCCAAATATTTCAGTTTTAGATTGCAGCCGGTCCAGTCCCCACTTCTTGTACAACTCCTGCTTTGACAGATTGTTGAAGGTTCTCAGATTGGCCCCAGAAATGGGCAGGATAGTATTACCTCCTTGGTAGGTTTTGGTGGCTGTAAGCTTGAAGCTTATGGATTTAATAATATTGTTTTGAAAGTCAAATTCATCTCTGCCCCAGCCTCCAATCTGTTTAACAGCCCTTCACTTCTCTTTGTTGTTTCTGTGTCTGTTATTTGTGCCCTGACTCTCAAAATTTCTGTGATAAAAGCATCACCTTTTGATTTTAGAAGATAAGTCTTATTTAGTGTCTTTGGTTCAGCTTAGTACAAGGCTCTGTCTTTGTGCACTATTACCAAATATTTTTCGTGTGAAGAGTTACATCTTAGCCTTAATCCTACCTTTTTTTGATATTCGTAGGGAAACTTAACACTTTTTTTTTTTTTTTTTAATAAACTGTGGCCTAATAGATTTCTACTTTGCAAGAAGGTTAAGATTCAATCTTTCAAACTTCTTTAATGCTTAGTTTCTCCCAGGCGACCTATAGTGGATCAAAACATGAGTCGTCCTATTTTGGGTGATTGGTTACAACTAAACTTGGACTGGACTGCCTCATTTGAGGCACACTCTGTTCAGGTTAGTGGCGGGTCCTGGACAGCATTGGCTGGCTGGCAGGGCATGTGAGCAGTTTGCCTGATCTTCTATGTGGAGGCAGTCTCTCTCTGTTTTAGTGCCTGACTAGACAGCAATACTCAGAGAACTTTGGGGAAAAGTGGAATTCATGCTTGTTGAACTGAAATGGTGGGCAATTAATTGCTAGAGACAGGCAGGAGGTGGAAGGCTTATAATTAAAACCTCAGAGTGTCTCCTATGTTGTTAAAATGTGAATTTATTATAGTTAGAACTAATCTTATTTCCAGTGAATTAATTACTCTAAAAGCCCAGTTTTTTTTTTTTTTTTTCTAATAGCACTTTGTTTTTGGTTTGTTTTGCCTATTGAAGATACTGCTAATCTGTTTTTTTGATCAGATGTTTGGGATTTGGAGATATCATTCAAGATAACACTGACAGCTCCTATGTGATCTCTACTTTCTTGCCTTTATATTCTTAGTGTTCACTAGGTGAACACTGTTCTATAGTCTTCACTATATTACTGTGGTCTTTTTTGGAGAGAGGAAGAGATGTAGAACACCTGCCCATGGTGTCCTCTTTTAAGAACTTTAAATATAAATAGAAAAACAGTAGAACAATATGAGTAGTCCAAAAGGCGCCTCTTTGAAAAACAGTTGAACTATGACAATGAAATTTATGAGCTGTAGCTGTCTAATAAAGAAAAAAGGGAAAAAGTACAAATATACAAAATTAGCAACTGAAAGGGGGGAGTAATAGAAATTGAAAATTTAAAGACTCATGAGAGACTGTTTGTTTAACTCTTTGAAAATAAATTCGAAAACTTGGATGGAATAGATAATTTTTAGGAAAATATAACTGACCCAAACTGAAACCGGAAACATTTAGGAAATCTAAACACAATGATTTTTCTAGCAGAAATGAAGTTGTCAGAGTTGCCTCCTCTCAAAGCATCATGTTCAGACAGGTTTACACTGACACTTCTACTAAATATTTAAAGAGCAGATTATTCCAATCGTATTTAAACTAAAAGAATTGTCAGATTCTTTTTAAGCAGTAAGTATAATATTAAAACCAAACCTGATAAAGATTGCACAAAAAAAAGAAAACTGCAGACCTGTCCCACTTACGAATATTGATGAAAAACTGCTAAATAAATATGAGTGAACAGAGCCCAGCAATGGGAGTTAGTTCCAGAATGTAAGGATGGGTCAGTATTAGGAAATCTATTAATATAATTCATCATTTAATTGATCTATGAAGAAAAATGATATAACTGTCATCTGGATGCTGAAAAGTCATTTGACTACCTTTAACAACTATTCTGATAATAACACAGATGGCTACTTCCATAACATGATATAATAAATCTATTTCTGCTCAAAGGCCAACATCATGCTTAATGAAGAAACATAGAAATTCCCACTGAAGTCCTAATCCGGGAAAAATGTGGAGATGGTCCACTCTTGCTCAGCCTAGTAGCTGGTATGCCCCATTACTAAATGCTTTTGTTGTTAAGGTTATCATGTTAGCTTTAATCTCTATAAAATTTTTTTTTAACATTTTATTTATTTTTGAGAGACAGAGCAAGACAGAGCACGAGCAGGGGAGGGGCAGAGAGAGCGCAGGGGGACACAGATTCTGAAGCAGGCTCCAGGCTCGAGCTGACAGCACAGAGCTTGGTGCGGGGCTCAAACTCATGGACTGTGAGATTATGACCTGAGCTGAAGTCAGATGCTTAACCAACTGAGCCACCCAACTGAGCCACCCAGGCATCCCTATCTTAGCTTTAATCTTAACTTTTTGTGTTAAGAAAATTTTCATGTTTAAAAATTTTTTATTTAAAATTTATTTTAATTCTAGTGCAGTTAACATCTAGTATTATATTAGTTTCAGGTGTACAATATAGTGATTCAATAATTTAGTACTTCACTCAGCGCTCATCTTAATTGCCTTCACCTATTTTATCTCCCCCGCCCACCTTCTCTCTGGTAACCATCAGTTTGTTCTTTATATTTAAGACTCTGTTTTTTGATTTGTCTCTTATTTTCTTTGTTTTGTTTCTTAAATTCCACATATTAGTGAAATCATATGGTATTTACCTTTCCTTGACTTACTTCACTTAGCACTATACTCTCTAGATCCATCCATGTTGTTGCAAATGGCAAGATCTCATTCGTTTTTTAAATTTTCTTTTTTTTAAAGTTTATTTATTTTGAGAGAGAGAGAGAGAGAGAGAGAGAGAATGAATATGAGTGGGGAGGGGCAGAGAGGGTGGGGGGAGAGAGAATCCGAAGCAGGCTCTGTGCCGTCAGCATGGAGTCCGATGTGGGACTTGATCCCACAAACCCTGAAATCGTGACCTAAGTTGAAATCACAAGTCAGATGCTTAACCAACTGAGCCACCCAGGTGCCTTGATCTCATTCTTTTTTGTGGTTGAATACTATTCCGTTGTGTATATGTGTATACGTATATAAAACCACATCCTCTTTATCCATTCACCTATTGATGGATACTTGGATTGGTTCCATAATTTGGCTATTATAAATAATGCTGCAATAAACAGAGGACTGCATGTGTCTTTTTGAATTAGTGTTTTTGTTTTCTTTGGATAAATACCTAGTAGTAGAATTACTGGATAATATGGTAATTCTATTTTTAATTTTTTGAGGGATCTCCATATTGTTTTCTCTAGTAGCTGTACCAGTTTGCATTTCTATCAACAGTACTTGAGGGTTCCTTTTTCACCACATCCTCACCAACACTTGTTTCTTGCGTTTTTGATTTTAGCCATTCTAACAGATGTGAGGTGATATCTCATTGCAATTTTGATTTGCATTTCCCTGATGATGAGTGATGTTGAGCATTTTTTCCATGTGTCTGTTGCCATCTGTATGCCTTCTTTGGAGAAAAGTCTGTTCATGTCTTGTACCCAATTTTTAATTGGGTTATTGTAATTTTTTTTGAAGTTGAGAAAATTTTCATCTTTTTATAGGCTACTACTGTGGCCTGATAGGTGAGATTCACATCTTCAAACTTCTTTACTGTGCAACTTTTCCAAGGCTGCCTAAAGTGGGTTAAAGCATGACTAGGCCTACTCTGGGTGATTGGTGTTATTATTTAGCATTGTTTTGTAAGTGGTAGCTAATGCATTTATATAGGAGAAGGCAATTAGAAATGTACAAATTGGAAAAGAAAAGGTAAAACGGACACTAACTTGCAGATGATGAGATTATATACCTGGAAAATCTAAGAGAATTAATAGTATGGTATCAGGATATATACTAGACAACAACCAAGAGTTTTACTCTGTGTAAACAACTTGTTAGAAAATATATGGAAGAAAACACTCCATTTATAATATCAACCAAAAAAGTTAAAATTTATGAATAAACGTAGCAAGAGCTGAGGGTCCTGAGTTCAAGCCCAGTGTGGGGGTTCTGTGCTCGGTGTGAAGCCTACTTAAAAAAAATTAATAAAAATTCATAGGGAAAAATAAACAGGAAGAGTTACAGTAACTGTTAAAGAAGAGCAAAGAGGGGCAACTAGCCCTACCATATAGTAAAAGTAAAGTTCGATAATTAAATCAATGTGATACTTGTCCATGAATAGATAGGTCAATGGAGCAGAATAGAAAGATGAGAAATTCTTAAATACCTATGAGGATGTAGTATATCATAAAGGAGATATCTTAAATCAGTGGGGAAAAGATGGAATATTCAAAAAATGGCTATGGGACAACTGGGTAGCCATATGGAAAAAGAAAGTTGGATCTGTATTTCACATCTTAAACCAGGATAAGTTTTAAAGAGATATTTGACAATAGCTCATGTTTATTGAGTGCTTACTGTATGTCAGACACTCTAGTAATTACTTTTACCAAGACATTTAATCCTCACAATAACCCCCCCCCCCATGTGGTAATTATTATTATCCTCATTTGTTGATCTGGAAACAGGCCCATAGAGATAGGTGACTTATCCCAGGTCACATAGCTAATAAATGGTGGATCTGGAACAAGAATGTGGGCGGTTTGGCTCTAGAGTTTGTGATGTTATCTACTCTACTGTTTCTCCATTTAGTTACATGTAAAAATGAAACAGGGGTGCCTGGGTGGCTCAGTTGGTAAGTGTCCGACTTCAGCTCAGGTCATGATCTCACAGTCTGTGAGTTTGAGCCCCGCGTTGGGCTCTGTGCTGACAGCTCAGAGCCTGGAGCCTGCTTCAGATTCTGTGTCTCCCTCTCTCTCTGCCCCTCCCCTGCTCATGCTCTGTCTCTTTCTGTCTCAAAAATAAATAAAAATTTAAAAAGAAATGAAACAAGTAAATGTTAGAAAAGGAGAATTCCTAAAAATTCCTTTATAATCTTGGGGTAAGGAAAGCCTTTCTAACTATGACTTGAAAATCAGAAGACTTAAGAAATTGATAAGTTAGATCACATCAAAATAAAAATCTTCTCATGGCAAAAATTACCGTAAACAAATTCAAAAGAAAGACTGGGGTAAATATTTGCAACTTATAAGAGAAGGACTATTCTCCCTAATATGTAAGAAGCTCCTAGAAATTAATAAGAAAACACCAACATCCATTATAAAAATAGGCAGAGGTTATGAACAGATAGTTTATAGAAAAGGAGGTACAATTGGCTCTTAAACATATAAAAGAGTGAGCAACTTCTCTCATAATGAGGAGAATGCAAACACCATTTTTCATTTTTCAGATTGGCAAAAATCCAGAACTTTGATGGTACACTCTGTTGGTAAATCCTTAAGGAAAAAGGCACTCTTGTACATTGCTGGCGAGAGTGTAAATTGGCTCAACTCTTACAGAAGGCAATTTGGCAATATCTGTAAAAAATTTAAATGCATATACCTTTTGACCCAGGAATTCAATTCTGGGAATTTATCCTACAGATACACTTGCACGCATGCCAAATGATGACTATACCAGGTTATTCACTGCAGCTTTGTTTGCAGTAGCCAAAGATTGGAAACAACCCAAATGCCCATCAATAGGGGCTAGTTAAATAAATTGTGGTTCGTCTTCACAATGGAATATGCAGCTGTAAAAAAGAACGTGGAAAATCTATATGAATGGGTGTGGAGCGATTGCCAAGATATAGCGTTAAGTGAGAAAAGCAAGGTCAGAACAGTGTTGTATGGTATGCTAATTTTTGTGTGAACAGGGAGGAAAATAATAAGATGTATGCACAAAGAAACTCTGAAAGGATAGCTAAGAAACTAAAAGCTGGGGAGAGGGCTGTGCAGTGAGCTGAAGATGGATGGGACACACAAGTGGGAGATTTTCCTTCAGGCTTTCGTGTAACTTGATTCTTCATAAGTGACTGCATTATTGAGTTAAAGAACTCTGCTCTGAGGATGATCCTTTTCTGCGGTTTTTAGTTTAATTGACCACCTTTCTGTCATCTTTTGTCATCCCTATTTCAAATTCTGTTTTTTAAATTTTGCTCTTTTTCTTGTCAAGTAAGTCTTTTTTTTTTTTTTCTTTTCCTTCCCAACTTGCTTTTGTAATCAAAATCTACATTTTGGCGTGATTTAAAAATCTAAATTTAGAGGGTGAAATTGGAATAAGTTAATCCAAGTCATTTTACATTTCATAAATATTCATTTTTATTGAAGCATCAATTGTGGTGGCATCATTTATACAAAGAAAAGATCTTTGGGGACAAATTCCTTCCACTATTATGTAGAAGGCATTATGTGTATTTCTTTTGTTTTGAGTGATGTACATAGACTTTTAAAAGAAAATGATAGAAAACAATTTTCCTTTTAGAAAAATTTTCCCCAATGTGTGATTAATTTCTAAATTGTAGGACACAGAGCTATTATTTCTCCTCTTTGCATCTTGTCTACAGCTCTTTATTTTACCCTCTGTTTCAGAACCCTCAGTGTTTCCCTGAAGTCCCTGGCATAAGGGTATTCCATACCTCTCCTGATCTGATGATCCTTACTGTCCCAGCCTTTCTTCCCACCTTGCCTCTGGCTAACATGTGTTTCAGTGTTTTGTCTTTCGAGCTGCTCATGTGATTCTACCCAAGTGGGTTTCATATACCGGTGTTTTCATTTAGCCATTCATTAAATGTTTGTTAAATGCTTGCCCAGGTGAAATATTGTTTTCCATATATCCTTATGCTACCTCTTCCTCAAAACTTGCCCTGGTTCCCTTTTCTTTACAACCTAAGTGATCCCTTTCTTTTCTTCTGGACAGATAATTATGCACTATTTCATGAATCCTCCTCTTGGATTTCACATTGTTACTTAGATATTGTTCTACTACCCATGTTGTTAAATCAATATCTTTTCTCCTCATATGAGGGAGAGCTACCTCGAAAGATGGCTGTTCTGGGGTGCTTGGGTGGCTCAGTTGGTTAAGTGTCCAACTTTGGCTCAGGTCATGGTCTTGCAGTTTGTGGGTTCAAGTCCCATAGCGGGCTCTCTATTGTCAGTGCAGAGCCCGCTTCAGATCCTCTGTCCCCTTCTCTCTGTGCCCCTTCCCCACTCTCTCTCGCTCTCGCTCAAAAATAAACTTTAAAAAAAAAAAAAAAAAAGAAGGCTGTCCAGAGGGAGGAGCCATGTTTCACTCCTTAAAGGGGGGCACTGGCCATGGTTGATCCTGTTTTATTCCTTAGTCCGTAACGGTTCACAGAGGACACTACCCACATCAGGCACTCAGTTATGGTGTATGGATATCAGGTAAAGTATGGTTAATGTTGGCTAAAGGTGGTCTTTTTGTGTGAACATTGTGTGACCAGGATGACACAGAGAAGCTAACATAGCTGATCTTTTGTCCCTGCGATATATACTCTAAATAATTTTTTCACTAGTGGTGATAGACTTGGGCTGATTTCAGACTGTCTTACCAATCATTCTTGTGACCAGTAGTAAACTCTTCTACTTGCCAGGATAAATGATGAGGAGCCCCCTCATCTTTAAATCTCTAAGCTGGGATTTGTTAGGAATCTGCAGCAATGGTTGGGAAAGATGCTCTGGGGAAGGGAGGAGAGTGAGGACAGCTGAGGCAAGGAATGGGGAGCTAGTTGGGTGAGGAGACATCAGTTTGTGACATGGGCCCCAAGAGTACCAGAGGCCTCCAGGCCTTCAGCAAGGACCAGAGTGGAGGTCTCTTTGCTAGGCTTGGTCTGCCCCTTCATAGACCCCAGTGTCCTGCCAACCCGGCAGATGGCCCGATCCCTTCCCATGCCACAGCAGCTGGCCGACCCTGTCATCTTGTGCCAGCCAAAATCTTCGAACTCTGATGAAGTATGAGAGACTGAATTCTGCAAAAGATGGGTTCAGAGTGTAAATGCATGATGAGTGAAAGTCGTGGGGCCTCTATCCTATTCTTTCGTCTCTTTTCCATCATAAATTCCCAGTTTGAGAGCATCAGACACACCCATAAAGAAGATTTTCCTCATCATCTGGGTATCCCTTAGCCAGGTCAAGTTGACACATAAAATAACCATCACACTTTCCTTGGTCTCTGCCTTTATCCTTCTCAGTTTACTGTGAGCACCGCTATTAGACATCTGTTTAAACCTCAAATTTCATACTACCACTGCGTAGGAAATAACAGTGACTATGTGATCGGTGCGATTGTAACTGAACTCAAGGCAAGTTCAGTTGCACTTTGGCTGCAAGTTGAACACAACCCAAAGAAGTATTGAAAGCAGAGAACTTTTTATTGTTATAAGTAAGGAGACAGAGTCATAGCTCTCAAAGTACTTTCTCCCCATGGGGTTAGCACAGGAAGCTTTTATTTGGTGTATTGGGAATGGGGGCAGGGAGCTAACATATACATAAGGAACTTATACATATTTTATTAATTAGGCACTTCGGTTCGATTGCACATGCCTAGCATGTCAGTATGGTAGTGCATACAATGTATGTTCAAAAAATGGCAGGAAACTCCACCCACAGGAGGAGGTCTTAGTAGTATAATGAACTAAAAGGTAACTTCAGGATAACTCAGGGGCTTTTGCACAGATCATTAGCTCCAACCCACTCAAGCTGGCTCACGTGAGGAGTGATTGGGCAAACGCGTATCTGGGCATCTCCTTGGCAGGAACTGCTGATTTTCAAAAAACGGAACACATTCCTTCCTTGCTTTTGTCTTTTCCCTCTCCTCCCTTCTACTGATAGCTTGCAGCCATCTGATTTGAGTAATTTCTGTTGCGTCCTAGCTAACGTGATGACACTTTTCATCCTGGAGTTAGAAACTTCCTGTAACTTGTTAACCTCAGTGTTCCTGAGCTCTGCACCGCCCATGCCCCACACCCTCAGCTGACTCCGATTAGTTCCTTTCTTCCAGGACGTTTGCTTTCTTCCTCACAGCCCATGTAAATCTTCCTGGGTCTTTCAAGGCTCAACTCACTTCTTCCCCTTCCATGTTGCCTTTTGGGAGCAGTTTCAACTTCGATTGTTCTTGGAGTTTGTGGTGGAGCTAGGGCTTTGGGGCCTTGTTTTGCACTTTCATTCCACTGTGTCTCCCTAGGGAGGTGAAAGTTGAGTTCATGTAATATATGTGGAGCTCAGTGATTGCTATTTTTCTCCCTGGTGGTTCCTGAACTCTTAGTCTGGTTATGGTGCCCTGCTGGCATGGCCAGAGGTCTTGCTTAGATTACAGTGGCTAAGCTGCTTGGTTTTCTGGTATCTTTCCCCTGGATGTCCTATCAAAATGTTCTTCCCATTTGATGAGATACTTGACTACTTTGACTCATGATCCTGTTAGAAGATAAACTGAGACATATTAATTTTTTTAAGAGTTTATTTGAGCAAAAGTGGACTCAAGTTGGGCAGCATCTGATCTAGCAGATAGAAAGGAGCTCCAAGGAGCTTGTACACAAATGAAGGGCTTTTACAGGCGAAGGGAATGGGAACAAGGAAGTTATACTAGGCAAAAGAGCGGGTTGGTTATTGCAAGGATATGTTCCTCTAGGCAATGGCAAACTAGTTAACTAGTGCTGATCAGGCAATTCCTGATTGACTGGTTTAAGATTTCATTTCTGGGACAGCCAGAACTGTAGGTTAAGTCTTGGATTGGTGGTGTGGGGCTTTGCATAAGCGACTCCATTTTGAGCCAAATGTCTTATTTTTTTAACAATGCCAAATGCTTGATTTTACCTTGACCAAACACCACCATATCCTCTGGGTTAGCTGGGATCTCTTCTGTAAGCTGAGTCTTTTATGAGAGGTCAAATAAGGTTATTGTCCTTCATAAAGAAAGACATGGTTCCTTAGTATGAGCATATCTGCAGTGTTTCTCAGCAGGGTATATTTCTAATCTACTAGCTTGTTGTTGAGTAAGTGTATTAAATTTGCATTATAATATAAGAAAGATTGGTAATAGTGAAACTGGAAGAAATGCAGAGTTACAGTATGTTCCAATGAATGTATTATCATTACATTTTTATAAAATGAAGAATAAAATTTAGAAACATTGAATGTCTTCCCCGAGCATATATAGAAAATGAATTCTTTTCACCATGTTACCATGGTAAAGTAATAACATTAGTGTTGAATTTTCTTCTGTAACTTTTTCCTATTTTACCTTTGATTATTTTTATTAGTAGTTTACTGTTAGGTAATTTATACTTTGCTTAGGTCAAATGCACTGTGAAGAATTAAAAAGCATTGTTCACATGAGACCAAAACTTACTCCTTGGCCAACTAAAAAAATAAAAAAGATATTTTAACAGATTTTACCCAAAAGGCAAGAGTCATGAAAATGAAATACTGTGAGGGAATGCATAACTTTCCAGCTGGAGAAAATGAAAGCTAAAGTGAAAAAATCCTGAATGTACTGTAGTTAGCAGATGAAAAGAAAACCACGTTAGGGTTTGCAGAATGGAGTAGCCAGCTGTCAAATAGAGCCCCGGAGAAAACACTGCATTGCCGAAAACCTCCATTTCCTTATCTCTTTTTGAGAGCCAATTCATAAGGAGCTACGTCATCTAGCAGTAAGCCCTCTGCAGCAACTCCTGCTGGTCCCCAGAGTTCCTAGCTAACCACTTAGCATTCCTTGCACACCGAGACGTGTGCACTGGCATGAAGAAGCGCTGCGCAGAGCTCCCGACTCCCCCCACCGAGGACTGCAGCGGGCCTGATAACAGCCCCGGCTCAGGCGGGGTCTCTCCCTGACAACCGGAGCCAGGTTGCTGGGAGACAGCAGACCTCCAAGAGTAGAAACTGCACCCAGCTGCCTCTGCATGTAAAAGGAGGGCTGAGGAGCCCCTTGCAGATAACTTTTTATTTTAAGAAACTGAAAAAACCCTCAAAAACCAAAAACATTTCTTCTTCTTCTTCAGGATTAGGCTGATACTACGAAGCTCTGTGGATTTATTTTGTTAAGTGGAATAAAAGGGAGTAATTATTTTTTGGTGAAAATTAGGAGTTGGACGAATAAGATTAGGTCGCTCTCTGCTGCAGTACTTACGGGACAATGCACGCCCGATTTAAGGAATAAGCTGCATAAATTTAAATATGCATTTCCAGGGGCAAGATATGAACCAAGGGATTTCTATTAATATAATGCTGGAACTTAAGCCTGAACTATTTTGGTTCATTAAAAACCAGACAATTTTTTTTTTTTTTCCAGGCTAAGGGGATTCGTTAAAGAGCTGAAATCTAGGCTTCATTTTATGTATATGTTTGCTTTGGAACTTGTAGGATGGTTGACAAACAAAATTGATAGAATTTAAAAAATGAGGATTCTCTATGGTTATCTCCATATGGTTGTATTTAATTAATAAGGAAACAAGTGGTCTTTGCTCTGTCTCTGGTTTCCAGCCAGTGGGTCTGGTACCAGGTTCTTCTCACTGCCCCAGAGTGGGCTGGTCCTACCCAATCTATGCTGAGATGGCTTCTCCTTGCTTCAGGGGCTTTTTTATTACTTCAACCTCAGATTTTTATTTATAGTTTCGCTCAAGGTTTGATCTGTCAGTGAGTTTTTTCTTTTTAATTGTTTTTTTTTAACATTTATTTAATTTTGAGAGACACAGAGAGACAGAGCACAAGTAGGGGAGGGGCAGAGAGAGAATGAGACACAGAACCCGAAGGAGGCTTCAGGCTCTGAGCTGTCAGCACAGAGCCCAACAGGGGGCTGGAGCCCACAAACTGTGAGATCATGATCTGAGCCGAAGTTGGGACGCTCACCCAGGTGCCCCTGTCAGTAAGTTTTTAATCATTTTCATTCTCTTCTCCCAACTTCCCAAGTAACCAGTGTCCAAAATGTTGGTGTGATTATAAAAATGGATCAGCTTATAGTCTGCATCTTATTCTTCTCACTTATTAGTATATCATGGAAATATCTCCAAGTAGCTGATATATCTTAAAATATTCTTTTAAAAAAATTAATATACTTTATTTCTTTGAGCAGTTTTAGGTTTATAGGAAAATTGAGTGGGAAGTACAGAGGATTCCCATATATATACACGTGCCCTACTCTCCAGGTTTACCCTGTTGTTAACTTTTGGTATTAGTACGGCACATTTGTTGTAATCAATGAGCCAGTATAGATAACCAAAGTCCATACTTTACATCAGGATTCATTTTCTCGTATATTCTATGGGTTTTGAGAAATCTGTAATGTGTGTTTGCAACAGTTCTAGTATCTTACAGAATAATTTCACTGCTCTAAAAGTCCCCAGTGTTCTGCCTGTTTATCTCTTCCTCCCTCCTGAACCCCTAACAGTCACTTATCTTTTTGGTGTCTTCATAGTTTTGCTTTCCCAAGAATGTCATATACAGTATGTATATGGAAAGGAATTATACAGTATGTATCCTTTTCAAATTCGCTTCTTTCACTTAGCAGTATGCACTTAGGGTCCCTCCATATCTGGATAGCTCATTTCTTTTCAGTGCTGAATAATATTCAATTGCATGGGTGTACAACAGTTTGTTTAACCATTCACCTATTGAAGAATAACTTGGTTGCTTCCAAGTTTTGGTAATTATTAATAAAGCTATTATAAACATTCTTGTACCAGTTTTGTGTAGACATGCTTTTAACTTTGGGTAAATATCAAGAGCCATGATTGTTGGATCATGTGGTATGAGTATGTTTCATCTTATAAGAAACTGCCAAACTATTCCAAAGTGGTTGTACCATTTTGCATTCTTACCAACAGTGAATGGGAGCTCCTGTTGCTTTACATCCTTGTCAGCATTTGGTGCTGTCAGTGTTTTGGATTTTAGCCTTTCTAGTAGGTATATAGTGCTATCTTGTTGTTACAAATTTTTTTTTTTTTTTTTTTTACATTTTTTTATTTTTGAGAGACAGAGTGAGACAGAGCACAAGCAAGGGAGGAGCAGAGAGAGAAGGAGACACAGAATCTGAAGCAGGCTCCAGGCTCTGAGCAAGCATTCAGCACAGAGCCCGACTTGGGCTTGAACCCATGAACCATGAGATCCTGACCTGAGCTGAAGTTGGTCACTTAACTGACTAAGCCACCCAGGCGCCCCAAAACATTTCTTTTAACATTTATTTATTTTTTTGCGAGAGAGAGACAGAGCATGAGTGGCGGAGTGTCAGAGAGAGAGGGCATCACAGAATCCGAAGCAGGCTCCAGGCTCTATCTAGGCTCTGAGCTGTCAGCACAGAGCCCAATGTGGGGCTCGAACTCAGGACTGCGAGATCATGAACTGAACCGAAGTTGGACGCTTAACTGACTGAGCCACCCAGGCACCCCTGTCCATTTTTAAATTGGATTTTTTTCTTGTTGAGGTTTTTAAAGTATTTATTTTTTATTGTTCAGAGAGAGAGAGAGAGAGAGAGAGAGAGAGAGTGTGTTAGCTGGGGGAGGGGCAGAGAGAGAGAGAGAGAGAGAGAGAGAGAGAATCTTTTTTTTTTTTTTTTTTATTATTTTTTTTTATTTTTTAATATATGAAATTTACTGTCAAATTGGTTTCCATACAACACCCAGTGCTCATCCCAAAAGGTGCCCTCCTCAATACCCATCACCCACCCTGCCCTCCCTCCCACCCCCCATCAACCCTCAGTTTGTTCTCAGTTTTTAACAGTCTCTTATGCTTTGGCTCTCTCCCACTCTAACCTCTTTTTTTTTTTTTTTTCCTTCCCCTCCCCCATGGGTTTCTGTTATGTTTCTCAGGATCCACATAAGAGTGAAACCATATGGTATCTGTCTTTCTCTGTATGGCTTATTTCACTTAGCATCACACTCTCCAGTTCCATCCATGTTGCTACAAAAGGCCATATTTCATTTTTTCTCATTGCCACGTAGTATTCCATTGTGTATATAAACCACAATTTCTTTATCCATTCATCAGTTGATGGACATTTAGGCTCTTTCCATAATTTGGCTATTGTTGAGAGTGCCGCTATAAACATTGGGGTACAGGTGCCCCTATGCATCAGTACTCCTGTATCCCTTGGATAAATTCCTAGCAGTGCTATTGCTGGGTCATAGGGTAGGTCTATTTTTAATTTTCTGAGGAACCTCCACACTGCTTTCCAGAGCGGCTGCACCAATTTGCATTCCCACCAACAGTGCAAGAGGGTTCCTGTTTCTCCACATCCTCTCCAGCATCTATAGTCTCCTGATTTCTTCATTTTGGCCACTCTGACTGGCGTGAGGTGGTATCTGAGTGTGGTTTTGATTTGTATTTCCCTGATAAGGAGCGACGTTGAACATCTTTTCATGTGCCTGTTGGCCATCCGGATGTCTTCTTTAGAGAAGTGTCTATTCATGTTTTCTGCCCATTTCTTCACTGGGTTATTTGTTTTTCTGGTGTGGAGTTTGATGAGCTCTTTATAGATTTTGGATACTAGCCCTTTGTCCGATGTGTCATTTGCAAATATCTTTTCCCATTCCGTTGGTTGCCTTTTAGTTTTGTTGGTTGTTTCCTTTGCTGTGCAGAAGCTTTTTATCTTCATAAGGTCCCAGTAATTCACTTTTGCTTTTAATTCCCTTGCCTTTGGGGATGTGCCGAGTAAGAGATTGCTACGGCTGAGGTCAGAGAGGTCTTTTCCTGCTTTCTCCTCTAAGGTTTTGATGGTTTCCTGTCTCACATTCAGGTCCTTTATCCATTTTGAGTTTATTTTTGTGAATGGTGTGAGAAAGTGGTCTAGTTTCAACCTTCTGCATGTTGCTGTCCAGTTCTCCCAGCACCATTTGTTAAAGAGACTGTCTTTTTTCCATTGGATGTTCTTTCCTGCTTTGTCAAAGATGAGTTGGCCATACGTTTGTGGGTCTAGTTCTGGGGTTTCTATTCTATTCCATTGGTCTATGTGTCTGTTTTTATGCCAATACCATGCTGTCTTGATGATGACAGCTTTGTAGTAGAGGCTAAAGTCTGGGATTGTGATGCCTCCTGCTTTGGTCTTCTTCTTCAAAATTACTTTGGCTATTCGGGGCCTTTTGTGGTTCCATATGAATTTTAGGATTGCTTGTTCTAGTTTCGAGAAGAATGCTGGTGCAATTTTGATTGGGATTGCATTGAATGTGTAGATAGCTTTGGGTAGTATTGACATTTTGACAATATTTATTCTTCCAATCCATGAGCAGGGAATGTCTTTCCATTTCTTTATATCTTCTTCAATTACCTGCATAAGCTTTCTATAGTTTTCAGCATACAGATCTTTTACATCTTTGGTTAGATTTATTCCTAGGTATTTTATGCTTCTTGGTGCAATTGTGAATGGGATCAGTTTCTTCATTTGTCTTTCTGTTGCTTCATTGTTAGTGTATAAGAATGCAACTGATTTCTGCACATTGATTTTGTATCCTGCAACTTTGCTGAATTCATGTATCAGTTCTAGCAGACTTTTGGTGGAGTCTATCGGATTTTCCATGTATAATATCATGTCATCTGCAAAAAGCGAAAGCTTGACTTCATCTTTGCCAATTTTGATGCCTTTGATTTCCTTTTGTTGTCTGATTGCTGATGCTAGAACTTCCAGCACTATATTAAATAGCAGCGGTGACAGTGGGCATCCCTGTCGTGTTCCTGATCTCAGGGAAAAAGCTCTCAGTTTTTCCCCGTTGAGGATGATGTTAGCTGTGGGCTTTTCATAAATGGCCTTTATGATCTTTAAGTATGTTTCTTCTATCCCGACTTTCTCAAGGGTTTTTATTAAGAAAGGGTGCTGGATTTTGTCAAAGGCCTTTTCTGCATCGATTGACAGGATCATATGGTTCTTCTCTTTTTTTTTGTTAATGTGATGTATCACGTTGATCGATTTGCGAATGTTGAACCAGCCCTGCATCCCAGGAATGAATCCCACTTGATCATGGTGAATAATTCTTTTTATATGCTGTTGAATTCGATTTGCTAGTATCTTATTAAGAATTTTTGCATCCATATTCATCAGGGATATTGGCCTGTAGTTCTCTTTTTTTACTGGGTCTCTGTCTGGTTTAGGAATCAAAGTAATACTGGCTTCATAGAATGAGTCTGGAAGTTTTCCTTCCCTTTCTATTTCTTGGAATAGCTTGAGAAGGATAGGTATTATCTCTGCTTTAAATGTCTGGTAGAACTCCCCTGGGAAGCCATCTGGTCCTGGACTCTTATTTGTTGGGAGATTTTTGATAACCGATTCAATTTCTTCGCTGGTTATGGGTCTGTTCAAGCTTTCTATTTCCTCCTGATTGAGTTTTGGAAGAGTGTGGGTGTTTAGAAATTTGTCCATTTCTTCCAGGTTGTCCAATTTGCTGGCATATAATTTTTCATAGTATTCCCTGATAATTGTTTGTATCTCTGAGGGATTGGTTGTAATCATTCCATTTTCATTCATGATTTTATCTATTTGGGTCATCTCCCTTTTCTTTTTGAGAAGCCTGGCTAGAGGTTTGTCAATTTTGTTTATTTTTTCAAAAAACCAACTCTTGGTTTCGTTGATCTGCTCTACAGTTTTTTTAGATTCTATATTGTTTATTTCTGCTCTGATCTTTATGATTTCTCTTCTTCTGCTGGGTTTAGGCTGCCTTTGCTGTTCTGCTTCTATTTCCTTTAGGTGTGCTGTTAGATTTTGTATTTGGGATTTTTCTTGTTTCTTGAGATAGGCCTGGATTGCAATGTATTTTCCTCTCAGGACTGCCTTCGCTGCATCCCAAAGCGTTTGGATTGTTGTATTTTCATTTTCGTTTGTTTCCATATATGTTTTAATTTCCTCTCTAATTGCCTGGTTGACCCACTCATTCGTTAGTAGGGTGTTCTTTAACCTCCATGCTTTTGGAGGTTTTCCAGACTTTTTCCTGTGGTTGATTTCAAGCTTCATAGCATTGTGGTCTGAAAGTATGCATGGTATAATTTCAATTCTTGTAAACTTATGAAGGGCTGTTTTGTGACCCAGTATATGATCTATCTTGGAGAATGTTCCATGTGCACTCGAGAAGAAAGTATATTCTGTTGCTTTGGGATGCAGAGTTCTAAATATATCTGTCAAGTCCATCTGATCCAATGTATCATTCAGGGCCCTTGTTTCTTTATTGACTGTGTGTCTAGATGATCTATCCATTTCTGTAAGTGGGGTGTTAAAGTCCCCTGCAATGACCACATTCTTATCAATAAGGTTGCTTATGTTTATGAGTAATTGTTTTATATATCTGGGGGCTCGGGTATTTGGCGCATAGACATTTATAATAGTTAGCTCTTCCTGGTGGATAGACCCTGTGATTATTATATAATGCCCTTCTTCATCTCTTGTTACAGCCTTTAATTTAAAGTCTAGTTTGTCTGATATAAGTATGGCTACTCCAGCTTTCTTTTGGCTTCCAGGAGCATGATAAATAGTTCTCCATCCCCTCACTCTCAATCTAAAGGTGTCCTCAGATCTAAAATGAGTCTCTTGTAGACAGCAAATAGATGGGTCTTGTTTTTTTATCCATTCTGATACCCTATGTCTTTTGGTTGGCGCATTTAATCCATTTACATTCAGTGTTATTATAGAAAGATACGGGTTTAGAGTCATTGTGATGTCTGTATGTTTTATGCTTGTAGTGATGTCTCTGGTACTTTGTCTCACAGGATCCCCCTTAGGATCTCTTGTAGGGCTGGTTTCGTGGTGACAAATTCCTTCAGTTTTTGTTTGTTTGGGAAGACCTTTATCTCTCCTTCTATTCTAAATGACAGACTTGCTGGATAAAGGATTCTCGGCTGCATATTTTTTCTGTTTAGCACACTGTAGATATCGTGCCAAGCCTTTCTGGCCTGCCAAGTTTCAAAGGAGAGATCAGTCACGAGTCTTATAGGTCTCCCTTTATATGTGAGGGCACGTTTATCCCTTGCTGCTTTCAGAATTTTCTCTTTGTCCTTGTATTTTGCCAGTTTCACTATGATATGTCGTGCAGAAGATCGATTCAAGTTACGTCTGAAGGGAGTTCTCTGTGCCTCTTGGATTTCAATGCTTTTTTCCTTCCCCAGTTCAGGGAAGTTCTCAGCTATAATTTGTTCAAGTACCCCTTCAGCACCCTTCCCTCTCTCTTCCTCCTCTGGGATACCAATTATGCGTATATTATTTTTTTTTAGTGTATCACTTAGTTCTCTAATTTTCCCCTCATACTCCTGGATTTTTTTATCTCTCTTTCTTTCAGCTTCCTCTTTCTCCATAACTTTATCTTCTAGTTCACCTATTCTCTCCTCTGCCTCTTCAAGCCGAGCCATCGTGGATTCCATTTTGTTTTGCAATTCGTTTAAAGCGTTTTTCAACTCCTCGTGACTGTTCCTTAGTCCCTTGATCTTTGTGGCAAGAGATTCTCTGCTGTCCTGTATACTGTTTTCAAGCCCAGCGATTAATTTTATGACTATTATTCTAAATTCACTTTCTGTTATATTATTTAAATCCTTTTTGATCAGTTCATTAGCTGTTGTTATTTCCTGGAGATTCTTCTGAGGGGAATTCTTCCGTTTGGTCATTTTGGAGAGTCCCTGGAGTGGTGAGAACCTGCAGTGCACTTCCCCTGTGCTGTGGTGTATAACTGGAGTTAGTGGGCGGGGCCGCAGTCCGACCCGATGTCTGCCCCCAGCCCACTGCTGGGGCCACAGTCAGACTGGTGTGTGCCTTCTCTTCCCCTCTCCTAGGGGTGGGATTCACTGTGGGGTGGCGTGTCCCGTCTGGGCTACTTGCACACTGCCAGGCTTGTGTTGCTGGGGATCTGGCGTATTAGCTGGGGTGGGTGGGCAAGGTGCACGGGGGCTGGAGGGGCAGGCTTAGCTCGCTTCTCCTTAGGTGATCCACTTCAGGAGGAGCCCTGTGGCAGCGGAAGGGAGTCAGATCCGCTGCCGGAGGTTTGGCTCCGCAGAAGCACAGAGTTGGGTGTTTGCGCGGAGCGAGCAAGTTCCCTGGCAGGAACTGGTTCCCTTTGGGATTTTGGCTGGGGGATGGGCGGGGGAGATGGCGCTGGCGCCTTTGTTCCCCGCCAAGCTGAGCTCTGCCGTCCGGGGGCTCAGCAGCTCTCCCTCCCTTTGTCCTCCAGCCTTCCCGCTTTCCGAGCAGAGCTGTTAACTTATGACCTCCCAGACGCTAAGTCGCGCTTGCTGTCGGAACACAGTCCGTCCGGCCCCTCCGCTTTTGCCAGCCAGACTCGGGGGCTCTGCTTGGCCGGCGAGCCGCCCCTCCGCCCCGGCTCCCTCCCGCCAGTCCGTGGAGCGCGCACCGCCTCGCCGCCCTTCCTACCCTCTTCCGTGGGCCTCTGGTCTGCACTTGACTCCAGAGACTCCCTTCTGCTAATCCTCTGGCGGTTTTCTGTGTTCTTTAGGCAGGTGTAGGTGGAATCTAAGTGATCGGCAGGACGCGCTGTGAGTCCCGCGTCCTCCTACGCCGCCATCTTCCGGAACCCGAGAGAGAGAATCTTAAGCAGGCTCCAATTCCTGGTGTGGAGCCCAACATGGGGCTCGGTCTCATGACCATCAGATCATGACCTGAGCTGAAATCAAGAGTTAGACAATTGACCCACTGAGTCACCCAGGTGCCCCTTGTTGAATTTTAAGAGTCCTTTGTGTATTTGGGATAGCAGTCCTTTATCAGATGTCTTTTATAAGTATTTTCTCCCAGTCCGTGGCTTGTCTTCTTATATGCTCTTTACAGTGTCTTTTGCAGAGCAGACGTTTTTAATTGTAATGAAGTTTAAGTTACCAGTTTTTTCTTTTATGGATTGCACTTTGAGGTAGTATCTAAAAAGCCATTGCCAAACCTAAGGTCACCTAAATTTTCTCCTGTGGTACTTTGTAGAAGTTTTATGGGTTTACCTTTAAAAGTTTGAGTTAGTTTTTGTGAAAGATTAAGATCTGGGTCTAGATTTTTTTTTCTTTTGCATGTGAATGTCTGATTGTTCCAGCACCATTTGTTAAAAGGCTATTTTTCTCCATGGCTTTTGCTCCTTTGTCAAAGATTAGTTAACTATATTTGTATGTGTCTGTTTCTGGGCTCCCTACTTATTTCCATTGGTCCATTTGTCTATTTTTTTTTTTTTAACCAATACTACACTGTCTCAATTATGGTAGCTTTATAATAAATCTTGAAGTTGGGTAGTTTCAGTCATCCAACTTTGTTCTCAATTGCATTGGCAACTCTGGCCTTTTTTCCCACTCTAAATATAAACCTTAATATCAGCTTATCAATATCCACAAAATAACTTAATGGGATTTTGATTGGGATTGTGTGGAATCTATAGATCAAGTTGAGAAGACCTAACATCTTGACAATATTGAGTCTTTTTACTCATGTGCATGGAATAATTCTCCATTTATTTAGATACTCT
Source organism: Panthera leo (assembly GCF_018350215.1). Lineage (NCBI taxonomy): Eukaryota > Metazoa > Chordata > Mammalia > Carnivora > Felidae > Panthera > Panthera leo. Next base: position 50,890,861 of record NC_056682.1, read on the forward strand.
TTAATTTCTTTCATGAGAATTTTATAGTTTTCCTCATATAGATCTTCTGCATATTTGGTTAGATTTATACCTCAATATTTAATTTCTTTTGGTGCTAATGTAAATGGTATGTATTTTCTAAAATTTCAAATTCCAGTTGGTCATCACTGGCATGTAAGATAGAGTTAATTTTTGTATATTAACCTTGTATCCTGTAATCTTCCTGTAATCACTTTAGTTCTAGGAATTTTTTTGTTTATTTATTGATTCTTTGGGGTTTTCTACATAGACAGTCCTGTCCTCTGTGAACAAAGACAGTTTTATTTCTTTCTTCCCCATATGTATATCATGTTTTTCCTTTTCTTATTGCATTAGCTAGTACTTCTAGTATGATGTTGAATAGGAGTAGTGAGAGGGTACATCCTTGCCTTGTTCTGATCTTAGTGGAAAAGCATCAAGTTTCTCATCATTAATTATGTTAGCTGCAGGTTTTTTGTACATATTCTTTTATCAGGTGGAGGAAGTTCCCCTCTATCCCTAGTTTGCTGAAGGTTTATATGTTTTTTTTTTAATGTACATTAAAAAAAAAGTACTATGGGATATAGTACTATCCCATAGTATGTATGTACTATAGTTTATTAGAATAAAACAAAATAAAGGTGACCTCTATATCAGTTATTAAATATTTGGCTCCACTAGTACAATAGATATGTTTAGTAATCATGGTATGTGGTATACGTATGGTAATAACTTATGAGTACTTTCCTTGTAAAATCTAGCCAAAGGAGATAAAGTTTGTGTTAGGTTATGCAATGCCTTGAAGTCATCCGAAGTAAGGAGTTTGGATCAGAATGGAGAATGAAAAGAATGTAGCTTCTGTGATGATGCATGCTTTGGGGGGAATCAGAGGTTCAGGCAGGCAGATGATGAGTATCTTATCCATAAAGTATAAACATCCTATGAGTCTTGGATGCTTGCCAGTGCATTTGGATTGCACTAGGTACAGCTTGGCAGCCAGTTATGGTATTGTTTGTTCTGAGAACTTAAAGGTCAATTTGCATCTAGAGTTATGACCCAATTACATTCGACGAACTAGACTAAAAAGTTTTAGCACCTTTGCTATAAACCAGAGGTTGGCCAAATAGGCCTGTGGGCTAAATTTGACCTGCAACCTGTTTTTGTTTTTTAATAGCAGTGCTGCATTAGGGGAAAATTTTAATTTATCTTTTAATTTAAGATGATAAAGGACTCTTAAACCTGATGAATTTTAAGTTATACCAGTAGTCAATCTAGTTCATTATGGCAAAATGTCATGTAACAACAATGATGTAACAATATAATAAAAACAATGACAAAACCCCCACATTATCTGAATAATCCTCACTGTTAGTATGAACAGGCACCAAAGTTATTGGATTGTTGTGAAACTCTCTGCTTTGCTTTGGCAGGGTGGGTGTAACATTTTGCAACATTTGGTTTCCCTTTCTGATTAGAAATCATTAATAATAGGGGCACCTGGGTGGTTCAGTCAGTTGGATGGCTGACTCTTGATTTCAGCCCCCATCATGATCCCAAGGTCGTGGGATTGAGCCCTGCATTGAACTCTACACTGAGTGTGGAGCCTGCTTAGGGTTTTCTCTCTCTCCCCCCCTCTGCCCCTCTCCCTTACTTGGTGTTCTCTCTCTCTCCCTCTGTCTCTCTGTCTGTAAAAAATAAAAAAATTAAAAAAAATATAAAAGAAATCATTAATAGTATAGTATACTTATCTTGACAGTATAGAGAAGTGATTTCATTGGGAATTATTAGGGTTTACTTATCAACCCATGAACTAATTTTACATGATCCTGAGTCCAAAATTAATCATTACTACCTCTGCAATCTTGTGTTTTATTTATATCTTCTCCTAATACTTATATTTTGCATCATAATTACATGTGCTCATGTCTATCACTGCCACTAAATTATGAACCCCTCAAGAGCTGAATCTAGATTTTATTTATCTTTGTGTTCTTGTCAGGGTATAAGATAGAGTTTTGTGAATACTAGATGTAATAAATGTTGAGTGAATGAACCAATTGTCCAGAAATACTAATAACAGCCCTACATACTGTCTGTATAGAATGTGTTCCAATTGACACATAGAACACATAGAATGTGTTCCAATTGGATTCCATGAATCCAGTTTGATCCATGTGGATCAAAGGAAACCAACCATGATCTAAGAGTCCTTCAGTATTTTATTTATTTATTTAGTGTTTATTTATTTTGAGAGAGTGAGAGAGAGCACAAGTGAGGGAGGGACAGAAGGAGAAGGTGACAGAGGAGCTGAAGCAGTACACTGACAACAGAGAGCCCAATGTGGGCTTGAACTCAAGAACGGTGAGATCATGACCTGAGCCAAAGTCGGACACTTAACAGACTGAGCCACCCAGGTGCCCCAGAGTCCTTTAGTATTTTAAATCTGTTGTAACAATTTTGTTTCTCTCCAGTCTACCCCCGCTCCCAAACTCCTGTGAATGGCATATTTGATTATTGTGAATAACTTTTCAACAGAAACATCCATTTACGTAAAAAGTGGCAAATTAGTAAAAGATATAAAGTAAATATAATACAATATTAAGTATCATAAAGAAGATACAACAGAATTTGCTCATTTTTTTAAATACTTTATAGCATTTTTCTTTTTGTGAAATATAGTTTGTGTTAATCTCTTTAAGAGAGGATCTAGGGTGGTAAATTTTCTGCCTGAAAGTTTGTATGTCTGAAAAATTCCTTTATTTCACCTTCGCATTTGAATGCTAATTTGGCTAGATCCAGAAATCTCCATTAAAAGCCCTGTTTTGTTTTGTTCTGGTTTGTTTTTCAGCACTAGAGGTTCCTGTTTCCAGAGAGGTTGATGAGAAAGAATTATGCTTTAAATCAGATTCTTTTTTAAAAAATATTATATATTGGGGCACCTGGGTGGCTCAGTCAGTTGAGCATCTGACTTTGGCTTAGGTCATGATCTGCGGTTTGTGGGTTTGAGCCCCGTGTCAGGCTCTGTGCTGGCAGCTCAGAGCCTGAAGCCTGCTTTGGATTCTGTGTGTCTGTCTCTCTCTCTGTCCCTCCTCTGCTTGTGCTCTTTCTCTGTCTCTCAAAAATAAATAAACATTAAAAAAATTTTATTTATTTATTTTGGGGGGTGGAGGGGCAGAGAGAGAGGGAGAGAGAGAATCCCAAGCAGGCTCTGTGCTATTAGCACAGAGCCTGACACGGGGCTTGATCCCACGAAACATGAGATAATGACCTGAGCTGTAATTGAGTGTTGGACGCCCTACCGACTGAGCCACCCAGGTGTCTCTAAATCAATCAGATTTTTGATTGTTAATAATATTTTTCTTCTCTGATAACTTTTGGGATTCTTTTCTTTGTTTTAAGTTTCTAAAAATTATTATACAGCTTAGCATATGGTAACCCTTTCATTCTGAAGTTTATGTCCTTTTTTTTTTTTCAGTGCTAAGAAATTCTTAGATATTATTTCCTTAACCATTGGCTCCTCTGCATTGTCTCCAATTCTCCTTTATAAACATCTGTTTGTTAGATAGTGGTAAGTCTAGAGCTATTTTCTCTGATTCTTTTAAACTTTCTATCTCTTTATCCTTTCATCTTACATTCTGGAAGAATTCCTTAGTCTCGATCTCTTAGCTGACTGATTTTGCTGTTTTTTTTCATTCTGCTCTGGAGCCATTCTATGAAGTTCTTAATGGCCACAATTCTATTCCTTCATTTCTCAGGTCTCCTCTTGAGTCTGTTTTATAAAAATGAAGATCCTGTTGTTTCATGAATGCAATACCATCTTTTACATATGTGATGATAGTAATCACTCTTCTAAAGTTTAGTTGTGAAGCCCTCCAAGCTGGAAAGCTTCTTATTCTGGTCTTTCTCCAACGTGGCATTCCACATATTTCTAGTTGTTCCCGACTGTGAGCTCATCTTTTCTAGACTCTCAACCATGGGCAGCTGGTCCTGGAACAGGGACTGAGCAGCTGTGGGTTCTTGTGTTCCTTATTGTTCTCAGGGAGAACAGGGGTGGGCACAGCTGAGGACAGCAGCTGGCCTTCAGAGCTTGTCTGGTCCCCAGTTTGTCCTGGATATCATCAGCTACCTGGGGCCCTTCCCTGTTTCTCTATACCGAACACTCACCTAAACATTGGCTGGAGAAGGGAAGAAGGAGCATGTAGGGATTCACTGGCCAAGCTGTGCCCACTTCCACATCTCTGCCAAATCCTGGCAGGCTGTTCCTAGCTACCACCCATGGTCACGGAACTTTCATGGCACTACACTCCTGTCTTGGTCTGTCTTTTCCTCTTGCTCATCTCAACCACACCTTTCTGTCTGCTAGGGATTCCTTGAAGCCTCTAGTCTCTTGAGAAGTTTACGTCTTATTCTTGAGTGTGGCTAGAGGCCTTCAGCCTGTTTAAAAATTTTTAAAATTAAATTTCTTATTTTGAGGTCATTGTAGATTTACTTGCAGCTGTAAAAAAAATAATACCCTTCAGTCAGTTTCCCCAGTGGGGGATCTTGCAAATCTGTGGTACATCACATCCAGGATATAGATGGTGATAGAGCCAACGTATGGGACAGTTCTATCACCACAAGGATCCCCTGTGTTGCCCTCTTATCGCCATGCCCCACCTCCTTCCCCACTCTCAGCTGATCCCTAACACCTGACAACTGCCAGTCTCTTCTCCATTTCTGTAATTTTGTCACATCATAGTTATATAAATGGAATCATACAGCATGTAACCTTTTGGGATTAGCTTTTCTCAATCAACGTAATTCCCGGGAGAGTCACTGAAAGTGTCATATATGTTAATTCTTTGTTCCCTTTAATTGCAGAGTAGTATTCCATGGTATGGCTCTACCACACTTTGTTTAGCCATTCACCCATTGAAAGACATCTGGATTATTCCCAATTTTTGACTATTATGAATAAATATGCTATGAATTTGTGTGCAGGTTTTGAACGTAGTTTACGTTCTCTGGGATAAATGGCCAAGAGTGTAACTGCTGGGTCACATGGTAGCTGCATGTTTACTTTTATAAGAAAGTGCCAGAATGTTTACTGAGTCGTCCCATTTTTACATTCCCATCAGCAGTGTATGAGCAATTCAGTCTCTGCATCCTTGTCAGCATTTGATGTTGTCACTCTTATTTTTTAGCCATTCTGATAGGTGTGTAATGATATCTTATCGTGGCTTAAATTATTATTTCCCTAATGGTTAATGATTTGAACATCTTTTCATGTGCTTTCATATCATTTATATGTCCTCAATGAAATGTCTTTGATAAAATGTTAGACATTTCTAATTGGATTTTTCATTTTTTTTTTTTACTGTTCAGTTTTGTGAGTTCTTTGTATGTTCTGAATACTAGTTCTTTGCCAGATACATGGCTTGGAAATGCTTTCTTCTTGACTGTAGTTTTTTTTTTTTTTTTTAAATCTTCATAATAGGGTCTTTTGCAGAGTAAAAGTTTTCAGAATTGATGAATTTATATTTATCGTTTTTTTTTTCATGGTTTGTGCTTTTTGTGTGAAGTCTAAGAACTCTTTGCCTAGCCTTGATTCTGAAGATTTCTCCTATTTTTTTTCCCTAAAAGTTATATATTTTTACATTTTACATTTAAGTCCACAATCCATTTTGAGTTAAATGCTTGAAGTTTGAGATTTGGTTTGAGGTTCATTTTTCTTAAGCCTATGGATATCCAGTTGCTAAAGCACCATTTGTTGAAACCTTTCCTCCACTGAATTGCTTCTGCACCTTTGTCATAAATCAGTTGGACATATTGTGGGTCTACTTCTGGATTCTTATTTTCTTCCATTGATCTATGTGTCCATCTCTCCATCACACTATCTCGGTTACTATAGCTTTATAGTAGTCCTTAATATTGGGCAGAGTCATCCTTCACATTTTGTTCTTTTTCAAGATTGTTTTTAGTTCAGGATTGTTTTTAGCTATTCTAAAGCCTGTGCTTTTCCATATAAATTTTAGAATAAACTTGTCTGTATTATGCTTCTGCTTATATAAGGTATTGAGAGTAGTCAGAATCATAAAGTGAGAAAGCAGAATGGTGGTTGCCAGGGGCTTGGTGGGGAGGAGAGAATGGGGAGTTGGTATTTAATGGGCATAGAGTTTCAGTTTTACAAGGTGAAAAGAGTTATAGGAATGGATGGTGGTAATGGTTGTAGAACATGTAAATGAATGTATTTAATACTATTGAACTGTACACTTAAAAATGACCAAGATAGCACATTTTATGTTATATGTATTTTACAATAGTAAAAAAGAATAAATACACAGAATAAACTTATCTATGTTTACAGAAAAATCTTGCTAGGATTTGATAGGGAATGTACTAAAATTATAGATCAATTTGGGGAGAATTGTCTTTACTGTGTTGAGTCTTTCAGTCTATGAGCATTTATTTCAGTTTTCTTTGATTTATAAGTGCTTTATACTTTTTAGTGTATAGATATTGTACATGTTTGTTAAGGTCATACCTAAGTTTTTGAGTTTTGTTGGAGTGATTGTAAGTGGTATTATGTCTTTAATTTTGGTTTCCATATGTTCATCGTTGGTATATAGAAATGTGGTTGATTTTTGTGTGTTCGTCTTGTATCTTCCAATATTGACGAACCCGCATATTAGTTCTAGGAGAAGTGTGTGTATGTGTGTGTGTGTGTGTGTGTGTGTGTGTGTGTGTGTTATGTGTACATATTACTTAGGATTTTTTACGTAGACAACCATATCATCTGGAATTAGACAGTTTTATAACTCATATGCTTTTTATTTCTTTTTCTTGACTTATTGCAGTGGCTATATCTTCCAGTACTATGTTAAATAAGAGTGGTGAGAGTAGACATCTTTACCCTGTTCCCTATCTGAAACCCTTCAGTCTTTTCACGATTGTGAGGTTAAGTGTGTGTAGGTTTTTTGCAGATGTTCTTTATTGAGTTGAGGTAATTCTCTTCTTTTCTTAATTTGCTGAGAGTTTTATCATGAACAGGTCTTCCACCACCTGTTTTTATAAGTAAAGTTTTATTGGGACACAGGCACACTTAATTGCTTCATTTATTGTCTATGTCTGCTTATGCATTATAACATAGGACCTGAGTAGTTGTGATAGGGATCCTATGACCCTCAGAGCCTTTTTATAGAAAAAAGGTTTTCTGACTCCTGTTGTAGTTTCATGAAGTCTTTCTTTTGGTTTGCCTTTTTGCTTTTTTCTGTTAGAGTTACTCCTATCCCTTGATATCATAAGATGATTGCAAACTCTTAATCACTCCAGATGTGCATCTTCAATTAACTGAAACCTAGACCCCGAGTTGTTGGCCAGTGTCCATCTCAAAAGAAGGCAAAGTATGGATGTGTGTAGATCTAGCTGACTTCCAAAGGCCCTCCCTACTCAAACCTGCCTGTGTTTCTATCAGTGGTGGTATTTTGGGTAGTTCTTAGCCTGATAACTGCTGTTAACTCCTTACCTTGATCATCAGCCTGAACAAATTACTTGAACTGATTTATTTCACAGCCTGACCTTTCCTGTCCAGATTCCCTGACTTTTACCGTAGTCTGCATTGCTGTGTTTCAGAATGTTTACATGATGGCAAGATACATGCTTTTAGTGATCTCTAAAGTGTCCAGTGGAGTGTAGCATTCTAAAGTTGATGACTCCTTACACTGTGGTTACATATTTATTGTATTTTGTCTTTCTAAGGGAGTTTTCAAGTCTTTCACTTTGACAAGTTTGTTGTTTTGGCTGAAATGAGCTGGATAAATGATGGCCTCAGTCCTTAAGTTAGGAAATAAGCATATGTGCTCCTTTGATCTCTGAAAGGTAAACTTATTGTGGTTTTGTGCTTATTGATTATTAATTGTTAGAGATATTATGTCCTGAATCTCTCTACATACACATTTTGTTCTAGCTTGCTTGATCTACACTCTCCAGAGCCTGGCTTTACTAATAATATCCCTTTGTCTTCTCTTTGTGGAGCTTCCTTTTACCCAACTGCCTCCTACTTTCTCAGTGATGCCTTTCCTTACTCTCCAACACATTTTGACCCTCCTCTCTTATAAACTTCTAGCTATTTCTTTTCTTTGCTCTACTCATTTGGCACGTAATGAGACTGCTTGAAGACATCTTGCATTGTTGTCTTATCATTGTTTAACTTTACAGCCGTGATCTAATTTAATATATGCATCTATTTTCTTTATAACAGCATTTAAAGCTTCATGAGGGCTTATTTGTATACCCCCATGCCTATGCATGTTGATTTTGCACAGTAATTATTAGATGAATGAGAGAGTGATTGAGCGTGTACTCTGTGTAATATTGTGTTTGGAAGTTGTCTGTTCAATAAAATCCTTTTAGTAGTGCAGGTCAATAGATATTAATATTAATGAATTTCGATAAGTGGACATTCTGTTTTTAACTTTTCTTCCAGCCCAAACTATCTGTCTTTAGAAATTTGATTATGACTGCTTGTGTGAGCCCAATGTCTGACTTTTCAAATAGTTATTAGAGGAGATCGGAGCTTTTACATACGATTTGTGTTTAATATTTATGGAAGAGAAGTCTTTCTCCAAATATGTAAAAATATTGGTGAGTGAAGAAAATGGCTCCCGGAGTGACAGAAGAAAATACCTTAAAAAGATCTGCAGTTACCTGCAGTTTCCCCAAGGTTGTGTTTACATAAAAAAGATACTGTTTTATGTTCTAGAATCCAGAAATGATTTTATGATTTAACAAGTTCCACAAAGAACCTTTGTAAGGTTATCAGTACCAGCATAACTACTATAGAGATCACACAGCAATACTAGTCTCTGGATTTATTGACTTTTCCGCGTTCCTTTAGTATCAGTCATATTTTTCTCCCGAGGGTACCACTTTCCTCTCTTGACTTAATACCCAGATATGGAGACCTATTTGTGCTGCCGTGTGTGATCCTGGGAAATGGATGCGTGTTTATCATCTCTCTCTACAGGACCTTTCATGACCATAGGTATATGTTTGCTGCTTCAGTATAAACAGGCAGCGTTCAGAAATGTATTCTCTAGAGAGGGACAAGTTCGTTTGGTGGAAAGCACAGACATTTCATGTTTGGACAGTGATCATTGAACTTCAACTTCATATGGTTACTGGCTATGTGACCTTGAACAGATTTACCTCAATTTTCTCATTTGTAAAATGGAAACAGTGGCACCTGCCTCAAATGGATGTTTCTGGGAATAGATGAGACAATGAAGAAGGAGCCTTGCATGGTACCTGGCTCCTGGCTTATGTGCAGAATGTTTTTTTGCAGTATGATGTGTTCAACGGGGATGTTTAGGGGACAGTTTGCTTTGTCATTGACCCCTGTTCTGTAAAATTGGCTGATGGCTGTGTCATAACATCACACTCACCAAAAGAGCTGCAGTGTGGGACAGGGAGGCAACCAAGCCACAGGCTCATTGTAGCCTTAATTTCCTTTCCTGGGCCAGCCTTCCTTTCAGAAGGATTGGCTGCTGGATCCAGCTATGTGGCAGGGCAGCCGATCATTATTTAAGTCCATATTCTTCTCAGCTCTTGGGAAAACAGGGTCTCTCAGATGACTTTGGGTGGCCAACATGGGTGATGGGTGTGCATTTACTGAGTCTCCATTTTTCCCCCTTCCCAGAGATGGCATCCTTCCTGATTAGCCAACACCAGTTTCTCACAATTGAACTGTGGGTCATCGCACTCTCGGTCAATAGAGGAGTTCAGGTAGAGCTTGGGTAATTCTTTTTTTTTTTTCTTTTCTAATTTTTAAAAAAATTATTTTTAACTTCATTTTTTATTTTTTAGAATTTACATCCAAATTAGTTAGTATATAGTGAAGCAATGATTTCGGGAGTAGATTCCTTAATGCCCCTTACCCATTTAGCCCATCCCCCCTCCCACAACCCCTCCAGCAACCCTCAGTTTGTTCTCCAAATTTATGAGTCTCTTTTGTTTTGTCCCCCTCCCTGTTTTTATATTATTTTTGTTTCCTTTCCCTTATGTTCATCTGTTTTGTCTCTTAAAGTCCTCATATGAATGAAGTCATATGATTTTTGTCTTTCTCTGACTGACTAATTTCACTTAGCATACTACCCTCCAGTTCCATCCACGTAGTTGCAAATGGCAAGATTTCATTCTTTTTGATTGCTGAGTAATACTTCATTGTATATATCTACCACATTTTCTTTATCCATTCATCCATCGAGGGACATTTGGGCTCTTTGCATACTTTGGCTATTGTTGATAGTGCTGCTATAAACAGAGGGGTGCATGTGTCCCTTTGAAACAGCACACCTATATCCCTTGGGTAAATGCCTAGTAGTGCGATTGCTGGGTCATAGGGTAGTTCTATTTTTAGTTTTTTGAGGAACCTCCATACTGTTTTCCAGAGTGGCTGCACCAGCTTGTATTGCCACCAACAATGCAAAAGAGATCCTCTTTCTCCGCATCCTCGCCAACATCTGTTGCTGCTTGAGTTCTTAATGTTAGCCATTCTGACAGGTGTAAGGTGATATCTCATGGTGGTTTTGATTTGTATTTCCCTGATGATGAGTGATGTTGAGCATTTTTTCATGTGTTGGTTGGCCATCTGGATGTCTTCCTTGGAGAAGTGTCTATTCATGTCTTTTGTCCATTTCTTCACTGGATTATTTGTTTTTTGGGTGTTGAGTTTGATAAGATCTTTATAGATTTTGGATACAGACCCATTATCTGATATGTCATTTGCAAATATCTTCTCCCATTCTGTCGGTTGCCTTTTAGTTTTGCTGATTGTTTCCTTCGCTGTGCAGCAGCTTTTTATTTTGATGAGGTCCCAGTAGTTCATTTTTGCTTTTGTTTCCCTTGCCTCCGGAGACGTGTTGAGTAAGAAATTGCTGCGGGCAAGATCAAAGAGGTTTTTGCCTGCTTTCTCCTCGAGGATTTTGATGGCTTCCTGTCTTACATTGAGGTCTTTCATCCACTTTGAGTTTATTTTTGTGTCTGGTGTAAGAAAGTGGTCCAGGTACATTCTTCTGCATGTCACTGTCCAGTTTTCCCAGCATCACTTGCTGAAAAGACTGTATTCCATTGGATATTCTTTCTGCTTTGTCAAATATTAGTTGCCCATACATTTGTGGGTCCATTTCTGGGTTCTCTATTCTATTCCATTGATCTGAGTGTCTGTTCTTGTGCCAGGAGATTCTTTATCAGGGTGTTTATAGAGCCGCAGTGGTGGCTGCGGTTGTTGGCATTGAGAGTGGCTGCCATCTCTGTGTTCCATTTTTCTTGAGTCCAGTGTCTTTTCCCTGATGTCTCATCACAGGTCCAACAAAGCATATAGCATCAGAAGAGGAGAGGAGGGCCGAGGGATGAAGTGTGGAATCCCAGTACCTAAGAGCAGAGGAAGAAGAGCCACTAGGGAGATCTAGAAAAAATAGTCAGAAAGGAGTACTCATGAAACCAAGAGAGGAGAGAATATCAAGAAGAAAGGGAGAATAGGCTGTAACTATTAGATTTGGTGAGTGTAGAGATGAGAGGCCAGAGGCCAGTGAAATATGGGCTATGTGGTGAGAAAGTGGACACCAGAATAGATTACATTTCTTTCAACAAGCTTGACTGGAAAAGAAGGGAAATAGGGCAATAGTTAATGTTCAAAAAGGATATAGTGTTTAAAGATGGGCGATATTAAAAAAAAAGTGTGTATTTTGAAGGGGGAAGATATGGGAGGATGTTGGAGAAGATAAATCCATTTAAATTTGTACTAATTTTGTCATTTTGCATGTGGATTCTGATCTTCTTTACTACCTGTCCTCTTTTGTGTTTTTAAAATTCATGGTTGTTTTCTTGGTCTGTCTGTCTTCCTTGCTCTCTCCCTGCCTCCATCCTTCCTTTTCCCTCTCTCCTCCTTCCTTCCTCTCCTCCTCTCCCTCCCCCCTTTTGAGATTTCTGACAATTTGTGTATTCGATCCTGTTTCTTACTATCCTGTCCTTCTGGATGTCTTCAGTACCACATGGGATCTGGGTATGGCAACTTCTTACTGTACTTTTAGGAGGAGACTCATGTAGCCCTTTTGTCCCCATTCATCCATCCTCAGCAATATGTTAATCCTTCCTAATTATCTTTAAATTGTTACTGCATGATTTCTGTGTCACGGAGTATCTCAGAACATTGTATTCACCCTCAATTTACTAATTTTTCCACTTTCATGCTTAATTCTTTAAAGGTTTTGGGATGTAAGCCTATCCAGTTTCTGTCAAGAATTGTGGCATGGGAGATGAAACACACGAAACAGTTTCTTGATTTAGAGATGATACAAAGCCAGTGTAGGAAAATTTAGTTACTGCTCCCTAATAAGTATATTGTAACTGGTTTTTAGAGGGGGAGAGGTGAGTGCACTGAAGATGTCTGCAGTTCTGAAACTTCCTTTTTGTTCCTCTGTTCCCTCCCTCCTCCCCCTCCCTACCCTCTTCTCCCTCCCCCTTGTCTCAGCCAATTTGGTACTGAGTGTCTTAAGCCACGTTGGAGATAAGAATGGAAGCTGAAATATGAGAGATTATATGCACGGGCAGTTCACATAGGCATATGCTTGTGAACAAACCTGTTACCCTGGGCAATACATAGAGATGGGGGTAGCTGCTTCATGCTCACACAGGTTTCACTACCAGGCCTCTTGTCTGGGAGCCATTTCAGTCCCCTTCACGTGGCTCCTGTGAGAGCCTGACTGTCCGCTGTGACTGCCCTGGCTCTGCTGGTTCCTGCAGTGGGGTCTGACCCATCTGGGCTGGGCCTTCCTCCCAGGGCCTCTTCTCTGGAGTGAGGAGCTGTAAACTGTACAAGTCTGGAGCTGACTTAGGACGGCTGACGGAGATGCTGTGAAGCTGCTTCTTTGGAGAAGGTCTGTTTTCACTAGGAGAGGAGGAAATTCCACGCTGAAGGAGGCAGAAATGGCAGGCAAACCTGGTTCCCACTCTACTTGCTTCTGAGGTCTAACTGCCTTCCCGCCCTTCCTGCGGTGTCACTGTTCAACATTTCTTTGGGCTCCTTGAACCAAAAACCAGGTTCTCTATCTTTCTCTCCCTGTCTCTCTTTTTGTCTCAGCCTGTTCAAGTTGGATGTTGTCACTTGTCACCAACTGATAATAGGTGCCTTTCTTACACTTAACTCCAGATTTGGTTTTAATGGGAAATGAATGAGAGTTGCCTGTTTCAAGGCAGTGGCCTCTAGCTAGCCCTTCCCAAGAGCCATAGTTGGAAGGCTCTGGTAGAGCTACATGTGTGCTAAACATTTAGACTGTTCCAGTTTTCCCTGTTGTTTTCAAACATCCTGCCACTGGTGGGGATTCCTGCCTAATGCGTCACTGGGAAGCCCACCCCACAGTGGTGCCTGTGGAAGCTGTGGATTTGCTTCTTCATGGCATTGCCCACAGATTGAGCATTTCCCTCCAGGCCGTAGCATGTGACATATTTAGGTTGCCAGAACCACATGAGTGCTAGAACCTCGCTCATCAATATGATTCGGTTACTTCCTTTTTTTCTCCTAGAAAAATAAAACACTCTATTAAAGTAGCATTACTGGGGCACCCTGGGTGTCTCAGTTGGTTAAGTGGCCAGCTCTTGATTTTGGCTCAGGTAATGATCTCATGGTTGTGGGATTAAGCCCCATGTTGGGCTCTGTGCTGGCCGTGGGGCCTGCTTAACATTCTCTCCCTCTTCCTTTGCCCCACCCCTGCTCGTGCTCTTGCACTGTCTCAAAAAAATAAATACATAAAAAAGCATTACCAATGATTGCCATTCTTCCTCACTGCAGGAGGTAACATTTATAGATAGGCAAACTCCCAGTATAAACTAACAGCTTTGTTGTTAAGCCCAACTGTTATCAAGTATTATATCATAAAAGCTTGGCTCTTCCCCTTCACCTCTACTTTAAAGAAAACTTTTTACTAGTCTTCCACATTCAGCATTTCAGAAATTAATGATCACAGAGTTCATGGCCTATACAATGACTCCCATAAGCCATGTAAATCTTTTCTCCAAGGGCCAATCTCCAATGGCCAAACAAGGTGAGAAGTTGTTGTGGCCCAGTGGGATGGCCACTCAGGGTGGGCTCATGAGTTCTGGGTTTTGCCTGTGCTGCTGAGCTCTGAGCAACTTTGTGCAATTTACTTATCTCCTCTGGCTTTTTGTTTAATTTTAAAAGAATGCTTGCAAGCCAAGTTCCTATAGGTTCTTTTTCCATTCATGCAATGATTTTAAGTGGTTTCTTCGTATTATGCTTAACACTTCCTCTCTTCCCTTCACAATGAATCTCCTTTCCTCAGAAAGTTAATAACTTGAGCCCTAAGCCCTTCATCTTTCTTGCATTGTTGCACTTGCTTTTTCTTTTTTTCTCCTCTCCTGTTCTTTTTCTCCCTTGAGGAAAAGGCAGAGAAAGAGAAAGAAAATGGAGGCATGCAACATAGATGCAAATATAGTTACAACTTTTCCGGATAGTCTCATTCTCAGTCTGGAGGAAGTTGCTTTGGCAACAGTGAATCTCTCTTTCTCTCTGCCTCTGAACTAAGTTTATCCTTCCTTATTATTATTTCATTTCTATGGAATATGGCTACTTACAGTTTTCTTTTAAATTATAGTTTTCTTCTTGAAATTTCTTAGAGACCATTTTTTTTAAATGTATCTGAATGTTTGAAAGTACAATTGAAGCAAATCCATGGGCTGTTTAAGAGTAGAACCCCACCATGATTTCCCCAATGAGCAAAAATTCTTTCCACCAGACCACATGTGGACCTTGTTCTTTGCAGACTGTTAGCTCGTACCAGCCTGCAACTCTGTCTCCTAAAAGTGAAATTTGTGTACAATTTTGACTAGTTTCCTCCTAATTACTGCATACCAGGTCTTGCACACTGGCCATGTAGCAAGCCATTGTCCTATAAACTGTGAGTCAAGAAAGAGAAATGGCAAACAGAATGCACAGGCAGGTTGATGTTGGTGCTGGGGAAATGCTTGGGCAAGATGTCACAACAAAGATTGAAGCAGAAGTAGTTCTGGGGGCAGAAGTAGTCAGGAGAGGGCCTGACACCAGAAGGAGGTAGCAGACCTGGTCAGACCTGCCCACAAGGTCTAGTCTTAGGGAAGTCTCAGATTGCCATCAGGAAGGGGTTGATCAGGAGAGACCCATGCATGGGTGGTCTCTGATCCAGAGACCATACATGGCCAGCCTGGATGAGGTGAAGTGCAGGAGTCCTCCTGTGAAGCTGCTGGCACCCACTTGCCACTTGAGGCCTCCTGCTCTTGGCTTAAGCCCCAGGGCCTAATTAGGGAAGTCCAAAGCCATCCTTAAGATTGGAGTGTGTGTGTGTGTGTGTGTGTGTGTGTGTGTGTGTGTGTGTGTGTTGTGTGTATAGGATGCTTATGTTCACTTGGTTACCTCCGCCTCTAGGTTCCTGCATCCCCAAACACTCTTTTTTTTTTGCACTGAATTGACCCCTTTAGCATTGTATCGACCAAACCCCCACTCATGATAAAGGTGGGAATGTTCTAGACTTCACTGAAGACTGGGGAGTGACAGAGGAGTGACCGAGTGCATATGGCACAGCACAGAGGTGCGATCCAGCCTTGGATACACCTGATCCCAAGTGCTGCTGGCTGGCCCTCCAGTCGCAGTTCCCTGCAGCCTGTTTCAACGTGCAGGGAGAACCTCGCACCTCTCAGGATCCAACCTCTCACCTATCCCTGTCCTCATTTTTTTGCCCCCACCCCCTTCCTGAGAAAATGTAAATCTTTTCTTACACAGAACAGATTTAGCACTTCTCTTTGACATGGGTTCTAGTTAATACCCATGCTTTAAGGGCCTCACCTTCTATTTTAAAAACCATAGCAAGTTATTTTCCCAGAGATGGTGGACTTTTCCTACATTGACCTAGGATTACATTTTGTGATGTTGGAGCTTGAATTGGATGCCAAACTAAGTAGGAGAGAGAATGGGGAGACTGAATGGTAATGAGTGATTTGGTTTGGAGGGCTCTTTTTTCCGCTAAGGGGTATGTGTGAGCTCCCTTTGTCTTGTCACGCGTATTACATTTTAGTGGATGATTATGTATGTACGTATGTATTTTTAATGTTTATTTTATTTTTTGAGAGAGAGAGAGAGAGAGAGCAAGCGAGAGAGAGAGAGCATGTGCACAATGGGGGGAGGGGCAGAGATAGAGGGAGACACAGAATCTGAAGCAGGCTTCAGGCTCCAAGCTGTCAGCACAGAGCCCAACGTGGAATTCAAATCCACAAGCCATGAGATCATGACCTGAGCTGAAGCTGGACGCTTAACTGACTGAGCCACCCAGGCACCCCTGAATGATTTAAAAAGTTAATAATCTCTTTAAGGAGTTTATAGTTTTGTCGGGAAGGCAGACATAACATAGATGAGCATAATTAAGCCATGAACTTTGTGGCACTGTTGAGGGGGTGAATTTATCAAGAATTTGGAAACGGTTAACTGAATTTATGTTGTGTACACAGTATTTAAATGAAATTTGGACTCCCATCTAACTTATCACTAATTCAGATACAGGTATTTTTCCAGATTAAAAACAAAAATGTAAAGGCATATTTTCAGAGATTTTTAAAAGGCACCAAAGTTTACTTAATTTCATTTTAGCATCAGCAAATGACAATCCAATTTTAATAGTTATTTTGAATTTAGTACCTCTAAAACTCAGGGTGGTTTTGTTTTCTGGCTAATTATTCTACTGGGGAAACATTGCCAGGTTAGGATAAAATATTGTTTTTGGACATTTTGTTTTGTGACATATTTCCTTGTATTTTAAAAATCTCTTGGGTATTTTAAGGGAAATTTAATCCATCTGCTTTTGATCTAAATGTAATTCACTCAGAATAATGGAAAAATATTTGATATGCAGAGAAATCTATTGATGCTCTTAAAGCTTTTCTCCTGGGGAATAAGAAATCATAGTTTTTCCACGAGTAAATCACAAACTTACAATGTCTAATTTTTCTGCTTATTTAATGAAACCTGAGTTAAGCATCAATTGGGCAGTCCAAATCAGTTTTTAATTTTTTAAAACTTCCTTTTCAAACCATGCATAGGATATTTTCTTCAAGGAGGTTTTCTTTTTCTCTTATCCTGACAGTTTTATCTACTACCCTATTTTTTTTTCAATGATTTTGGAAGATTTAAGGTAATAAAATGATTTTGATGTCTGTGGATTAATAGTGTCTGCATTTAAGATGTTTCAGACCTGTCAGAAGCCTGGAAATGGCATTTGAATATATTTCTTAATTTTAATTTTAAAACACTTCCTCTGAGATTTAGCTACCAGTCCTAAGGGAATATTTTGAATTTGAAAGAGGAAGTTCAGGCCAAGGTACAGCCAAACTCTGTACTCTTGGAAGACCTGAAATCCAATTACAAATAATAAAAGAGGTCATGATATCACTATTATGGTTTGTAAGTGCCATGTGAAAGAACTCAATGGGGAATTAGATCATAAGAGGGTCTTGGGTGGCCACTAATTGAAGGGCAGGGCCTGGTGTTTTAGCCACTTGGCTGCTCCAACACAGTTCTTTCCGTATCTGTTTTCAGGGGTGGGGGGTGGGGGCCTTCATCCCACTTTCCAGGACTGACTTCTTCTGACCCCCTAAGGACAGTGGCTCTCACAGCTCTAATCTTCCAAGGGTAGGCTCTGCATCTCTGATTTGGGCCTTGGCCTTTTGCCTTCATATTCCCTTTCTCCACTGGAAGCCAACCTGCCGGAAGTCTGGGCAGGAGCCTCTCTCCTGCTCCACAGCCCTCTGCTGCCCTCTGCTGCCCACAGCAAATGGCAGTAAACCCTCCTGTCTCAGTGGGCCTGTGGGATCTGATGCCTGGGTGGTTGCAGTAGTCTTCTGGCCTCTTTCCTGTAGTTCAGCAAGCAGATCATAGCCAGACAAGTCTTCCTCAAATATCACTTCACATGAGAATCAGCTCAGTTATAGCGATTAGGTGCACAGACTGGATATAGACTGCCTGGGTGAAGCTCCAGCTCTGCCCTTTATTGTCTGTATGACCTTGAGTAAGTTGTGCGACCTTGGGCAAGTTTAGTTGAAGTCTGTATGCCTCAGATTCCTGGCCTGAAAAATGGGTTGATAATGCTCATATGAGGTAAGTATTATTTTATGAGGGATAAATGAAATAAGTGTTTAGAGCAGTGGCACATAGTAAGTTCTAAATAAATATTAGTTATTGTTATACTTATCACCCTGCCCCCCTTTATTTAGGATTTACTGTAGACCAGCATTTCCCAAAATGTGGGGGCCCTAACACAAGACGATATTAGATGGTTCAAGGGTATGGCATTGAATGACATGGACCACAGTGAGAAAACCATTCCTTTTTTTCTAGTGTCTTTCAGCTCTTCTGATTGTATCAAGGTACAAATGTCAGTTTGGTGCTAGAATGCTTTTAATCCTCCAACACTTGTTAGAGGCCTCATGCTTACAGGTTGCTATAAGCATTGACAATTTAATAGCACCCATTTTAACAGTATTTTTTATTTCTGGCAAATGATACTGGTTTTCATTTTACAGTTGTATTATAAAATTTCTTTTATAAAGTTAATAATAAATTATAAAATTTCCTTCAAAAACTAACATAGGTTTTAAAGAAGTTAGTTTAGGGGTGCCTGGCTGGCTCAGTCAGGGGAGCATGTGACTCTTGATCTTGGGGTTGTGAATTCGAGCCCCACATTGAGTGTAGTAGAGATTACTAAAAAAAATAAATAAACTTTAAGAAGAAGTTAGTTAAAAGAATGTTAAGTAAATAATAAATCATGCTATGATTTCAAATATGGCAAAAATCACGAACATGGTGCCTGAAGTTGAGGAAACCCCATGAAAGAGCATATGACTTGGGACTTCGTAGTTGGTCCTCAGCTGGCCTGGGGCCCTTCCTGCTCCCCTTGTGGACCTTCTGCTTTGTCCACACTCTTTTGCTAATTGCTGCCATGTCTTGAGAATTCCTGCCCTTGATTTTTTTCTCAAGAATGCCCCCCAGGTTCTGCTTTTTGGATTTTCAGTCGTCCTTCAAGGCCCCATTAAAAGTAATATCCTCTGTAAGGCCTCCTTGAACCGCTGGCTTTAGTCTTCTCTCCTTCCTTCAAACTCTCATTCTTTGTCTGTTCCATTTATTGGCAGTCATTTTTTGGCATATGATATTTGTTATTTCCATTTCCCTGTCCTGTTTCTGCAACTGGAAGAAAAGGACTGGAAGCTCCTTGAGGGTGGGGACAGTGTCTTAGTCATCTTGTATCTCCTTTAGGCTTGATACAGTGCCTTGGATGCAGTAAATGTTGCTTAATGCTCTAATTGTTGTGTGTGCACATTGAGGTGTCATTTATATAGCATAAAATTCACCTGTTCTGGGTGTGCAGTTTGATGATTTTAATACTGTATGCAGTTGTGAAGCCATTGACACAGTCCCATCTAAAACACTAGGATTCCCTCCAAAGTTCTCTCCTGCCTATTTGAAGCCCTCTCCTACCCCAGTCCCAGACAACAAGCAGTCTCCCTTCTCTATATATACTTTTACCCTTTTATCGAAATGGAATCATACAATATGTAGTCTTTTCTGTCTAGCTTCTTTCACTTAGTGCAGTGTTTCTGAGGTTCACCCATGTTGCTGCATGTATTAGTAATCTGTGCCTTTTTGTCCTGTAGCAGCAATAGACTATAATTTGTTTATCCATTTATCATGTTGTGAACTTTGGGACTGTATTGAGTTTTTGGCTATTAAGGATTGTGTTTTGACGAATGTTCACACACAGGTCTTTGTGTAGACATATGTTTTCTCAAAGATAGACTATGGTGAGTATAAGTTGAACTTTTAAAAATCCTGCCAGACTGTTTACCATTCTGTATTCCCACCAGCAGGTGTTATGAGGGTTCCAGTTTCTAGCAGCCTCACCAACACTTTATATTATCTCATTCTTTCCTTTTAGCCTTTTTAGTGGGTGGTGAAGGATGAATCAAGGATGACTCTTGGATTTTCAGGTTGAGCAGCTAAGTGTTTGGTGCTACTATTAAATGGAGGCTGAAAGAGGAATGAAAATTTTTTTTAATATTTTAATTATTTTTGAGAGACAGAGAGCATGAAGGAAAGGGGAAAGGGAAAGGACAGAGAGGGGGACAGAGGATCCAAAGCGGGCTCTGCGCTGACAGCAGTGAGTCTGATGTGGGGCTTAAACCCACGAACGGTGAGATCATGACCTGAGCTGAAGTTGGACACACAACCGACTGAACTACCCAGGTGCCCCCCAGAATGAACTTCTGTGAGAAAATCATGAGTTCTGGTTTGACAAGGTAGATTTTGAGGTATCTATTAATCATTCAAAGGGAATGTTAAGTACGTAGTGGGATGTATGAAGCTACCTGTGTTCATTCTGTTTTCCTGAACTCATTAAATAATGGAATCTGGAATAGTTGCTTCAATTACCTGTACTCTAAACATGTGTTTAATGGTCTGGACAAGTCACATAACTTCTCCTGATGTCAGTTTCTCATCTATAGAGTAAAATAACACCTGTCTTCCTCCAAAGATTGGGTGAGGAGTGAATGAATTAAGGAATGTGAAAGTGCTTATTAGCATAATTATTAATGCATGATTACCTTTTTATCTCATTGCTGTGTTCATTGTGCCTTCTAACCCTACTTTTTGTACATAAGCACGTACTCAGTAAATACTGGCTTAGTAAATCAGTAAATGCAGATAATGACTAAGTGCATAATGGGGAGAAGGAAGAGAGGAGAAAGAAGAAAGAAAGAGGAGACTGAGGAGAGGGAGGCGGGGGAGGAGAGGACAGCAGAAAGAGAGAATGGGTAGGATTTGGATGGGCCTCAGAAGGGATGGTCATCAAAATTCCACATTTGAGCTTTGTGGAAACGCAATGTTCTTTTATTTATGACATCAGGAAGGAACATGAAAGAGTTAGGAATTGGGGAGCTATTTAAATAATAACACTTATTATGTAAAGTGTGGTATTTCTTAAGTGTCTTTATATTAGACTTTAAGCTTCTTGAGGGCTGGGGTGATTTCTGATATGCCTCTGGATTTTCTAGAACCTCAGCTTACTGCTTTAAGCATAAATGAACACATGTAAATGTGTATAAAATGAATGAATAAACCTTCTAAACTTCTCTCTTTGTTCTATCTAAAGTGACATGTATTTGATATTTGGTTGGTCAGTAGATGACCCTTCAGCTTACTTCCTTCTTGTGTTCCTAGGACGTCGTGAGTGTGCTTCTGTCATAGCTGATGGGTGACCTGTAGTTGTAATTACTTGTTTACAAACATGCTCCATGATGGCAGTGGTTCCTTATTCCTGTCATATGCCTGGCATGTGCTGGTTGTTTAGATAATGTTTGAGAGAATTATCCCTGAGTGGATATCAGTATTCAAAACTTAATGAATATCTGGGAAAGAAGACCAGATCCATGCCCTTTGGGGTTTCAGATTATAGACCTAACGATCTAAATCTAAGGAGGGAAAAGAGGGTGGGGAAATGGTTCAATAATTCTATTTTCCCTCATTTAAAAAAAAAAAATCTTAAAAAGTTTATTTAGAGAGAAAGAGACGGAGAGAGAGAGAGAATACCAAGCCCCACATGGGGCTTGATCTCACAACTGTGAGATCATGACCTGAGCTGAAATCCAGAGTCACATGCTTAACTGACTGAGCCACCCAGGTGCCCCTATTTTCTCTCATTTCTTCTTTTAAAAAAATGTTTATTTTCGAAGAGAGTGAGAGACACAGTGCGAGCAGGGGAGGGGCAGAGAGGGAAGGAGAGACAGAATCTGAAGCAGGCTTCATGCTCTGAGCTGTCAGCATAGAGCCCAATGCGGGGCTCGAACTTACGAACCGTGAGATCATGACCTCAGCCAAAGTCGTATGCTTGACCGACTGAGCCACCCAAGTGCCCACCCATCATTTTCTGTCTAATGGACGAAGTAGATATATTCTTAGTATGGTTAGGGAGTACCTTCCCACTGCCATCTCACATTTTAGGTGACAATATTAGCTCATGTTGTAAATATTCTGAGAGAGTCACAACCTCAAAAGTTCTTGTTAGTTTAGCTCATTAAGAAGTATTTTTCTGGACTGGCCTAAAACAAAGTATTTTAAACATTATTTAAAAAAATTTTTTTTTTTTTTTAATGTTTATTTATTTTTGAGACAGAGAGAGACAGAGCATGAACGGGGGAGGGTCAGAGAGAGGGAGACACAGAATCTGAAACAGGCTCCAGGCTCTGAGCTGTCAGCACAGAGCCCGATGCGGGGCTTGAACTCACGGACCGTGAGATCATGACCTGAGCTGAAGTCGTCCGCTTAACCGACTGAGCCACCCAGGCGCCCCTAAACATTATTTTTTAATAAAAACGTTTGTTAAAATCTGGTATGAACCTCGTACCTATACATCATAAAAAAAGAGCTACTGTGGTTGCTGCAGGTGGTGATGTCCTAGAACCTTGCCTACTTATTCTTTCTTTGTCTAGTTTGAAGGCCCTGCAGCCTCTGGGGAGCTCCAGGGCTCCCTGGAAGAAAGTTTGAAAACCCACAGGTTTACATGAAGTTTGTACATTTTGACCCCGTTTCTTCTCTTACTCACATAGACTGTGCTAAGTCAGTAGGAACACTTAACCATACTACCATCAGCAACCACTAACTTACAGGCTATGTAAAACTTTTAAGAATCAGCCTTTTCTGGTTGTATTTTCTGTCTGAGAGCTTGAATCAAAAGAAGGTTTTGAGGCTCCAATAAATCATAAACAGTACACACTGGGAAGAAAATTCCCCGTGTCTGTGAATTTACCATAGTGAGTTTACATTCTAGGGTCGGTGTCCTGTGTAGGTACAGAGTGTGCCCTGTCCAAATAGGTGGCTGGGAGAGGGAACCACAGAGGGGTAGAAGAGAGACTGGGATTAAAGTGAAGTCAGATCCTGGGTTAGTATTGGGGAGGCCTCCCTAAGCCTGCTGGGCTCAGGGTGCCTGTGAAGAGTTACCCGAGTTGTGGGAAGAGAAGATTTGCTAACATGTAGCCTAGGTGTCCGTCAAAAGTTTGAACTCCCTAGAGCCCGGCAGTTAGGGAAAGAGGACAGAGTGACTGCGTGCTTCAAGGAGGGCCTGGAAATCCAAGAGGGTGCACAGAAGGGAGTATTTGGAGAGGCCAGGAATGCTGGTGTTGACTAAGTATATCCAAGAAGTCAGAACAAAGTAAGGCACTAGAATGTGCTGAGTGGATTCCTGAAGCAGATTCACATGGTCAAGGTTTTAGGTAGTGCGTAGTATTTTTTTATAAGAAGGACTTTGGTAGGCTTACCTTGGGCTGTAATCATTCACAACAATGAAAAATACTGGAGAGATGGATTGCAACTTTATTTTTATTGAGATATAATTCATGTACCATAAAATTCATCTTTTCATAGTAAACAGTTGAACAGTTTTTAGTATATTTACGAAGCTGTGCAACCATCACTACTAGTTCTAGAACATTTTCATCACGCCAGAAGGAAACCCCGTACCCAGGAGCCCCTCCCCATTCTTCTCTCTGCCCTGGCATCCACTAGTCTGTTTTCTGTGCCTATGGGTCTGTCTATTCTGGACCTTTCATATAAATAGGAATATACAATATGTGGCTTTTGTGTCTGGCTTCTTTCACTTAGCATTTTTTTTTCAGAGATTCACCCATGTTAAAGCATTGTATCAGTGTTTAATCCCTTTTTATGGCTGAATAATATTCCATTGCATGTTTACACCACTTTTTGTTTACCTGTTCAACTGTTGATGGATATTTGGGTCACTTTCACTTTTTGGCTGCTATAAATAACACTGTTAGGAACATTTGTGTACAAGTTTTTGATCCACTTTGACAATCTCTGTCTTACTAGGCACATTTAGACCATTGATGTTCAAGATGATTATTGATATGGTTGGATAACTATCTACCATATTCATTACTGTTTTCTATTTGTTGCCATTGTATATTTGTTCCTATTTTTGTCTTCTACTTTTTTCTGCCTTTTGTGGTTTTGAGAATTTTATATGAACTCATTTTTTCTCTTTTCTCAGTATATCAGTTACAGTTTTTTAAAAGACTTTTTTTAGGGGCACCTAGGTGGCTTAGTTGGTTAAGTTCCAACTTCGGCTCAGGTTATGATCTCATGGTTTGCAAGTTCAAGCCCTGCATCAGGCTCTGTGCTGACAGCTCAGAGTCTGGAGCCTGCTTTGGATTCTGTGTCTCCTCTCCCTGCCCTTCCCTCACTCACACTCTATGTCTCTCTCTCTCTAAAAAATAAATAAGCATTAAAAATATAGAAAAAACCTTTGTTTAGTGATTGCCTTAGAGTTTACAGTATACATTTACAACGAATCCAAATCCACTTCCACCTAACACTGTACTACTTTAGGGGGTGTCTTATAATAACAAAATAATCCTGATAACTCTCTTCCACCCTCAAATCATCACTGTCTTTCATTTCACTTATAAATAAGCATATACTTGTACACACAGACACAGACATACACACATATGTATAGACATAAGCATAAATAAGTACATTGCTGTTATCTTGAACAAACTCTTATCTGTTAGATCAATTAAAAATAAGAAAAATAAAAGTTCTTATTTTACTTTCACTTTTTCCATCTTCAGTGCTCTTCCTTTATGTAAATACAGCTTTCTAATCGTGAAAAGGTATTAGGTTATTTACCATAAAAGGTAAAAGGTAGTATCATCTCAATAGACACACATGCTTTCTGTGTGTCTATTGAGATGATTGAGTAGTTTCTGTCCCTTCTTTTATTAATATGCTATAGTACATTGATTTTTTTCTGTGTTGAACCAACCTTATATTTCTGGGTTAAATCCCACTTGGTCATAGTTTATAATCCTTTGTATATGTTGCCAGATTCAGTTTGGTAGTATTTTGTTGAGAATTTTTGCATCTATATCCATAAGAGATATTGCTCTGTAGTTTTCCTGTAATATCTTTGTCTGATTTTAAAAAAATAGTTTTTTCTATTCTCAATTTCCCTTATTTCCACTCTAGTCTTTATTATTTTTCATTGGTTATTTAGGAGCATTTTTCCCCTTGTATTTGTGATTTTCCCAATCTTTTTATCTTGTTATTGATTTCTACTTTTCTTCCATTGTGGTTGAAGAAATACTTTGTATGATTTGAATCCTTTTAAGTTTATTGAGGCTTGTTTTATGGTTTAATATATTGTCTGTCTTCGAGAATGGTCCATGTGCACTTGAGAAGAATTGCATTCTGCTGTTGTTGAGTGGATTATTCTATAGTTGTCTCTTTGGTCTAGTTGCTTTACGGTGTTGTTCAAGTCTTCTGTTCCTTGCTGATTGTCTATATTGTTGTTCTATTATTGAAAGTAGAGTCTTGAAGTTACCACCTATTATTGAAGAATTGTCTATTTGTTGAATTGTCTGTTTCTTCCTTCAATTATTTTGTATTTTATTTATATATTTTAGAGCTCTTTTGTCGTGTATATATGTTTATAATGATTGCATCTTCTTGATAAATTGGCCCTTTTATGACTAAAAAAGATTTTTATTTGTCTTTATTTAAAATTTTTTTAAATGTGTATTTATTTTTGAGAAAGAGAGACACAGAGTGTGAGTGTGGAAGGAGCAGAGAGAGAAGGAAACACAGAATCTGAAGCAGGCTCCAGGCTCCGAGCTGTCAGTACAGAGCCTGATGTGGGGCTTGAACTCACAAACTGCGAGATCGTGAGCCGAGTAAAAGTTGGATGCTTTACCAACTGTGCCTCCTAGGCACCCCTATTTGTCTTTAGTAACAATTTTTTTCTTAAAATTTATTTTGTCTGATATTAATATAACCATTTCAGCTTTCTTTTGGTTGATGTTTGCATGGTGTATATTTTTTCATTCTTTTACTTTCAACCTCTTTGTGTCTTTGAATCTAAAGTGTGTCTCTTGTAGACAGCACATAGTTGGATTATGTATTTTAAATCCATTCTTCCAGTCTCTGTCTTTTAATTTGAGTCTTTAGTTCATTTAAGTTTAATGTAAATATTGATGAGACTGTATTTATTTTTGCCATTTTGCTGTTTTCTGTATGTCTTTGTCTTTTTTGTCCCTCTCTCTTCCATTACAGTCTTCTTTTGTGTTAGATATTTTTGTATGATAACTTTATAATTCCCCTATTTTCTTTGTGGTTGCTCTTAAGTTTATGTCTTTTTTTAAGTTTATTTATTTATTTTGAGAGAGAGAGAGAGAGAGAGAGAGAGAGAGAGAGAGAGGAGAGAGAATGAGTGGAAGAGGGGCAGAGAGAGAGAGGGAGAGAGAGAATTCCAAGCAGGCTCCACACTGTCAGTCCAAAACAGGAGTCCAACACAGGTCTTGATCCCATGAACTGTGTGATCATTAACTGAGCCAATGACAAGAGTTGGATGCTTAACCAACTGAGCCACCCAGGCTCAGCCCCTGAGCCCCAGCCCCTCTTGAGTATTCCTTATAGGGCAGATCTACTAGCAATAAGTGTTCTGGTTTTGTTTATCTAGGGATGTCTTAGGGTGTCTGATTTTTGAAGGAGATTTTTGCTGATGTAGAATTCTTGGTGGATGGTTTTTTTCTTTCAGCACTTTGAATATGTCATCCCACTGCTTTCTGGCCTCCATGGCTTCCGGTGAGCAATCGGCTGTTAATCTTCTTAAGGTCCCTGATATGTGAGGAGTCACTTTTCTCTTGCTGCTTTTAAGACTCTTTCTTCATCTTTCATTTGTAATCAAACTGTTTATTATAAATTGCAAATCCACCGTCATCCTGCTCATGTTTCATCACTCTTATTTGGAAGGATTGCACAGAACACTTGTTAGTGCTTTAATTCAACACTTACAATATCTTGTGGCATTTCTCTGATCTATCAATTTGTGATTTAGTAATATGAGATTTTGTTTTTCATGATCATATATCATAGTTTTATGGAACTTTAGAATAATATTTATGCGATCCATAGCCATAATTTATTCTCCTTATAGATTCATTGAGCACCTGCATAATATGGAAGCCTTATGCAAGACTTTCAGTTTTCTTGGATTAGTGCCACAGCATGGCACAGCCTGAGAATGACACATCTGGTTGATAAAAGACATACTCAACTAAGTCCTGTACAATTAGAATGAAGGTGTATTGGGTTTAGACAGAATATTTTGGGACCACAGAAGAGGAAGTTACTGATTTTTATATTTGCTAGATGAGCAAACTGAGGAATGTATAGATTAAGCAATTTGGGACCTTGAGGTTAAATACCTTAGAGCCAAGGACTAGAACTTGCTGTTCTGGGCTCTTTCTATGAAACCATGGGGATTCTAGAGTATAGCTACCCTGTACTTTCAAGCATCAAAGGTCACAATGATATCTTAAATGAAATAGCAGAAAATGGTTTATCAGAAGTCAATGCTGTTGGTACGAGGACTTGGGTACCATACCGTGGCTTCTTGTTTTCGCATGTATTAACTGAGCTGCAGAGGATGAGGCTTTAAAAGATGTGCATGCTATAAATAAAAATAAACAGCATTTATTTATACTTATTAAATTGTAGTGGTATGAATTTAGTAAACAAGTGACTGTGTTGAAACTTGAGGTTCAAAATATGAAAATATACTTAATTTTACTAAATCCACCCCTGAGTTTGTTCTTTCCCTTTTAATTGATATTTATGTTTTGCAAAGAATTCTCTCCCCCCCTTCATATCCAGGAAAATTTTGCATGGGTACAGCTTACATTAGAA
The DNA here is from genome assembly GCF_018350215.1 of Panthera leo. Lineage (NCBI taxonomy): Eukaryota > Metazoa > Chordata > Mammalia > Carnivora > Felidae > Panthera > Panthera leo. The sequence continues at coordinate 50,918,687 of NC_056682.1, forward strand.
TTTCCTTAATAATAGGATTCACTGTTCAATCAGAACTATGTTCTTTTCCCATAGGGTAAAGCATGACTTATTTGGGCATACAGTTTTAATTTTAATCTGCATGCCTCCTTTTCTATCCTCCCATGATTCTTTGCAGCAGGGCAAGGAAAAGCAAGTCTTATAAAAAGAAATACAGTATGTGGTGCTTATTAAAGTTACATACATCTCTTCTCACAGGAGAATTTTGATTTACTGCAGGTTGTGCATATGTCGCATATGGACATTTCTAGGGAACAGATTCCTTATCGCTGAACAGTGAATGGCTTCTAGTACTCCATTATTGCTCCGGGAACATGTTAGTAATGATTATGAAAGGTAGGATACCATGAAATCTGTAAGGTGATTTGGCAGAAGTCGATGCTGTTGGTGCCAGGATTTGGGTACCGTACCACAGTTTCCTGTTTTCAAATGTATTAATTGATCCGCAAAGGACATCTTTTGGAGACAAGGATTCAGACAGACTGGCACAGGCTGGACCTCCGCCAAGACTGCTCGGAAGGTTGCCATACTGGGAGCAAAAGAGTGAGAGAGAAAGAGAGAGAGAGGGAGAGGGAGAGAGAGAGAGGCAGAGGGAGAGCTGAGGAAAGAAAAAAAGGCAAGACTTGGCACAGCTCAGTCAAATCAGCTTCTTTTGTCTGCTTTCTCGGCTTGAGCTTCAGGAAAGAAAACCGTCCTGGGGTACAGAAAAACTCAGAACTTTTTGGTTTTCAAACTTAGAAGGCTTTTTAAGTCTCTTGGGCTATTTGAAAGTGTTGGTACATAACAATGACGTTTAGTCACCAGTATTAAGGGAAATAAAAGCCTTTTTCAAAATGAAGCTTCCACAGTGTCCATGCATTTGGGAAATACTGTATTTGATTTTTTGCATGTATGATTATATCATGAGAGACAGGATTAATATAGAAGATGGCAAGGCAAATTTCTAATTAGAGAGAATATTAATTTTCTACAAAATAAAGTTTGTTCATCAGTACAAACCTGCTTTCAAATCAAATCAGACATCCTTCGGAATGTGTTCAGAACGTAAGTTTTTAGATTTTATTTTATTTTATTTTTTCCCATTTGTAGACATTCACGTTTCAAGGAGCCTTTCTAAGATTTTATGCAACCCAGCCAGGAAGTCAGAGTAAAAGTTGTTTTATCCATGTGTTTAAGAAAACGTTTTCTTAAAGCAACAGCTTTTATTTCTGCTGCTTCATGCTGTCCTAAACTACATCCCCCAGCAAATGAGTGACAACACTGAAGACCAGAAAGGCAAGCTGAAGACACCAGACTTCGTTTGAAGGGCAAACAAGAAATGTGAGCTTGGTCATTATTTTTGTGTGTGTCTTTGCTCTGAACCAGTTTTTGGAGGTGGGTGGGGAGGTGGGTGGGGAGGTGTCTATGTCTAAAAGATGTGTGCGATTAGGGAATTCTCATTGTGAGAAGAAAATGATAAAAGGTAATTTTTATGATGTTGGCAGAAATGGCTGGGAATGGTAGAGAATAGAAATTTAATCTTTTAGATAAGAAGTAGCAAGCTGTGTTTGCAATACTTGGAGAAAAATTCCATTATTTTTAGTTGATTAGATTGTATAATTAAACGATTACTGTAGCTTGGCTTTCTCAAAATGTTTTAAGTAGAAGGAAAATCTAGAAAGTTCATGGATTTGCTTTTCAGTACTACCCAGTATTTTACTTAGATGTACACTTTGTATCTAATTTCTTAATAATAAAGTTTCTATTAGGCCTGCTTATGGTTGGATTGTGATAGTTCTGCTCTTAAAAATCAGCATTATTGTAGGAGAGGGTAACTGTAAGGCACGTATTTTTGTGGACCACCCTCATTGTCAGTAAGTAATCTGTTTCTAAAGAAGAGAGTTTGAGTTATAGCATTAGGTTATAACTTACTGTGATAATATGTGTTCTTTTTATTTTATATACTAAAAGAATACAGGGAAATCGTATATTCACATAAGTACTAACCATTTTGGGTAATATAAAAGACTGCTCCATGATCTTTCCTTTTGTTTTGAGTATGTAATCATGGATTTCTTAATCCTTTCACAATTTTTTTTTTTGTTTATAGCTTTATATTACCGCGCGCCTTAAATGATCAATTGTTTGAAGTGTTTTTTATGGTATTATAATGACACACATCAGCAATTCTGAGAATGGCATTTAATATACAAATACGAGTTAAAAATATGTGAAATCTAATACAGGTGTTTGCAGAGTTGAGCTTAAGTATTTCCTTCAACTTTTTTACTAATCAACATTTTGATCTCCAATAAAATGAAATCACTTAATGTTCACGTGGGTTGCCAAAGTGACAACCTTTGTTTTATAAGCTTCTTTATACACCACCTCGCTGATATTCCTAAAATGGACGCCAAGACATAAAAGACATGCTGATAGGCACTGGAAAGGAGATGCTTGCATGGCTACAGTCTTCTTGTTGAACTGCTCACGGGATCATTCACGCCTATGCTAGCAACCAACAATATATGACACAAAAAGAAAGTTCAGCAAATAAGTTTAAATTAGAGCTACGTTTTCATTCTGACCGTCTTATTACCGATTTATATTTACTTTCATTTACCTTTTAAACCTTTAACATAACCCCGTGTCATTTTTAGGTTGCCTAAATATGTGACTTCTTTAGTTTCTCTAAGACCATCTCCCTTAAAGTTAAAAGGATCATTTGCTAGCTTATTTCATAACTTCTTTGCAGCGAACTCAGTGAGAATAAACTGATCTTCAATCCAGGCTATTTTATGTCCAATTTTTTCTGACAGGATAATAAAAAATAAGTGAATTAGAAAACAGAGATCTCAGAACATACCTTAAGAAATATTAAATTTTTTGATACTGCTAAAGCTCCATTTTATGGTGTTTAGTAGACTTAAGATTTGATAATAAATATTAGCTGTTACACCCAGTAAAAGTTTCTGACTAATATATTCTCTCCGGCCTACTTGTTACATATCTTAAAATGAAAAAAATCCAATATTAAAATGTCCCTTGTTGACTGAGTGTCACAGACACTCCTTTGTACAACCTTTTGAAAAGTTAGGTTTAAAATTATTGATTACATTTTCAAACACATACATTTAGACTTAACTTAGGCACTTTGCTTTGCTTCTAAACCTTTTATTTTACAAACACACTGACATTTAGGCTGTGAATTATTTCCATATCAGTATTAATATTTCAGATCTTATTTTAAAGTGTGTAAATACTAGTAGTACGATTGTAAACAAACTCTATCTCAGCGTATATCACCGTGGTTTGAATTATATATTTTGAAGTAGAATTATTAAGATAGAAATGGATTAATATTTAACTGCTGCTTGATACCTATTATTTAGTCCCATTTAGGTATGTATACCTGAACATGCAAGCACGTAATTCTGTAAACTAATGGAAACCTCTTAGGGGGACTTCGTCCAGGGTTTTATAATTATTCAGTCATTTCTTCATTCATTGAACAAATGTTGATTGAGTACCCACTTAAGCATGCTAATATTTTATTGACGAAGTTATTTTGGGTGACAGGGAAGGATACCACATGCATAGATGGAAGAGAGAATAGATTTAAGGTAGAAGTATAAAAGCTTAGAAAAGAGCAGCACTGTAATGAGATTTATTTCAGCAGATTAAAGTATGTTAACTTTTATTGCACAATGTACGTATTCTAGAGTGTTGTTTTGAAAACTCAGGAGATTAGTTGTAGTCCATACAGCTATAGGAACTTTGTTTTACCATTATTTAGGTTGCCGTATCTTATTCGCCAGAAAGCTTCAGTTGTTCAAGTCTTCTGATGGACATGTACAAAAAGCAATTCAAATGTTGTGAGAAAGAAATTAAATAGGGAAGATTGAACCACTGCTCACGTGCTAGATTTTACAGGTATCAAAATAGATGTCATTGAACCTTTGAAGATATGGCTGCAACATGAAACAGTGGCCTGTTTATGAGGGATTTTTTTTCCTTTTTTTTTTTCCTGACAAAGAGAAGAAGAGGTCAACCTCACATCAGTAGCCCTTAGGAAGTAAGTTTGCTGGGGGGTGGTGTATTTTAAGTGCACCAATCAACCCACTCTCCGTGCTGTCTGGTGTTTTGTTTTGTTTCCTTAGTTTTGTTCACTAACATAAAGACTCATAGGCATAATACATCTCTTGACTCTAGACATTAGTGAGCATTTAACTTAGTGGGCTAACTTTATTCCATGTGGTTGTTCTTTCATCTGAAAAGAAGGTTCATATTCTTTTTCTTAAAATTTTTTAATGTTTATTTATTTTTGAGAGAGAGAGAGAGAGAGAAAATGCAAGTGGGGGAGGGGCAGAGAGAGAGGGAGAGACAGAATCTGAATCAGGCTCCAGGCTCTGAGCTGTCAGCACAGAGCCCGACGTGGGGCTTGAACTCACAAGCTATGAGATCATGACCTGAGCCAAAGTCGGACGCTTAACTGACTGAGCCACCCATGCGTCTGTAGAGGGTTCATATTCTTAAGAGGAAATAAAAGTCACATGAACCAGAGAGGTGAGCTTGGAGGTTTCTCTGATGGCCAAGACCTGTGTCAGGGCTGGTGGCAGATAGAATGAGACGAGAAATGTTTCAGCTGCAGGTATGCGCTGCTGAGATACTCAACAAATATTCCCAGAGGGCCTGCTGTGTGCCAGGCCCCATGCGGGATGTAGGGGAGACAGAGTTATAATTTCTGCCCATTAGGAATTCAGAGTTGCAGCGAGAGGAAGGATAAGAATAACCAATGTGTATTTCTCTACAGTTTGCCAGTGCTTTCACCTGCATCTCATTAATTCCAGCAACAGTGCCTCACACTGGTACATTCACATTGGGTGAATCCACCCAATAAGGATTCATTGAAGGAATAAACCAAGTTGTGAGGCAGATTATTATCTTCTTGAGTCTTATTTGATTGAGAAAACTTTTCCCCTAATGGTTGAGGAACAGAAAGTACTATGTTTACTTTTAATCTGAGTCTGTGTTGCTGGTTATGAGTGTAGAGGGAGTAACATGTAGGGCCACATTCTTTGTCACCAAGTTAGAATCCCCTGAGGTAACCATTGGAGACAATATAAAATAAGGACTTGACTGGTATACAATGGCGCCAACTGCTCATTCCTCCCATGCCAACCCTTTATTGTTTTGCATTCTCCCTCTCCTCATTTCTCCAAAGGATCCCAGAGCTGTTGGCATTGGTGGTGTGGCCTAGGCCAACTGATTGTCTAACAAGTTGAAAGTCTTCCTTATGTGCTCCTGTGGGAAGAAGGCTGAGGGGATCGTGGTGAGAGAAAATTGTGGAGAGCTGAGGGTGCTGCTCAATAGCTGGTTTAGTCCTGCCAATAACTTCTCTGAGAGTGTGAGAGTTGATGTGGGATCTTGAGGCTAGACTGGACTATCCAAAACAGTCAACACTGAGAGTGTGATAAGACGTTATGAAGGTTTGCTCTGGCCAGTTCAAAGGTCTTTCTGTAGAGGTGTTTTGAGGCCCAGGAGAGGGCGGGGCAGAGTCAGGACTGTTGTGTATAGTTATGAGGGGGTTGAAATTCAGGCCCAACTTTCCTGCTTTAGGAAGGTACAAAGTCACCCCAGATGAAGTGGTGGCACTGAAGAGAGAGAGAGCATGGGGGTGAATCCAGGCTTGGAATCAGGACAGCAAGAACCAAAGAAAGTCTGGGGGTCTGGGGCAAAGGAGGGCAGCATTCCAGTGTTTGCCTGTAGGATCAGGTCAGATAGGAGATGTGGTCAGCAGGGTTCCAGAGAACATAGTGAAATGGCGTGAGATGGATATGTAGAAATTCTGGTAAGGTGAAAAAAAGGTTCAGAAAATACTGAAGTTAGGAATTTATTCTGAGACCAAGCAGGTCATGAGTAATAGCACCAACTACAAGGCTTGACTTAATTTGGTCATTGGTTGTGCCAAGGTTATTTTATTTTCCTAAAAGCAATTGTAGAAAAGGAAAGAAGTTACCTGTTTGTGTTCTGTATTTCACAATGTTCTAATAATTAAAATTTTCTTTTCTGTTTTATAGTTAAGAATCTCTTGCTTCAGTATAATTATAATGCCTCTAATGTATGGATCTTGAGGTTTTGTGGAAAATATGGTATTAAAGTTTGGGGTTTTGTTTTTTGTTTTTTTGTTTTTTTTGAGAGAGTGAGCGAGCGAGCAGGAGAGGGGCAGAGGAAGAGGGAGAGAGAATCTTTTTTTTTTTAATTTTTTTTTTAACTTTTATTTATTTTTGAAGGAGAGAGAGACAGAGTGTGAGCAGGAGACAGAGAAGGGCAGAGAGGGAGACACAGAATCCAAAGCAGGCTCCAGGCTCTGAGCTGTCAGCACAGAGCCTGACGTGGGACTTGAATTCACAAACTGTGAGATCATGACTTGAGCTGAAGTCAGACACTTAACTGATTGAGCCACCCAGGCGCCCCGAGGGAGAGAAAATCTTAAGCAACCTCCACACCCTGCACAGAGCCCAATGTGGGGCTCAATCTCCTGACCTGGAGATCATGACCTGAGCTGAAATCAAGAGTTGGCTTCCTAACCAACTAAGCCATCCAGGTGCCTGTAAAGTGTGGGTTTTGAAGAGTTAGCCCCTGTGTAGTGATGCCATCCTTTTCATTTCAGATGCCTAGTGACATTCATATCTCCTTTTTTGCTAGGCACTGTAAGTTACTTTCCCTTACTTAGAAAGGTTGAATTGTTCCCCGGGACTCAGGAATGCTTTATCCTGGTCCTTTGAAACAAATAGTCCTCCATCATGATGGGTTAGAGGAAATGGGTTTCAGAGTCTCACCAACCTCAGTTTGAATTTTGACTCCATTTTTTACTTGTTGAACTTTGGTCAAGTTATGTAAACCCAGTTTCTTCATGTGGAAAGCAGAGATCATGCTATCTTCCTCCAAGTTTGTTGGGAAGAGACATAAGGAAATATATGCAAAGCTCTTAGTGTACTCCATGATCCAAAGTAAGTGCTCAATAAATGATAGATACTGTTCTTTTTTTAGTTAAAATTTAACAAAACCTGTAGTAAAAATACGTAACATAAACTTTACCATCTTAATCATTTTTCAGTGCACAGTTCGGTGGCATTGAGCATATTCACACTGTCGTGCAGTCATCACCACCATCCATCCATAGAACTCTTTTCATCTTGTGAAACTGAAACTCTGTACCCATTAAACAGCAGCTTCTATTCCCCCTCCCCCTAGTCCCTGTCAGCCACCATCCTACTTTCTGTCTCTATGAATTTGACTGCTCTGGGTACTTGATGTAAGTGGAACCATATAGTATTTGTCCTTTTGTGACTGGGTGTTTTACTCAGCCATGATATAGTCTGTGTCAACATTTCCTCACTTTTTAAGGCTGAATGATACTCTGTTATATATATATGTAAAATCATGTTTTATTTACCTGTTATTCTGTCCATGGACACTTGGGTTGTTTCTACCTTTGGCTGTTGTGAATGATGCTGCTTTGAGCATGGGTGTGCACATAATCTGTATGAGTCTTTGCTTTCTGTTCTTTTGGGTCTGTACCCCAGAGTGGGATTGCTGGATCAATAGGCAGTATTAGCACTCATCATAGGATACATTTTTGAAAAAGTTGTAAACTACAATGATATGAGTTGAATTTGACTTTTCAGTATAGATAATGATAGAAGGTTATAGACTTGACTATGAGCTCATAATGTCTACCTTTTTTTTTTTTTTGTAGAAATAACCCAAATATTACATTCATCATCTTTAAATTATTTTACAGTATAGAATTTTTCATGGTATGTTAATCAGGGCAATATTCTAATTACTCACATAAAATAGTATTTATACAATGTCATGGGATGTAATAGTCATATTTCATTTTTAATACAAAGTTGTTTCTTAGCCTTCTTACCATTTCTGTTTAGAAAACTTCCTTTTGCCATTCTAACAGGGTCAGTCTGCTGGTAACAAGTCTTTTAGTTTTCCTTCAGCTGAGAATGTCTTGATTTCCCTTTTTCCTGGAGGATATTTTTGTTGGATATAGAATTCCAGGCTGATAGTTCCTTTTTTTTTTTTTTTTTTTTTTTTTTTTTTAAGCACTTGAAAAATGTGCCATTTCCTTCTGCCTCTGTGGTTTCTGGTGAGAAATCTGCAGTTATTCAAATTGTTTTTCCATTCTAGGTAAGATGATGTCTCTCCCCCACTACTTTCTTTTTTATTATTTAAATTTATTTATTTAAATTCAAGTTAGCATACAGTGCAGTATTGGTTTCAGGAGTAAAACCCAGTTATTCATCACTTACATATAACACCCAGTGCTCATCCCAACAAGTGCCCTCCTTAACACCCATCACCCATTTAGCCCATCCCCACAACCACCTCCCCTCCAGCAACTCTCAGTTTGTTCTCTGTATTTAAGAGTCTCTTATGGTTTGTTTCCCTCTCTGTTTCTATATTATTTTTCCTTCCCTTCTACATATGAGTGAAATCATATAATTTGTTTTTCTTTGACTGACTGACTTATTTCACTTAGCATAATACTACACTCTAGTTCCATCCATGTTGTTGCAAATGGCAAGATTTCATTCTTTTTGATGGCTGAGTAGTATTCAATTGTATATATAAATACACCATATCTTTTTTATCCATTTGTCAGTTGATGGACATTTGGGCTTTAACCACACTTTGGTTGTTGTCAGTAGTGCTGCTACAAACATTGGGGTGCATGTGCCCCTTTGAATCAGCACTCCTGTATCCTTTGGATAAATACCTAGTAGTGCAATTGCTGGGTTGTAGTGTAGTTCTATTTTTAATTCTTATGAGGAACCTCCATACTGTTTTCCATAGTGGCTGCACCAGTTTGCATTCCCACCAACAATTCAAAAGGATTCCCTTTTCTCTGCATCCTTGCCAACATCTCTTGTTTCCTGAGTTATTAATTTTAGCCATTCTGACAGGTGTGATGTGATATCTCATTGTGGTTTTGATTTACCTTTCCCTCATGATAAGCGATATTGAGCATCTTTTCATGTGTCTTTTAGCCATCTGGATGTCTTCTTTGGAAAAGTATCTATTCATGTCTTTTGCCCATTTCTTCACTGTATTATTTGTTTTTTGGGTGTTGAGTTTGATAAGTTCCTTATAGATTTTGGATACTAACCCTTTATCTGATATATCATTTGTAAATATCTTCTCCCATTCCATTGGTTGCCTTTTAATTTTGCTGATTGTTCCCTTTGCTATGCAAAAACTTTTTATCTTGAGGTGCCTGGGTGGCTCAGGTGGTTAAGTGTCTCACTCTTGGCTTTTGGCTCAGGTCACAATCTCACGGTTCGTGAGTTCAAGCCCCATGTCGGGCTCTGTACTGATAGCACGGAGTCTGCTTGGGATTCTCTCTGTCCCTCTCTCTCCGCCATTCCACTCCCTCATAAATGTAAATAAATAAACATTTTAAAAAAGAAACTTTTTATCTTGACAAGGTCCCAATAGTTATTTTTTCCTTTATTTCCCTTGCCTTCAGAAACAAGTCTAGTAAGAAGTTACTGTGGCCAAGGTGAAAGAGGATGCTGCCTGTTTTCTTCTTTAGGATTTTGATGGTTTCCTGTCTCACACTTAGATCTTTCATCAATTTTGAATTTATTTTTGTGTATGGTGTAAGGAAGTGGTCCAGTTTCATTCTTCTGCATGTCGCTGTCCAGTTTTCCCAGCACCATTTGCTGAAGAGATGGCCTTTTTCCATCGAATACTCTGTCAGGGGTTCTTTATTCTGTTCCATTGATCTATGTGTCTGTTTTTGTGCCAGTATCATACTGTCTTGATGATTACAGCTTTGTAATGCAGCTTGAAGTATGGAATTGTGATCCCTTCAGCTTTGGTTTTCCTTTCAACTTTGCTTTGGCTAATTGGGGTCTTTTCTGGTTCCATACATATTTTAGGATTATTTGTTCTAGCTCTGTGAATAATGCTGGTGTTATTTTGATAGGGATTGCATTGAATGTGTAGATTGCTTTGGGTACCATAGACATTTTAACTATATTTGGTCTTCCAACCCATGAGCATGGAATGTTTCTCCATTTCTTTTTGTCTTCGATTTCTTTCATAAGCTTTCTATAGTTTTCAGCATACAGATCTGTTATCTCTTTAGGTTTATTCCTAGGTATCTTATGGTTTTTGGTGCAATTGTAAATGGGATCAATTCCTTGATTTCTTTTTCAACTGCTGCATTATTAGTGTATAGAAATGCAACTGATTTCTGTACATTGATTTTGTATCTTGTGACTTTGCTGAATTCATGTATCAGTTACAGCAGTGTTTTTGATGGAGTCTCTTGGGTTTCCTATGTAATGTATCATGTCATCTGCAAAGAGTGAAAGTTTGACTTCTTTGACAATTTGTATGCCTTTTGTTTCTTTTTGCTGTCTGAATCCTGAGGCTGCAACTTCCAGTACTATGTTGAGCAACAGCGGTGGGTCTCTCTCACTACTTTCAAACTTTTTTCTTTCTTTAGTTTTTTAAGAGTTTGATTATGATGTGGCCTTGGCCTGGATTTCTTTGGATTTATCCTGGGTTCACTCAGCTTCTTGAATATGTAGGTATATGTCTTTTGCCAGATTTTTAAAAAAAGTTTGTTGGTGTGTTTATATATTTATTTATTTTAAAGTTTATTTATTTATCTTGAGAGAGAGAAAGTGAGAGAGAGCATGAGCAGGGGAGGGGTAGAGAGAGAGAGAGAATCCTAAGCAGGATCTGCACTGTCACTGCAGAGTCTGATGTGGGGCTCGAACCCACAAACCCATGAGATCATGACCTGGGCTGAAATCAAGAGTCACCTAACCAACTGAGCCACCCAGGCACCCCAAAAGTTTATTTATTTTTTCAGTAATCTCCACACCCAACATAGGGCACATGCGACTCATGACTACGAGATCAAGAGTCGCATGCTGTACTGACTGAACCAGACAGGTACCCCTGTCTTTTGCCAGATTTGCAAATTTTTCAGCCATAATTTCTTTAAGTATTTTTTTTAGGTTTTCCCTCTATTTTCTTTTCTTCCAGGACTTGGGATGACATAAGTGATAGATCTTTTGTTATAGTCCTATGGGCGCTTGACACTGATGCCTTTTGCTTTTTTATTTTTTTATTTTTGTTCTGTTTCTTTCTTTGTTGTTCAGACTGGGTAATTCCTGTAGTTTCTATCTTCAGGGATACTGATTCTTTCCTCTGTCATCTTCATTTTGCTATTAAGCCCACCTAGTGAGTTTTAATTTCAGTTAATGTATTTTATCTGCTGTTTCTTTGCTGAGACTTTCTAATTTTTCATTTATTTCATGTCTGTTCATAACTGTGGAAACATTTTTATGATGGCTGCTTTAAAAATTGTTCTCAGGTGATTCCAACATTCTTGGTGTGGGCATCAGTTGATTGTCTTTTCTCTTTCAAGTTGAGATTTTCCTTGTTCTTGGTATGATAAGTAATTGTGATTATATCCTGGACATTTTGCTATTACGTTATGAAACCCTGGATCTTATTTAAATCTTCTTTTTTAATAGACCTCTCTCTCTGACACCATGCCTGTAGGGGAAAGGGGGCACTTCGTCATTACTGCAAGGTGGGATTGGAAGTCTAGGTTCCTTATTGGCTTTTATTTACAGCCTGGAGTGAGAGGAGTGCCTGGTTACTGCCTTGTGAGATTCAGGTTCCCTATAGGTGATACTGTTATTTAGATTGTTAGTTTTGTACTGGTGAAATAACCTGAACAGTCCCTGGAATGTGTATTCCTTATAGTTAGCTTCTATTGTTTGTGCTCTTTGTGTTTGATAACTTATTTCATGATGTATATGTTCTCACTAGCCCTAATCACCAACTTCTATATGATTAGTGTTTACCCTTAGCACAGTGAATAAAAGATTGGAAGCGAAGAAACAAGATTATAGTTTCTACTTTATTAACTTTGAAAATTTATTTTTTAAAGGAGGGAAAAGCTTGTCTGTGCAAGGTTTCCATTTTTCCCACTAATAATATGTAACATATTGTAACTTATTTTTAGAAGAGGTCGGTGTATTAGAAATAGAAGAAATGGATTTGATGGGGGACTTGAAACATTTCAGTGATAAAATATTTCATTTGCTAACTCACACCTATGGTTTCAAGTTTATAACACTGATCTTAAAGATGATGCATATGATTTTAAAATAATAGATTTTTGGGATTCTTAATGGTCATCTGTGCAATAGTAATGACAGTACCAGATCCCAGGACTGAATCACTTACTAACTGGTTGATCTTAGGGAAAAATTCCACAACTCTAAACATTGACTTTTCTTCTGAGAAGAATGGGTGTCATAATACCTAAATCGGAGGTTGTTAGGAATATTAAATGAGGTAGTACACCTGAAGCCATTTAACTGAGAGCTATTACACAAATATGAGAGATAATTATCTAGTCTAGCTACTTCAAGCATATGACTGTGATGGGTAAAGATAATGCACCTGATTTTGTATAATTTGCAGGGCTGTGTATCCATAGACTAGGGGTTATATACATATACCTTTAAAATGCTTTAAAAGGTCTTAATTATGAAAACTTTGAAACATATCGTGAGGTACTGAATAAAACAGAGTAAATCCTCAGGTACTCATTATCCCAAATTAACAAATGCCATATTTATTTGCTCCAGATCTTTTTTTTTTTTTAAAGAAAATGAAACATTAGGAATATAAATAAAGCCCCATTCTTTCAACCCTGAATTGGTGTAGAACATTTCTATGCACATTTTTGTAGTATTACTATGTATATATGTAACTATGTTTTGCATAATTTAAAATGCATTTAAAATGATCTTCTACTGCAGCTGTCTTTTTCCTGGATAGAATTAGATATTTCTGAGATTGATCCATGTTGTTACTACAGGTCTGATGCTGCAGAGCATTTCATTTTAGTTTATCCTTCTTCTGTTGTGGCCATTTCACATTTGTCTTGTGCTAACCATGCGATGATGGACACCCTGCACATGTCTTCTGTACATATTTGTGGTCTCAAGGGGAATTACCTAGAAATGAAGCTCAGTTGCCAAATATGTCAACTTTACTCAATAATACCAAATTATTCTCCAAAGCATTTGTACCAGTTAACATTCCTGCACTATCGTATCTCTGTATCTCCTATACCTTTGCCAGTACTGGTGGTATCAGACTTAGATATTTTGGCAATCTGATGTGCAAGAAATATTTTGCTGTTATTTTTGTTCATTGATTACTTAGTGAGTTTACCCATCCTTTTTTTTTTTTAATTTAATGTTTATTTATTTTTGAGAGAGAGACAGAGTTTGAGTGGGGTAGGTGCAGAGAGAGAGGGAGACACAGAATCTGAAGCAGGCTCCAGGCTCTGAGCTGTCAGCAGAGAGCCTGACGTGGGGCTTGAACTCACGGACCATGAGATCATGACTTGAGCCAAAGTCGGATGGTTAACTGACTGAGCCACCCAAGTGCCCTTTACCCATCCTTTTTTAAAAAATGTTTATTTATTTTGAGGAAGAGAGAGTTTGTGTGCCCACATGAGTTGGGGAGGGGCAGAGAGAGAGAGAGAGAGAGAGAGAAAGAGAGAGAGAGCATCCCAAGCATTCTCCGTGCTGTCAGAGCAGAGCCTGACACAGGTTTCATTCCACGAACCATGAGATCATAACCTGAGCCAAAATCAAGAGTTGGACGCTGGATGCTTAACCAACTGAGCCACCCAGGTCCCTGCACATCCTTTTATATCCATAATTTAGGTTTCCTTTTCTTTGTATTCTCTATTCATACTCTTGGCACGTTTTTCTTTTAGTTTCATTCTTACTAATTTGTAATATATTTATTACAAATATAGTACAGTTCTTTATTACACGGGTTAAAATATCTTCTTCAATCTTTGACTTGTTAATTTTCCTTATGGCAGCTTTTGAAATCAGCCATGGTATATGTTTGACAAATTAGAATAGTTCCATTTTTTATTTTCAGAGATGATTTTAGTGGTACTACTTACAATCCATGCTTTTGGATGTGGCAGGGAGGGCTAATGAGACTAACATTTCTTTTAATGTACCAGAATTGTATCTCCTTAATTTTAACATCTGGAGGATAAAATTTCTTAATTTCCACATAGACTGTTGGTAAGGTGAAGTCAGGGGCAGGTTCTGAGCACCAATCATTGAATTAATGACTATTGTGAAGTTTTATTTTGTTATTTGCATAGCCTCTTACAGCACACCGATAACATGGGCACATTCCCATTGCATCAGCAGCCTTAGCAGATAGGATTTCTCGAGTCCTTAGAATGTTCTGTTGATCTTATTACAGTGATTTCTATACAGTGAATAATCGTGGTGCAGTAAGCACTTTCTCCTTTCTCTAACCAGTCATCTTGCCAACAAAATAACTTAATTGAGAAATGCAAACTGTTGGGGCAAGTGGAATTGAGTTGTGGCTGAGGCTCTTTGGGTATCTTTTGTTGTGCAATCAAGTAGCACTTATTCACCAACTTTCCTTGCTGTCCTGCCTAAAAAAATCCTACCTAATCTCCCAAATCATTTTGTAAAACAAAAGAACACACAGAAGATTGAGAAACCAGGAGGACTGGGGGAGTGCTGGGTAGTAGGGCCCTCCCTCTTCTTTCCTTGCTAGTTACTATTTATATGTGAACTGCTTTGATAACTATATATAATCATATCTCTGTTTTAAAATCTGAGTGTGAAAGTATGCTCTCTTCACTATACTGGCAGGCATTTTGCATATTCAGGCCATTTGGCACCCATGCCCATAAGATGATAGTTTGTCGTAACCAAGGGTCAAGTTCTAGGTAGAAATGAACAACTGATGGAAAACTGGCCTGCAATCCAAATCTTCTTTTCTTTTTTAATTTTATTTACATTTATTTATTTATTTTGAATGAGAAAGAGAGCTAAAGTAAGGTAAGGGCAGAGAGAGAGGGAGGGAGAGAGAGAATCCCAAGTAGGCTCTGTCCTATCAGCAAGGAGCCCGATGTAGGGCTTGACCCCACAAACCATGAGATCATGACCTGAGCTGAAATCAAGAGTTGGTCACTTAACTGACTGAACCACCCAGGTGCCCTGCAAGTCCAAATCTTAAGGAAAAGCTCCTGGTCTGGATTTTGCAGATTTGCCTTTCTTAAGGGCAGTGGCCTTATGCTTCCCTCAATGCATGTTCGCTTTCTTATACTTGCTTGCTATTTAGTGCAGTGAATGAGCCTCAGACAACACAGAAGGAAACCAGCTGAATGTCCTGTCACTGGCTGAACTTTGATCAAAGTCTTCCTTCTTCCACTTACTGAATTCTTCCCTGGAATCAGCAGTTGGCATCAGTCACCATCTCTGTACAACTCCTTCACTATTTAAAAGTTTTATGGAAAACTTCAATAAAGAATGTGTGAAAAGATTATCCTTTGTTTAATTGCAAACTCTGTTTTTTCTATGTTACTTATGTTAGTATAATCCTCTGACACACACACACACACACACACACACACACACACACACACACATTTCAGGTGTGAGAAAATTGAGGCTCAGCGAAGTCAAGTGCCTGGCTTAGTGACAGCCTCAGGGCTCAAATCAAGTCTTCTGCCTCCAAATTCCTTGTTCATTCCATCATATGGCATTTGTTCACCCTGTGATGGGCTCGCTAGGAGAAGAGCAAGTTGCTACTATTATACTAGCCCTTCCCATATACCACTTGGGACTGTGTGCATAGGTCAGTCCCCTGCCCTCCATTCATTCGTTCAAGTGGTCAATCCATTTATGTAATATCTGAGTGTCTGTTAGAGCTAAGTGATGAGGATACAGTGATGGACCTACACACTGCCTTCATGGGGCTTCTTCACTGGTGAAGAAAGACCACACATAAATTCAATCGAGTGTAATGACAGGTATGACAGGAAAAGAAGAGGATCCTAGTTTAAAAAGCCTCTTTTCCTTCTTCAACATAAAGAGAGAATAAAAATTCAAGTATTTTAGAGAACATGGACCTCTTGGAATGTGAGACTCTTTTGCAGTTTTTTAATATGACACTGACTAGAGAGCCAGAGAATAAACAAAGAGTCCAGAATTTTAGAATGCTAGATATCATGTAGTTTGCTTTTTTGTAGCTGAACCAATGGGAGTCTCCTTTTTTAGCCTTCTGAGAAGCAGAACTAGAATTTCTGGGCAGCTGTTTCCCATGCCAAATAGCACCTAGCAAAGAGGTGCATAATAAATTATTCTGTGGGTCTCTGACTCAGAATATTCTCCTCACTTAGTCTTCTACCTGGATTCCTTTTAATGCTTTGGAATAACAGATCAGTAGAGATGAGCTTTGTTTGGCTATTTCTGGATGTAAGTGTTAGGAAAGAAAAAGAAAAAGAAAACCACAAAAACCCAATGTGCAGTTTAAATAAAGAAAAATGAGTTTTATTTCCAAGAGAGCTTTTGCCATTTTATTAATGCTTATTCTCCTTTAGAGAGCTCATTATTGAACGGAGTGTGACAGTAGTTTACCATGGTGAATGTGTCTTGTCTGGGCCAGGGGATGAATTAGAGCGTTGATAAAGGCCAGAGGAGGGGGTGGAACTGTACCTAAATTACCCCTAGATAGTTGCCAAGCTATTCTACTTTTTTAAAGACCTCTAGAGAGCATCCTTAATCGCCTCCAGTTTCCCTTTTCAGTGTTTAATACCTTTGCTGTCAGGAAATTCTTCCTCATATTTAACCCAATTTTCCCTTGCCACAGCTCGATCCCATTTCTCTTGTTGTCCTTGGCGGTGACAGGATAGCAGGTCATTATCTTGTTGGTAATATCCTTAATGTCCTTGAAGGGCATCGGGAAGTTTCTCCTAAGCATACACGATCCCCAGTGAAATGAAACATGTTCCTTTTCTCTCCCCCCACCCCCTTCTCAAGGGTCCTATTTGGAAATATAATCTTTGACATTTTGCACTTAAGTATCTGGTCTAAATATTCACACCAGGCCTGTCTTGAGACATCCATTGGTTCCATTCTTATTCCAAGAGCAAGATTGTTCGGTCGCTTCCCTTGCTATTGGTTCATTCCACTGGCTGGTCTTTGCTGCCTGCCCTCTAGGTGTGAGGTGCCATTCTGGAGGCTGAAGGGGGTGTGACAAGGAGTTTCTGTCTCTGACTTACACTTACAAAGAGGGACTGTGGTGCTTCTCACCATTCATAATCTCACCACAGACTGACAGTTCATGGATTGGGCCTGCTCTTTTCTCTTTTCCATGAAAATATTTTATTCCAGTTCACATTTTGGTACATTTAGTACCTTTTCCTCGGAAATATACGGTGTGTCAATGAAGTTGGCAGTATCTGGCTATTAGTGTGCTCCTCCCTCTTGATTTAATTTTATGAATGCCACAAGGGAAGTTGGAACATACAAACTTTGCTTCACAAGTGATGGGTGAACATGTGTGTTTCCCATGGGATTTCTGAACCATCCTCACAAGGGGGTGTGATTGATCTTTTATCTCCCCAGCACTTCTCAGAAACATGTGACATGTTTTAAGCAAACTTCATGACCGTTGGTTGGTTGTCAAGTGAGTTGTTGGGAAATTTACTTTATTTTGTGGTTGTTGGTTTCTGTCTCCTTATTCCTTTCACCTAAACACAAAAGCAGCTCAGAGCTTTTGCCTGGCTGCCAGTGTGGGCAGCCCTCCCACCTCGGCTGCCAAGCTTTTAGCAGATGAAATAAAAATCTATTTATAACTGGTCTCTGATGGGTTTCCTCCCTACCTGTGGTAGTGCTCCATCAGCAGGTGTACTGAACAGATGGAGAAAGGTTTTAATTTTTTCAGTTCAATTAGATCAACTCTCCAGGTTCAGACCAGCACATTCCCTTTTCTTACTTAGTTTCTTCCTCTTGGCATTAAAATTGTTGAGCATAGCAAAACACAAATTAAGACCAGGAGATGAAATGCATATAGTGCCTGCCTTTAAAATAAATACTCTGGCAAAGGAACCACATTTGACACTGGACAATGTATCAGTTTTAACCCTTCTCTCCCTAGCACCTAATTTTAATGTTATTTCAATTAATATTTGGAGTATGAAAATGCTGAAGTGTACACATGCTTTCTGTTTACTTATGTGCTTTTAGCGTTTGAATTTATACATTTTGAAAATCTATCATGCTGTTTCTGAAGAACAGTTTGTCTCTGATGGCAATTCAGTAAATATTGCGTAGAATTGAAATGAGGAGCTGAAGTCATTAATTTCATGACGTTCACTTGACATCTTTTTTCGCCGATGGTTGAGTTGTCCAGGATGTGATGAAATGGTAGCATGTCTGAACTTGACCTTACCTAGCTCTGGATTTTACCGTCACTGGCCAGTGTAAGATAGGTTGCCATCATTTCAGACTTCAGCATACTTCTAGGAATGTTCTGCTTACCACATTTGCCCTTAGTAGGTTCTATCATCTCTTATTCACAAGATCCTAGATTGCAGTTAATCCCTGGCCCTCGGATGTGAGGCCAAGGCTGACTGCCTCACTGAATGATTCACGCATTCAGCAGACATTTACTAAGCTCCTGCCCAGTGTTATGACATTGCTGTCACCGAGGCCCACATTTAGGCCACACTGTTTCCTCCAGCACCATCCCAATTATTTAGTTAATATCTATTTGTAGCTGGGTTTGAAACAAGCAAGATTCAGCCTATTTCAGTATATTTTTTATTCAGATATTAATAGAAACAGGCTCCTCTTCCCCTACCCCCTTTATTTTGCTCAATTCTTAATTGTTTTTGGGTAATTTTTTTTCACGGATGTGGATTGCCCAGATTTATGGCTTGCTCCCTGGCCTCTTTTCCCATCTTCTTGAAGGCCCAGTAGGATTCATATCAGGGGTGTCTGGAGCGAAGAGAAATTCAAATAAGTTACTGCTGGCTAGAAATAGGGTGAACGGTTTAGTTAGGAGAGACAGTGTGAATGAGAACCACCGCCGTTCCCTCATGTCATTGTCGGATGAGTGTATTTGAAGATTCTCTTTAGTTGTTTCCTGTACTTTTTTAAATGCCTCTCATATTTGGACAATAACTTAAATATTATCCAGCAAAACCACTCCTCTGATCCTTCTATCTCCTTTGCAGAATCTGTGTCAAGTGACTGTCTTGGTTTTCACAATAGAGATCTCGCTTTCTTCAAGGCTGGCTGACCTGTGCTATCTTTGGTAGGTTTTTCTATTAAGCTGTGGTGCTGTGATCTTTCTTCCTATTACTTTCATGTGCTGATCCTCCTTGTACCTTTTGGGGTCACACAGAACAAAATCTAATTCCAACATGTGGCAGCCTTTCACACATTTGAAAAATATCCCTCTGTATTCAACCATTTATATATGACATGATTTAGCTGCGTGGCTTTCCTCTAACCTGCTCCAGTTTAGTGACTTCTTTATTACGGAGTGGCATGCACAACAGGGGGCAGCATTTTAGCCAGGTGCAGTCTGACAGGTGCCAGGAAAAGCCAGATCATCACTGTCCCAGTCGGAGATCAAACAAGGCTGAAAGTTTCTTATTTGCTTGATTTGACTAAATAGAGCATCTTACTCCCCCAGTAGGACAACAGAGTTTCTCTCATATCCAGGGACAGGAGGAGTGTTTCTGGGCTGTGATGGATTCACTTTGATCATCTTGACCTGGCTTCTGTCATGCCTTGGTACCTGCTTACATGGCTGTATGATCATGGTATGCGGATGTGTGGTGAATGATGTTAAATGGGTGCCTAATGACAAATTTGGGGCCATCGGGAATGCTTCTGTGGCCTGTGAACGTAAATCATTCCACCTCCCTCTGGCTCCTTCCTTCATTGCAATGCTACACCACTGCATAGTTTCTTTCTCATAGGGCCACCTAATCTTGTCTCTTTTTTTAAATACTTTGTAAAAACCAAAGCAATGGGATGCTAGGCTCTCAAAGTATATAAAATAGGTTCCCAGGTTAACTCTATCCATCTCTTCTCCTGTAGCAAGAAGAAACATCATAGGGAGGGACCATCAGACAGGCTTCTTGGTAATTTCTTTTTTTTTTTTCTTTTTTTTTTTTTTGCTTAGCATGAACATATCATGCATCATTTCCAAGGGGAAGGCAATATGACTGGGATGGGAGTATCTTAATGTGGAAGTGGTCAGTCTTTCCAGAGGTACCTGGCACAAGGTAGGCACTCTAAATGTTTGCTGAAGGAGTGAATGAGGCAGAAGCTTTTGTTCCATGTCATGGATACTATTGTTTCAAAAGCTACTGTGCCACGAAAATAGCAGAGTGTCCTTCAGCCTCCTTATGGGTCCTCACCTAATTACCACATTTAGGTGGCTCTAGAATAAAGATGTCTCAAATCTCTATTAAATATGTCAAATCCCCAAGCTGCCGTAGATTAATACTATTTCTCTTTCAAATAGTTGCCTAATGGAGATTCAGCCATACCTAGTTTCCTTTAAACAGTACTCATTTAACAGATAGGTTTTGAATATTTTTCATGTGCTAGGTGTTATGCTGAGAACTGGATGCGGTGGAGAGCAAAAAATTCAGATCTCTGTCCTCAACACAGTGGGGGGAAAGACCAAATATCTATTACATAGGTGTGTGTGTGTGTGTGTGTGTGTGTAATATATCACCACAAATTGTAAAGTACAAGTTTCAGGAGCTATGAGAATATATATATATATATATATATATATATATATATACACACGTATATATATACTCATACACATATATATACACATATATGTGTGTGTATGTATATATATTTTATGTGTATATATATATATATATTTTTTTAATTTTTACTTTTTGTATTTCAGAGAGAGAGAGAGAGAGAGAGAGAGAGAGAGAGAGAGCACCTGAGTGGGGGAGAGGGACAGAAGGAGAGAGAGAATCCTAAGCAGGCTCCACACTCAGCATGGAGCCTAACGGGGGGCTGGATCCCATGACCCTGGGATCATGACCTGAGCCAAAAACAAGAGTTGGACCCTCAGCCAAATGAGTCATCCAGGTGCCCCAGGGAAGATTGAGAACATATTTTTGAGCTACTACTATGTGCCAGGCATTTTGCTAAGTACTAGGATTAGATAGAGCAAGGATGTTAAAAAGGAAAAGAAATTTAACTAGGTAGAGTCTATCATAAGGAAACTAAAAATCCAGGTGCGGAGAAATAGAAACCATTATGGCACAATATGAGAAGTCCCATGAGAAGTGTTATGAGAAAAGGGCTATCCAATTACAGAGGTAGGAATGACCAATTCTTTGCTTCAATGAACTTGACATTTGAATCGGATCTTAAGTGATGAGTAGAATTGTATCAAGTGTAGAAACCAGAAAAAGATATTCCAGGTTCCAGGCAGGGAAAAGCGTAAGTGAAGACAGAGCCAAAACTACATGGGATACCTGGGGCCTGGCAAATAGTTCTGGGGGCTAGAGCATAGAGTGATGGGTGGAGTTCTAGAAGGTAAAGTGGGAAGGAGGTGGTGTACTTTGTTGAAGACCTAGAAAGTTAGGTCCTTGCTGTAGGGTAAACCTCAGATGCACAACCTCAGATACAGAGGACATAACAAGGAGAGTGCTATGTCAAACTCTGTAATTTGAAAATACTAGGTTAAATGGATGATTTTCTAAGAAAATAGAAAGTACCAAAATCTCCTTTAAAATAGGTAGGAGAACATAAGTAGGTAAAGAATAATGAAAGGCATAGAGAAAGCTGTTAAGAAATTAGGATCTAAAATGCCATTGGGATTATGTAGGTTATGAAAATCTTCCAGAACACAGGGAAAGAAGGAACATGTTCTTACTCATGTTATTAGATTGGAATAGCCTGTTAAGGACAGTCAGGATAAAAGCCCAAATGTAAGATGTTAGGAGTTTTAAAAAGAGAACTTTTAGTTTCTCAGTGGAGCCAGCACTGTGCTCCGTGTGCTATGTCCTTTGAACACACCATCTCATTTAAGCCTCACACGGCCCTTAGTGACTGCATATTCTGTGATTACTGGGGGAAACTGAGGCTTTAGTGAAGACTGGCTGGGCTCATTTCATCTGAGCATACAGCCTTTATTCCTCATGTTGTATTTTTGTGGTTGTTCTTTTTTCTTGGTCAGATTTGTCGGCAATTGGTCTACTTTATTATTCTTTTCAAAGACTCAGTCCGTAGGTTTATTTATTAATCCTAATAGATTTTTTCTTCTTTATTTGCATTTTGTTTGTTCTCTAATTCATCAGTCAGTTCTGATACCTAAGTCCCAGCTTTTATCAACATTCCTAGACTGCCTACTTATTTGAAAAGAATAATTTACCACTATCAGGTAGAGTTTACTTCAGAAACACAAGGATAGTTCAATATCAGGAAAGCTAGTATTGTAATGAATCGTATTCATTCGTTAGAGGGAAAATGCTCTATGGTCATCCTGATAGTTACTCAAAACCATTTGATTTAATCCAACATCTACTTTTCCTTACAAATAAAGAAACAAAAGCTCTTTGTAAATGAGATCTAGAAAGTGACTTTCTTCACACAATAGAGTATCTATAAAAAGTCATTAGCAATGTCAATTCCTTGGTGAAAAAAAACATTCCTACTAAAGTCATGACCAGATAAAATGCCTGGTATCTTCATAGTTATTCAACCTTATTTTAGAAATTTTAGCCTATGCCATAAACAATATAAAGAAGTAAATACAAATATTGGAAAGGAAGCAAACCTTTATTTTCAGTTATAACTACCTGGAAAGTTTCTGAAAAGATACTTGTTGAGTGTCTATCGTGTGCTAAGCTCCCTCTTGCAAAACTTACAGTGTGTTGGGGAAGACATTCAACTAAATGCAATTCCAATTGCATTAAATTAATTAAATGCAATTAATTATTAAATTTTGAAAGTAATATTACATTTAAATTAGTAAATAATTAATTAAATTCCAAGGGAATGCAATTCTAGTATAGTGTTATAAATTCCATGATGGAGAAAACAAAGTGCTATGGGGCTTTCTTAACTTTGGAAGATTGGGGAAATTTTTCTGTTCTTCAAATTTGCCAAGTTCATTATTGCTTTTCACTGGTACCGTTTCCTCTGTCTGGAAACTATTGTCCTTGAACTTTTATGGCTGACTTCTTGGAATCCCCCAGGTCTCAGCCCAGGAGTCTCCTTTTCAGAGAGGTCCACCTTATCTAAAGCAGCCCCTCACCTCTACCAGTCACTCCTTCACTTTTTTTTTTTTTTTAATTTTATTCACAACAAGGTCACTCTCTGTAGTGGCTCATCTATTTGTTACTTGTTTATTGTCTTTTTCTACTCCCATCACTTAGAATGTAGGAACAGCACAAGAGTTTAGGAACCTTGTTGGTCTTGCTCACTGTTGTATCCTGAGTGGAGAACTGTGTCTTCACCTAGTAGGTGCTCACTAAATATTTGCTAGGTGAATGTTCTGGAAGACAAGGGGTGGAGATAGAGATGCCAGTTGGCAAAGAGGGCAGGTCCTGGGCTGGGTTGGACTGAATGTTTGTGTCCTCTCGACCCCACCAAATTCATATGTGGAAGCCAAATCCCCAATGTGATGGTATTAGAAGGTAGGGCAGTAACCTTTGGGAAGTAATTAGGTCATGAGAGTAGAATGCTATACCCTTATAGGAAGAGACACGAGAGAGCTTGCTTCCTCTTGCTCTACTCTTCACTATGTGAGGATACAACAAAAAGATAGCTATCAGAAAAGTGGGCTAGACTCACCAGACAGCAGATTAACTAGCACCTTGATTTTGGACTTCCTAGCCTCCAGAACTGTGAGAAATGAATGTTTGTTGTTGAAGCCACCCAGTCTGTGGTATGTTTGTTATAGCAGCCTGAGCTGGCTAATAACACAGAATATATGGCATTGATGAGGATAGTTTTTTTTTTTAACAGCTCTGTTGAGATATAATTAACATATAATATTGTATAAGTTTAAGATATACAAAATGATGTTACATGTTAGTTAACACATATAAGGCTAATTAACACATTCATCACCTCACATAGTTACCATTTTTTGTGTGTGTGGTGAGAACTTTTAAGTTCTATCTTAGCAACTTTCAAATATACAACACAGTGCTGTAAACTATAGTCATCATGCTGTACATTACATCCCCGGAACTTATTTTAAAACTGGAAATTTGTACCCTCTTATCACCTTTGCCCTCTCAACCACTCCCCTCACCCTGTAACTACCAGTTTGCTCTCTGTTGCTATGAGGATTGTTTGTTTGTTTTAGCGTCTCCATGTAAGTGAGATCATACATACTTCGTCTCTCTCTGTCTGACTTATTTTACTTGGCATAATGCCCTTAAGGTCCATTTATATTGTTTTAAGTGGCAGAATTTCCTTTTTTAAATGGCTGACTAATGTTCTGTTGTGAGATAGATATATAGATATTTTCCGTCCATTGATAGACATGTAGGTTGTTTCCATATTTTGGCTATTGTAAATAATACTACAATAAACATGAAAGTGCAGATATCTCTTTGAGATAGTGATCTCCTTTCCTTCAGATATATACCCAGAAGTGAAATTGCTGGATCATACAGTAGTCCTATTTTTATTTTTTTTTGAAGAGCCTTCATATTGTTTTTCATAGTCACTGTACCAGTTTACATTCCTACTCACAGTGTGTTAGGGTTCCTTTTTCTTCACATCCTCATCAACACTTGTTATAGCTTGTCTTTTTGATGACAGCCATTCTAACAGGTGCAAGGTGATATCTCATGGTGGTTTTCATTTTCATTTCCCTGATGATAGTGATGTTGAACACCTTTTCATATACCTGTTGGCCATTTGTATATCTTCTTTGGAAAGATGTCACTGGCTGTTTTTTATCGAGTTATTCCCTCATTCATTCATTTATTCATTCATGCATGCATGCTATTATGTGAGTTCTTTATATATTTTGGATATTAACTCCTTATCAGATATGTAGTTTGCAAATATTTTCTCTCATTCCATAGGTAGGTTTTCATTTTGTCGATGGTCTCCTTTGCTGTGTAGAAGCTTTTTAGTTTGATCTAGTCCCATTTGTTTATTTTAGCTTCTGTTGCTTCTGCTTTTGGTGTCATATCCAGAAAAATCATTGCCAAGACCAATATCAAGGAGCTTTTTCCCTGTGTTTTCCTCTAGGATTTTTATGGTTTCAGGTCTCACATTTAGTCTTTAGTCCATTTCAAGTTAATTTTTGTGAATAGTATAAGATGGGGTCCAGTTTCATTCTTTTGAGCGTGTTGTTTTGGTGCCATGTGTTTGTGAGTTTTCCAGCTTTTCTCTTCTACTCACTTTTAGTTTCATACCATTGTGGTCAGAAAAGATACTTTATATAATCTTTTTTTGTCTTCTTGAAAATGTTGAGACTTGTTTTGGGACTTAACATATGATCTATCCTAGAAAATGTCCCATGTACGTTTGGGAAGAATGTGTATTCTGCTATTATTGGGTGGAATGTTCTGTATGTGTCTGTTAGATACATTTGGTCTGTAGTGTTGTTCAAATCTGCAGTTTCCTTATTGATTCTCTGTCTGGATGATTTATCCATTGTTGAGAGTGGGGTATTAAAGCTCCCACTATTGTTGTGTTGCTGTTTATTTCTCCTTTTACTTCTTTTAGTATTTTGCTTCTTATAATTAGGTGCTCTAATGTTGTGTATATAAATATTTATAATTGTTATATTTTCTTGATGGGTTGACCCCTTTATAATTATATAATGATCTTCTTTGTCTCTTTTGATCATTTGAAGATTAAAGTCTATTTTGTCTATATAAGTATAACTATCACTGCTTTTTTTTGGATACCATTTGTTTGAAATATCTTATTCCATCCCTTTGCTCTCAGTCTGTGTCCTTAAAGTGAGTCTCTTGTAGGCAGCATATCATTGGGTGTGTTTTTTTAATCCATTCAGCCATTCTGTGTCTTTTGATTGGAGAATTTGCTCCATTTGCATTTAAAGTAATTATTGATGGGTAAGGAATTACCACTGCCATTTTACTAACTATTTTCTGTTTTGTAGATCCTTTGTTCCTTGTTTCTTTTCTTGCTATGTTTTGTGTGTGTTTGTGTGTGTGTGTGTGTGTGTGTGTGTGTGTGTGTGTGTGTTTTGATGACTTTTTGTGGCTGTATGCTTTGATTCCTTTATCATATTCTTTTGCGTATTTACTATAGGTTTTTCCTTTGTGGTTACCATGAGGCTTACATAAAATATAGCATCCTATTTTAATCTTATAACAAGTTAACTTCAATGGTTTCTGGTCTGCAGAAACATTATACTTTTATTTCTCCCCGTCCCTGCCCCCCCCCCCCCCCCCCCGACTCCCACATTTTAGGTTATTGATGTTACCATTTACATCTCTTTTATATTGTGTATCCAATAACAAATTATTGTAGTTGTGGTTATTTTTAATATGGTTCGCTTTTAACTTTTAAACTGAGCTGTAAGTAAATTACGTACCAGCATTACAATATTAGGGAATCTGACTTTGACTATGTATTTACCTTTACCAGTAAATTATACACATTCCTATGTTTTTAAGATGTTAATTAGCATATTTTATTTCCATACAAAGAATGCTTTTTAGCATTTCCTGAAAGGCTGATCTGGTAGTGATGAACTACCTTAGCTTTTGTTGGTTTGGGAAAGTATCTCTTCTTCATTTCTGAAGAACTGCTTTTCTGGGATAGTATTGGATGATAGGTTTTTTTCTTTCAATATTTTGAATGTATCATTCTACTGTCTTCTGGCCTGCAAAGATTTTACTGAGAAATCTGCTTATAGTCTTATTGGGGCTCCCTAATATGACAAGTCACTTTTTCTTGCTGCTTTCAACATTCTCTCTTTGTTTTTGACTTTTGAAAATTTAATTATGTGTCTAATTGTAGCCCTTTTTGGTTCAATAAATTTGGAATCCTTTGAGCTGCACGAACCTGCATCTCCATTTTGCATCCCAAGTTTGGGAAGTTTTCAGCCATTATTGCTTTAAATAGTTGTTCTGTCCCTCTCTCTCCCTTTTTGCCTTCTGGATTCTTATAATGTGTATATTGTTTCTTTTGGTGGTATCTCCAAATCCTATAAGGTTTCTTCATTCTTTTTCATTCCTTTTTGTTTTTGCTTCTCTACTGGATCATTTCAAATGACCTACCTTCCAGTTCAGTAATTCTTTTTCTACCTGGTCGAGTCTGATATTGAAGCTTTCCGTTGAATTCTTTAGTTCTGTCATTGTATTATTCAGGACTAGGATTTTCTTTCTTTCTTTCTTTCTTTCTTTCTTTCTTTCTTTCTTTCTTTCTTTCTTGGTTTCTATTTCTTTGTTGAACTTCTCATTTTGTTCTTGTGTTATTTTCCTAACTTCGTTTAGTTGTCTGTGTGTTCTGTAGTTCACCAGACTTATTTAAGAGGATTATTCTGTTTGTTTATTTATTTATTTAAGTTTTAAATTTTAATTCCTGTGTAGTTAACATGCAGTGTTATATTAGTTTCTGGTGTACAATAATAGTGATTCAACAATTTTATACGTCACCCAGTGCTCTTCATGATAAGTGTATTCTTAATCCCCTTCACCTATTTCACCCATCCCCCCACACACTTCCCCTCTGGCAACCATCAGATTGTTCTCTATGGTCAAGAGTCTATTGGGGTGCCTGGGTGGCTCAGTTGGTTAAGCATCCTACTTCTGCTCAGGTCATGATCTCACAATTTGTGGCTTCAAGCCCTGCATAAGGCTCTATGTCAAGAGCTCAGAGCCTGGAGCCTGCTTCAGATTCTGTGTCTCCCTCTCTCTCTGCCCCTCCTCTCTCTCTCTCTCTCTCTCTCTCTCTCTCTCTCTCAAAAATAAAGAAACATTAAAAATAAATAAATGAAAGTATTCTGTAAAAAAAAGAGTCTGTTTCTTGGTTTCTCTCTCTCTCTCTAAAGGATTATTCTGAATTCTTTGGTAGACAGTTCATAGATCTCCATTTCTTTTGGGTCAGTCATTGAAGCTTTATTAGTTTCCTCTGGTGGTATCATGTTTATCTGATTCCTTGTGATCCTTGATCCCTTCCATGAGTATCTACACGTTTGAATAAGTAGTCTCCACTTTCAGACTTTACAGGTTTGCTTCAGCAGGGAAAAACCTTCATCAGTTAGCTCAGCTTGGGGTACTGAACAGGTCAGCTGGTAACGTTCATAGCAGGTGGAGCTTGCTGTTTTGGTCTCTGCCTGTGTTCTCAGGGTGACACTGGCTGGGCTATGTGGTTGGATAGGCCTGTTGGCTTGCCTTCACACTCAGGCAGGGGCCACTGGGTGGGCTTCCTGATCTGGCAGAGCTGCTGGCTATTGTCAGGTGAGATAGCTAGATAACTAGTTATACTCTGCAGTTACTTCTGGTTGAGCAAGGTCACAGACTTTGTTCCATGGTAGGGTAGTTCCACTGGTTGAATTGTGTGATTGGGTAGATATCAGCTCAAGTACAAGGAAGTGTGTGCTGCCTGGAGGATTCATTTACTTACTCAACATTTGGGAGCACCTCTATGTGTCAGAGGTGGGGAAACAAAATGAACAGAGCCCAGCCTACAACCCCATCCTGCATCAGAACAGAGCCTACAGCCTTACTCAACTGCTTAGCATAGCCTATCACCTCACCTAGGCAGGCAGTCCAGCTAGAGACCCTGCACATTCTCGGATCATAGCCTGCAGCCCCATGCAGTAAAGGAGCCTGGACAGTTTCCCTGCTTGACTGTGAAGCCCAGCCTCTAGACCCACCCAATTTCAGGATATAACTGAGGGCTCCTCCAATCAAGGAGCTCAGCCAATGACCTTGCCCAACAGCAGAGCATGGCCAGCAGCCTACCTGGCCATCCCCAGCCTATAACCCACCCAACTTTGGGGCATAGTCTGCAACCCCACCTGATTGCAGAGAAGAGCTTGACTTCCCTTCCAACCGGAAAGCCCTGCTGCAGCCCTGCTTAAAGATGGAGTCCAGCCAGTGGCACTATCCAGTCATGTTGCACAGCCTAATACCCCACTCAGCCAGAAGTGACTGTAGAAACCAAACTAGTGCACATGAAATGGTATCTCATTTCAAGCTGAAGAACTTGGACTGAAGCTGAGAACTTGCATTGGTCCATAGTTGGGATTTTTCTAGGAGGCTCCATGGAAAAAGAAAGCCCTTATGCATGAGAGTGATGGCAAGTAGATGGTTGAATGAAGTGATGGGCCAGGGAATGAGTTAAAGAAATTAAAGAAAGGACATATATGAAGGAACTATAAAACTCCACTAAGGGGCATAAGGGAAACCTTACATTAATGAAAGAATCAATATTGTAAAGGTGTCAATTCTTTCAAAATCTCATATGCAAATGAAATATAAATCCAGTAAAAATCCCAATGAAAAATTTTTTGAAGGATTTACTAAAAGAATTACAAAGTTCAGATGAAAAAATAAATGCATGAGAACACCCAATGAAGATGAGGACTTATACAGGAGATATTAAAACTTACTATAAACTTAGTAAACAGTGTGGTTTTAGTAATGGGATAAGCCAATGGGCTAATGGAAAAGATGACCCAGTTTAGATAGGAATTTATTTTAAGATAAAAATGACATTGTATCCTCAGAGTTGAAAGCATGGATAATTTTATTAATGGTGATATGGCGATTTCTTAACTATATTAAGAAAGTGAGGTTATGTTCTTGTCTCACACCTTCTAGCAAAATAGAGATGGATTAAATATTTATGAGGAAAAACATATCCATAGAACATTAGAAAAGAGACTT
The DNA here is from genome assembly GCF_018350215.1 of Panthera leo. NCBI lineage: Eukaryota > Metazoa > Chordata > Mammalia > Carnivora > Felidae > Panthera > Panthera leo. The sequence goes on from NC_056682.1 coordinate 50,948,496, forward strand.
TGCAATCATGTGGGGTTTAGATTTTGTGGGAGGGGAGGGAGATCAGAGATACAGAGAAAGCCATGCAAAGACACATGGGACAGAAGGCCATGTGGAGAGACACAAGGAAGACAGATCATGTGAAGATACCCAGAGAAGGAAGACTATGTGAAGATGGAGGCAGAGACTGGAGTGATGCAGCTATAAATAGAGGGATAGCAAGAATTACCGGGACACCAGAAGCTAGTATGCAGGAAAGGAATAATATTTTCTCAAAGCCTTCAGGGGACCATGGCCCTACTGAGACCCTGATTTTGGACTTCTGGCCCCCAGAAGTGCAAGAGAATAAATTTCTGTGTTGAGGCCACCAAATTTGTGGTAATTTGTTATCACAGCCCTAGGAAATGCATGCAGTGACTAATCCGATTTGATTTGATAGAGGGAGTAGTCAGAAACATTACTGAGTTTTCTAAAAAATTGATACCATAACCTGTATTCGATTATTCAGTTCTTGGGAAGACAAGAGGTTCAATTTCATGGTTAGGGGAATCCTCATAGATCTGTATGATGAATTTGAGATATCTGGACTGGTCCCACGGGGACAGGAATTTTGTCTTAGTCACCCCTGATTCCCCAGCATTTAGAACACTTAGAGCAGAACATAGCCTACACCCAGTACCTCCTTAAGGAAGGAATTAATAAATAGAGAATATACAAAGATACAAACTGTGCCAGTTTTTAAAACGATGGAGTCTTTGGTTTTGGAAAAAAAAAAATCAACATGTGGTGGGGACAGTAGGACCAGAAGAGCTGCAATTCCCTAGGTCCTGCACATGTCTTTAGTCTATAACCCATGGTGGCTTAGAGGGGAAGGAAGTGTCAGTTCATAGTTAGAGCCACTGCTACAATTCAGTGCTGCTGAAATAGTACCTTTGCTCTCTACTGTCCTGACATATGGCTTAAAGCTGCATGTCAAAGAAGGAAAGAACCATCCTTGCAACTAATGACATTAAAACACCAGTTTGATCACAGTGTTAGTGCACCAAATAATAGTTCCTTAATTTTACACACTGAGTAAAAATGTATTCATTTGGCAGTTATTGGAAAACATACTTATTGTATGCTGAGCACTGTGCTAGGCTCTAGGGTACAGAGACTAAAAATGTATCTACAGGTTGTTGGGGGCAAGAGCCTAGACAGATACACAATTTTGATATAGTGTGATAACATGCCATTGTTATAAGCTTAGGATCCTGAAGGAGACTGGAGCAAGGTCTGCTCAGGTGGAAGTAAGCATCTTAGAGTTTAAAACAAGAATAAGTTCTATTTGGTCTGTATTTTGTATTAGCAAAATAGTTGGTTTACCTCATGAAATAATTTGAGGGTGCTGAATATTCACAGCTGCCCAAAATAACTCTGGCTGAATAATGCCTGAACTTCTATCTTGGAATTTGTCTTGTATATTCCAGGAGTTCTCTTAAAAAAAATTTTTTTTTTACACTTACTTATTTTTGAGAGACAGAGACAGAGCACAAGTGGGGGAGGGGCAGGGAGAAGGAGACACAGAATCCAAAGCGGGCTCCAGGCTCTGGGCTGACAGCTTAGAGCCTGACGTGGGGCTCGAACCCACAAACCGTGAGATCATGACCGAAGCCGAAGTTGGACGCTTAACCGACTGAGCCACCCAGGTGCCTTTCAGGAGTTCTCTTTTAGAACTGGATTGTTCTGTAGGACTTTATGAGGCGTCTAATTAGGCGTCTCTACTTTGTTGGGGATTGATTTCCGAAGTTGGTCTTGAAGGGAAGAGCAATGACAAAGGATGGAACAGAGGATAGGTAAGTGTAGAGGGAGAGGTTAGAGAAGAGGGCTCTCTGGGACCAGAGAGAGCACGGGGCATTTAAAGAGAAGGATTGCAAAGAAAGAGAGGAGAGAGTCCCTAGAAGGAGCACCAAAGATAGTTGGGGAAAATCCACAGCTTTCCCTTGGGCTGGGTCTGCACAGTGCTCTCACCCAGCATGCTGGCCAGCCACAATGTACATAGAAAGGGAACCGTGGGCTATGCTGTCCTGAATAACTGTGAACTCTTGGCTCTTCTCTTTGGGAGTGGAGAAAGAGACTAGATTTCTATAAATGTAAGTTTCTATATTCTGGGTATTAGAATGCATTTTAGTTGTTGGGACAATATCTTTGTTAATCCAGTGAAGTGTCTTATACATATGGATAATCAATAATTTGATGGTGTAATGGGAGTACAATCAATACATGTGCTTGCCCATTTACCCAGGCTCTTTGTTGATAGCTGTGAATGTTACTTGCTAGTATTAAAATATTTTAATTTTTGATAACTTGGACTCTCTTTGCTCTGATGAACCAGTTAGAAGTATTGTCAGAGAAAACCCAAATTTGCTGTCATTTTCAGTCATGAATGAATCTCTGATTGCCACAATAAAGAAAAATCCTGGGTCCCTGCCTTCTTGCTTGAATTCACACAAATATAACATTCCGTCTTGATCAGAAGATACCAAAGGTTGAACATAAACAAAAACATACAAAGCACTTCATCACTCTGAGGAGATACTTAATTTTCATCAGTCAGGAAAGACACAGACACCAAATCAAAAGTGTTTACAGGATTTTAGTGAGTTTCTGGTTATTTTATTTGTACTGGCTTTTAACTATATCCCCCGAGCTACTGTTGGTTGGCAGATCTTGAATATTAGCTTTAGCTTTTCTTATTCCTCACTCCTGCTTTGGAGTAATGTCTTCACTTCATTGCCTATATAGCTTTGGTAGGTACAATTAGTCACGGGTATGCATTCTTGATTATAGGAAAAACTTCATAGTAATGACTCTGTTATTCATTTATTCAGCAAACATCAACTGAGTATTAGCGTGCAGAGAACTATGGGAAATGCTAAGGGGAAACAAAGATATGTAAGTCATGGTTCCAACTATGTGTAAAGGCCCTTGGATGGCATAAATAATCATAGAATACCTGTCTTTACCTCGAGATGTTATAACCCTACTGATTAATACTATGGGCCTAATCATCACTTCTCTTTTCAAAGACCTCCAGTGGCTCTCCATTTTCCCCACAGTAAAGTCCATATTCCTCAGCGGGATACTCACATTTCTTCATACTCTAGCTCTATGCCACCTTGATATACTCATCTCCCAGGTCTTCCCATATACTGTGTTTGAATTTTTTTTTTCCCTTTTCCCAAATTCCATGTTCTTCGCTACATTTGTGCTTTTAGTACTTTGTTTTCTCTCCTTAGACTTACCTCCCTTATTTTCACTGACTGGTAAACTTGTACACATTCTTTGAAACCAGCTCCTCTGTTACCCTTTTTGTAAGGCTTTAATCCAATCTTCTCCCTTCCCCCAGGGGCAGAGTTGGCATCTGGGCTTGTGCTATAACAGCAGGGATGCAGGACCATTTTGGGGAAAAGTCATTGGTGCCAAGAGTATTAGCTTTTCTGGCTTAGCCCAGGCTGGTTTGGCCCTCTCTAGAACGATGTCAGTATTCATAAAGGTGAATTCTAGAGACCGTTAAGGAAAACTCCCCCTATTTCTGAGGCCTCTGGAATCCCCTGTGAATGTGAAGGACCTGGAGTGTGGCTTTTAGCTCTTGTACACCTGGGTAGGCTCTTGTTCTGCCTCCTTATATTTCATAGTTTGTATCTATACAAACACTCTCTGAGAGCATGATAGTGAATTGTAGCTATTAACTCCATGGAAATGCATTGTCCTGGATATTATTTCTGGTATGTTTTAATATTGCTATGTAATTTGTCCTTAAAATGCACGTGTTCATAATAAAATATGAATGGGTGTCTGTTGAAGGAAAATGATTGTTGGTGAACAAGATGATGACGCGACACTGTAGGAGCTTGTTGTTTAAGTCTTCATTGAGTCACCTTCTTTAGGATCTAGAGGAGATAATGAAGTCGATTTGGTTAAGGTGTTTTCTGTTGCAACCCCAGAGAACAGTGATTAAGTTAGAACCACTTAAGTGGTTTGTAGTGGACTAAATGATTGAAGTGTGGAGTTACTCTAGCATGGAAAAGCAATCATGGCAAAGTATTTCTTTTTTTTTTTTTAATTTTTTTTAACGTTTATTTATTATTGAGAGACAGAGACAGACAGAGCATGAGCATGGGAGAGCAGAGAGAGGAGGAGACACAGAATCCAAAGCAGGCTCCAGGCTCTGAGCTGTCAGCACAGAGCCCGATGCAGGGCTCGAACTCATGAACTGCGGGATCATGACCTGAGCCAAAGTTGGCTGCTTAACCGACTAAGCCACCCAGGCGCCCCTGGCAAGGTATTTCTATATGTATATGGTTCTCTGATAAGCACTCGGGTACTGAGGTGATTAATATACAACTTTGTCCTTTTGGAGAGAAAAAAAATTCAAAGAAATATGTCACAAAAGTGTTGAGTGCTCTAATAGAGGCTTGTGTTTGATTCTTGGGGAGTACCAGGTTGTCAGTGGAGAACAGCATTAGGGTATGAGAAGAGGTGGGGTTGAGTGAAGACTTTTTAGAATTTGGGCCTGGAGTAGAGTACTGAGAGCAGTAGAGCCTTGGAATTATCTCTCTGCATAGTGGACAAAGGGACTGTCTTGGTCAGGGTCAAGAGGGATAATTGGAGAAAGTTGAATGAAGGCCTGGTTACAAAGGTGGTGGGCAGAGCTAAAAGAAACCAATGGGAGATGGCAGAGCACCCAGGAGCTGGAAACAACTTTACTGCTACTAAATCCAAAGAGGGGCAAGAGGAGGAGGCTTTATGAGAATGGAACTGTGGCTGTAGGAGAGAGGATCACCCCACAGCAATTGTGCCCTTCAGTAGAGGAACACAACCACTGCCAAATTCTGGCCTGGAAAGGAGATAGAGCCAGAGGAATATACTTCTAGACAGTTTCTCTATTGTACCTTCTTCTGCTAGTGTCTCTCATTGGCCAAACCCAATCAGAAGCCTGAAATCAAGGGAGCCCTTAATGCATGGTCCATACAGGACAAAAATAGGGCAGAGAATAGTGGATAGTTATTCTGAAAGAGCAAGTAGAGTATCCAGCACAGGAACTGATTAGGCATAAGTGAACATAGTATTTAGAAACATTGAGAGTTCTAAACAATGGAACAATGAATTTGTAATTGTACCAGATAGGAAGGAGATAGACTTTACAGTGTGTCAGCAAGAAGAGCTTTCTCTGCTAATTGGAAGAGATGCCTCGCTCTCTAAGACCTGTTACCTGCCAATCAGTGTATGGTTTGTTAGCATTATGGAATGTGTACAAAGGAGGAAGTGACACCAAGCTTTAAGGATTTACTTCTCTCTGTATGACTCAGTCATACAAAACATGCATCTACAACTTTTTGGGTGTTGATATATTTTAGCCAGTATTACCTCAATTAAATTCATTTCGATTCAAGTCAAAACATTTGCTGAAAATCTGTAATTTCCTTGAAACTGTACTAGATTTGCTTAGGATACCAAGAAGGCACAGAACCTTTCTTCAGAGAGATTATAGTGGAAAAGATGGTTATGTAAAAAAAAATTGTATAATTAAAGGACAGAATATGACAGTGGAAGCTCTCTTGACTGATTTTCACCTAATAGACTCACTGTACTAATTGATAAGCCTTATTCTCTCCTTAACTGTTGTGGCTGATGTGTTGCTAGATGCAATGTTTTTAGCTAGTAGGCTATGTCTCTGTATATCTGTGTACTTCTGTAATTTTTATGCTTTACCAAGAGTCTGTTGTGTTTGTTCTCAAATGTTTTTTATGTCAGTTGGGCTTGTTACTAAATTTACACAATTTAATTATATATACAGTATTAGGCAAACCAATGAAATGGAAGTATAAAACAATAAGATGTTGTTTGCATTAAAATCAGATCAAACATTTTGGAAAAACATAATAAAAATTAGTCACTTAAAAAATGCCATTGAAGGGGCTCCTGGGTGGCTCAGTTGGTCAGGTGTCCATGGTTCAGGTCATGATCTCATGTTTCCTGAGTTTGAGCCCTGTGTCGGGCCCTCTGTTGTCAGCACAGAGCCTGCTTCAGATCCTCTGTCCCCCTCTCTCACTTCCCCTTCCCTGCTCATGGTTGGTCTCTCTCTCTCTCTCTCTCCCTTAAATGTTTAAATAAACATTTTTTAAAAATGCCATTGAAATAGGTATAGATAAGACCGTCCCTTATCCTTTGAACCTGGCAGTAAAGATGATCTTGACACAGATAATTTTGTTGATAGTGGGCAAGATTAAGACAGTATCTTCTTGATGGTTTCTAGATTTTTCTGTGAGGTACCAGTGGACACTGAAATGAGGAGGGGGGTGCTTGAGGAGGGTGAAGAAGGTTTGAAATAGATAATGTGGAGAGTAGAGAGGGAGCTCACTGTAGGCATATAGAAGGACTTCTGGGTGGGACTGATGGTGTGCCTGAGGCTGAAGACCATGACTTTTTCATGGCACCAACCGAAATGACTATGTGACTTCCTCTTCCTCTAGGTGTGGGATTTTGTGGGGCAGGTATGGAGGAAGTTTAAAGGAGAGTTGGAGGTTGGGACAAAAAGTGATTTAAGCCTTTTGTTTGGAATCATCATATTCTAGTAATTTGCCAAAATGATGAACATAAAGGAAAAACAGACAGGTATTTGCTGTACGTTCTCTAGGCTTTTTAAAAACAGAGTTGTTCCTTTGGCCACATACATGTGAATCCACAATAAAGGTGATATTGTAGATAACCAAGACATGGCCCACAAGTGTTACTATGGCATTGTTGTAAACAAACAAGTTAAGGACAAGGTTGTTGCCAAGAATTTTGATAGAGAGACGGCATGTTTCCCAGAGCAAGAGACAGCCTATTAAACACTCTAAGAACCAAGATAGCTTCCTGAAATGCATGGAAAAAAAAATAAGAAAAAGAAGAAAGCCAAAGGGAAGGGTACCTGGGTTCAACTAAAGCACCCGCCTCCCTTGCACGCAGAAGCATGGAGTGTATTACCAGAAAAGAACTTGAGCTGCTGGAGCTTATTCCTTATGAATACATTGTGTGATACATATGTGAGAAAAACGTACATCCAGATTGTTAAAGAAAAAAACTGACTTTCATGATGAATTGTGATGTGTAGTCTTATTAGGAATGTTAGTGGATCTGGAGAACATAGTGACGCCAAGGGAATGGAAGTCTTGATGAAGTTAGAGAGTAAGTGTGATGAGAGAGAGAGAAAGTTCTGTGAAGGTATGGTCAGAGAATGGTTCATTGGTCAATGAACCAAATGGTCAATGGTTCACTGACATTTGCAGGGACAGGAGGATTTCTTGGCTTAGGTGTGGCTGCAGATGTGTGTGGTATAAGTGGTGATGAAGGTCAATAGAATTGAAGACATTTATGAACTTAGAGGCAAGGGGGTTCCAATGTCTTCTTTGGGGACATTGAGACCACTCTTAAATAATGCCAGGATTTGGGATGGAGAAGTGGGTGGTAAAAACACGGAAAAAGTGGGAGCACTTCCAAGGAGGTCAGTAGGTAAGGTGCATGACCCTCAAAGGGTTTTTCACTAAGGAAGGAAATGATGGTGTCCCCCTTCTGATTTCTGTTTTCTTTAAAAAAATTTTTTTTTTAATTGAAGCATAGTTGACACACAATGTTACATCAGTTTCCGGTATACAACATTAGCGATTCAACAACTCTATATGTTATGCTGTGCTCGCCACAAGTGTAGCTACCATCTGTCACCATACGACACTATTACAGTACCACTGACTATATTCCCTCTGCTGTATCTTTCATCCCCATGACTTATTCATTTCGCACCTGGGAGCCTGTACCTCCCACTCCCCTTCACCCATTTTGCCCATTCCTCCCGGCTTTGGCAGCCACCAGTTTGTTCCTTATATTTATGGGTCTGTTTCTTCTTCTTCTTTTTTTTGTTTGTTTGTCTATTCCTTTTTAAATTAAAAAAAAGTGTTATTTATTTTTAAGAGAGAGAGCACAAGAGGGGGACAGAATATCTGAAGCAAGCTCTGTGCTGGCAGCAGAGAGCCCGATGCAGGGCTCTAACTCATTGAACTGTGAGAGATCATGACCTGAGTGGAAGTGGGACATTTAACTGACTGAGCCACCCAGGTGCCCCCCATTCCTTTTTTTTTTTTTAAAGATTCCACATATTAGTGGAATTATGGTATTTATCCAAAGAAAATGGAAACACAAATTCAAAAAACCTCTATGTTTGTTGCAGCATTATTTACAATAGCCAAGATATAGAAGCAACCTCAGTGTCCATCAATAGATGATTGGATAAAGGAGATGTGTGTGTGTGTGTGTGTGTGTGTGTGTGTGTGTGTGTGTGCGCACATGTATGTGTGTGAGAGAGAGAGAGAGAAAGAGAGGGAGAGAGAGAGAGAGAGAGAGAGAGAGAGAGAGAGAGAGATGGAATATTACTCAGCCGTAAAGAAGAATGCAATCTCACCATTTACAACAGGGATGGATTTACTTATGCTAAGTAAGTCAGATGGAGAAAGACAAATACCCCTTTCTGATTTCTTTGTGACAAACAGATCTTTTCTTTAGGCACAAAATGTATGCTTTTAGTTGGGCAAGGTATCTGCTCCCATTTAAGAGGGCATCTGCCTGCTATATTTGTGAATCTTAAGGAAAATCCAAATGTGACTTTGGTGCCATAATTGGAACTAAGACTCATTTCTTGCTTCTGTGATTCTACTTTGGTACTAAAAAAGTTTTCCTTTATGAGACATCAGTTAGTAGATAGAACAGAATGTATGGTTAAATAATTAAAATTATTTTCATCATTACAATTATAATATGCCTTGCCATTTCAAATACCAAATATATGCTTATCTTTCCTGAAATTTTGCAAGAAATCTGTTACTCAAGGGTGAAGAGATGATTTTTTAAGTTGACTTAAACATTTTTATGGATTAGATATGAATTCAATAAAAATAATTGAATTAAATTGGATGACATGAATAATTCATGACATGTAATATCACATCAATTCTAGCATAAAAATAAAGCTATTGGTTTATGTGCTGGGAAAGTATATTTTATTATTTAGAAAGGTAGTGAATGTTTATTATTTTGGAAAATAATTCACTTTATGATTAAATTGAGATACTAAATTGTAAGATTGAAAGAAAGTATAAAATTGAACTAAGAGCCTTTGATGCAAATCACCACTTCCATCTACTTGATGAACCACTTGTTGATATGTCTTGGTCATTAATGATTTTAGATGATTTACCATGATAGTCTTCCAGATCTTGAGGACAAGTCCAGTCATTGTGCCAGAACATTCTAGAGTGTGTGAAGGCTGCCAGGTGTTGCCTTTGAAGAGCAGAGGGCAGCTTTCTGGCTAGGTCTGTCCTCCGGGGCTGGGCTCTCAGGTCCGTGACCACCTGGGAGACTTCCTTGCTCCTTCATCCTACTTCCTTATGTGTGGGCCAGGTGCCCCTTTTTTCCTGGTTAAACTTTAAATCCTTGCTAGGAGAGAGCATACAACTGGGCCGTTGGGCTTACTCCTGATGTAGGTGGAGAACTGGCCTTTTCACACCTCTCATTTGATCTGAATCTAGTACTACTTGGGACAGCTTGTTAGAAAACCTGACTCTGTGGGAGTTGTCATTCTTCTTAACATCAGTTCCATGATATCACTCATTCATTAGTTCCATGATATCACTCATTCATTCAAAAAAGTTTACTGTATGCTCACTCTGTATAGCCCAGGATCCTGGGACATTTGGGTGAGTAAGGCTCAGTCAGAGGGTTTCTCACAGGGTTGGCAGGGTTGGCATGGTGGGGCTGAGGGTCAGGAGCAGGGAGGCCCAGGTAAAAATTTTAATAGAAAAGTGAACTTGGAGAGTCAAAGACTTGGCCTGAGCCTTGTAGGGGGAGTAGGAGTTAGCTAAGCAGAGAGGGGTGAGAAGTGGGGAGATTCCAAGGGTGGGAATAACCTGTACTGTGGTACTAAGGTGAGAGGCAAACAGTCTAGAACTGCTGGCTGTTGCTGGAGGGAAGTAAAATGGTGGGAGATGAGGCTGGAGAACCAGGTCATAAAGGCCCCCAGCTACCAGGCTAACAAGCTTGAACTTGATTCTGAAGGCAAAGCAGGGAACCGTTGAGTGACACTGAATGATACATAACATTCTGTGGGCTTCAAAGTCATCTGAATGTCTCTAATGAAAGTTCTTCCTCCTAAACATTTTTGGTTGTTCAAAATATCAATTGATCCACAAAGGTATTATATAATAGATGATGCAGTATCTTAACCTCTGCCATCATTTAATGAGGACAAGAAGTTCATTCTCAGAAATAGATACCAATACATGTTACTACTTACGGCAATGTTTCAACCTCCATTAGGCTACTAGAGCCTTTTGGCCACTTTATAGTAAGATAACTATATTTCTTTTCAAAATGCCTTTGCCACAGCTTTTATGATTTGAGATTAATAAAGGCACCAAGGGTCAGGTTTTTTACAGAACTCAGCCAGATTTTGGAGGAAAGCTCCGTATTTATCCATCTTTAAATGGAAAGAAAGGAAACCATGGAAATTATGCTACTTTTACTCTTGGAAGATTATCTCCTGGGTAGGAATCTAAGGTTCCTATAATTAATAAGTTAATAAATACTGCCTGATGAGTGGCATTGTGTCTCAGGTCAAAGTTGTTGAAGCCAGATAAAATGGAGGAAGACGACAGACAAAATGGACTCCATTGCACAATGTTTTAGTTTTTCTTTGTGAAATAACTATATTTATATTGTTTAAGTTTTTAGTTTAGTTCCAGTTAGTTAACATACAGTGTTATATTAGTTCCAGGTATACAATGTAGTGATTCAACATTTCCATACATCACATGGTGCCCATCACAACAAGTGTGCTCCTTAATCTCCATCACCTCTTTAACCCATCCCCCCCACCCCCTTCCCTGTGATAACCATTAGTTTGTTTTCTCTATAATTAAAAGTCTGTTTCTTGATTTATCTCTTTCTCTCTCTTTTTTCCCCTTTGGTCATTTGTTTCTTAAATTCCACATATGAGTGAAATCATATGGTATTTTTCTTTGACTGACTTATTTTGCTTAGCGTTATACTCTCTGGCTCTATCCATGTCATTGTAAATGGCAAGATTTCATTCTTTTTTATGGCTGAATAATATCCCATTGTATATATACATACTACATCTTCTTTATCCATTCATCAGTCAGTGGACATTTGAGCTGCTTCCATATCTTGACTGTTGTAAATAATGCTGCTATAAACATAGGGGTGCATGTATCCTTTTGAATTAGTGCTTTCATATTCTTTGGATAAATACCCAGTAGTTGCATTTACTGGATCTTGGGGTAGTTCTATTTTTAACTTTTTGAGGACCATCCATACTGTTTTCCACAGTGGCTGCACTAGTTTGCATTCCTACCAGCAGTGCATGAGTGTCCCTTTTTCCCCATATCCTCACCAATACTTGTCATTTCTTGTTTTGTTGCTTTTAGCCATTCTGACAGGTGTGAGGTGTTATCTCATTGTAGTTTTGATTTTCATTTCCCTTATGGTAAATGATGATGAATGTCTTTTCATGTGTTTGTTGGCTATCTGTATGTCTTCTTTGGAGAAATGTCTGTTCATGTCTTCTGCCCATTTTTAAATTGGATTATTTGGTTTTTTTTCGGGGGGGGGTGTTGTATCAGTTCTTGGATACATATTTTGAATGCTTTTTATTAGGTATGGCATTTGCAAATATCTTCTCCCATTCAGTAGATTGTCTTTTAGTTTTATTGGTTGTTTCCTTTGCTGCACAGAAGCTTTTAAATTTGTTGTAGTCCGGTAGTTTATTTTGCTCTTGTTTCCCTTGCCTCAGGAGACATATCTAGAAAAAAGTTGCTACAGCCAATATCAAAGAGGTTACTGCCTGTATTCTCTTCTAGGATTTTTATGATTTTAGGTTTCACATTTAGATCTTTAGTCCATTTTGAATTTATTTTTGTGTGGTGTAATAAAGTGGTCCAGTTTCTTTCTTTTGCATGTTGCTGTCCAGTTTTCCCAGCACCATTGTTGAAGAGACTGTCCTTTTCCTTTTTTTTTTTAATGTTTATTTATTTTTGAGGCAGGGAGAGTAGGGGCAGAGAGAGGGAGACACAATCCAAAGCAGGCTCCAGGCTCTGAGCTGTCAGCACAGAGCCCAGTGTAGGGCTTGAACGCACAAGCCGTGAGATCATGACCTGAACCAAAGTCAGACTTCTAACTGACTGAGCCACCCAGGCACCCCTGTCCTTTTCCTATTGGATGTTCTTTCTGGCTTTGTTGAAGATTAATTGACCATATAAATAACTGTATTGTTTTTGTTAAACGATGAATGTTTACTATGAATGAAGTGGAGTAGTACCTCAAAATACAAAGAAAATAAAAATCACTTCTCAGTTGGTTTAGCATCTGACTCTTTATTTCAGCTCAGGTCTTGATCTCACAGTTCATAGGATTGAGTCCTGCATCTGCTGTCAGCACAGAGCCTGCTTGGAATTCTATCTTCCTGTCTCTGTGCCCCTCTCCTGCTCATGTGCACGTGTGCATTCACTCTCTCTCAAAGTAAATAAACATTTAAAAAAAAGTAAAAATCACTGAGAAACTTCATCCCCTAAGGATAGCCACAAATGATATTTTGGTGAACATAACTTCCAGACATTTCTCTGGAACTTGGAGCCTTATGTTCTTAGTCACCCTCAGTTTATAAATTCTGGAATGCTCTGTTGCTTCTGTAGGATATCTATTGTGATTGTCTAGATTTTTTTTTTTTTTTTTTTTTTTTTACTTCTCAAGTTTCTTAAATTAGGGATTATGTTCAATTTTGTTTGTTTTTCAATTTTGTTTTTTCTCTTCACAGTGCTTGGCTGTTTTATAAATGAATAAGATATAGATAGGGTATGATGAGGGGAAGGAGAAAGTGAATCATTTGTAGTTATCCTTGATTTGGATAGCCTACTTTTTGTATTGTGGTAAACTATATGTAATGTAAAATTATCATTTTCACCATTTTTAAGTGTACAATTAAGTGGCATTAAGTACATACACAGTGTTTTACAACCTTCACTATCCATTTCTAACAATCTTTTTTTTTCATTTTTTTAATGCTTATTTTTGAGAGAGAGCACGCGTGCGTGAGCGGGGGAGGGGCAGAGAGCGAGGGAGACACAGAACTGGAAGCAGGCTCCAGGCTCTGAGCTGTCAGCACAGAGCCTGATGCCAGGCTTGAACTCACAAGCTGTGAGACATGACCTGAGCCCAAGTCAGACGCTTAATTGACTGAGCCACCCAGGTGCCCCTCCACTATCCATTTCTAGAACTTTTACATCATTCCAAATAGAAACTGTATCCATTAAGCAATAAGTCCCCATTTTCCCCTTCCCCGAGCCCCTGGTAACTTCTACTTTACTTTCTCTATGACTGCCTATTCCATGTATCTCATGTAGGTGGAATCATACAGTGTGTGTCCTTTTGTCTCTGACTTACTTATTTCATTTAGCATAGTATTCTCAAGGTTTATCCCTGTTGTAGGATATATCAGAATCTCATTCCTTTTTAAGGGTGAATAACATTTATTTGAATGTATGTACCACATTTTGTTGAATAACCCACCTTTTGAATTTGGTTTAGAGTTCATATTTGTGTTTGGTGGTCATTTTACAAGATAGATTTATTTCGCAAGAGTAGATGTCACTAGAGACATCACCCAGAAGGAATAAACAGAGGATGATATATTAAATGATATTGTCTAGGGATCTGTCCTGAAGCTTACTATTTAGCATTAAAACAATCACTGAATATTTGATACTGGGGTTAAGGACATTTGTTATATTTACGATAAAAGAGAATTGAGTAAATTAGCAAGTACTTTAGCTGACTTGATTAAAATTCAAAAGGTTGTTGTTAAGTAGAATAAATACATAATTAAAAAATGCCAGAGTTTGAATAAGTACAAGTAGAGAAGTTCAGATATGAAAACCAAACATTATTATCTCTATGGTGTTGTAGGAATTTAAATCTTATTTAATTCCATATTTTTTCTCAGACATTTAAGAAGAATGGGTTTTTGTATTGTCCACATGTGGAATGATGTCTTTTTGCAGGCAGGCATGCTGTCAGCTGTCTTTTCATCAAAGGGCAGTGTTTCTCAGACTGGAGTGAGTCATGGCCGCTCCTGTGGACTGTGGTGCCCTGGGGGAGAGCAGATCTATTCTCCCTGTGTGTTCTTCAGGAGATCTTTAAGAATGTTCTGTTTTAGTTCCAATGATAATAAAGCATTAACATAAACATATTAAAGATCATGTGGCATTACTGGGTTTGCCATTTCTGACTTTGACTGTCTTTTAGTCTATGTGCACTTCGTTGACTCATATTAATTTACAATTCTCCCGAGGCATCTCTGTTGAGGCTGGTGTGGCTCCCTTAGCTAGTAGCTGAGCCCAGAAAATGAGATACTCAGCATTCACCTCTCAGCCTGGCTTTGTTGTCTGTGCATTTACGAGGGAAATTCTGCCTGTGGTGGTATTCCAAATTTAGGCCAGTCCCCAGAAAGGGAAGGGGCCTGTATTGTATCTTATTCCTTTAGATAGTGCTAAAGACCCACTGAAAAGTTCTTTGCTGTTTAACTCCTTATGTTTTATTAGCGGTACTATTCATTACCTCATTTATTCATCCATCTCACAAATATTTACTAAATGTTTACTATGAGATGGACATGTTATAATGAATCGTATCAAATGCTTGTTACGTTAATTATATTTAAATTGATTTTTCTTCCAGGACAGGAGTTGAGGAAGACATTCAAGTCTCCTTGGTAAATTTCCAAATGCTTTTACTGTCAGCCTTGCTTAGGCGGCAACATTGCATAATATGCTCTGTCTGTAAGTCTTCATTTTCTCACTAGTTTGCAAACCCCTTGAGGGGAGAAGACTCTATCTAACACTATCCCAATTTTGTTCTGCACAAACAGAGGTACTTTGGGGCTAATTGATGGATTCTATCAACCAGAACATCCTATTCCTCTAGCTTCTGATTGCCTGAAACTTACTTTTAAACAGGCAGACACAAATTTGCTGCATGTTCTTTCCTGCCATGGACACTCAACAACAACAATTGGCATTATTGTTATTCTCATTGTTATTATTATTAGTGGTAATGATGTTAGTGGGGTATTGTAGAGGCAGGATGTAAAGAGAAGTGAGCATAGCTTTAGAGTGAACAGATTGGCTACCCTACTTGGAAAATTCATTTGACCTTAGAAATGAGAATTAAAATATGCATCCTTCAGGGTTGTTGAGAAAATCAAACGAAACAGGTGTATATAAAATGATGAGGTGAAGAAATTGCTGTGGCGGTCACTTGGAACAATGATTTCTCTTCTTTTGCCCTTAAGCAGATTCCTATATCCACCTCCCCCACCCCACCCAGCCTTGGGTCCGGGGGAACCAGAAAGCAGGACTTCGAGTAGGGGAAGGAGAAAGGCCAGTTGAGAGAAGGAAGCCTGATTGTAGTAACAATTAGAACACAGTATTCACTGGATAGGACTGTATGGGTCAGAAAAGGTAGAAGTGTTGTTAATTGGTGTACTTAGGTTTTCTTTTCCCATTCCGCTATCCTTGAGTCCCAGGAAGGTAACAAATGCAGAGATGCCAGTGACTAGGAAATATAAAGACGTTCTGTGTTTGTAAATAGTCGTGTTGAATCTGTGTCCAAACCTGCTTGTGCTTGTGAAAGAGTGCACATCTGGCTTGCTCACATTTGGCATTTGGCAAATGTTAGTTCCACTCTCTACATTCCCTTTTCCTTATTTCTCTCTCTCTCTAGTGATACATGTATACGTATAACCCATAACATATGTAGTAGCAATATGGATTATAAAACATGTGTGCATGTGTGTGTCCCCATCGGTTTAAGCACTAGCAATACTTACTTCCCTTAGCAGTAGCTGGGTACCGGGATGTGTTGGCAGGTCCATTGCTGGTAATCGTATTGACTGGGGATGGGTACTGGTGTTCTCAGGGATGTAAAATATTCAGCAGAGTTAGGGATGATCCTTCACAACAGAGAATTGCCCTGCCCCAAAGTGCCAGCAGCACCCCCATTGAAAAACGCTGTGCGTTTGCAGTGTGGAGGAATCCTCAGCAACTTTGAGAATTAGAGACTCTATAATTCTGTCATAAAAGATAGCTGCTTTGCCTTAACAAATGGTGTTACTTGATGAGAATAGTGACTATCTTGATTCTTGTGAAATTCTAGGTATGTTACATTCTTCCCTGTACGTGAATATTATTTTGAATTTTAGGGCATTGCTCTCACTGTTCTCTTAATACAGGTTTATGGTGAAACAAAGGTGGTTACTGTTTGGATTCCTCCCCCGCCACCCCAGACATTCTTTCTTTGGGAAGCTATTAGATAAAAATTGGGTAGGCTTTGCGGACAAGGCATTTCACCAGAAAAATAATCTTAGCATCACTGTGCACACACACAGAGGCTACACACACAAAGAAACTTGCAGGGCTCTTTTGATATGACATAGGGAAACTGACAGTGCCAATAATAGCACAGAGCTGTATCTCTCACGGTGCTTTTGAAGGCATAGAGAGCAAATGGCAATTCCAGCGGTAGCTGAGATATATTTTGCAGTGGCTAGAAAGAAACTGGCATTCTTATAGGAGTCCAGGAAATTGTCTTTGAGCCTTTGAAGGCACACAGAAAGCTAATGACACCTCAGAGGAATAGTGTTCTCAGGTTTTAGATGCCACAGATGCCAGCAATGCTAAAGCCAGGATATAAAACCTTTCTTATAGGGCCTTTAAGAATCCTCAGTGTGCTTTTATTAGCAGGCTGAGTGTGTACATAGAAATGTTAATGGTCTGTGGAGCAAGCTCAGCTTGTTTTTGCAAACTACAGAACTATAAAAGTTATCAGAAAGGACACACATTCTCCTTCCTTCCTTTGTTCTTTCGTGTTTTCTGTTTGTTTGTTTCCTTTTCTGTATAATAGAGCACCTATCATGTGCTGGGTTCTGTGGATACAAAGGTGAATCCCATGCGGATTCTTCTGTCTAGAAGCCGACCACCTAATATGGGAAGAAATGTGTGCTCTAATATCTACAGTGCAAGGTAGAAGGTGATAATGATGCAAGTAAAGCACAAATTAAATGGAAATTTAGCCACAGAAGAAATTACTTCTGGCTGATAGGATCACAGGAAGCGACATAGAGGAGAGAGTGGAAATGGTATTGAACTGTTTTCAAGAATGTGTAGGCTTTGGACAGGTAGCAATTAGCTTGTAGGGAAAAAGAAGTGAGCATTGTAAGGGAGGACACTGCATGCTGGTGGAACAGCATTGTACAGGTTAGGGCAGGAGTGGTACAGAGTGGGGAACAGGGAACGGTTAGGAGGTTCTTGGTATGTACTTCTGATTATTCAGACAATGAACCTCCATTTATTCCTCGTTAATTAATGATCTGGAATTCTGGTCCTTTACATTTTGATGTGCTATAGAAATTCCTATGGAGCTTATTAAAGGGAGCCCTTCTGCACACCTTTGTTTAGAAGATCTGAGATCCTCGTCGTCCCTTACTGCCCGTGGCCAGTGTGGGCCCAGCAGCAGCCATTGGGCACTCTAGCCACATGTGTCTCCGAGCTGGGACACAACGCTGGAATGCGGGGGTGGGGGGGGGTGGGCAGGAGGGAAATGGAAATTATTTTTCTAAGAAGTAAAATCCCAAATCTCCTCTTAAGCAACTGCAATAACACCTCATCTTTTATTTAATTTTCTTTTAATGGAAAAGCCAGTAATGCTAAATGAAAGCAGATGACTGGTAAAGATTTGGATGTTGTTTATAAGTCTTTTCTATGATTTTTTTTATTGAGTTTTTTGGTTTCCTAATTGATTAATAAAGGGAAGAATGGGGAAGACTGACGTGTGTTATATTCTATCAGGGTTCAGATAGAGTGAAATTATTCCCACCTTGCCAATAAAATTCTCAAGGTTGATTGCTATTTTTAATTTATCTGAGCAGTGTTTGTTTTTCAGTGAAGGGACATTGATCCTGATCATTCTGTCAATAGGGAGTTTTACCCAAGGAAGTGAAGTTTCCCCTTTTCCAAATTTGAGCTTTCAGATTGCTTATGTGACATGAATGATGTCAGACCCATACTCCACTGCGGTCCTGCCCAGGCCTGTTGTTTTTGTCAGTAGATTCCCTGAAGTGGTTTTGGCCCTAACTGGGTGCCCTGTCCCTAAGTGCAGGGTCTGGCTGTCATGGTGTACCCTCTGTGACCCACCGAGAGGCGTGAAGAGCATTCTGCCAACAAATAAGCCCCACAGGCACATCTGAAACATCAGGGGCTGCTGCAGTAGCTTGCCTTACAAGTTCCCTGCTGCCCCGCTCACTCTAGCCCACCTTGCTCTCTCCTGACATTTCTATACAAGGCAGTTGTCCACACATTTAAAAGCCCAACCCACAATCCTAGGAGGTATGTAATAGTATTAAGCATACTGGTTGCTATTTACCAAGTGCCTGTTGTATCTCCACAGCAGGGCTGGCCTCACGTCAATTGTACTTTACTCAGAAGAGGTGCAATATGGGATCCTGGGTCACAGCTGAGTCCTACAGGAGTGCCTTTTAAAGGCCTGGAACTGTCCAACTCTCAGAGAAGCAAAGCCATATTGGGTGTGGATGCTCTGGGAAGTTGCCAATGATCCCTGCATCCATTGTCAATGAGACCTACATTTTTCATCCTGTTTTTCATGAACTGTGTGGGGAGGCGGTGAGGGTGGTTGGAGGGGAGAGACTACCGTTGACTGAGCCTCAGCCACATGGTGCTAAGTGTGGTACATTCTCTTCTAGCTCATTGGGTCCTCATGACCACTCTGTAAGATTCATATTATTGACATGTATTAGAAATGAGGACAGTCCTGTGGGGCACTCTGGCTCCTGTGTTCCCCAACTCAGGGAGGTGTGTGGTCCATAGTGAGGACCTGCTTTGCTCTTGCCTCTGTGTTTCAGTGCTTCAGACAAGGTCCTGGTCATGAGCAAGACTGGATTGTAGGGTTCTCCCTTCTGGCCCTCCAGGGAAGATGTTTTAGAGGCAGTCTACATTAGGGTCAACTAGCCTAGTAGGTGGGCTTTGCTGCCCACTAGCCATGTGGCCTTTCCAGCCTGAAACGATCCAGACGTTAGTTTTATTATCCCTTAGTTGGGGGGGGGGGGGGAAAACCTAAGTCAAAGAATTATCATTAGGTTTAAATGAGAAAATTGATATAAAGTACTAAGCACATGGCCTGGCATGTGGTGAGTGCTCAAGAAATGGTAGCAGCTATTGTTATTGTGATTCTTTGAGGCTGATTCTTAACTGGATACATATCCACACCCCTAAATCTACCTCTTTAGATCCTGTCTTAAAAGAGTTTATGTCATGTTAAGTTATAAAATGTCTTTTCCATGCTGTCTGGTTTTCTGCATTCACTCTTCCACCCCCTACTACCTTTCCATGGTTCTGTTGAGGTGAGTTTCACACTCCCAGGTGCTCATCAGTAGCTATTACCATATAAGAAAATGAGAAAATAGCTTACTGCTTCCTGGTATTGTTCGCCAGTTGGAAAACACAGTATAACACTTTAAATCTTTTTCTTTTTCTTTTAATTTTTTTTTAAATTTACATCCAAATTAGTTAGCATATAGTGCAACAATGATTTCAGGAGTAGATTCCTTAGTGTCCCTTACCCATTTAGCCCATCCCCCCTCCCACAACCCCTCCAGTAACCCTTTGTTTGTTTTCCATATTTAAGAGTCTCTTATGTTTTGCTCCCCTCCCTGTTTTTATATTATTTTTGCTTCCCTTCCCTTATTTCATCCGTTTTGTATCTTAAAGTCCTCATATGAGTGAAGTCATATGATATTTGTCGTTCTCTGACTAATTTCACTTAGCATAATACCCTCTAGTTCCATCCACGTAGTTGCAAATGGCAAGATTTCATTCTTTTTGATTGCTGAGTAATACTCCATTGTATATAGATACCACATCTTCTTTATCCATTCATCCATCGATGGACATTTGGGCTCTTTCCATACTTTGGCTATTGTTGATAGTGCTGCTATAAACATGGGGATGCATGTGTCCCTTTGAAACAGCACCCCTGTATCCCTTGGATAAATACCTAGTAGTGCAATTGCTGGGTCGTGGTGTAGTTCTAGTTTTAGTTTTTTGAAGAACCTCCATACTGTTTTCCAGAGTGGCTGCACCAGGTTGCATTTCCAACACTTTAAATCTTTTAATGTTGAGCTTGCGTGGAGTTTGCATTCAAACTGGAGATGAATTCTTTTCATGCCTATCTAGGTGGTACAAATGGAGATTGTAATTGATACCTTGTCTGTGTTGTTCTCCAATACCCATGACAGTAGGACATATCCATGCCTGTGTCACACACACACCAAGTCACTGTCAGTGCTTGTTCTGGCTTGGTGACCCTTTGTTAAGAGGTTCATTTTCTTGCACAATCTCTGGTCTAATTTAACCTGCGGCCCATTGATATTTCATGGCCAGCACTCCAGGCCAGACTGCGTGTGCCATGTTGGATCCCTGAAGCCAGGTGGTGGCAGAAGCAGCCCAACTGCTTTAGAATGAAATGTTTAGGAGGGAAGTCATTTCCTATGGCAGAACAGAGCAACCAAACTGAATGTTTGGTTGAAATGTGTCTGCCATGAACCCACTTTAATTTTGGTTGAAAAATGTCATTCATTACATTTTTCTGTTCAAATGTTTTACAAGCTGTGTTCTGACACAGGCTTTCTAAGAAATCAATCCCCAAGAACTCTTGCTGGAGTATTCTGTATCCAAGGTAGGCTATACAAGTTAAAGCTGTTGCTAAGGGAATGAGCTGAGGAATTTGAATGTATAAATCTTGCTATTATATTTAAATTTTATGTACCATCTTACCCAAGCTTTACTTTAGGGTGACTAGGGGAACGGAGTGGGATTTATAGCTGGCGAAGACTAACGAGATAGGCACCATCTTGTCAGAACTCTCTACCAGTAGTGTTTACATTGCACTCTCTTCATAAACAAAACATTCTATTTTTCTTTTTAAAAGGGTCCTAGATAATCTCTACCTGCAAAGCTACTCTCCGTTTCAGGCCATGCCCTCGAAGATGCAGTTTCCATCACTAGGGGCTGCTTACTTCAGTGAGAGGAAAGTGATGGGGGAGGAAATAGTTTTCTTAATGTTTTAACCACTGAAACAAATCTCTAGAGTGACAAAAGAAATTCCACAGTTTACTGGGTGTGATTTTTTTTTTTTGGCCAGTTCTTTTCTACCTGAGTCTTGCCTATTCCATTCTACCTAAAATACTTTTTTGCACTCTTTTATATTCGATAGAGAGAAAGACTTTTCTTATACTGAAAAACAGTTAAAGCAATTCCAATGGGTAATATGACTGATTTTATTAGTAATATTGATATATGACTAATGTGCCAGGTATTGTGTTAGGAGTTTAATATACATTATCACACTTAAGTTTATACTGTGGCAGACAAAGGTGTGGTTCATGATCCCAAGCATATGAAATGCCTAGCAGCTGAATATAAGATGACAACAATATTCTCTGCATTTGTGTGCCCCTGTGCTAAATATATTTAGATTGAACCACATGACATTGCTCTTTCGTGAGCAAAAAGAGCCAAATGTTGGCAGTGTCTTACGGTTCAACCCAACACATGTGTGTGTATACTCAAACTGCCAGACATAGTTCTAGAATTTCCTTGGGACATACCTGACATGTTTCACAGGCATAAAAATGTGGGATTTTTGACAAACGTATAACTAACAATGCAGAGAAGTAAAATTCTTCAATGCTTTGTCTATTCATCCCAGAACCGAAGAGCCATGAGGTTGTGTGGTGGCCCTGCCTTGTTTTACAAAAGTGAGGCCCCGAGAGGTGAGGGGACTTGCTTGTAGTCATGGGGTGAGTTAGTGCCGGGTGTGAGGCTGGAACTTAGGCCTTTGTGGCTTCTGGAACAATGTTTGACCTTCCTCTATTGATTTTCAATTATAGGCCTTCAAAGCCCATTTTGCATGTGATGTCTCTAACTTAGAAGTAAAGTAACTGGTATAGTCCTGCGGCTCTGCTAGGCACAGGCGTTCCAGGGGGTAGGGCATTCTGTGGTGCAGAGAAGAGCGATGGGAAAGAGTAAGACATTCCATGTGGAGGTGACAGAGAATGTTGGGTGGTCAGGTGGGAAGGGATGGGCAGCACAGAGCAGGGGCCTGCATGTGCACTCGGGAGGGCCACAGGAGAGACCGTTTGCAGATGAGGACCAGGCCTGGCTGGCTGAAGTGACTGCCTTGGGCCCTTTGGTGGTTCCTTCCTGCTGCCCTATTAGAAGCGCTCTGGGTTCCCTCACATGGCCTCTTGGCCAGACACAGGCCTGTGCTGCATTGTTGGTCAGGAGTGGCCCCGCAGTTCTCTTTTTCATCTCTTGGGGGTTTTACCTCAGGGGGGGTCTTACTGTCCTTCCCTGCCCCTGGCACCATCTTTGTCCATCTCAACAGGCTTCAGTAATTTTGAATTTTGGGGAGAAAAGGTTCAGTGCCCAAGGCCTAACATTTCCTTTTCTCTCAGAAGGGCTTCTGCACTGCAAATTTGCTCAGCCTGTGTCGAGCAACTTCTAAGTTCCTCACATCCATCCTGACGCTCACACGTACAAGAATAAAGTTCCACTGCTTTAGACCACTAAATTAAAATGTGTAGAGAGTAAGTAGACGTGTGGAATATGTATATCTCGGCTGGGACAATGGGCTTGTGATTTTTAAAAGTATAAACAAATTTAAAAATTGAGACAAAGGTAAACCTGTGCATTATATGAGCATGTTTCTTTTTACATAGTAGAAACCAGTGCCTATCAAGTCTAGGGGCTCAAACAGACACTGGCACACATTTTTCTGGAATTCTGTGGCTGGGGCAAGAGAGCACAAAGAGTTTAATACTGGATCACCTCTCCTTGTCACACCTTCAATTGCCTCTGGAGGTTTACCTGTGACTCTGTCTTTGCCTTTGTCCTTCACCATTCTCTGTATGTCTTTCTCAAGATTAGGAATTGCCTCTTCTTTTCTCCCCCACTGAATTTCCACCCTGTTGGCTATCCATGGTGGAAGGCATACTGTCATATCAGAAACACCGCTAAGTCATTGTTCCCAGGGATCTGAGAAGACTGTTTTCCTCTTTCCTCAGATAAATCAAATATACGTTTCTCTTGAATTCTCCAATAACCTATGATGTGTTCTGGTCTGAGAAAATCTGCTTCCATCTCGAATCTTTGTTGTATACTGAAGAGGGTATACATTTAACAATACAACCAAGCTCATTCTCCTCCCTGGGTTTATGGGTATCTCAATAAATTATTATTGGGGTCTCCCTTACTCTGACAGCAGCTTCAGAAAATAGCATTTCTTCCTTTATTTCCTAAGTTTACTTAAAAGTACATTTTTTAAAAATTGGCTTTCAGTATTTGTGTATAAAGAAGTTGTTTTCTGGCTTTATCTAATTGAGGAACTTTGAGGTGCCTGCCATTTTTCGTGGCAGATCCTTTTGACATTCAGAAATTAAGTGCTCTTTTCTGACAGCAGAAAGGGCTGTCTCAAATACACACTTGGAATTGGCATTTATTATTATTATTTTTTTATTCTGTGCCTGTTTCATTGTAAGGGGATATTGTGGTACGCTGGGAAATAAAAAAGTCCCATGAAAACTCATTTCATAGTAAATGAGCTAAGCCATTAGGAAAAATTGACCATGAGCTTAATAGGAACCAGTCATGTGATATTGGAACGAAAACAGTTAGTGCAGTAGGTTTCAATCTTTTATAAAGTAGAACTCTTTTGTCAACAGAAAGTCTGGAACCCTATGCTTAAAACAGACAGAGGCACTGAGTGGTGGTGGTGCAGCTGTGAGGAGCCCAGTGCTATCTGCTCTAACCTTTTCTGCCTTTAGTAATTTCCTTCTCAGAAACTGGAAAACCATTTTGCTAATACATTAATTATACAGGTAGAGTAATCCCTTATGTAAATAAAGTGTTACAATTTTAGAGGCATGTTTTTATACATCATTTTATTTCCATTGTCCTCATTTCTTATAAAAGGAAACTGAGGATCAGAGAGGTCCAGGGCCACACAGCTAATCTGTAAGGCAGCAGGATTGGAATGTAGTTCTTCTGACTCTGAGTTTAGGGCTCACTTCACTGAATCCTAGGGTTGTCTGTTAATGATGTAAAAGTCCAGGCTTCTTTGAACTGGTGAAACTCTTTCTGGAATGTTTTGTTCAGTGATGGATGGTAAATGGAAAGATGTCCAGAGCAGGGTGACTGGGGTACAGCTTTTCACATTACAGATAGAAGCAAAAGACTGTAAAAATGGAAATCTCTTTGGGAGTTCATTCACTGGTGTGAATTGGCTTTTAGTAAGTGCATGAGATGCTATGCAAGGAGGGGCTAAAGGCTCTGAAGGCTTGCAAGGTTTTGGATACTGGGTGTAGATGTCATAGCAAAGGAAGGGAAAGTAAGAGGACAGGAAGGCTTAAACTTCCTGTAACTTCAGAGATAAGCAGTCTGTGGCTCAGGGGACACATGTAGCCCATGAATTTTCAAAATACAGCCTTTGTTCTTTTTTTCAGGGTAAAAATTAGAAGGCTGCTTTCATGTTTCTACTTCTCAAATATGTCAGTTTTTTCAATGACAGTCTTTTATTCAATATAGTAGGTAATCTGAATTGTAAAGAATATTGTATGTTTCCCCATGGGACTAAATTAAGCTATTTGCATTTTGAATGGAATAAAAAGCTCTAAAAACATTTTCTTTCCCCCTTCTGAATCATCTTTGGAAAAAGAGGTTGCTCACCACTGATTTATTTCATAATTTTATCTGGGTAAAAGCTGCTTTGCAGAAAAAAAACACCTATGTGAGTGCAATGATGCTAGCATGGAATTAAGCCCAAAGGGTGGAAAATTCAGTGAGGGAGATTTGGGTTCAACCTGTCAGCAGCAGCAGCAAAATCACAAGAGCAGAGCTAGTCACCCAGAGCAGGTGGCCTAGAGGTGCCAGGCTCCCCATCACTGGAAATGTGCAGAGGCTGAGACTGAGAACCGCATCTCTAGGTCAGGGCTACCTTAGACCACTCTGTTCTTTTGAGATCCAAGATTGTGTTATGTTAAAGGTTTTCACTGAGCCATCACTTCAGTATGAGTCATTTGACTTTTTTGCATTTGAGTAGATGATGCTGAAGAATGCTTAGGTTTGAACACTCTATTCGAGTTTCAAATGGTTAGGTTTCTTATGTTGAGTTAGGTTTCTTATGTTTTGTGAATTTCTCACTCTTGAAATGTTCTCAGAAGCAGTCCGAGAATGTTACAATGTTCACTGGGCCAGATTTGTTAATATATTTTAAGAGTTTGTGATCCGTGAATAAAAACTGATCTGAATATTGTATGGTAAAACAGTAGTCTCCATACTTTTTATTTTAAAAATACCATCTGTGAGTCTTGGAATGACCCTGCGGTTGGTAAATGTGTCCCCAGTGCAAAACATACAGAGCTGTGTTCCTGAAAGTTGTGTATTAAGTGACCATATTTTCCATTTATTTGCTTAGGTTCTCAAAGATTTCCCATTTTTATTTTTGATTCATCTTCAGATTTCAGGTAGTTTTTCATAACTGTTTATTTAGCTTTACCTTTCTCTATCAGCCTTAGGACTTAATGGTCTGTAATAAATTCATGTTTTAGTATACTAAGGGCATGATATTACAAATGAAAAAAATGAACAAACCAAAAAAAAAAAAAACCCTAAGTAAACTCTTTTGTAATACACATAATTTCCCAATTTGCCTATTTTATAGGTGCTCACTTTTTCTATCATAAGTCACTGATCCACAGGAAGAATGAATCAAGGTCTGCTAAGCAAAGAACAACTTAATTTCTTTGAGAAAAATATATCCTACTTCTCTGCCTTAAAAAAAATAAGAACAGGGAACATAAAAACTGTATTTAATAAAAGGGGTAAAAATTAAGAGAGTCTGAGGATGAAAATAAAGAGGTTAAGAGAGCTCACAGAAAGAAACACCCCCCCCCCCCCCACCACACACACAGGAAAAAATGAGGACCTAGAGTAAGAGATAGAGACAAAATGAAGCAGACGCCCAAAGATGAATCTATAGGAACACGTGCAAGGTTGTAAGCTGAAACCCTTTTTGAGGGCCAGGCAGGTAATAATGTAACATCATGAGAAATGGAGGCAGATATGAATTGTGGAGTGCCTGGTCTGCCTAAAAGCACCCAAATCCAACAAAACAAAACACTGTGCTGACCAAAGGAAATCCATTCGTCACCTGCTGGCCACCAGGGTAGACCTCTAGGTTATGACCACCCACGGAAATAAGAGCTAACATTTACTGAGTGCTTACTATGTGCCAGGCCTCGTTCTCTGTGCCTTACCTATAATGACCCCAATCCTCATAGGGTCCTTGGAAGCACATGCTGCTGTCATTATCCTCACTTCAAAGATGAGGTAAGTGAGGCTTTCAGTATTCAACTGAGGTTATTGTACTTCCACAACTGGTAAGTGGTGTAGCCAAGGGTTGAACAGTAGATACCCTTGCAATTGTCAGGATGTATTTACATGCGGTATTTTACTGATCATCTTGGAACCTTCTTGAGGTAAGCAAGGTAGATATTGTTATTCCCATTTTACAAATGGGGAAACTAAGACTCGGAGGGCTGCCTTGACTGAGGGCTTCCAGCTGGCAAGTGATGGACCTGGTACCCAAGGCCTTCTGCCTTTAAATCTAGGTTTTTTCTACTAGACTGCACCACCCTGCAATGATTTTAAACTGAAAGCCCCGGGGTCAATCTTGAGGAGTGGTAGCATTTCTGAAAAACATGGAGCTCTGACTTATTTTTTCTACCTTGGGGGAGGAATATTAAATATTTGCAGTGTTTAAATTCCCTTCACCCCCTTTCAGGCCTTGAACCCCTCTCAGAGGATGTTTAGGGCTATCATTTTCCTATTTACTTTTTAATGTCACACTTTTTGTTCCTCTGCAATTGAAAGAGGACGTGGAGTATGATATTTTCATGCAGAGTTTTCCTAGGCTATTTGATAAGATCTGTTTTCTAAAGAAAGGTTCACTGCCAAAGTCAGTTACAATAGTAACTGTAAGAGTTTTTAAGTGATATTTACCAATGCACATTTTCCTGTTGCACAGTTTTTGGAATTATTTTGAGTAGACATTGGAAAATAGCATTATTTTAAAACTGTGTTCTCAGTTTTTAAAATCTTAATTGAAAATTAAACATCATTGGGAACAAAGGAAATACTTTCCTTTTCCTGATCCCCGTTCCACTCTTCCATTTTGTGCCTCTGTCCTGTAAATTCAGAGAACTTTGTTATATGGAGTGAGAGCTGGAATATTTTACTGGGACATGCTTCGACTTCCCTCTCACCCTACATCAAGAAACTAAGCATGATTTTATCAAAAGAATGATATGAAAAGAAGATTCCCTTTCCCATAATTTTGTTTTGTCCTTTCCTTACAGGGGAGAGAGGGGCCAAAATGTGCTTAATTATTTGCTACATTTCCTGTGCCTACATATTTATCCCTCATATTATCTGAGACCAACTGAAGAGGGAGTGTTTAGAAAAGAGAGGAAAGCTAATACAAGTTGAAAGTAAGATGCTTGCATCTTAATTTTAAGAGAACACAGAAAGCCAAATGCTTTCAGAAAAGGGCCCCTTCATGGAGTAATTTGCCTGGTATGGCATCACAGTTTGCTGTATAATTTCAGCCCTGTTACTATGGAAACCTGCTTTAGTGTAGCAGTGATTGTTAATCAGGATTTGTCGTTA
Source organism: Panthera leo (assembly GCF_018350215.1). NCBI lineage: Eukaryota > Metazoa > Chordata > Mammalia > Carnivora > Felidae > Panthera > Panthera leo. The sequence goes on from NC_056682.1 coordinate 50,976,416, forward strand.
TTCCCCTTTCATCACGAGGCTCTATATCCTTATGGATTAAATCACAGTTCTCATTGACAATGGCATAGATCAAACATTATTGCCACACATAAAACCCTGGGCCGCTCCCTGTCATTTCCCCCCATTACCGGCAGCCGTGAATGCCAGCTGAAGTCTAACTCTTACAAGGAAATCAAGGCTCCTCTTGGCTCCTCTGCTCTCTACCCTCATGACAGAATGCCAAGTAGGGGAGGAAGAGGGCTACTTTCATTTGAACTCAGCCTGTGCCTATGGGAAAGGCAAGCATCGTTTCATGTCATTGCCAAACTGAGTCTGTAGCTACAAATTCAGGCAGGAAGTTGGTTTCAGTGTGACCTCTGACTTCTTCAATACTTTATCTGTGTTTGCACATCAGGCATTTAACCGAACTCTTTTTTCTTGGTGCAACCGTCTTTCCCTTTCTTTCCAGTCGGTCTTCTGGATTCCTAGCTGCTGCTTTTCCATAGGAAGGCTGTCAAGGTGGGGAGGGCAAGCTGCTACCCCAGTAGTTGTGGCTGTCCTGCCATAAACCAGACAGTGCTGTGGGGCTCATAGGGAAATGGCTTCCTCTTCCCACTTGGGAGAGTTGGGTGATGACAGTAGCTGGTTTTAGTAGTGCCGGATCGTCCCCATATTCAGAGAAATCAGCTTTAAGGAATATGGGAATGGCCATGCTCTAGTTACACAGTGTTATGGTTTAGGGCCCATCACCAATCATGGCCTGCCTTCGGATTGCTGACAGGTTTGTTTGGGAGCAAGAACCTTTAACAGCCTCTGCAGCCAGTCTACCTGGATTCCATTTCTGGCTCTCCTGCTTACTAGCTGTGTGACCTTGGTAAGACTTCTAACCTCTCTGAGCTTCTGTATGTAAAGCAAGGATAATAATAGTACCTACCTCATGGTTTTGAGGATTAAATAAGCCAATATTCCTGACGTGCTCAGACTGACGAATGGCACATTCATTGTGAGTGCTGTATAGGTGTTTGTAAATAAATGAAAAAGAAACAACATTGTGCTTACATGTATTCAAAATATATTCCAGATTGGATTACCCAAATATTAGTGAGGTGTTGAAAACAGCACTCCCCTCCCCCTCTCATCTCGTCCCCCCTTCTACTCCCTGCTTTCTCTTCTTCATCTCTGCAATGTGCCCAACCCCCAAGTATAATTCTGATTGGCTAAATTAATTCTGCAGCATCCTGCTGTGAATAATTATGTTGATCCAGTGTGTATTCTGATGCCTTTTTTTTCCCTTTGCCTAAATTATAATGTGACAATTGCGGCTCACAGCTGGCTCATCAGAGGTGGGCAGTTTGGGAATTGGCGCATCTGAATGTGCTTCTCTGTTAACCCTCTGCCTTGATTGCTTAAGACAAGACATATGTAAACCCCATGATTATTGTCATTTGTTTGGACTTTGCAAAGACTCTGCCTTCAAACATAAAGCTGCTGGGTTTGTTTTGGGGGAGGGGGGCCATATAGAAGTCCCCTCCCCCTCTCCCTTCCCCCCTCTTCCCTTTCAGACAATAAATAGCTGTCAGGCTTATGTCAAGGATGAAATTATAGGTGCACATGAGGCCTTGATTACATTGTTTTGGAGAGATTGCTATTAGCATACTGAAATGAAGTCTAATTTTTCACTGACGGGGCTGAGTCAAAACTCAAGTGACAGAGGCTGGGCATCTATGGTATAAGGGAAGAAAGGTCCGAAAGGAGCCTCTGTTTTATACCGAATGGGCTTTCTCCTTATTTAAAACAAACGACGAGAACAAAATAACTAATGTGAAGAATATCGTGTTGGAAAAGAAAGGCCAGCTGATCAAGGATGAAATAAGACATTTGGGTTAGATAAGGTTCTTGGTGAAATTACTGTGTGTGATTTTCAAGTGTATTTAATCCATTTGGAGGCAGCATCTCGATTCTTAAGCGTATGTTTTAGCTGAAGAATGCACTGTCTTGATTTTTTATTTTGCTTGCTGCCTGCATAATTCATTTCATACCGCCACATCCTCCATGCACGCACCCTCTGAAGACGCATGCTTATGATCACCCCATCTGCAGGGTGAGTGCCCTTGTTGTACTTCTGCTGTTTACACATTCTGAGGATGTGAACATGTGGCTTGTTCATTTTCAAAATCCTTCATTTAAAGAAAAGTTCTTTGCATGTGGTTCCCCTGAAATGTTTTATGGAGTGGTGTCTCATATGATGGTAGGTTGATAATTATACGTGTTTTATTATAACTGTCCCTGCTCGCTGTGATGGAAATTTAAAAATTATAGACACACATACACATACACAGGCACATACACCCACCCACCTAGGGTGCATATGCATGTGTATGCATATAAAGGTTTTGACAATGTAATTAACTTGAAAGGTTATTCCATACCATTGTTTCATTATGATTGTTATTAGAGGAGAAACATGAAGATTTAATGTGGAGGGGGAGAAAAGAGGGTGTCCTCCAATTTGAAATCTTGTAACAGTGGGGAAAATTTGTAGACAGATCCTATTTTTATTTATTTGGGATATCTATTTTCAGAACTTACTGAGTAGAAGACACTGTACTGTGGTTACTGTGGGGATTCAGAGGTGGATTAGTGATGGTGCCTGCAGTTCAGGAATGTGTGGTGTAGACTGCAAGAGAACACATGCCCACGTAGCTCTAGTAGAGCAAAGGATAGTGGGATTGTGGAGGAAGAACTGATGTTTGCTTTGCTGTTCTGCTGTTACATGGTGCAAAGGTAAATTGAGGAAGAGGAGGGATCGGTGAAGGTTTAATGGAGGAAGTTGTATTCGAAGTGCAAGGAAAATTTAAACTTGGAAGTGGAAGAAAAACATCCCAAGCAGCCTGAAAAACATAGAAGCCAAAGCTGGGAGCTAAACTAGTGAGGGCTCTGGCTTGGTCAGAGCTAATCACCCCTGGCTGTGCTTTGGCATTGCCTACCTGGTAATAAAAATGCCTGCTGCGTGGGGTGTCTGGGTGGCTCAGTCTGTTAAGCAGCCAACTCTTGATTTCGGCTCCAGTCATGATCTCATGGTTCGTGGGTTTGAGCCCTTCATCTGGCTCTGTACTGACAGCATGGATCCTGCTTGGGATTCTTTCTCTCCCTCTATCTGCCCCTCTCCAACTCACACTCACTGTTTCTCTCTTAAAATAAATAAATAAACTAAAAAAAAATGCCTGGTGCCTGAAATCTCTAGAGACAAAATTAGTCACTTCCTAGGGCGGGGAGCTGCTAATGGGTATGGGGGTTCCTTTTGGGGTGATGAAAAATGTTCTACAATTGAATGTGGTGATGGCTGCATGATTCTGGATATGCTAAAAACCACTGCATTATATACTTAAAAAATTTTTTTTAATGTTTATTTTTGAGAAAGAGACAGCATGACTGGGGGAGGAGCAGAGAGAGAGGGAGACACAGAATCTGAAGCAGGCTCCAGGCTCTGAGCTGTCAGCACAGAGCCCGATGCGGGGCTTGAACTCACAGACCGCAAGATCATGACCCGAGCTGAAGTCAGACGCTTACCAACTGAGCCACCCAGGTGCCCCTGCATTATATACTTTAAGTAGATCAGTTGTATGGAATGTGCTGCCTGGCTCCCACATCAGGCCAACGAGATCAGAATCTTGGGCCTTCTGTGACAGGTCCTCAGGTGACTAAGCTGTGTCAGGTGCCCCTGGACTGCAGCATGGGCTAGATAGGGGAGACAGTGGGAGTGCAGGCTGGAAGGAAAGAGAGTCTGTTTATCTTAGAGACTCTCGAAGGTCATGCTGCAAGGTTTGTGCTTCTCCCAGCTCAAAGGAACCATTGTAAATTTTAAAGTAGGGGCTTGGTACATTTAGACTGTTTTAAAAAGCTGCTCACAGACATATGGAGGATGGTTTCTGAAAGCTGGGATGCCAGCTGAGGCTATTTTGGGTTACCAGTGGAGAGGCAAAGTGGCCCTCATCAGTGCCAATGGGGAGAGGTTGCAGTGAGAATGGAAAGGAAGGAGCAATCGAAGAGATGCTGAGGAAGCAGAAGCCAGGCCCAGTGACTATGTGGGCAAATGGGAGAGGCTCTGAGTCAGTTTTCCAGACTGTGTTTTGGGGAGGATGGGGGAGTGAGACCAGATGAGGAACAGAGATGCAGAGAAGGGCAGGTTTATAAGAAATGACGTGTAGTTTTGCATATGCTGGACTCAAGGGACCAGTGGTCCATCCACAAGCAGATGTCTGGCAGAGAGTTGGAAATGTGGCAGTGGTCCCAGTTTTCTGAGGCAGGTCACAGAGGCTTGGGAGTCCCATGTACAGGAGGTATGGACAACCTGCTTCCACAATGGCTTACTCACCTGGCTGTTGGCAGGAGGGCCCAGACTCTCATGATGTGAGTCTTGCTGTTGGCTGCCCAAGTATCCTCACAACATGGCAGCTGGCTCCCCTGGAGTGAGTTACCCAAAAATGGGCAAGTGAGAGGGTGGAACAGAAGTCTGTATCTTTTGTGAAAGCCTGGGGAGTGACATCACTTCTGTGGGATGCTCTCGGTCACACAGAGCCGGGTGATGCAGGGTCAGGGAGGGAATGCAGGAGGGTGTGAGAACCCAGGCCCACGGGGGCATTCTGGAGCCTAGCTACCACACTTGATTCCTGACACTACAGAATAGTAACAATAAATGCTTAGGTCACTGACACTGGAGTGTCTGTGAAGGGAAGGACTCTGAGATGCAAGGTAGCTACAAGCTCAAGGGCAAGGGAGCATGTGCTACCTGGAGGATTCGTTCACTCAGTGTCTGAGGGCAGCCCTGTGTGTCAGAGGCAAGGAAACAAAATGAACAAGGCCTTGTCTCTTGCGATTGTCCCTCCTGGGAGTTTCTTGTCCCCGGACTCTGAGGAGCCAGAGGGGTGGGGCAGAGATTCCTAGACCCCCCACACTGTCCCCAGTGCCAGGCCATGGAGCAAATCTCCAGAAAGGAAGGAAACATAATTTGGAGGGAACTGGAGAAGAAGTAAGTTTCTTCATCATCTGAAACATGCTAAAAAGTGCCCATCCATCTAGGCCCATTGCCAAGTGACTTCACTAAGGACACTGCTATAGAGGGTATCTGAAAGGGCTGCACGAATGATCCCAGGCCAACTTCAGATCTAAGCCCAGGTAAGTCAAGAACTAGGGTGGGAATGGACATAAATGAATCTTTTCAGTTCTGTAGTGTATTTGACTTTATTCCATGAAGCTGGAAAGGAAAGTTCTTTTTAGAATAAGGGTTATAGATAATATTCTATTTCTGGGAACACAGGGATGAGATGAACCTTCTCAAATAATGTGGCTTCTGATCCATTAGCAAGTGTGTTAAAATTTATCCCCTAAAGAAATTCATCCTATTTTATATTTTATTTTAGAGAGAGAGAGTGAGCAGGGAAAGGGCAGAGGGAGAAAGAGAGAATCTTAAGCAGGCTCCATACTCAGTGTGGAGCCCAACGCAGGGCTCGATCCCATGACCCTGAGATCATGATATGAGCCGAAATCAAGAGTCGGATGCTCAGCTGACTGAGCCATCCAGGCACCCTGAAATTTATCCTATTGTAACTTTGAGGTTGGGACTGAAGAGTTTGTTTTTTTCAGAAATGGAAAATGTTGCTTTTAAAATTAAGAATAAGGAATTTAATTGTATTTTTAAAAATAACAAGTTCTAGATCTTTAGTTTGATTATAATTTATTAAGATGAGGAGAGGAGTGGAGAAGCAGAAGGACTAAGAGTGAGTCTCAGAGAGAGGACTTTGCATGTGTGAGGAGTGAGGGAGCAGGTGATCCATGAATGTGTTAGTTGGTGGTAAATTCTGTTTACATCAATTTTTGTTTGCCTGGTCTAGATCTCCAGGTCTCCTTAGTCCTTCTGCTCAATGAAAGGAGGTCACCTTAGCTGCCCCATCAACACTTCTCTATTACTTGTGAATTCCCCCACCTTTTTTTTTTTTTTTTAACAAAGAGAGAGGAAGCCTTCACTAGGCTAAATTTTAATGACACTGTTTGGTTTTTATGGTATTTATTACACAGCTACCTTCTGTTTGTGGACAGTGATACTTGGCTTTCCGTTTATGATGGTGGTATCTCTTTGGAAAATAAATGAATATACATCTAACCAGTGGTTTACATGAAAGATACTATGTAAATAATATTTCAACTGGCAGAAATCATGAACTGTGGTAGTGAAATGACTAACAATTAGGAAACATTACCAGAGGGCATGCTAGTTTGGCTTTGATTTATTTAGTCAAAATCTGGTTGTCTTAGACATGTGGGCTGCTGTAACAGAGTAACACAGACTGGGTGGCTTAAACAACTGACATTAATTTCTCTCCCTTTTGGAGGCTGGGAAGTCTAAGATCAAGGGACTGGCATGGTCTGGTTCCTGGTGAGGACCCTCTTCTGGTTCACAAATGGCCACCTTCTGTGTCCTCACATGGCGGAGAGAGCTCTGGTCTCTTCCTCTTCCTGAAAGGATGCTCATCCCATCATGGACACCCTGCCACATGATATCATCTAAACCTAATCATCTCCCAGAGCCCCACCAACTAATACCATCACATTGGGGGCTAGGGCCTCAAACATGTTTTTTTTTGGGGGGGGGGTTGGAATGCAAACATTCAGGCCATAGCATGGATGTTGTGATATCTTTGTGTCATGAGAAATGTCATTCTGTCAGTAGTGCTGAAGTTGGCATCATCACATCTTGGGTGTGTGGCTACTGGCAGATCATTTAGCCTCAGTTTCCACATCCCTAAGGTGGGATCGTAACCCCTGTTCCCCTTACATCACAGGACTATGGTGAGACCCAAGTGAGATAATATTTGTGCAGCTTGTGTCACTTAAGGCTGGTAAACTGCCCTTCTGTTAAACTGTCTTTTCATTATGCCAGATGACTGCTGAGTAAGCTGTTTTATGTTGTTATAGATATTTGGAAAATATTTAAAAACACATTTTAGAATAAGATCAAGTGTTACAGTTTAGTTTTGTCATCTTGATTTTCAGATGATAATATTGATCTCCAGGACTAACTCCTTCTCATGTAAATGAAGGAAGAGTTATGGCCTCCTCTCCCTCACCCCCCTGGCTTTTTCTATGGTTCTATGATTGCTTTCTGGCCAATCATATTCTTGTTCTCCAGTCTTTAAGTTTATTAAATTAGGATTTTACTCATGCTTGCTCATTCATTTTACTTTTACCTTGTGAAGACAGTGAGTTCTGGATTGTGGGGGGATGTCTCTAAAATATGGATTATGTGCAACCTGGGATGCTGTGGCCAGGGAGAGGGCAGGCTACCCCTCTTCCTCTAAAGAGGGCGAGGAGTGGAGACATCCACATTTTTTGATGGAGTCACATCTTTATTCCACCACAGGTGCCTTTTTAGTTCCCACCCTGTGCTGAGAGACAGGAGCAATGAAGGCAGAGGAAAGGATCCAGAAGGGCAAGCACAGGGCCTTTTTTTCTGGCAGCATCTGGCTGCCCTTTGGGAGATACAGGAACGACCTCTTCTGTGCCCACAATTTGGGGGAGCCCTAGACCAGTATGTTTGCTGGGACATACCAGGTGTTTCTGGAACCCAGTGGGTGGAGGAGACCTAGGTCTATAACAGCAGTTTTGTTGATGGGCAGACAGGTAGCACTTTAAAACTGAGCCCATAGTATTCGTGATTACTTCTTAAGAGTTTTTTTGTTTGTTTGTTTTTCTTTCTTTTTTTTTTTTTGTAAGGAAAGCAGTTTAAAAAAAAAACACAACACTGAGCTTTTTGCCACCTTCCTCTGTCAATTTACAAGTAGTGATAACTCAGTCCATTGGTGAAGTGCTATGATTTTCTAGCAGATGTAGTTAAATCATGATGGGAGGCTTTACCACTCTTGGATTATGACTACTCTGCTGGGCTGGGGTAAAGAGTACCCTAATAATACAGGAATGCTTTAATAAAAAGGTTCAGTTTAATACTGAGGGAATACTTTGGGCTGACTAAAAATGCAGAAGAGCTCTCTCTGTGAGCAATTTGCAAAGAGGCAAAAATGGAGCTCGATGTGGCTTTTAGGATGTCCTTTGTCCTTATGGCTTCTCAAAGCTCTTTTCAGATGAAGCAAGTGGCTGACACAGAGATGTTGCTAATTACATCTGTGAAGGAAGTGAAACAGTGTGACCAGCTCAGAGCAAAGACCAGAGCAACTTTAGAGAGAAAATCACTCTGTCATATTTGTACAAATATGTGCACTTCAATGATAATTATCATCATCATTGTTTACTATTGCTACACTATATTAATTATCTATTCAATGATAATTAAATACATAATTCTAAACATCATCCCCAAACAAATTACCTTTTATCAATTGAAACAAACCAATTAAAAATTTCAAAATGCAACCATGTAATCAACAGCTTAATACATGTTAATTATGACCAAAATTTCAATTAATGTGTTAATATATGACCTCAAATCTCCAGAAACAAACAACGAAAAAAGCAGCCTCACATAGCAATTATGGCCTCATTTGATTGACAGATATCTGTGAGTTTGTTTTGGTGTCTGACTTGGTAATTTGACTTATATCAAAAGAGCCAGCCTATTCTCTCTGCTGTTGGAAGTGGCCGTGTAAAAAGCGTGCAGGGTTTTGAAACAGCTCTCTCGTCGTCTCTTCCCTGCACTGTGCTGTCAGTTGTGTTTCTTTAGAGCGTCATCTCAGCTGCCCCAGGAGCCTGTGGAGTGGGTAGCACAGGCTGTGATCCCTTCATTTTATAGGTAGGGAAGGCGTGGAATGGACAGGTTCATGCAGCTGCCTGAACCAGTGCAAGTGATTTCAGGGAGTGCACGGCAGCTTGGACGTGGGTGTGCTTGGAGGGCAGAGGGGACAAGACATGGTGGTAATCCATCACATTTCCTTTGTTCCAGTTGGGAGCCATAATGAGGAAGATTAGAGCAGAGAGGAATCATGCTGTGTATGGAGGTGTCAGAAACGGTCTCATGGAGGCTTGGTGGATGGAAAAGATTCAGACAGGAAGAGATTGGGGGTGGAGAACACTCTAGCAGAAGGAAGGGATTAGAGTTTTTCACGGGGTCAGGACACAAGTTTGGCTAGAACTTAAGAGTCGCTGTAGAAAAGCAATGGGGAGATAAGTTAGGCTGGGGAAATTAATCTATCAGCCTTCTTTCTTTTTTAATGTTTATTTATTTTTGAAAGAGAGAGAGAGTGAGTGAGAGAGAGCACATGCACGTGTGTGCACAGGTTGGGGAGGGGCAGAGACAGAGAGGGAGATAGAGAATCCAATGCAGGCTCCAGGCTCTGAGCTGTCAGCACAGAGCCCAACACAGGGAGTGAACTCATGAACTGGGAATTCATGACCTGAGCCGAAGTCAGATGCTTAACCAACTGAGAGCCACCCGGGTGCCTCTGTCAATCTTATTTCCTATTCTAAATTATGCTGCTTGGCCAGAAGGCCACGTTCAACCTGAACTCAAGGACAAGGTCATTTATAAAGGTTGCCTCACCTTCTTATCTGACTTAAAATGTGTAACACAACTTTACAATCTTGGTGTCCTATCACTTGACCCTTATTTCCTTGGTTTCTTATGACCAATTCATCAAGAGACTGTGTTTTATTCAAAAGGGAGCTGGATGTGCTTCTAAATAGTTCTTTTAAAAAATATGTACATACCTCTACTCTGAAACATGGCTCACTTAATCGCACTGGCAATTTTATTATGTGCAGTTAAGTTGTGAGTGTATTTTTTTGTGTATTGAAGTGGAAATCCCCTTGAAAATTCAGCAGATTGGACTTGAGTTTGAAAAGGATAGATGAAGAATAGAAGTCTCTGTGTGTAAATAAATGTATGTATGTGTATAAAAATAAGATATACATACACATATATAAACACCTATGCATATGTTTGTGTATATAAATAAATAAAATTGGATTGAGTCATAAAAGTATAAATATGTCAAATGTAAAATCTATTAGAGAAGGAGTTTGTTTTTATGACTCAGAGGGGAGGTGTAATACAGAGGTATTTTTAAGACCAAGAACTAATGCGTGTCGATTTCTTTTTGCCCAATTCCTCATCTTCTTGACAGGAAGATGAGTCACTGGATTTGAATCATAAGGCTGTAAAGAATCCTGGGGCAAACTTATTTCAGGCTGGATATTTAGAAACATTGGCTAAAGCAGTGATTGGATATCTGGGTGGATTGAGGAATCATCAGAACAAATCTTTCTCTTCAATTTTTTAGATTCTGTAGATCTCCTGCTAAGGACAGAAGTATCTATTTAAAAAAAACATATATATATTTTAGAGAGAGAGAGAGAGAGCATGAGTTGCGGAGAGGGGCAGAGGGAGAGAGAGAGAATCTTAAGCAGTCTCCTTGCTCAGCATGGAGCCGGACGTGGGGCTCAATCCCACAACCCTGGGATCATGAGTTGAGCCTAAATCAAGAGTTGGATGCTCAACCTACTGAGCCACCCAGGCACCTCTGAAAGTATATTTATAAAGAGGTAATGCTGTATGTACATTTTGAAGGAGGTTGTTAAAATCTATTAGAGGTGGAGGAGCCTGAACACCCATGTTTGTGCATTATTCACAATAACCAAAAGGTGGAAACAGCCCAGATGTCCACTGATGCATGAGTGAATAAAAAAGTGTGGTCTGGGGAGCCTGGGTGGCTTAGTCAGTTAAGCATCCAACTCTTGGTTTCAGCTTAGGTCGTGACCTCATGGTTCATGAGTTCAAGCCCCACATCAAGCTTTGTGCTGGTAGTGTGGAGCCTGTTTGGGATTCTCTCTCTCCCTCTCTCTCTTTGCCCTCCCACTCTCTTTCTCTCTCTCAAAATAAATAAACTTTAAAAAAAAGTGGTCTGTACACACAGTGGAATATTCTTCAACCTTAAAAAGAAGGAAATTCTGACACATGTTACAACATGGAAGAAAGTTGAGGACATTATGTTAAGTGAAATAAGCCAGTCACAAAAGGATAAATACTCTGTGACCCACATATATGAGGTACCTAGAGTAGTCCAATTCAAAGAGGCAGAAAGTAGAACGGTGGTTGCCAGGGGCTGGGAGGAAGGGGGAATGGAGAGTTAGTGTTTCCTGGGGGCAGATTTATAATTTGGGAAGATGAAAAAGTTCTGGAGATGAATGGTTGTGATGGTTTCACAACAGTGTGAATGTACTTAATGCCACTGCTGCACACTTAAACGTGGTTACGATGTAAATTTTACGTTATGTGCATTTTACCACAATTTAAAAAATGAGTGGAAGATTTTATTCAGAACAGGAGGAAGCAGAAGCCTGGTGAAGCTGTTGTGGCCAGATTCTTGTCTGGTATGGAAGCACTGATGAACAATGAGGTGAGGAAAGAAGGCAACTAGGCTTTCTTCCAACTGAGTCGTTCTTCCCTCCCTGTCTTCCACCTTCACTTCCCTCCTTTTAATGTTTATCTATTTTTTAGAAAGAGGCAGGGGGAGGGGCAGAGAGAGAGGGGATTCCACGCTGGGCTTTGTGCTGATAGAGCCCGATGTGGGGCTCAAACTCACAAACTGTGAGATCATGACCGGAGCCAAAGTCGGATGCTTAACCCACTGAACCACCCAGGTGCCCCTTCATTTCCCTCCTAATAATTAATCTTGTCTTCCTTACTTTCCCACTGTGTACATTTTCTCTTTTCTCCTCTTCATTCACCCAGGCTATTTTTACCCCTTCACTTTTACTCTTCTTTACCCTGGGAGAATACTCACACCAGCTTCTTTCTTCTGCTCCAGCCTTCTAGTCTCTTTTTCTCTTTTTAATTTTTTTCAATGTTTATTTATTTTTGAGAGAGAGAGAAAGAGCACGAGTGGGGGAGGGGCAGAGAGAGGGAGACACAGAATCTGAGGCAGGCTCCAGGCTCAGAGCTGTCAGCACACAGCCTGACAAGGGCTTGAACTCACAAACTGTGAGATCATGACCTGAGCTGAAGTCGGATGCTTAACCGACTAAGCCACCCTAGTGCCCCTCTTCTTCTCTTTTTAATGCATAAGATCAACATAGGGGTAGCGATCTAGTGAGGACCATTTTTGACTAAAAGTTAGGTTTTCACTTTGGTCACTTCCCAAAGCCACAGCAGTTGATAGCACAAGTGAAGATGTTGCTGATCATCAGAAAAACATATGCATTGGATGCTTTTTCATAATGAGGAGTGTGCTATGGTGTTACTAAATATTCTTCTGGAAGAAACACGTGAAACAGATTTAGAAGAAATTTGAGAACGAGGACATGAAATTAGTTTTGAATCTTGTATTCTCAACTTCAGTCTAAAATTCATTTTTATTTAGGATCAAGGTCTTAGGATGCTTCTTGTTGACTTCATTAATTAAAAATTATTGAGATGTTTAACCTTGTACAGAAGGAAACAAAACAATGGTGTTTTGACCATTTTCATGTGGGTAGTCAATGCCTGATAGTATAAGTTTAAGTCAAAACCACTCAGTCTGCACTTTCAGAGATAGTCATGGAGGAGAGCAAATACTAGTCTGGGATCCTCAATACATAATGTAGGTTTTATCTATTGAAAGTAGAATGCAAGGAATAGTAAGACCTGATTTTCTTGAGGGATGAGAAATGGTCAAAACACATTTACTAATGAAATCTGTATGGGTGGGGACACTTGCTTTCAAGTCTTGGAGAAGAGTAGCCATCTTACCAAGGTTACAGCAGATGTGATAACCCAATTAAAAGCACTAACAAGATACTAGCAAAATCCCTCAAGGCCATATTTATGTTTTATAGGAACAATAAATTCCATTTTAAGTAGAACAATTTCACTTATTTCTTGTGAAATAATGTTAAAGCATGGGTCAGACCTGTTAATTGTTGGGGGGTCATCTTAAGAAAATTACTTATGTATTGAAAATATTTTAATTTTTTTTCTTGGAAATAGTGATCTATTGTTTCTATGGAAATTGGGACCATGGTCTTTAAATGCTCTGCAATGTTGATTCACAAAAGCTAACATTATCTATTTAAATACCACAGGTACTGTAAAGCTTAGTGTGAAGGCTAATTTTAATACAAAGAGTTTGATTTTCATATGTATATGTATTGATATTATCTTAAATTCATATTGGAGGGAACAAGCTAATTTTATAATTAACGGAATTATTAAAAAGATCTTTTTATTCTAAGCTTGCCAAAGGGTCCTGTATTTAAAAAATTATACCCACACTGGATATAGTCTAATGACAAAAAGAAGTATAAAGAAACATTGAAGTTTTTTTTCTTAAGTTTCTTTATTTATTTTGAGAACAAGATAAAATAAGGTTACAGCAGTAACCTTATAGTGCAGAGCCTGACACGGGGCTTGATCCCATGAACCCCTGAGATCATGACCTGAGCCAAAATCAAGAGTCCGATGCTTAACTGACTGAATCACCCAGGTGCCTTGAAGTTTTTTTTAGTAGACTTGTGTTGGTAGAGATATTAGTGGTGAAAATCAGAATGTATTTTGTTCCTATTTAAGAGAGAGCAAATGAGTACATACAATAATGTGTTGGAACCAGAATTTTTACTGCAAATGAGGGTGGGGCACAAATATGGAAAAGGGGAATGTAAGGAAGGATCTCAGGGTATTAGTTTTGAGTGAAAAGTATCAGTATGAGCTGATGTTATGTATATTCACACACACCCCCTAGCTGTGATTACTGTAAGAGCCTAGAAACTGTGTCATGCCACTAGTAATGAGCATCTCCAATGCCCAGATCTTGACTTCTAAATCCCATATTTCAATGGAAGAAACCATTGGAAAAATTGTGAGCCTGAGGTATTTGTGCCAGAAGCAAGGAGGTGCTGAAAGACTGATGAGGTCAGGTCAGTGGACCAGCTGAAAGAGACTCTCATTAGCCAAACTTGGAACCATTGCAGCATCAAAAAGAATATTGAAGATTATGGATTATAACATATTAAAATTTTAAAAACTTATGAACCCACAGTGATGAGAGAGGGTCAAGCAGGTGGAAGTAGGGAGAAGCTCTGCTTTGGAGAGGAAAGTAAGATAAATACACAAGGAATTATGGCATTAAAAAATCATCACTTTGTAACACCAGTGTAAGCATGGACTCATGGATGCTAAAACTCTTGGGAGATAGGTTGTTGATGGTGAAGAACAGAATATTCTCATGTTCTCTAGGTATCACTCCACAGATTACTTAAGAGAAAGATGTGCCTTTGACAAGGAAAGATTGACTCTCAACGCATTAGCTAAATGGTCAGGTTTGGCATCCCAATAGTGAGAGTCTTGATGTGATGGAATGGGGGGTACCTGACTTCTGCAGGATTGGTCCAGACCCCTTAAATGATTTAATGTCATAAAGAAGAAGTACAGAAACTGTTTCAGATTAGGGGAGCCTAAGGAGAAATACCAGCCAACTGCAATGAGTGGATTCTGGAGCAAAACAAACAAAATAAAGGACATTTGTGAAACAAGTGGGGAAATTTGAGTATAGGCTTCATGTTGGGGGATAATATTGAATTAATGTTCACTTTTTAAAAAGGCATGGTTAGACAGGAGAAAGTCCTTGTTTTTGAAGGATGCTTGTTAAAGTAATTAGGGTGAAATTTTATCATGTCTTAAGTCCACTTTTGTATAGTGTAGCAAAAGGAAAATTTGTGTATGTATACATGTGTGTGCATGTGAGAGATTTGTTGAGATGTTAATAGTTGATGAACCTGGGTGAGGAGTATGTAACTGTTCAGTGTACTGTTGTTTCAACATATCTGTAGGTTTGAAATTTTTCAATTTTGAAAATGAGAAGTAATGAAAAATAAGTAAAAAAGATAACCCATTAGTCCTCCCCTGCCACAGAAACATAAAGGTATGGTGCTAACATGGTGTCTGGAAAATACTTTCCAATAAGACAAAATGTATTCTTTCTGCACTACCCTTCACTGTAGAAACATGAATGCTGATGGATTTTTTAAAGTGTTTATTTATTTTGAGAGAGAGAGAGAGAGAAAGAGAGACAGCATGCATGCACATGCCCAACCCCCCCCCCCCCCCATGCATGTACATGTGAGGTGGGGGGGCAGAGAGAGAGAGGAGAGGGAGAATCCCAAGCAGGTTCTGCACTGTCAGCAGATGCTGATCACCTGTTGCGGGGCTCGAACCCATGAACCTTGAGATCATGACTTGACCCGAAGTCAAGAGTTGGAGGTTAACTGACTGAGCCACCCAGGCACCCCACTGGTGGATTTCTATTGACTAGTGGTAATGGAGTGGAATTTTCCAGTAATGCAGTTGTACTTATTTTCTTCTGGTTCTGTAGCAGTAAACTTAATTCTTTATAAAATTAGTAGATTATTTATATATTAGATCAAAATAGATATTTTTTGCATTTGTTCCAGTGAATTATGGCAAGTAACAAAGGAATTACTCAGAATGCTATCATTGATGGAATGCCTACTGTGTGCTTGGGGATGTGCTATGCTTTTTACTGAAGTTGTCTCCATTCTTCATTATCTCCATATTATGATGTGGAAATAGGCTCAGCGTGTTTAGTGCCTTTCACAAGGTCACATGGTGAATAAGGTGTTCAAGTTGAGATTTAAGCCCAACTCTGATTCTTTTTTTTTTTTTAACATATTCATCTTACAACATCAGCCTGCTAATACCTGAAAGTAAATGGTTTCAAATGGTCTCCAAAGTGATGACATTTTTTGAGAAAATTCATGGTAGTAAAGATCAAGTTAATACTTCTTGAATTATGTGGTATTTAAGTAAGCAGACAATGGAAATGGAGTTGTACTAGGATTAAGAAGCCCTGCTCTAGTTCCAATTCTGTCCCTGTCTAACAGTGTGACCTGAGGGCCTTAGTCTTCTTGGATATAATCACTGGTTGGCCTAGCTGATATCTCTATTGATTTGAGGAATTAAAATACCATGACGCTTGCAAAGAATTTCTAAAAAGATCATTGTGGCTGAAATAAGGTTTACAGGTGGGGCTGATAAAGAGGGCTTGGGAGTATACAGTGGTGGGAAATGGCTGCAGAGAGACGCAGGGCTCAGCTGTTAGGGGTCTGGTACCCATCTTTAGGAGTTATAATTAATTATGGGGCAAATGATGGTTCTTGTAGGGTTTTTTTTTCACTCCAAAAATTTAATATTTATTCTCTAATTTTAATATCATTAAATATTAGAGTCAGAATCAAATTTTCTTCACTTTGTTCAAGTCAGGATCTTAAAGAAGGTCCATTTATTGCAATTGCTTGGTAAATCTCTCTCTCTTTCTTTCCTTCCCTCCCTTTAATAGCAGTTTTATTGATATATAATTCATATACCATATGGTTCACCTATTTAAAGTATACAATGCAATGCCATACAGTTGTTCAGTCATCACCACAATCAATTTTAGAACATTTTCATCAACCCCCAAAGAAACCCTGTACTTGTTAATAGTCATTCCTCATTTCCTCTCACCTCATCCCTAGCCCTAGGGAAATACTAATATGTTTTCTGTCTCTGTGGATTTGTCTGCTGGGGAAATTTCATATAAATGAAATAGAATCATGTAATATGTGGTCTTTTGGCATCTTTCACTTAGTGTAAAATTTCAGGGCTCATCCATGTTGTAGCATATATCGGTACTTCACTCCTTTTTATTGCTGAATAATATTCCATTGATGGACATTTGAGTTGTTTCTACTTTTTGTCTATTATGAATAAAGCTGCTCTGGTCATTTGTGTATGAGTTTTTGTGTGGACATTTTTTCTCTTGGGTATATTTCTAGGAATAGAATTTCTGGGTCATACAGTAACTCTGTGTTTAACATTTTGAGGAACCATCAGACTGTTTTCCTGTACCATTTTACAATCCCACCAGCAATGCGTTCCATCAGCAGAGGGGTACAATGTCTTCACATCCTACCCAACATTTCTTTTTATCTGTCTTTTTTATTATAGCCATTCTAGAGGGTGTGAAGTAGTACTTAATTATACTTTTGATTTGCATTTTCCTGATGGCCCTTGGAGGGTTTTAAGCAGTGGAGTGATATTATCTGGTGTGGATTTTACAATGATTACTCTTAGTGCATTGTAGAAAGTGGATTAGATGGGGATAGGAGATAAGCAGGTGAAAGATGACAGTGGACAGACCAACGTGGTAGTAGTGAGGGTGGTGAGAAGCAGATGGATCACAGGGGTGTCTAAGAAGTACAGGCTATAAGGATTTGTGATTGCTTGGATGTGGAGATTGCGGGGTGCTTGTGGCTGGATTTCCTGCATGGGCAGTTGGGTGTAGGGGGTAATGCCATTCGTTGACATAAGGGTCAGAGCTGGGTGGAGGAGGAGAGTGATGTATTTAGATTTGGATAGGTGGAGTTTGAGGTGAAGTGCCTATTGTCAAGAGAGGACATCTGGAGAGATCTCTGGGCTGGACATACACTTTTGAGAATTGTTGTTTTTTAGAAATAACTCAGGATGTGGGAATGGGTGAGACTGGGAGAGTGAGAGATCAGGATTTGGACAGAGTGTGTTCTGGAAATGCAGAGGGGAGGGATAGAACACTTCAAGATGGAACCAGTGCCTGGCGCCATTAATAAATGGTTGAATAAAAGAAATCACCATTAAATTTCACTGGATTTAGCATCACGAAGGTCGAATTAAGGAGAGATGAGGCAGGGAGTAGCCTAGGGCATGAGTGCAAGTCAAGTAGTGAATGTAGCAAGATAAACTCTTTTGGGACAGTGGCTTTGAAGAGAAAACAGAGTGGTAGCTGAAAGGAGATGTGTTAATTTCTTTTTAAATTGGGGATTTGTTGGAGCATCAGTTTACATGTTGATGGGAAGAATCTAGCAGTGAGGGAGCCACTGAAGGTACAGGAGAGAGATGGCAGCATCCATTGAGTTGGGTCCATGGGAGGGGAAAGGGATGGGTTGACATCTGGTACCCAGATATTCATAGGCAGCAGGAAGGTGGCTTTCATTGTTACAGTTTAACCAGCCACCACAAAATTTTTGCTTTGGGTTATGGAGATGAACTAGTAATATAAACCACTAACTCAGCGTTCCAAATGGTGAGCTTCAAAAGTATGCTAAGAGCCACTGTCTTGACAACTCGGATTAGCTGACTTAATCTGGTGAAGCAGATTAATCTCCTTTCCAACTAGCTTGATCTAGTGCATCACTATTTAACTAAATGCTTTTGTAATAGTGGAAGAATGAATAGAGGCTCTTCATTAGATACTGAAGTGAAATCTAAAATATGAACTCAAATTGGAGTTGTTGTTTTTTTTTTTCCTACTCCAAAAAATTGGTCCTGTCTGGAACATTTCAAATTAATTTGACAAAATTTGTGGTGTGTCTGCTATATGGTTAAAAAGTACAAAGGAAACTAGTGGTATAACACCTTTTTCCTACCCTCAAGGAGGAGAGATGTGGAAAGGGAGGCATGGCATTGTCTGTGCCAGGCTGCTGCAGTAGTTGGTGCTAGAGCACAGAGATGGGGAGGACAGGATGCCTGCCCTCTGGGTTCCATAGCATCCTAGTGGGAGGGGGAGAAAGCAGGAAGAGTGAGGAGGGAAGGAGGAGAGGATGAAGAGAGATATGGTATAGGTAACTCAGCATCTGTCAAAATCCACTCATTCAGTTAATATTTACTGAGTGTCTTCTGTGTGCCAGGTGCTGTTCTAGGCACTGGGGATCCAGCAGAGAACAAAAGATAAAAAAAAATTTTGCCATCATGGATTTTAAATTCAGTTGGGGAGGGTGGGGGTGCCAGACTATAAACATTAAGTAAATTACATATTATATGAGAAGGTTATAAAACAAGGAAAACCTAAAACTGTAAGGGGGTGGGAATGTGGTACAGTAAGGTGGGGGGTGGTGGTGGTGTAGTTTTAAATAGGATGACCAGGTGTGAAGATGAGTCATTCCGGCAAAGGCTTGAAGGTAGCAGGGGAGACTGCCTTATAAATGTGTGGGGGAAGAGCATTCCACGCAGGGAAAGTTGGTGCAAAGATCCCAAGGCAGGACTGTGCCTAGAAAGTTCAAGGAACAGCTGAAGGCCAGTGTGGCCAGAGTAGAGTGAATGGAAGGTAGAGTAGTTGGAGATGAGTTCAAGGAGGAGGTTCAAGGGGGTGGGTGGGGGAGAAGGGGAGGCACGGGATTATGCAGGTTATCTGGGCCATTTTAAGGATTTTGTCTTCTACTGTGAGATTGGAATTTACTGGATCAGAGGGGCAACAGGATATGGCTTAATGGCTTGAAAGCATCATGCTGGCTATTGTACTGAGAGTTCATTGAGATGTGATGGCCAAGGTGGAATCAGAGAGGCCAGTGGGGGACATTAGTGCAGTAATTCTGATGGGAGATGGTGATGGCTAGGGCCATCATGGTGCGTAGTGGTTGGATTTTGGATTTACTGGGAAGGTACAGCCAATGGGATTATGCAAAAGATTGGTTGTGGGCTTTGTGACCCAAATGAGGAGTAGGACGACCCCTGGGGAAGGAGAAGGGATGGTACTGAGTGAGTGAGGAGAAGGTTTGGGCAGAAGGCTTGCCGGCTCCAGTTGCCATGTCTGTTACAGGTCTAAGTGCAGATGCTGGACGGGTTGGGGTGCATTGAGCAGTCAGCCCACAGGAGCGAGGATTTCTGAGGAGCCAGAGGTATTGATGTGGTGCACGTTCCCACCCCTGCAGGCAGGGGCATGGAACCCACACAGATCATGCTCCCTACAGGAAAAGAGGGTTGCGAGACTGCAAGCTCTGCAGCCTGTTTCTCTACCGCTCTGTCACCAAATCAGAGACGGTTCAGGCTGGATGTGATGACCTCTAAATCCTTGCCAGGTCTCAGATACAAGAATCGGGGTGGGACTCCAGACCCTCGGTTCTGGGGTGCATGTGGAATTAACTCTCATTTCTGGAGCCTTGTGATGCCTTGTCCTTTAACCCTTTTGAAAAATACACAGAAGAACTATTCTCGCTCCATACAGAATTCAGTAAGAATTGCAGTTCCTTCAATTCACAGAAATTTGTTCGGGGATAACATCTCAATCAAAGCTGTCTAGTAAAGTATGTGGTGAGGAAACTGGAGAGAGGTTGTCTCTTCTAAGGCAGAATTTGATTGGCATTGCCTCTTAAAATCGTTATTTCTAGCAAAAACCTTGTTAACATGCTATTTGATATAAATGATGAGGGAACTGTATTTCATGAAAAGGTACACTGGCAGAAAATTGTCTCTGAATATGTAACTAATTGTTTTTTTAGGAGACACATTTGTAATTTTAGAATATTAATTCTTAATGGACATATCACTGTTAAATTTGGCAGAAAATGCTCATAAAGTTTCCCTTGGTTTTTCCCAGGAAGATACCTTTATAGCTTGAAATCTTTTAAAACCCTTTAGAAACACTAGTCAGTATAATGCCGTGCAGGGTGTTAAAATCAAACGTTTTCCTTTGTGTTCTTTGCATTTTGTCAATTGCAAATGTGCAAAAAAGACCACTTGAAATTCTCCTTGGACCACTTAATTCAGCTTTCATTACAGTGGGAGTGAGATAAAAACAATATCAAACAAACCTAACAGGTGACTCGAAATATAGTTGGGGGTGAATCAGTGGCTCATCCTTAAAATATCTTTATTTTTCCATTTCATGAATTTAGCCTGAGGACCATTTTAGCTAAAACTCTAGACAATGCAGGGGCGCCTGGGTGGCTTAGTCAGTTGAGCGTCCAACTCTTGACTTTGGCTCGGGTGATGATCTTGCAGTTCCTGAGTTGGAGCCCTGCATCGGGATTCGTGCTGTTGGTGTGGGGCCTGCTTGGGATGCTCTCTCTCTCCCTTCGTCTCTATGCCCCTCTCCTGCTCTCTCTCTCAAAATAAATTAAATAAACTAAAAAAAAAAAAAACAATAAAAACCAAACTCTAGACTCTGTAGGCTTGGTTAGAGAGGATGGGCAAATAGATTTTAGTTTTTAAAAATGTGAATCCAATAAGTCACTCAACTTCCAAATAGATAAATTTATAAATTCACTTATGTTCTAGAATAAATGGAAGTAATTATGACTGCATTAGTACAGCATTAATTAACATTGCTAATTCTTTTGTATGTAATTATGTCAAGTAATAACACTAATAAAATGTAAATATCAAATGACTGGGAGAGGAGCCTCCCTCCTCTTTTTAACACTACCATATTACAGCGTCAGATTATGAACACACAATATCATCAAGCTTCCAGACACCTACTTCCTAAATACAGGCTGCATGAATTCTAATGAAAACATGAAGTCTGTAGTATAAATCTCTGATGCCTGGTTCAATGAGGGGCTGCCCAGCAAACCAATAATTCCATTCCTCAGAGCATTGCTGAGAATATTTATATAATTAAATATCATCTGTTTCCCCATTTAATTCCTGGTGGCTTTTTTTTCTTCCCCCTGGCTGTTTTTGCGATTTCCTTGGGTGGGAACGGCCCAATAATGTTGCACAGCTCTGATGGATTATCTTCATTAGCTACTTGGGGTGATGAGTCCCTGAATAATGCTGAATTTGATTTACCACGCACAAAAGCCAAACCTTACGTGGAAGTTCTAAGTAGGGCAGGTTTTATGTAGCTTTAAACTAGTTTCTTTGAAGAAGAGAGAAAAAAAATAAAGTTCTTTAGGAGACAATTTTGGGGACACACAAAATCATTTTTGATGAAGAAAAGGTGAACGAAGAACACCATGTGCCAAAAAGAACGCAGGCGGCCTGGGCCCTGAATCTAGGGGTACTGCTGACTGTCAGCACCGATTCTTCGGTCTTGGTTTCTGTGTGTGGGAAGCAAGGGAAATGGATGGACAGCTCTCCAAGTCCCCCTCCAGCCAGAACCAGGTTAGAGTGGACAGACCTGTGTGTGAATCCTGCTCTTGGCCTCTTACTGTGTCTCCTGGGCAGGGCACCCAGTGTCTCAAATCCTCCAGTTCTGCATCTTTAAAATGGAACATGTTACTCACTTGGTGCAAGGTACTTGTGCAGATTAAATAGGAGAGACTCTGAGAGCAACTGCACAGAGTCTGGCTTCCAGCAGGTACTCACAGAACGCTGGTTCCTTGCCCTTCCCTCCTGTCCCAGAGTCTAGAAGGCACAGTGTGTACGACTTTGAAGCAGGGTCTTAGGACTTCTGACATGAAGTGATTCAATAATCAAGTGACAGATGTGGGCCTGAGATGGGGAAGGGTCTGCAGTGGAACAATGCTTGAAATATTCCTGTTAACTCTGAGCCAAAGCTCTTATGTATATTTTTGGAAGGGGTGCTGGCAGAATTGAGGCTCTGCATCCTGCTATCATTTTGAGTATTTAAAACACCTATTGAGTGCCAACAATGCTTCTCCTTTAATTCACAAGTATTTGCTTTCTGTGAGTGCCCTGGTTCTGAAGGTGCTGGAAGGAGCCTCCTGCTGAGCTGGCTGTGTGATAAATGGAGGGTCAGCTACCATGGAATGGGTGGGGGAGGAGGGTGGAAGGGCTTTTATTGCAGAGCTCCTTAAACTATGGCAAAGGGGAAATCTGTAGCAAGATGGTTGCCCTAATGAATCAAGTACAAGACAAGACCAACTAAGAGAACAATTTTCTTTTATATTCACAGGCTGGATCCAGCATTATTAGCCTCCCTTGTGGGTTCAGAAGACACGGTATATTCTAGCATGTGAATATATCTGTTCCTCACCCCAAGGCCATTGCTCCAGAAAGAGTCACTTTGTTGGTGCTGCTGTCATTTTTTTTTGGCTGCAGGACATCCTCCATTATTTCCATAGTTATGCCCTGCCCTTCTTTCCTCAGAGACCTTGGAGAAGGGAGGGAGAAGGAAGGCAGTGGCCTGGAGGTGGGATTTGGAGGGTGGGAGGCGGTGGTGCAGGGGTTTCTAAAGAACAGAAAAGAAGGAATGCAGAATTCAGCAGTCCCCTCAGTGAATGGCCTTGTAAAAGGCATTCGTGCAGACGGCAAGAAAAATCTCCAGAGCCTGACTGAGAACCATATGTGTGAGTACATATACTCCCAGATATACACATAAAGGTAATAATAACAATAGTAGCTTATATTTATTGACTGATTTCTGTGTTTTAGACATTATACTGAGGACTTTATATATACCATTTTATTTAATCTCACAACCTATAGAGTAGGTATTAATATCATTCCCATTTGTAGCTTAGGGATTTTAGGTGGCTTGACCAAGGTCATCTAGGGAAGGGGACTAGGATTCAAAAACAGGCATGACTGGAGTCATGTGCAGTGGGAGTTCAAAAGGTCTCCCAGAGCCTTAGAATCGGTAGACTGGTACAGTAAGTACCTAGGGTGGATCCTTAGCTGTTACTTGACCTCTCCAAGGTAATCTGTTTTATCTTCAGCAAAGTGGTACTTATCTTTTGGGCCTCTGTAGAAGAAACTGAGTCCAGGTGAATGAAACTGTTGTGTGTACTGTTAAAGGAGCTATAAATGTTTGTTCCATTTAAACTATCATGAAGCTGTTGATCATTGACCATAGCTTCTGCCATTTCCCTTGGGGGTGCGGTGTTAATACCTGTGGAGTTGGAGAGAAAAATTCCTGTTTTGGTGTTACACTAGAAAGTCAGATTAAGTCAGCACATATCCTGAAGTTGCAAGGATAAGTGTGAAATCAGTATGGCGTTGGGTAGAAACAGAAGTCTCTGGCATCCTGGTGTACTCTGAGATCAGAGGACCATGTGTCCATTGGATGGATGATGTGGGAGCCAAAGGCATCATGAAGAGGAAGGTGGGCCTGGGTAAAAACCTCATCAGGGACTACAGACCCTGCTGAGACAGACACTGGATGTGGTGTGGCAGCAGATGGCCCATTGAGACAGAACAGGTGGGAGGAGTGCCATTACCAACATAGCATCCTCTGCCATTTTGCCTTGAGTCAATGTTGTCAGCTGCCACTTTTTAAAATATGAATACTTGAAGTATTGTATAGAACTAGCTTTTCCATTTTCTGTGTTCTGAATCCATAGGGGAGATTAATATTTCCAGATCTACTCCCAGAAATATAAAAGGAAATCATTCTCTTAGTCTGTCTTATCTTGTACTTGATTCTTTAGGTCCTTAAGGTTTTTGTTTCTTGCTTTTTTCCACTATTCTCCTCTTAAGAAATCGGGCTTTTCTTTTTAAAACCATATACACACCACAGCTAAACTTCTATATCATGGAGTAGTACTTTTACTGGAATATAAAGAGAAAATAAGTCTAAGGGTTAGTAGTATTTTTTTCACTAGTCCTGAACTATTATCATTCATAGTTTAAGGTAATCCTTCCTGACCTCATTTTCCCATTAGAATGTTTCCATTAAATTTTCTTCTTTTTTAATTAAAATTTTTTTCTATTAAATTTTCTGTAAATACTTTCTGGGTGAAAAGATCCCTCTGTGGCCTGTTTACAGCCTTGGGGCTTCAGTGTATTCGGCACCAGATCCCTTCTCTTAGCTGCTGCTCCAGGTTCCCTATCTCACTGCTGTTTAGGGCAACCAAAGAGATGGCCCTGGTTGGCTTCTTGAGTTTTGTGGAAATTTTATGCTGTGCTGGTTCTGACCATTCCCCTCTTTTATAGGACTCCTCCATAGGCCAAATAAAAGTGAAATACATTTTCTTCCACTTTATTTTATTTTACTTTATGTGTGTATTTCATTGAAGTATCGTTGACATATAGTGTAATGTTAGTTTCAGGTGTACAACATAGTGATTTGACAATTCGGTACATTATGCGGTGCTCACCACAATAAGTGCAGTTGCCATCTGTCACCATACAGTTATTAATGGTATTATTGACTATATTCCCTATATTCTGTACTTTTGATCCCTGTGACTTACTTATTTTAAACTAGAAATTTGTACCTGTTAATCCCCCTTACCTGTTTTACCTGTTCTACTTTTTCCCCTCTGGCAACTACAAGTTCTCTGTACTTATGAGTCTGCTTCTGTTGTTTGTTTGTTTGTTTGTTTGTTTTAGATTCCACATTTAAGTGAAATCATATGGTATTTGTCTCTCTCTGTCTGACTTATTTCACTTAGTACAATACCTACCAGGTCCATCCATGTTCTTACGAATGGCAAGATTTCATTTTTTTTTTTTTTGTGGCTGAGTAATTTATATATATATATAATATATATATATATATATATATATTCCATATCTTCTTTATCCATTTATCTATCAATAGACACTTAGGTTGCTTCCATATCTTGGCTATTGTCAATAATGCTGCAATAAACATATGGGTGCATAAATTTTTTGAGTTAGTGTTTTTTGTTTTCTTTGGGTAAATATTCAGCAGTGGAATTACTGGATCATATGGTGTTTCTATTTTTAATTTTCTGAGGCACCTCCACATTGTTTTTCATAGTGACTACAACAGTTTACATTCCTTCCCAACACTGCATGAGTGTTCCCATTTCTCCACTTCCTCTCCAACACTTGTTTCCTTTGTCTTTTTGATACTAACCATTCTGACTGGTGTGAGGTAATATCTCCATTGTGGTTTTGATTTGCATTTCCCTGATGATGAGTGATTTTGAGCATCCTTTCATGTGTCTGTTGGCCATCTGTATGTCTTATTTGGAAAAAATGACTATTCATATCTTATGCCCACTTTTAAATTGGTGTTGAGTTGTATGTGTTCTATGTATATTTTGGATATTAACCCCTTGTTGGATGTATCATTTGTAAATACCTTCTCCCATTCAGTAGGTTGCTTTTTTGCTTTGTTGATAGTTCACATTGCTGTTCAGAAGTTTTTTATTTTGATGTAGTCCCAATCATTTAATTTTTATTTTTTAATTTTTTTTTTAAAGTTTATTTATTTTGAGAGAGACAACAGGGAAGAGAGTGAGTGCAAGCAGGGGAGGGGCAGAGAGAAAGGGAGAGAGATAATCCTAAGCAGGTTCTGTGCTGGCAACACAGAGCCTGATGCAGGGTGAGATCACGATCTGAGCCAAGATCAAGAGTTGGATGCTTAACTGACTGAGCCACCCAGACTCCCTCCAGTAGTTTATTTTTCCTTTTGTTTCCTTTGCCTGAGGATTCATATCCAGAAAACGTTGCTAAGGCGAGTGTTGAAAGAGCTTGTTTTCTTTTAGGAATTTTATGGTTTCAGGTATTACATTTAGGTAATCCACTTTGAGTTTATTTTTTGTGGTGTAAGAAAGTCCAGTTTTATTCTTTTGCATTGTATATTTTTGCTTCCTTTGTCATAGATAAGTTGACCATATACACATGGGTTTATTTCTGGACTTTCTATTATTATGTTCCATTGATCTATTTGTCTGTTTTTGTGCCAGTACTGTACTGTAGTTTTGATTACTAGAGTTTTGTGGTATAGCTCGAAATCTGGGATTGTAATACCTCCAGCTTTGTTCATCTTTCTCAAGATTGTTTTTGGCTATTTGAGATCTTTTGTGATTCCATACAAATTTTAGAATTATTTGTTCTAGTTATGTGGAAAATTAAAAAAAAATTAATGTTTATTTTTGAGAGAGAGAGAGACAGAGACAGAGACAGGGGAGGGGCAGAGAGAAAGAAACAGAATCTGAAGCCTGCTTCAGATTCTGAGCCATCAGCACAGAGCCTGACACAGGGCTTGAACTCATGAACTATGAAATCATGACCTGAGCCAAAGTCAGGCACTTAGCTGACTGGCCACCCAGACACCCCTAGTTGTGTGGAAAATTCTGTTGGTATTTTGATAGGGATTGTATTGAATCTGTAGATTGCTTTTGGTAGCATAGACATTTTAACAATATCAATTCTTCCAATCCATGAGCGTGGTGTATCATTCCATTTGTGCTGTTTTCACTTTCTTTTATTAATGTTTTATAGTTTTCAGAGTATAGATCCTTTGACCTCCTTGGTTTACTTTATTCTTAGGCATTTTATTCTTTTTGATGCAATTATAAATGGGATTGTTTTCCTAGTTTTTCTTTCTGCTACTTTATTATTAGGGTATAGAAATGCTACAGATTACTGTATGTTAATTTTTATATCCTGCAACTTTACTGAATTCATTTATTCAGTTTTTTGGTGGTCTTTAGGATTTTCTATATATATGTCATGCCATCTGCAAATAGTGACATCTTTACTTCTTCCTTACTAGTTTGGATACTTTTTATTTCTTTTTGTTGTCTGCTTTCTTCAGGTGGGACTTCAGTACTATGTTGAATACAGGTGGTGAGAGTGGGCTTCCTTGTTTTTTCCTTATCCTAGAAGAAGAACGTTCAGGTTTTCAACATTGAGTAATGTATGTTTGTCATATATGGCCTTTACTATGTGAAGTTATGTTCCCCCTAAACCCACCTCTTTGAGAGTTCTTATCATGAACAGCTGTTGAATTATGTCAAGAATTCTATGCATGTATTGAAATTATTATGTTTTTTTAATCTTTCATTTTGTTAATGTGTTGTATCACAGTGATAGATTTGCAGATACTGAACCATCCCCGCATCCCTGGAATAAATCCCACTTGGTCATAGTGAATGATTCTTTTAATGTATTGTTGAATTTGGTTTGCTAATATTTTGTTGAGGATTTTTGCATGTATGTTCATTAGGGATATTGGCCTGTAATTAACTTTTTTTGTAGTGTCTTTGTCTGGTTTTGGTATTGTGGTAATGCTGCCTTCATAGAATAAATTTTGAAGCTTTCCTTCCTCTTGTTTTTTTGGACTAGTTTGAGAGAGATGCTCTTTTTACATGTTTGGTAGAATTCACCTGTGAAGCTATCTGGTCCTGGACTTTTGTTTATTGGGAATTTTTTGATTACTGATACACTTTTGTTACTGATAATCAGTCTGTTCAGATTTTCTATTTCTTCCTCACTTATTCTTGGAGGATTGTATGTTTCTAGGAATTTATCCTTTTTTTTCTAGGTTGTCCAAATTTGTTGGCATATAATTTTTCATAGCAATCTCATATAACCCTTTCTATTTCTGTGGTGTCAGTTGTTCTCCTATTGTATTTCTGATTTTATTTTAGTCCTTTCTCTTTGAAAAAGCAAAATATTTAATAAACAACCCCATGTCACAGAGAATGGACTAACTCTTGGGATTACATGCTTGTACCCAAACATTAATACAATTCTTATTTTTAAAGAAATACATTTTGATTGTTTTTAACGTTTATTTATATTTGAGAGAGAGAGGGAGAGAGAGAAGTGCGAGCCGAGGAGGAACAAAGAGAGAGGGAGACACAGAATCTGAAGCAGGCTGCATCTAGGCTCTGAGCTGTCAGTACAGAGCCTGACACAGGGCTTGAACCCACAAACTGTGAGATCATGACCTGAGCCGAAGTTGTACACTTAACCAAGTGAGCCACCCAGGTGCCCCTAGAATTCTTTTTTTTTTTTTTTATTAAAAAATTTTTTTTTAACGTTTATTTATTTTATTTATTTATTTTTTTTTAAATTTTTTTTAACGTTTATTTATTTTTGAGACAGAGAGAGACAGAGCATGAATGGGGGAGGGTCAGAGAGAGGGAGACACAGAATCTGAAACAGGCTCCAGGCTCTGAGCTGTCAGCACAGAGCCCGACGCGGGGCTCGAACTCACGGTCCGCGAGATTATGACCTGAGCCGAAGCCGGCCGCTCAACCGACTGAGCCACCCAGGCGCCCCTAACGTTTATTTATTTTTGAGACAGAGAGAGACAGAGCATGAACGGGGGAGGGGCAGAGAGAGAGGGAGACACAGAACCGGAAGCAGGCTCCAGGCTCTGAGCCATCAGCCCAGAGCCCGACGCGGGGCTCGAACTCACGGTCCGTGAGATCGTGACCTGAGCTGAAGTCGGACGCTTAACTGACTGAGCCACCCAGGCGCCCCTAGAATTCTTATTTTTAAAGTTAATAATATATTTGAAAACAAAATGCAGTACCTGGAACATAGAAGGACTTAAAAAAAATATTAGTTTCCCTTCCCTTCAGGATGTGATCCTCAACCCTGGCTGCTCATAAAAATTGAGAAACTTTAAAGAAAATACTGATGGCTGGGCTCCATCCTAGACCAATTAAGTCAGAGTCCCAGGGGGTGAGGTATAGGTGTAAATATGTTTAAAAGCATCCCAGATAATTCTAATGTGCAGCCTAGGTGGAGAAATGCAGCTCTTAGAAGAATGCAACTGGCCTTTTTTTTTTTTTTTTTTTTTTACCCTCTTTATACTTCTCAAGCTGCTGGTTTCTAATTAGAATTGATATTATTACAATACATAATGCAGTTGTTTTGCATTAAACTTATTGAGAACTAGTGCCCCTCTTTCCAGCTTTCCAGTAACATCTCCCCTTACTCTGGCTTAAGCACTCATTTAAAAAAAACAAAAAAACAACTGGGTTTCTTTTTTTTTAAAAACTTTTTTTTAATGTTTATTTACTTTTGAGAGAGAGAGAGAGAGAGAGAGAGAGAGAGAGACAGAGCATGAGTGGGGGAGGGGCAGAGAGAGAGAGGTAGACACTGAATCTGAAGCAGGCTCCAGGCTCTGAGCTGTCAGCACAGAGCCTTATGGGGGCTTGAACTCACAGACTGTGAGATCATGACCTGAGTCAAAGTCAGACGCTTAACCGACTGAGCCACTCAGGTGCCCCAAATAACTGGGTTTCTAATTAAAAAAATCTAAGCTCATACCAGAACAGAACCTTTGAACTGCATTCAAACAAGACTTTAGATTGTGGGTTTCAAATGGCTTTCTGGCAAAACCAGCCTGAAGACAGGAAAGGGGGTAAGAGAAGGGTGGAGAGAGGAGGATAGGCTAGCAGTGAATTCACCCCTGGATTATTTGCTAGGAAATGAGGGGCAGTTTGTGTATAGGTGGCTTTAGTTTCCTAATGATACTTTATAAGGATTTTTAGGTTTTTGTAGGCTCATTCAACTTTCTAACCGCCAAATCAGGGCACACTGTCTTGTAAGTGAGAGAGGACATATGAGGACATTGTCATTGGAATCTGAACCTCAGTTTTCTTATTTGTAAATTGGAGGCATTGAGGAGTCCCTGAGGGGACTGCAAAAAGATTAAATAATTGCTAACATTTACTGAGTGCTTACTATATGTCAAAGGCCATTCTAACTTAAAAAATGTATGAAATTATTTAATTCTCAAAACAAGTTTGAAAGGTATCATCATCACCTCTCTTTTACAGATGGAGAAATGAAAGCATAGAGGTGCTAAGCAACTTGCCTGAGATTGCAGGGCTGGTCTGTTGGGTACTGGGATTTGAATCTATCAGTGTGATTCTGGAATCTGTGCACATAAAACTCTCTGCTGCTTTGCCTAGGACACATGAGTTTGCCTGAGATAATGCCTGTCACAGGATAGGCCCTCGAATGAATCTGGGGCTGGTAAAATTGGAAGGAGCAGAAGTGATTTTGTCTACACTCAAAAGAGCCAAGGCAGAGAATTGGCACCTGGTCGGGGGTAGCCTGGTTGTAGGCTTTTTAAGAAGTTTTGGAGGGTTTGGTTACCTAAGTTGCAGGGGAGGGTGAACTTGGAATGTCATTAATTAATGAAACCGTCAAAGGTTGACATGTATAGGAGATGCATTTTAGCATAATGGTATGTGTGTGCGCATGTGTATATGTGTTTGTACATCTGTGTATGTGCCCTTGTATTTGTGTGTGTGTTTGTCAGCATTTATGTATGTGCATGTGTGTTTATACACATGTGTGTTTGTGTGTGGGAGAGTTACCTGACCAGTGACCTGGCCTCCACTGTCAACTTCTCATTATCTGAGCTGGGGCTCTATGTTTTATCTTCTGGCATCTTGTATTACCCCAGCCCAGTTACTCACTTGCTCATACTTTCAGAACTGGATGCTAGTTTTGCTGACTCAGCCTTGCCCACACTGTGGTATAAAGGGTTCAGCCCACATCCTGAGGTCGTGAATAGCCCAGATTGCCAGCTGTGTGGCCTACCTGGCTCTCAGTTATCTGCAGAACCCACGGACTTGCCTCCAAACCACAACCACAACCCTAGGCGCATGTTAGCATCCTCTGGGACCGGTGTCCAAGTTGTTCACAGTCTCCCTGCCAACTGTGTACCCCCTCACCCTCCACATTAAATCAGGTCCTCTGTAGGAGGGACCTGCATAAATCTAGTGTATTCCTAGGGTTGAGAAATCCTGGTTGTATTTACCTCACCTATGTGAAGACGACAGGGCTGTGTGGAGGAGTTAGTCTTCTAATCACTACAGAAAAGCAGTAGGGCCAAATACCTTAACTCCAAGTCATTATACCTTTTCCATTCTCCCCTTTCTCCTCCTCCTCTCCTTTCCATCCTCTTCCAACATTGCCCTTGCCCCGAAGCCCCCCTCTCCCTCACAAGGAATTAAAATGTTTTGTCTGGAAATAAGCGGACTTGGCAAACACAGCCGGGGCTCCCACTGCAGCTGTGTTCAGCATGTTTGGATGCCAGCAACGTGAGCTTTAACATGGAGATTGGTGTCCAAAGGCACCCGATATCGCTGTGTCCATTTCCATTGTGCTGAGCATCACGTGGTCAGCAATCAAATAATGATCTTGGGAATGAAATATTCAATATACAATGTTATTAACATATAAAAGACTTATGGACAAATCACTTTTAAGTATGACAGGGCTTCAAAATGTGTTTCATTTGAGTATAGGGAAAAAAGATTTTTGGGGGTTGTTTATCAGCAGTGCCATGAGGGAGGCTTATTTTTCCCTTTAAATCTGGATGAATATGCATGTGTGCACTGCATGATAATAACAATCATGCCAGCCAGGAGATTAGCCGAGCTTTTGCTGGAGTAATTCTAGCATGCAAATTCAAAGTATGCAGAGCAGGCAGAGGAGGCACGTGTGGCATCTTTTGCTTGTCTACTTCCCAACCTTTGTGCTGTGTCCTAGGGGTGCATCGGGGACAGCTGAATATGGAGCTTTCCCAGTGTTAGAAGCCTGCGTCATTGGGTCCTTGCGTGGATGCCGATCCATTTTCCCTTCTTGGGAGATACACACAGAAAAAAGTACATGGAACTTAATGAATAGTTACAGAGATCTATGTAACTAGCCCTCTCCCAAGGAAAAGAATATTGCTGATCCACTAGAAGGCCCCTCACGTACTTGAGGTCGTTTAGGAGAACCAGGCATATCGAGCAGGCAGATGGGTTGCCAGGAATGGAAAAACTCTTTTAGGATGTGGCAATTGACACTTCTTGACCAGAAGACAGTTCGTTTCCTTTCTGATCTTTCGGAGACAGTAGGGATTCTGGAACCCAACTGTGGATTTGCATCTCATCTTTGTCACTAGCTTTATGACTTTGGGCAAGACCCTATTCACCCTGTGGCTTAGTTTTTCTATCTGTGAAATGGGGATAATAGAAGTACCTACCTCATAGGATTGTTGGGAGGATCAAGTGTGTAAATACAGGGAAAACACTACAGTGTCAGGCACTTATATATTTACTGCTACTACTTTTATTATTATTAATACTCTTGAGTCTCTATATTTGTCTGATTTTATGTCTGGAATTCTCATTTTGGCAAATACCATTAACATATGTAGATTTCTAGATTATTCTGGTCCATCTTTATCATCCCACGCTAGCTCAGATGTCACTGGGTAGGTCTCAAGCATCTGCAATTTCTCCCTTCACTTTCATGCAAAACATTTCAGCTTCACACAAAAATAATTTTTGAAAGAATTCTAGACTATGAATTGTTGAGAGGTAAGGAGGAGAGATCCAGCATTGACTGAGTATCTAAACAGTTCCATTTAACCCCAG
The DNA here is from genome assembly GCF_018350215.1 of Panthera leo. Taxonomy (NCBI): domain Eukaryota; kingdom Metazoa; phylum Chordata; class Mammalia; order Carnivora; family Felidae; genus Panthera; species Panthera leo. The sequence goes on from NC_056682.1 coordinate 51,009,188, forward strand.
AGAAGAAACCCTGTATGATAAGGAGCTTTTAGTTCATTTTACAGACCAGGAAAATGAGGCTCAGAGAAGTGAATCAACTCCTTGATGTCATGTAGCTGGTAAGTAGTTCAGCTGAGATTCGAACATGCATCTATTTTCAGGGAGGACTTTAAGCTCACTCAGTTCAACCTCCCACCCATGCAGGAATACTTTTTTCCACATACCCGCAAAGTGATAACCCAGACCTTGCTTTAATAAATCATAAATTTGGAAGAGCGTGACATCTCAAATATGCTAAGTACCCATCAGTATACCCGATTAATTGTTTCTAGTCACTGGTAACGCTAATTGGCTTCAAGGCATGTGTAGATATTCATGATCAAAAGACAGACAAATTATTGGTGATTAATCACCATGTGGTATGGGCAGGATTATAGGTCAACCCTAATAAAGGGCATGTTATAAGGACTTTGGCATTTGTAAACTTTTTATCATAACCTTCTCTCATGGGGGCGGGAGATAGCTTTCTTATCCAGATACTTAAATTGAGACATCAGCTGTGACAACCTGCTAAGGCTTCAACGTGACAATGTAGTAAAGACAGTGGTAGAATTCTGAGTCTGTGGCTTTGCATAGGGACTGCTGTGCTCTCTTACTTTATCTGTCTAACTGTCCAACTGAAGAATTTATACAACAGGAAAACTGGTGAAAACTTGAGCCTATTCATCAAGCTGCATTATTACGTAAATAAAGCACAACTCTTTGCCTCAACCAAGGGAAATTAGCAGAAAGGGTTATTCTGAGTTTTGTCTGTGTCTCAGTTTCCTGTGTTCTTGCCACTTTATTAGTATTTGTTTATTTCAGAACTACGTACCTTTCACTCCATATGAAATGAACTCAAGATGGAGCATAAACCTCACTGTAAAACAAAAAACCCATCAGATTTCCTGAAGAAAACATTGGAGATATTTGTGACCTTGAGTTAGAGAAATAATTCTTAGGACACAAAAACCCCAAATCATAAAAGAAAAAAAAAAACCTTGTAAGTTGGGACTTTATAAAAAAAATTTAAAAAGTATTCTTCAAAAGACATTGAGAAAATGAAAAGACCAATGTTGCACATATTAATTTCTAGTGATTTCATTTTGTTTGATGCTGTTATAGGTGGTATCTTAAAAACATTTCAGTTTCTAACTGCTTGTTGTTAGTACATAAAAATTAACTTAATTTTTGTATATTGACCTTGTATTCTGAGACCTGTTAAATTCACTTATTAATTCTAGTAACTTTTTTTGCCCATTCCTTGGTATTTTCTATGTGGCCTGTCCTGTCATCTGTGAATAATGATGGTTTGATTTCTTCCTTGCCAATCCAAATGCATTTTATTTCCTTTTCTTAATCTTATTGGGCTGGTGAGGATTTCCAGCACTATGTTGAACAGAAATGGTAGAGAGGCGCCAGGGTGCCTCAGTCGGTTAAGTGTCCGACTTTGGCTTTAGGTCATGATCTCGGTGGTTCACGGATTCGAGCATTGGGCTCTGTGCTGACAGCTCAGAGCCTGGAGCCTGCTTCAGATTCCATATCTCCCTCTGTCTCTGCCCCTTCCCCGCTCATGCTCTGTCTCTGTCTCAAAAATAAATAAACGTTAAAAAAAAAAAAAAAAAAGAAATGGTAGATAGAATAGAGTGGATAGCCTCACCTGATCCTTGATCTTAGGGGACAAGTATTCAGTCATTTATCATTGAGAATAATTCTGGCTATTTGCTCCCAAGCATCTAGCTAGCTTTTCTGCCATTCACTTTTACTTTAGGCATATTGATGAGAAGGCTGTGCCTCCCCACTGACTTTTTCTCTGTATCTTTAACATTCTGCTGAAGGGTAGAGAAAGAGAAAGGCTGGGTCAGATGTAGTCTAGTTAGAAAAAGCTGCTATATGGGAGTCAGTTTTAATTTGTTTTAGAAATATTTGATCTTTCTCTCCTGTGGACCAGTTCGGGAAGATACGCACCCCCCGCTCCCCCTGCCCAGTGTGTCCTTGTTCTTTTCTCCCTCTACTCCTTAGCCTGTGAAAAAGTGTCAGGGTTAACATATTGTGAGGGTTACTCCAATTTAAACCTTCCTTTTTGAAAACAGAACTTTATGAAAATGAATTGCTCTCTATATTTCCTTGTATTTCCAACAAGAATTCTTACCAACTTTCACCCTCTAATTTCTGTGAGCGAAAACAAGGGCCTTAGATCTTTGTTGATAAGACATCAAATAAATGTTGTTAATGAGCAAAACTATAAGAAGAAATATACTGTTTAATTTGTCAGCGTTGTACTACCCCCAGTGACTAAATTGCAGCACATTCGATAGCACTGGCAGCAACCACAAACTCCTGATATGGAATCACCCAGTTAATTAAATAAAGATTATATTACTGGAAAAAGCTAAATCATCAACTCAACCCTGTGAAAAACACTTTTAAAATTATCTTTAAAATGTCTTTGCAATTTGTTTGGCTGGTAGTGGAATTTGTGCAAAGTATCAATCATTATAAGAGCGTCCTAGTTCTAACAATAACTACTTGAAATCAGAAAGTAGTATATCTGTTGTTTAAATTTGCCGAAGTATTTCTTTTATAATGCTGTGAGGTGCGTATGTGTCTCTTATTAAAAAAGATAGCAGAGTATCTGAAGTCTGAAGTAGGCAATGGAGTCAGAAGAATTTAGGTTATGGGACAGGGCGTGTATAGGTAATACCCCATACACAGCGAGAGTGATAATGATGATAGTAGTGGTAGTAGTTGTAACAATAATAATAAATAATAATAATAAAACTAGCAAACTTCCTCCTAGATTTCCACCTGGACTAGGTAGGGAATACCCTCCGAGGTTGGTGGGATCAGAGGGACAGAAGTGTCGCAGGACTGTGGACATACTCTTCTTCCATGCCAGTGTCTGAAAGGGAGGTGACAGGGACAAAGGCAGTGGGATCTGGGGAGGAGTGGTGGCTGGGGTGGTGGCCACTCTGCATGGGAGATGATGCGGGGCTATTGGAGGAGTCATGCATTTCAGAATAGCAAAGGAATGGCATTTTAGAAGACCCAAGGAGGTGTCGAATGAGGTTGGAGGGACAGAATAGGCAAGAAGTGGAGCTAGTTGGAAGCTCATGGCTGCTAGAGTTACTTCTGGGGTTGACTCTGAAGCTTGAGCAGAAAATGTTCCAGTTGCAGTCAGTTGAGGGGATGGGCAGGGAAAGAGGGAAGAGACAAAGAGGACACAAGGCTTCTACTTGGAACACTAGCCAAATGGCAGACTTAACTGAGAGGCAGAGGTTAGAGAGTATGCCAGTCAAAGAACTAGTTGATGGAATGTTATCACTGACCTGAAACAGAGGAGGAACAAGAACTCAGGCCAAGGAAGCAAAATAGCCCAACTCAGTATTGGGAACGGATGTTAGGATGAACTGCTAAGAGAGAAGCTGGAACCAAAAGTGTTTCTTGGGATATGAGGAACTGGCTCACCAGAGAGGGGGAACCAAGGAGCCTTGAAGGAATAGAGTCGTGCTCTACTCAGAGGCAAAGTCATCAAGCAGCCAGAGACTTCGTGCCTGCAGCTCACTTTCTCCTTAAGTAGAATCTTTTTTTTTTTTTATTAACTGGCCATACATATCAAGCACTTATCATGTTCCAGGCATGGTTGCTGTGTCACAAAGATGAATGAAAGCATCTTGAGGTTATGTGTGGGAAGGGGACAGACTGAACAGCTGCTTACAAATATTTCCAAGTGGAAATTAACACAACAAAAATAGGAGTAAAGGAAGCTAACATTTGAGTTGGGTCTTTAAAGAGTTTAGAAGGTGGCTGGGGGCAGGGGTGGGGGAGGGGAGGAAAGGGAAGAAGAACATTCCAGGCAGAAAGAAAGCATGTAGAAAGGCCTTCTAAAATAGTGCACTACTTGTGCAAATAGATGAACGTGGAGGGAGAGTTGCTTGTTTTCCCACAGCAATCTCTGTCCCTTAAGAGCCCTTTTTCTGTTCAAAGTCTTCCCCTAAGATTTATTTAAAATCTTAGTACCTTTGGGTCATATATGTGGGTTTTCGCTTTTCAGTTAAATGCCAGGGCAGCTATGAGCTGAAGGTTCTCTGTGTTTGACTCCATTTAGTCTTTGTTCTCTGCCACATGAGAGATTAGAAATGGTATCAGCTCTGTCACACCCAGTTATTTGGAAATCAGGAAATCTGGTGAAGAATGTGAGACCAGTAGAACCCGCCTACCTTTATGGTTTAACTTTGTTAAACCTCTCTGAGAGAGAGGGGTCTGGTCTCAGGGGTTGGGTTCCCTGCCTTCTGCCCTGGGCCAAGCAGCCTCTCTCCATCCCTGCATCTGAAAGAGTCCACCCCCTCTGCACCCTTTTGCAGGCACTGCCCACAAACTGAGGCTCCAGCGGCCCTCCAGGCGTCTCCCTGACACCTCAGGCTGAGCTCTCCTTGGGCTCCATGCCCAGCAGTCTTTCCGCTTGTCTCCTTCCTGGGCTCGCAGCCAGGCTCAACTTTTCAAGATGTTGTCATCCAAATCCCGCCTTGATTAACTCAATCTGCAGCCCCTTCTTTGTCACTGTTTTCTTGTCACTCTTTTAGTTTTGCCTGCAGTCATCTGTGTTCCTAGTCTGTCCCGTCTCAGGCATTTGCATTTGCAAATAACTACATTTACATTTAACTCCCAGGAGGCAGCTTGGGTCTGCCACAGAAAGGAACACACCTGGACTGCACAGCATACTGAGGAATTGGGTCGCAGTCCTATGGTGCTGTGGGTTTGATCGACGGGGCTCAACCTCCAAACCAAAGAGGATTAGCCCGGGCACATTTCCAAAACAAGAGCTAAGATGGAGGGCTCCATGGTATGGAGCCACATGGTTAACCCAGCCACGTGGTTATCTGCAAAAGGTTTTGGGGAAGGGAGTAGGAGCAGTCTTAACTCTCCGTGCATCACAAAAAAGGGATGCGGGTGCTTGTTAACAGCTATCTCAGTGAGGGTGTGGAGAGGTAGAAGTAGGGAGCTTGTACCCAACCCAGTAAAAGGGGAGAAGGTGTGAGAGAACACAGATGGAAGAGTTTATGTGGCAGCTAGAAAAAAGAAAGTGGGCCAAGCAGTCCCAAGTAGCACATGGGGCAGGTAGGTGATGACCAGAGGTGGACACCGGATGGGGGACCCCAGATTGACCAGTAGCAAACCAGTATGTTTGTATCGTGCAACTGTTCTTTCCCATAGCTTTTCCTTCTTGGATCTTAGGATGTTATCCTGGCTCTTGTCCTGCCCCCTCACGGTTTCTTCTTTAGCTCACCTCGCCTCTTGCTTCCTTTCTCAAAATCAGACCCCAGCCCAAAGTCCTGCATTCTTCTGTTTCTCCTCTGGAGCTCATCCACACTCCTGGATTCAGTTATTACTTCTGTGGCGAGACTCCCATACCTATGTCTGCCTGCTTGACCTCTTGTTTAATCCTGATCCTGTTTTTTATTGCTTGTTGGACGTTTCCAATGGCTGCCCACTGTCACTTCAGACTGAGTGTGGTATACTGACATCTAAGATCTCTTCCATTTCTGAATTTCTGTGGCTTATTGTCAAAAAGCAAACTCACCATCTTCATGTCCTTAAGTAGCATTTTCTTCTGTTTTCTTATATCTGTCAGTGGAGTAGCGCCTCAGCCTGGTAGGCTTCAACTATCTCTGGTGTTTCCTCTCCCTTCGCTGCCTTGTTGATCTTGCATCTAGCTCTTCCCCTTGGTCCGTGCAGTCACCACCAATTCTGAGTTTTATTCCTAAATGTCTGATCTCTGACTCACCTTCTATGATCCACCCTTTCAGCCCCTGTGGCCTTCAACACAGCTTTTGCCATCTGCATGACTTGGTCTTCTCTACCTACTGAACACTTTTCCCAACAACTTTTATGCACTTATCTTCTTACACTCCAGCCATGCCAGAGTTCCTCCAACACTCTAGAAACCCTTCCCTGCGACATGCACGAGAGGCCATGATGCTCACAACCTCACTGCCTCCTGGAAACCTTTCCAGCCTGTTATCGATCATTCTAGCTTTCCCTTTGCTCCTCTAGAACTGATAATCTCTACTACACAATTTAACATGTAGTCATATATATTTAGCATTTGCTGTTTCAAGTGTATCAGCCTTAGTTCCCTAACTTAAACATCTACTGTTATCAGATTACAGCGATCATTATTCTTGTATTCTCCCAAGTGCCAAGAATGTGAAGAGTGCTCAACAAATGTTGGTTAATTCATAACTGAGATTCTGGATTAAGGAAAAATTTTAATCTAATGAGCTTAAAACTGGGAAGTCTAGGTGGAAAATACCCTTAGTTTGGGTATGGTTAAAATGACCATCTTGAATCTTTCTTCCCCTTTCCATCCTCACACCCTTTCCATATTACTGTAGATACCAGACAGTCTCCTTATTGTCAATTTCATGTCTTCTCACTCAATTGGTAGATGTTTCTATCAATTATGTTATGTTGCTTAAAAACCAAATGATTATAGGATACAATCTAAACCTTTTTTTTTTTTTTTTTTTTTTTTTTGAGAGAGAGACAGAGAGAGAGAGAGAGAACATGAGAACTGGGAGAGGAGCAGAGGGAGAGAAAGAGAATCTTAAGCAGGCTCCACGCTTTCTGTGGAGTCTGATGCGGGGCTTGATCCCATGACCCTGGGATCATGACCTGAGCCGGTATCAAGAGTCTGCCTACTCCGGAATCATAGGTCTTCAAGACTCCCTACCCTTTTCCAGTCCAGGCTCATACTTCTTGCCCATCCATAAGTAATGGTAACACTCCTTCCATGCTCTGTCTCATCATTGTGTCCATGTTGTACCCTCTCCCTGGAATGTTGGTAGCCCCTTTCTTTACCTGGCTTAATGACCCTCCCTTTCAAGGCTCATCTTTGGCAGGCATTCCTTCCAGAATCTTTCCATGACTTCATCTGCTGTGGGTTAGATGCTACAGTACTATGATCCAGTTCTGCCCTGTGTATATTTCTTTTTTTTTTTTTCCAATATATGAAGTTTATTGTCAAATTGGTTTCCATACAACACCCAGTGCTCATCCCAAAAGGTGCCCTCCTCAATACCCATCACCCACCCTCCCCACCCTCCCACCCTGCCCTGTGTATATTTCTATCAAACATGTATCACACTGTGTTGTAATAGTTGGTGTGTATATATATATATATATATATATATATATATATATATATATATATATGTGCTTAATTGTCCTAAAGCTCTTTGCTGGCAAGGATAGTGTCTCATTAACATTTGTATCCTCAATACCTAGTATGGAGCCTGGTTTATTAGCAGAAGTTTATTAAATGAATACTTGACTAACTCATTTCAGCTTTTCACATTGAAGATATTTGGCACCACTTGGATCCAGTCCTTGTAGTACTTATGTAGCATTGTAAGTGATGATTGAAGGTCCTTCAAACCTGTGATGTATTGAAGGAGGCATTTTGCTTTCCTTTTTTTATCTAGGTAGATACAACTCTTTTATATTTTTAATATTTACTTCTGGACTTATCATCCTATCAAGTTTGTTTTATTTTATTCATTCCTTACAACTGATGTAGCAGAATGGATAAGGCGGCAGCATTTTGTTCCATTCCATTTTATCTTTTATCAGCATTTTGTTCTTCATGTGTAGCTTTGCCTGAGTCATCAGTATTGGGCTAATGGACTGGAACGGCCCAAGTTGAATGGTAATTACTTACTCTGTTGCTGATAGCTCAGATGAGAATAGGACTTATTAGATCTGTAATAATGGAAATCTGTGTTTAAGGCAGATCTTTGAAGCAGTTTGAAACGATCTCAAATTCATCTCTCTTTGCCATATGTTAAAATGTCACATTATGGTTTTAAAATTCAGGATAAGAACTGAAGTTTCAGAAGAAGTCTGCCTGTGGAAAAGTTCTCAAATCTGTCCTTTCTAAAATCAGAAGCATTTGCTCATCTCAAATCAAGTCTTCTCAGAGAAGCAGGCGTAGCTGAGCAGTTGCCCTGAGGGTGGGGTGATTCCTGGAAGAATAGGGCCTCAGTTCACAAGGACCCAGGACAGTCCGGGATAGAGAGGAACTGGCTTTGGAGGTCTGGAGGTGGTGCCTGGAGGCCTTCCTAGAGATTTAGGCTGGAATCTAGTGAATGTATCCCTGTGGGGAGTTTCTTTATCTCCGTTGTCAGGCTGGGCCCCAGAAGGGGTGCTCATACTTGTGTATCATCAGCCCATGTCTTGTTTCGGCTGTGGAAGACTTCAGCTTCTCCACAAATACTGTTTTCTTCTACCTCCTTTTTATGTGAAGAATAAAGATAGAAGAACTCTGACTTCAGAAACTTCTGTGAAAAGGTGTCCCATAATCATAGTCCATCCTCTTCATTTTGCAGAGCTGAAGACAGATTAGTGAAGTTACATGGCTTACCTGAGATCATATGACATTAATGTTGCAGCAAGAGCTGGAGGCAGAAACTAGTCCCTCCCCAGGGCTCCTGCCATCTCTAGAAGTATGTTCCAGCAGGGCCTGTGACCAGCCCAACAGCTGTTTTCAAGTTATTTCCACTAACCTGTATCCTTCTTCTTGACCGGAAATGGCCCTAAATAATTTAGCGTCCTCTCTTAGAATAGAGTCTTGTCTAGAGACTTATGAATGGGGGCTATAACCTCACCATATTTCATAAATGACGCTGGGTCATGATGGAGCTCTTGTTTCCCAATAAAGACCTTAAGGTGAGAAACGGTTCTGCAGACTTGTCCAGTTTATTATGTGCTGCTCTTCTCTTTGGTTCAGTGAGCCTCATGTGTCTTTGTAAATGGTGGATGTCCTGAGTGGTGGTATTATGATGCTAAAGAACTTGATACTAGTGAAATGCACCAAGTATGTACCTCTTCTGGTTTTGAAAACTTCACAGCATTCATAGACAGATTGATGCTGATTCATTGGTGAGGGATTGATTTGGATCTTCTGACTCTAAATTATTAGGTACTTCAACAACTCAATAGACCTTTCCAGGTACTCTGATGGATATAGTAGAGGATAACATATATGATTCTCTGAATTCAAGGTGCTTATATTGAATTTCCTTGTATAATGCTTTTAAAAAAAATTTATTCTTGAGCTTTGATACTTTTTGTTGATAGATTTCTCTGGTTTCAGTGAGCTTGGTAGGTGCACAGTGCTTTACAAGTATGTTTTTAGCAACCCTTACTTTGGGAGCAAATGCTCGCATTTCAGTACTTACCCTAATGGCTGTAGAAATAATGGTTTTATGTGGTATATCAGCATTGACTTAAAAGATGCTTATAGTTATTTGGCACGTGTTTTAGTGATACAGTGTGCACCATTAGAGAAATTTAAGATCGTTTTTGGTAACAAAGTTCTCAGCTTATTATCTGGTATTTATAAATTGGTGAACTTTTTCTAACAGTGATCTATGAATAGCCTTGAAATTTCTTGTAACCAGTCTCAGAAAGGAGAAAAGCTATGGATACCTTGGATGCTTGGTTGAAAATCACCTGCATAGTATCTTTTCCATTCGAGGATAAGTCTATCTATAGCTGAGGTAGGCTGAGATTTTTAAGAACTAGAGGGAGTCTTCTGGTTCCCAGTAGAGAAAACACAAATAAAGAGGCAAAGTGACTTCTCCAGAATCACTTAGAATTAGGTCCAGAATCTGGGTCTCCTCACTTCTAGGCCTGTGCCCTTTCCACCATGTGTCACCCATTTATTTTATTTTAGAAACATAAACAAATATTTTACATCTGATCATTTCCTAATGAGTACATGTATTCCCGAGACTGGCAAACTTTGTGATTCTATCAGAGCAAGCAATCTTATTTGTAAAGTTGCTGGCTAATTATCCATGACATTTCTAATGTCTGCATTGTCCTTGAGCTAAGAGTGTGAAAATCAGAAGACTCAGGGGTTCATACACTTCCTGGTAGATTTCACTTAGTTTAACACACTCTGACAGCAAAAACGAAATGAATCTTAGCTGTTCAAAAACAATAACATTCTAAGTGGGAATGCAATTTTAAAAACCTGTTAGCTGTAATATTGCTAATTTTCTATCACAGAAACTACCACAGAGTTAAAAGTGTAGCAACAAAGGTGTAAAAGCCATATTTTGTCTCAGAAAAATGAAAAAGACATATATTCACTTTGCATAGATATCAGTGACAATAACGGTCATTTTACTACCTCAGGTTTTCTTTCATCAGTTGAAATTTGAAGTAACCCAGGAGGATAGGAAGGCTACATAGGTGGAGGATTGGAAGCTCTTGATTTTATCAAGGATTGGAACCAAGTTGAGCTGCTGTGAGATGTTTCACTAGAGAAAGAGGCAGGGGAGAGAGGTGCTATTGTGTGTGATTTGGGAACCACAGATGGCACCAGTATCTGGACCGATTACTCAGACCTGCTGCCCAATGAAGAGATTCCTTCAAGAAGGCTTTTGTTTCCTGGTAATTCTGTTTTTAATGTTTTACTAGAGGGACATGACTCAGTACTTATTAACCTGGTTGCAAGTTTCTGGATATCCTGTTGATTCAGGGACATTAGAGAGAGTTAAAACATGCTCTTCATCACAAGTCCCACTTGGTGTTTCTGGTTAACTTTGAGAACTGTGGTAAGTCCATGCCCCATCCCTTGTCAACGCTTCCCCATGGCTCAGTGGTATCTTTTAATAATTGAAACAAGTATTAATATTTGCATTATTTTTTGGCCCCTCTAGTATTTATATACTTATAAAATTATTATTTTTGCCTATATGGTAATGTGATGACAAGACAGAATCATCATCTATTTTTAAATAGGAAAATTTTCACGTTTTGAATCAATCAAGTTTTTTTAAATTTTCTTATTTTTAAAAATTTACATGCAAATTAGCATATAGTGAAACAATGATTTCAGGAGTATATTCCTTAATGCCTCTTACCCATTTAGCCCATCCCCCCTCCCACAACCCCTCCAGTAACCCTCAGTTTGTTCTCCATATTTGTGAGTCTCCTCTGTTTTGTTCCCCTCTCTATTTTTGTATTATTTTTGTTTCCCTTCCCTTATGTTCATTTGTTTTGTCCCTTAAAGTCCTCATATGAGTGAAGTCATATGATTTTTGTCTTTCTCTGACTAATTTCACTTAGCATAATACCCTCCAGTTCCATCCACGTAGTTGTAAATGGCAAGATTTCATTCTTTTTGATTGCTGAGTAATACTCCATTGTATATATCTACCACATTTTCTTTATCCATTCATCCATCGATGGACATTTGGGCTCTTTCCATACTTTGACTGTTGTTAATAGTGCTGCTATAAACAGAGGGGTGCATGTGTCCCTTTGAAACAGCACCTGTATCCCTTGGATAAATGCCTAGTAGTGTAATTGCTGGGTTGTAGGGTAGTTCTATTTTTAGTTTTTTGAGGAACCTCCATACTGTTTTCCGGAGTGGCTGCACCAGCTTGCATTGCCACCAACAATGCAAAAGAGATCCTCTTTCTCCGCATCCTCACCAACATCTGTTGTTGCCTGAGTTGTTTATGTTAGCCATTATGACAGGTGTAACGTGGTATCTCATTTTGGTTTTGATTCATATTTCCCTGATGATGAGTGATGTTGAGCAGTTTTTCATGTGTCAGTTGGCCATCTGGATGTCTTCTTTGGAGAAGTGTCTATTCATGTCTTTTGTCCATTTCTTCACTGGATTATTTGTTTTTTGGGTGTTGAGTTTGGTAAGTTCTTTATAGATTTTGGATACTAACCCTTTATCTGATATGTCATTTGCAAATATCTTCTCCCATTCTGTCGGTTCCCTTTTAGTTTTGCTGATTGTTTCCTTCACTGTGCAGAAGCTTTTTATTTTGATGAGGTCCCAATAGTTCATTTTTGCTTTTGTTTCCCTTGCCTCCGGAGATGTGTTGAGTAAGAAGTTGCTGCAGGCAAGATCAAAGAGGTTTTTGCCTGCTTTCTCCTCGAGGATTTTGATGGCTTCCTGTCTTACGTTTAGGTCTTTCATCCATTTTGAGTTTAGTTTTGTGTATGGTGTAAGAAAGTGGTCCAGGTTCATTCTTCTGCATGTCGCTGTCCAGTTTTCCCTGCATGAATCAATCAAGTTTCTTATAGGAACTGCAAATGTTTGTATCTGTACACTGAATAGGTACCAAGGACAGAAGACAAAGGGTTCATTTGCTCTCTCCAACTGTGGGACTCTGGGAGTTGGCCTCTTCATCTTTCAGGTAAAGGAATGGGACTGAGTAATCTCTCTGGTTCCTTTCAGCTCTAACAATGTATCATTTATAATTATAATGCACACTGCATCTGGACATTTCAGTCCTTCTGAAACAAGGTTTTTGTCTTGCATTGGTTTCATTTTTAAATGACACATATAGTTTTGTTGAGTGGATGCTTTCTGCCTGGTTCTGGCATGGTCTTGTCTTGCTTTCTTCTGTGTTGACATTCCTGGTTTCCAGTCCAAGCCTGAATACACTACTCAGCTGATGGGGCACATTAGTTAGCGATGCTGTCTTTGGAGTTAGACATACCTGGGTTCAAGTCTTGGTTCTAAATCCCAGTTGAGCTAGTTTACTCCTATGTGAAATGGAGGTGATGCTGACTTTGTGGATTGAAGTGAGCCTCACACCGGGACATGCCAGCTGAGTACCCTGGACCCTCCTCCCCAGGAAAGATTTTTATATGCAGAAGTGTGAGCCCCCAAGTTGTATACTATTTATTTGTTTAGTATCAGACACTGTTTGAAATTGTTTTGTAGCTTTCTTCAGTTGACTGCATTGAAGAAATGGACAGGAAATCATATGTTATCAGAAGGCACTGGATCAAGAGCTGTGCTAATATGTTCTGCTTGCTTCTTTACTACCTCCAAATATTGCTGTAATTTTGAACCTACCATATCCCTTCACTTTAGCTGGCTTCCTGAACTTGACCTCTCGTCCATGATGTCTATCTTACTATCTTTCCCTTCCAGTTTTTCTCTAGACTTCCCTATCAAACCCACAGTCAATCCAGTAAATATTTATTAAACAGTAGGCACTGCCTTAGCATTGGTGATAAGTGAGAACAAGATGAATAGTATCTACACTCACAATAAACTTGCATTCAAATGGAGGAGGGAACAGAACATAACCAGTGAACAAATATATGATTTCATATAGTGCTAAATGTTATAAGTAAACTAAAGCAGGGTGGGTATGAGTAGGGAGCAGAGGGGTTGCTGTTGTAGAAAGGCTGGCCGGGAAAGGCCTCTCTGTAGAGGTTGTGTTTGAGTAGAAACCTGAACAGGATGAGATAGTGAGTAAAATAGATATCTGCAAGAAGAATATTCCTGGAAAGACCTTGTGGGGGCAACAGTCTTGACATGTTCAAAAGACAGAGTGCAATGTGGCTGTGGAAGAGTAGGTAATGGGAGATGAGATGAGGCCGAAACTGGTCATGGACAGATTCCAGGGGGGCCTTTAGGCCCAGGCCAAGACTTTGGAATATATCCTGAATGTGATGGACAGCCTCCAGAAACTGAAACTGGGGAAGATATGATTGTATTTACTTTTTTCTTTAAGCTGAGATATAATTGACATATAGTATTGTAGGAGTTTAAAGTGTACAGCCATTGATTTGATACATTTATCATCACCACAGTAGTTTGTTAGCTAACACTTCTATCATATCACATAATTATCATTTTTTTTTGTGGTGAGAACAATTAGAAACTAGTGTCTTAGCAGCTTTGAAGTTTATAGTACCATATTGTTAACTATAACTTCTATACTGTGCATTAGATCTCCAGGAGTTATTTATGGACTGGTTGCAAGTCTGTACCCTTAAACAACATCTCCCCAATTTCCTTCTCCCCCCCCCCCCCCCCCCAGCCTCTGGTAACCACTATTCTACCTTCTGTTTTTACAAGTTCAACTCTTTTGGATTCCACTTATAAGTGATATCAAGATTGTATTTACATTTAAGACAATTGCTGTCTTAGTTTCGGATTTTATAACAAAATACCATAGACTGGGTGGCCTAAATAATAGACATTTATTTTTCACAGTTCTGGAGTCTGGGAAGTTCAAGATCAGGTGCTGGCAGATTTGGTTCCTGATGGGAATCTTTTCCTGGCTTATAGATGGCTGCCTTCCCATTTTGTCTTCATGTGGAAGACAGAGAGCCAGCTCTGGACTCTTCTAAGAACACTAATCCCGGGGCACCTGGGTGGCTCAGTTGGTTAAGCATCTGACTCTTGATTTCAGCTCAGGTGCTGATCTCATGGTTGGTGGGTTCAAGCCCTGAATCGGGCTCCAGGCTATCTGATAGTGCAGAGCCTGCTTGGGAGTCTCTCTGCCCTCTCGGGCCTGCATGCTTTCTCTCAAAATAAAATAAAATAAAATAAAATAAAACAAACAAACAAAACAAAACAGAACACTAATCCCATCATGGGGGTTCTACCCTTGTGACCTCATCTAAACTTAATTAACTCCCAAAGGTCCTACCTCCAAATGCCATCATGGGAGAAAGAGAGGAAGAAGGGAACAGGACACAAACATTCAGTCCATAACTTCTTCAGTTGCTTAGTAGAGGGTAGACTAGCATGGAGGGTGTCCACGGGGAGGGTAGTAGTGGAATGGGTAGGTGTTTTACTAGAGAAGAAAATTGGATGAATTAGTTGAGTAGTGATGGAACTGCTGAGAGATGGTCATACTTCAGATATATTTTGAAAGTTAAGCCACTGGGACTTCTTGATGTCAGGTAGAGGTAGTCTGACAAGAGCATTAGTGCCCTGGAGGCCTTACTTCTAACCTGCATGTGAATTGCCTTTCCTCCATGCTTCCTGTGCCTTGGCCTGACAATGTGACTGGTGTACATTTTGGATAAAGGGGTGGCTGGGGAGAGATTGAGAATATATTTTCTCTTCTCCTTAAACTATGGATATGTAGGTGAAATATAAAGTTGGTTGGGGAGAAGAGATAGAATTATCTTGGCACATGACCTCGCCTACAGCTTTAGAGCTATTTTCTTAACCCTACCCCAAAAGTTTTTGCAGCTGGGGAGTGGATAGGGAGGTGATTGAGGGGCTTCCATGACTTGCCTGGTTTATTTATCAAGCTGCAGAAGCTAAGTCAGGTTTCCTGATTCTTGACCGCAAATCCAGGTGATCCTTCATTTGATTTATAGGATGCTATAAGAAGATCTTTTTTTTAAATTTTATTTTGTATTTTTATAAATTTACATCCAAATTAGTTAGCATATAGTGAAACAATGATTTCAGGAGTAGGTTCCCTAATGCCCCTTACCCATTTAGCCCATCCCCCCTCCCACAACCCCTCCAGTAACCCTCAGTTTGTTCTCCATATTTATGAGTCTGTTATATTTTGTCCCCCTCCCTGTTTTTATATTATTTTTGTTTCCCTTCCCTTATGTTCATTTGTTTTGTGTCTTAAAGTCCTCTTATGAGTGAAGTCATATGATTTTTGTCTTTCTCTGACTGACTAATTTCACTTAGCATAATACCCTCCAGTTCTATCCACGTAGTTGCAAATGGCAAGATTTCATTCTTTTTGATTGCCGAGTAATACTCCATTGTATATATATACCACATCTTTATCCATTCATAGGATGCTATAAGAATATCTTAAGTGAGAGGCAGAGGTGCAGCCTGTCAAAGCCATGGGTGCAAACAAAGCTGTGTGTATTAGTTACCTATTGTTTTGTAATAAATGGTTCCCAAACTTGAGTGGCTTAAAGCAACACACATTTATTATCAGAGTTTCTGTGGGTTAGGAATCTAGAGACACAGCTTTGCTTTGTCTTTTGCTTTAGGATCTCTCACAGGACTCACTCAAGGTGTTGGCCTAGATTGAGGTCTTTTCTGAAGACCCATCTGAGGAAGGATCTGCCGCCAAGTTCACTTACGTGGTAGTTGGTAGGATTTAGTTCCTCAACAGTTGTTGGGCTGAGGGACTCACTTTTTGCCTAGAGGCTGCCCTTGGTTCTTTCCCACAGTGTCCTGTCCATTTTTTATTAGTTAGAAGTAAGGTACTCAAGAAGAAGGGATTCCACAAAGCCATAAAGAACAAGAGGTGAGGCTATTTGGGGACCATCCTGGAGACTGCCTGCCACAGCTGTGTATCACAGATTCACTCATAGACTATTAGAGCAGAAAAGACCTCAGTGATCACCCTTGACCCTTCTCATTTTTTATAGATGAGGAACCTAAAACTCAAAGAGGTGATATGATTTACTCAGGGGCATTGCTCCTCTGACGTAGAGCTGGGACTTCTGAGTTTCAATCCAGTGGACTATAAGATGATTATATTTAGCCTGCCACAGGCTGGCAGATTGTGGTTTTTAGGTCTGCAGTAGCAGTTTCAAGTAGTTTTCTTCTTCTGTACATTTTTAAATACATTGCCACTGTGTGGTGATCTCAGGCCTGGATGTGAACAGTATTTAAATGGCCCACCTTGGGCTTTGTGTGGGATCCAAGGTATAAAGGCTCTGCCTAACTTCATCCAACTTAAATCATGTGTTTTCTATCCTATTTCTTCCCTTTACATTAACACGTCTTTAAAGCATGTAATATAGTTTACAGCATGTCTTTGAAACAACCATACTCCATGATCCAATTAGCCATCTCACTTATTTCTGACCTTTCCTTTATAATCTTTTCCAATGCTATAGATCACCATGTTCAAAATTCTCAATACTATAGTTTATCTTAAATCTTAACTGTACATTTACTCTTAGCTCTTGAGACCTGCTTGGTTCTCTAGAGTTGGTACTACGGTCCTTTTTGTCCTGGCCTGTTGTTTTAGACTGTTGTCACACCAGGATGTAGGACGTGATAGAGATAGATTATTTATGCTAAGGACTGGAACTGTGTGAGGACTAACACAAGACAGACCTGCAGCATGTCACCTGGTAATTATAGGGCCAAATGTGAATAATGGGTCAGGAAGTGGGAGGTTTAGAATATGGCTGTGATGCCTCCTGGGATCTATTGGTCAAAGATCCTAGAGTGAAGAAGCAGAGCAGCAGGAGTCTACTGAAGCCTCAGTCAACAGCAGACCAAAAGTTTGAAGCAGTGCAAGTCAAGGAAGAAGTGGTTTAAAATATAGAAATTCAGATCCCACCCTGATGAGCACAGAGTAGGAGGCAGGCCAATCCATGGCAAGAATATTTGTCCCCAGAGTTTCTTTCTTTTTTTTTTTTTTATTCTTCAGTGGAAGCCTAGGCCCGGATGTAGAGGCTGTGTCCTTTCTGCTAAATGGGCAGAAGGTGTGGCAGTAGAGGAGGCAAAGCTGAGGCTGGCACTGTCAGAACTGGTAGTGTTATTGTTGTGTGTTGTTGATGGTGGTGGTGGTGGTGGTGTTGGTGCCACTTTAGTACCCTCACTGCTCTCCGACACTGTCAGACTCTGAAATAATTCCTAACCTCTAAGGTCTCCCCTTCTCCCTTGGAGATTTATAGACACCAAACCTCTTCCCACTGAAGTAGAAAGAATCAGTTCCCTGTTCCTGGGAACAGTGCATGTTAATAACTATACTTCTTCTAGATGTAGAAGGCTTGTCTAGCACGTTATATTCAGTGAAAACCTTTCACCCCGGGATTAAATGGCTTGGTTTAACATTGGATTCTCTTCTGGTTTACAGTGTGTTTGTGTGTGTGTCTCTGTGTGTGTGTGTGTGTGTGTGTGTGTGTGTGTGAGAGAGAGAGAGAGAGAGAGAGAGTGAGAGAGAGAGTAAGAGAGAGAGAGAGAGAGAGAGCACATTTTTAAATACTTCCTTGATCAGCTGTTTTAGAAACTGGCAAGAAATCTTTAAAGATGAAGACACATTTATCCCTTAGATTTGTCTGATGCTTTAAACTTACTCCGCCCATCTTCCCATATATTTTCACCTGCTCCACTTAAATACCTTGGTGGGCTGGTGGAGCAGGCATGGACCAGATTTGATGGATGAAGAGATCTAGACTCAGGAAAGTTAGTAACAAAAAGTTAGGAGTCAAAGTACACACAGATGTATGTAGTCAAGTTTCCTACCTCAGTCTTCCCTCTCCAAATCCAACACTCAAATTGAACAGAAATAGCCAGATTTTATTAACCAGCCTATGAAAGAAGAGAGAGCAAGGGTGAACGAAGGGAAAGGCAGCAAATGATTTTGAATAAAACATGAGAATAAATAGTTTGCATATGTAGCCTTATGATTTTTATTGCAGGGCTGAGACCTGGATCTTAACTGTTCTTTCCTTGTGCCTTCTGCTTTTTGTAAACATTCCCAACATTTACCATTAAATCCTCTATCTGAAGGCCAAAGGGCTGCCGTTCTCTTTTGCACAACCCCTGCTGCTCTCTCATCTCTGGAGATTGTCTGTGCCCTTAGTGAATAGGAATCCCCCTGTGGACAATTGGTGATTGAGGGACAGCTGGCTGCAAGGGACAGTTCATCAATATGCATCATGATTGGGGCCTGGCAGTCATTAGAACTCATTATAAATTACTCAAAGTCCCAGGAACCTCATTTAGTTCTCACTCAGCAGCTGGAAGATGCTACCAGCTGTGGATCTAGGGTTTCCCCCAAAGATTTCACCTAAGTGTGGGGGGCAAATAGGTCAAATGATCTGGACGAGTAGGTGGGCATAAAACAGAAAAGCCTGTTTCTGCCTCAGAATAGATGCTCTAAAGATGCCACTGGGGGAGTGAATGGAGCTGTGGGCACAGATTAACCCTTGGTGCCTGTGATGAGCCAAGGAAGACTCAGCAGTATCTTTGGGAGTCATTGGGAAGAGGGCTATGAACAGAGAAGGGACATGAGTAACCAAAGGGAAAGTGGAGGAGAGAGTTGTACTTTGGTACTTTATGATCTTCAAGATCTGGCCTCTGCCTTTTCTGCTTCAGCTACTTTGACATGTTTCACTGAATCCTCAGTGGTAGCCACCTAACCAAACACTTGATCCTCTGGACCTTTGAGTCCTGTGTTCTCTCCATGTCAGATGTCTTCCTTCCTTCCCATTTTTCTACCCGTGGGAACCTATGTTCTTTCAAGGCTCAGCGCTAACATGTGGATCAGGTACTGTTGTGTGGGTGACCCCTCACAATTCACACAGCAGCCCTCTCAGATAGATACTTCTATTCTTTTTTTTTTTTCCCAGATGAGGAATTTGAGGCTCAGAGAGGTTATGTGACTTGCTCAAAGGCACAGTCCTGGTGGTAGGATGTGGAGCCCTCCAGCCTTAGCTCTTTCCACATTATACTGCACCAGTATCTTACTGGTGCTCCCTTCCCTCGTAAGGTATCCTGTAGTGGCCCTTACGCTGTGGCAGGGTTAAGCCACATTTGACTTCTGTGCCCAGATGTTTCATCATGTAGCCCTTCTCCTGTCATATATCTGTCTCCTTACTGAAGAGGAGGCTTCCCCATGACCGCACATTCTTATCCCCTTATACTCTGCCTCTTGGAGCTTTGTTCTGGGACAGGGGTTGGAAAATTTTCCTATAAAGGTGCAGATGGTAAATATTATAGGCCCTGCAAGCCATACGGTGTCTGTCACAACTAAGCAGCCCTGCTGTGGTAGAGTGAAAGCAGCCACAGACAATAAATAAATGAATGAGTGTGGCAGTGTTCCAATAAAACTTTATTTAGTGACACTGAAATTTGAATTTCATATAATTTGTAGATGTCACGAAATATTTTTCTCGTTCTGATTTTTTTCTATGATTAAAAAAATGTATATATAGAAATCACTTTTAGCTCAAGTGCCATACGTACAAAAAGAAGCGGCAGGCTTTGGCTAGCGGGCTGTAGTACGCCAACCCCTGCTCTAGAGCTAACTGGGTAGTAATCATTCACTTCTGGTAAAATTGTCGCTGTGTTGGTTCTCTTGGAAGCATTGACAATTTAAGCCTTTTACTGTAGGTGAAAGGCTTTGTCACCTCCTAAAGGGATTTGGGGCAACTGTTGCCATGATGGCAGCAGGGTGGGCGAGGTGACACCAGGGGGATAGCTGCCTCTGTGTAAAATAAGGTCAGTCCTGCTGTGCTCCTATTGTCTTTTCAGTGAAAATGTTAGATTTAAATCCTATATGTCATTTATCTTTGAGCTCTGTCTAGAGAAAAAGGTCTTGCTTTGGTTTTGTAAAAATACCACGCTTAGATCTTTTTGTGTGAGCTGTCATCAGCCATTCCGATTGTTGATCTTGTAAATTCATGCCTTTTAGTGCTGGCAGAGGGATTGCTTTTGTTTCTGAACAATTTCATGAAGTGTTTCTTTCAATAGGGACTTACATTGAATTTCAACTTGAGCTATATTTTTTCATCTCAACTAGATTTTAAAAAGACACAGGCAACTGCCATTATACTGCTGAGGAGTGCTTTGGAATACTTTTACGTGAGAGCTTGAGCAAAGGGTACGGTTAGCCACGGCTATCTGCTTTTGGCCGTGAAGACCACACAGTTGAGCCCTCTCCACATTTGGTCTCCATGTGACCCACAGTGACCATGCATTTTCTGAAGTCTGGCCAGTGATCTCTGGGTGTCTTGAAGGGTTTGTTTTTTATCAACTCTTGGGTACATCCTACAAAAAGAGCTTTCGTAAAAGGTTAAGCCTATTTGTGGAATTTGGAAAGAAGCATAGAGAAGGAAATAGAGACTTACTGAGGAACTCAACTCTCAGTAGTACCCACCCCTGCCCTGTGTTGTGTGTTAGGACGTATACATGCAATGTTGCACCCAGGATAATAGGTAGGTGTCTTGACTTATATGTGCACTCCTCCAAAAGACCAAAAGGCCATTTACAGCCCAATGGAACATCTGTTTAGATTTCTGTACAAATGAGGACGTGGTAATTTGAGAAATAAAAAATTAGGTGGATTATCCATTATAATAACAGGACACAACTTCTTCCTCTGTATTTGTTCCTAAAATGTTTTGATTATACTATTCATAGCACGTAGTCATCGCTTACTATTATTTTTAAATTAAGATTTCTAATGAGATGAGGTTCTTCAAGTGTGTTAGGTATAAATCATGTTGCCTGTCAGCATGGAGCTTATACTCTCAATTTCTGTTCAGAGACCATTCTAAGTAGTCCTGTTGTACTAAAGAAGTAGCACTATCATTATTCAAACACTCGAAATGATTACCCAAGTGAACTTCAGACCCTTGGAATTTAATGTAAATGAGTGGTTAGTACCCTGGAACTTTGAAAATTATGTTCTGGGAAGGACAATCTTTTCAATTTGCTTTGCAAGCCTTGAGTATTCCTAATTTTCCTTTCAGATAATTAGGGAATATTGATGTGTCTAGTATTTCTCATAAGATTAAAAAATACTTTAGAATAGTTTAAGACTCATGGGAAGTTGCAAAAATAGTACAGAGTTCTGATGTGCCCTTCAGCTTGCTTTCCACAATGATAACATCTTACATAATCATAGTACATTTTCATAACCAGGAAACTGATATTGGTATAATGTTATTAACTCAAACATAGACCTTATTTGGATTTCATGTTATTGCATGTACTATTTTGGGTGTTTAGTTCTAAGAAATTTTATCATGCATTTAGATTTGTGTAGCTATCACCATAGTCAGGATATAGAATATTCCATCACTACAGAGAAACTCCCTTGAGTCCCACTTTAATAATCACTTGCCCCTCATAAGGATTGTTCAGAAAGCTTTCTTAGCATGTGAAATGAGCAATGAAAGCAGAGGTAGATTTTGGGAAAGTGTTTACTTTCCAATTGACTTCCACAGTGGTGTATTTCAAACAAAGGAGATAAAAATGGGGAACCATATCCAGGTTTTGAGCACTCCTACATTTACGTCTACAACCCATTTCAAGCTAAATGTTGTGTAAGGTATGAGTTAAGGGTTCAAGTTTATTTTGTCTCATATAGATGTCAAATTGTTCCAGCACCATTTGTTGAAAAGTCTATCCTTTTCTGATTGAATTACCTCAGGACCTTTGTCAAAATGCAGTTCTACACTCTCCATTCTGTTCCACTTATTTATAGGACTCTCCTTATGCCAACACCCATTGTCTTGATTACTATAACTTAGAATAAGTCTTAAAATTAGGCAGTGGAAGTCTTCCAACTTGGATTTCAAAATTGTTTTGGTTATTTTATTTACTTTTTCCAATTTTGTTGAAATGTAATTGACTTATAACACTGAACTAGTTTAAGGTGTACAACATAATGATTTGATATATGTATATATTAGGAAGTGATTACCACAATAAGTTTAGTTAGCGTCTATGACTTTACGTAGTTACACTTTTTTTTCTTGTAATGAGAACTTTTAAGATTTACTCTCTTAGCAACTTTCAAATATATAATACAATGTTGTAAACTGTAGACACCATGCTATATATTATATCCCCAGAAGTTACTTATCTTATAACTGGAAGCTAATACCTTTTGACCACCTTCACCCATTTCCCAACTCCTTACCCCTTGCCTCTGGCAACCATCAATCTGTTCTCTGTTTTTATATGAGTTGGTTTTTTTTTGGGGGGGGTGGGGGGTTCCACATATCAGATCATACAGTATTTGTCTTTCTCTGTCTGACTTACTTCACTTAGCATAATGCCTTCAAGGTCCATCCATATCACAAATGGCAGACTTTCCTTCTTTTTTATGTATGGCTGAAAAATATTCCAATTTATATATATACTCTATCTTCTTTATCTGTTTATCCACCAATGGACAAATTATTTCCACATCTTATCTATTGTAAATGATACTGCAGTGAATATGGGGGTGCAGATATCTATTCAACATAGTACTTTCACTTCTTTTGGGTATGTCCCCAGGAAGTGGATTGTTAGATTATGTCATATTCATATTTAAAAAAAATTTAAATTAAAGTATTTTTAATATTTTGAAGAACCTCTGTACTGTTTTCCACAAGGCTGTACCAATTTATATTCCTGTCAACAATGCACAAGATTTCTTCTTTCTCCACATCCTATCAACACTTGTTATCTCTTGTCTTTTTGATGACAGTCATTCTAACATGTGTAAAGTAGTATCTCATAGTGGTTTTCTTTTTAACTTTTTATTAATTTCAATTCCAGTATGGGTAACATACAGTGTTATCTTAGTTTCAGGTGTACAGTGATTCAACAACTCTGTATATTACTAGTTCTAATCATTTTAAGTGTACTCCTTAATCCCCATCCTCCCCACCCCCCATCTCCCCTATGGTAACCATTAGTTCATTCTCTGTAGATAAGAGTCTGTTTCTGGGTTTGTCTGTCTTTTTTTCCCCCCCTTTTTCATTTGTTTTGTTTCTTAAATTTCATATATGAGTGAAATCATATGGTATTTGTCTTTCTCTGAGTGACTTATTTTGCGTAGTATTATACTCTGTAGCTCCATCTATGTCATTGCAAATGGCAAGATTTGATTCTTTTTTATGGCTGAATAATATTCTGTAGTATGTATGTATCTATTGTCAATTGATGGACACTTGGGCTGCTCCCATAATTTGGCTACTATAAATAATGCTTCCAGAAACATAGGGGTGCATATCTCCTTTTAAGTTAGTGTTTTTGTATAATTCTTTGGGTAAATACCCAGCAGTGCGATTACGGGATTGTAGGGCAGTTCTATGTTTAATTTTTTGAGGAACCTCCACACTATTTTCCAGAGTGGCTGCATCAGTTTGCTCCCACTATTCAACTACTATTGCAGTATTCCCACCAATAGTGTACGAGGGTTTCTTTTTCTCCACTTCCTCTTCACTTGTTGTTTCTTGTTCATTGTGGTTTTGATTGCATTTTCCTGATGATTAGTGATATTGAGCACCTTTTCATGACCTGTTAGCAGTATGCATGTCTTTTTTGGAAAAATGTCTGTTCAGGTCCTCTGCCTATTTTTAAATAAGATTGTTTTTTGCTATTGAGTTTTATGAGTTCTTTATATATTTTGGATATTAACCTCTTGTCAGGTATATATGATTTGCAGATATTTTCTCCCATTGCTTTTCATTTTGTTGATGGTTTTTTTTGCTGTATGGAAGCTTGTTAGTTTGATGTAGTCCCACTTATTTATTTTTGCTTTTGTTGCCTTTGCTTTTGGACTCAGATCCAAAAATTCAACTCAAAAATCGATGTCAGGTAGCTTACCACCTATGTGTTCTAGGAGTTTTATGCTCTGAGGTCTTGCATTCAAGTCTTTAATCTATCTTTAGTTAATTTTTGCATTTGGTATAGGTAGGTAGGGGTCCAGCTTTATTCTCTTGCGTGGGGGTCTCCAGTTTTTCTAGCACTGTTTATTGAAGAGACTATCCTTTACTCATTAAAGACTCCTTTATTTTAAATTATTTCACCATCTATGTGTGGGTTTATTTCTAGGCTCTCTATTCTGTTCCATTGATTTTTGCATCTTTTTTATGCCCATACCTTGCTGTTTTGATTGCTGTATGTTTATAATATAGTTTGAAATCAGGAAGTGTGATGCTTTTAGCTTTGTTCTTTCTCAAGATGGCTTTGGCTATTTGGGGTCTTTTGTGGTTCCATACAAATTTTAGGATTATTTATTCTACTTCTATGAAAAATGCCTTTGGAATTTTGACTAAGATTGCATTGACTCTTTAGATTTCCTTGGATTATATAGACATTTAACAATATTAATTTTTCTACTCCATGAGCATGGAATATCTTTTCATTTATTTGTGTCTTTTTAAATTTCTTTCATCAATGTCTTGAAGTTCTTGGTATACAGATCTTGTTTGGCTATTTTAAGTCTTTTGATTTTCTATTTACATTTTAGAATACACTTCCTGGAGTTTTTATTTGCATTATATTAAACTCTAGATTTATTTGGGGAGAATTGACATCTTAAGGATACCAAGTCTTCCAATCCATGGACATGGTATATCTCTCCATTTATTTAGGTATTTTAAAATTCTCTCAGCAGTGTTTTCAGGCTATGGGTTTTATACATATTTTTAAAAAATCTCCCTAAGTATTTCATGTTATTTGATGCTATTACAAATAATACTACTTAAATATTTTTTCAGTTTCCATTTATTTGTTGCAACTATTTAGAAATATAGTTTATTTTTGTATATTGACCTAGTAGTCTGTGATGTTGATAAACTTACTTATTAACACAAGTAATTTCTTGATAAATTCCTTAGGATTTTTTATATTCACAATGATGTTGTTTACATATAAAGATAGTTTTTATCTTTCCTTTTTATATATTAGCTGTAGGATTTTGGTAGATTTTCATTATCAAACTCTTTCTAGTCTACTGAGAATTAAAAAAATTCATGAATAGGTGCTGAATTCTATCAAATGCTTTTTTAGCAGCTGTTGAGCTGATCATGTATTTTCTTCTTTTTTAGTCTTTTAGTATGGTAAATTACATTGATTGCATTTTTTGAATATTGAAACAATTTTGAATTCCATTGGTAACCCCACTTGGCCATCATTTCTATACTTTTAAAATATATTCCTGCATTTAATACTTATTAAAGGATTTTTGTTTTCATAAGGGGGATTTGCCTATAGTTTTCTTGTGTCTTTGTCTGGTTTTGTTATCATCATAATGCTGGTCTCATAAATGAGCTGGGAAAAATTCCCTCCTTTATTTTTGAAGGAATTTGTGGAAATTTGGTATTATCTCTTTCTAAAATGTATGTAGAATTTCCCAGTGAATGAGTCCAGAGTGTTCTACTTCAGGTTTTCTGTTCAGATTTTTCCATTTCTATTGTCAGTTTTTGTAATTTGTGTCTTGTATGGTATATTATTAATTTATTGCCTCTCAGCTCTCAATACATCATTCTGAATATGTTCTGTGATGAACAGGAATTTCTTTCGTATTTTTCTTTAATTTTTTTTAATGTTTATTTATTTTTGAGAGAGAGAAAGAGAGAGAGAGAGAGAGAGAGAGAGAGAGAGGGAGAGAGAGAGATACAGAATCTGAAGCAGGCTCCAGGCTCCGAGCTGTCAGTATGGAGCCCGAAGCAGGGCTTGAACTCATGAACCATAAGATCATGACGTGAGCCAAAGTCAGACACTTAAACCAACTGAACCCCTCAGGTGCTCAGCATTTTTCTTTTAATGTGAACATGGTGTTAAGCTTTCTCAGTAGAGGGTACCTGGGGAGACTTTGTGAGAGGAAGAGGCTTTCCTGCCATTTCTGGTGTGGGCCAGGGTTGACTGGGGGAATGTGAGGACCTCTGGTGGAGCCTGTCCCAGCCACTGGCCCAGAGCTTTAGTCCTTGTGTGACTTTACAGCCTTTGCCAGGTGATAACTTTTCTGCATCTCTCTTGATAAGGAAACCGGGCTCCTGTGCTGTCCATGGCACTCTAAAGGCCTCCTGGGCTGCCTGGACCTTCACTGCACACACACCATTGGTTTCTGATTGCCTGCATTCTGGAAAGTGGCCTGTTGCTTGCTTAGCATCTCCAGATCAGCTCTGGTCTGGCCCAACCAGTGAACTTCTCTGCTATCCATTGGTTTAACTGCAACTTCTCCAGTGAGGTTTGAGCATTTCAAGTTTGTCATTCCTTGGGTAACCCCAGCCATAGAGTACCATAGAGAATTACCTTAGATTGTATACTTGCTTTTTAATCATAGTTAATATTCCTTATGGTAGACTTTTCCTGCTCAACCTACTGTGTGGTTTCTATCTCCTGATTGGACACAGACTTCTGTATAGGAACTTTCTGAGTTGAGACTTTTGTGACCTGTGGATTTTGTAGGAGACATTGCTCTATATTTAACTGGTACTTTTTCATCTCCTCTCACTCACATTACTGCCCATGTGTTTTAATCTGGGTATTAACTAAAATGAGGGAAGGGAAGACCAGAATGTGATGAGTGATATTTCTGTAAGAACTGAAATTTGGCAAACAATGAGCCAGGGACATGGTTTCCTGCACCACTGAAATGATCAGTTTCAGCTTGACTCTTCCAGTGTTTTGTGGTTGTTGGCAGAGATGTTTAAAGAATTTCTTGAAGTACAGTAAGCACAGGATACAATAGGATCTTACTATTTTTCTGTTTAGAATAGAAGTACTATGACCTTAAGCTATTATGGATGAAGTATCCAGGCTAATAAAAATCCTAGTTTAATATCAGCAACAATTTTGATTTTTAGAGTTGATTTTTATTCTCATAGAAAAGAGGAAAACCTGTATTTCTTATAGGTGCCATGGTGAATAGAAATGATCCAGCCATCTTCTTACTTCCATGCAGTCAGAGAAAAAAGCACCCAGACTCAACCAACCAAACAAAACTGCATCAAAATACAGAACACTTTCTCCATTGCAGTTAGGGCCTTTGGCATGAATTTAAATTTAGCTTTCCTGGGAATTTTGGAAAAACATTTTTCTTCATTGTGTTTGTAAGCCCTATGAGGCAGAGATATAACTTCTCCAAACAAAACAGCAGGAAAAGCAACTAGCAGTTCTCTGGATAATGCAAATGAATAAAAATTGCCAGAGTTATTTCAGAAGTGCTAAGAGCCTTACTCCGATACTTTATACACTATTCCTAGGCTTTAGTAGTTCAAGAATGCCTGTTTTAGCAATCCCAGAACACTAGGGAATAAAGTTTGTGGAGAAAATAAATTACATAGAAATCGTCTCCAACTTAGAAATGGATCACATGCCAAGAGTTGACTTGGAAATCAGCTACTGGAAATATCTTTGCTGTGTGTAGAAAACAGCTCTATGAAAGATGGTTTGATTTCCTGGTTTATGTCATTAGTTGTCAGTTGCTACAATTTATGTTATTTTTCCTTTATTAGAACATATTAGTGTATTAGTTATCTACGGCTATATAATCAATTGTCCCCAAGCATAGCAGCATAAAAGAACAATCGTGTATTATCTCACAGTTTCTTTGGGTCAGGAATATGGGTATGGTTTATCTGGATACCCCTGGATAAGGGTTTCTCATAAGGTTGTGATCAAGATGTCAGCTCTGCTGCATCTTCTGAAGGCCCAACCAGGGTGGGGGATCTGCTCTCAAGCTCACTGAGGCCTGCATACAAATGAGCTTGAGAATAGTCCTGGCCTGGTTGAGCTTTTGGGTGAGAGTGCAGCCCCAGCCAACACTTTGATTCCAGCCTGTGGGAGACCTTGAGTCAGAACTACCCAGCTTTACACTGTTATCTGAAATAAGACCACTGCATTTAGAATGTATTTTGCATTTGAAAGTGATTCTTGTGCAACAAGGGGCTTATATCCTCTTCTCCTTGGGAGGAAACTTCCTTTCCATAGTGATGAATAAAGTGGAGATTTTTTTTCTATGGTTGAGATAGCAGTTGGGCAGCTTGGGAAAGTAGGAAAATGTTTTCTTTTCTCTGCTTGTGGCCTATAACCAACTTGGCCAGTATAAAAGGGTGTGTTCTTGATGTTTGTGGGGTAGAATGTAGAGTATATTTTCACATGGAGGCAGTATCCCATAAATGGGTGGTTAGAATCCTAGGAAAGAGTTCTACTTACGACTCATTATAAGTTGAGTAGGCCCTTGTGGGCTAGCTTACCACCATTTATAGCAGCGTGTTCATAAGAAAATGGATTCTATATCCCAGATGTCCATCTTATAAACACATCTTTTGAATGTGTTTTTCACATTCACATCTTTTGTGTGTGTTTTGAATGTCCATCTTATAAACATCTTTTGAAATGTGACTCATTTTTAAGTTGGAGACTTGCCTGTGTTTCACTGCGTCCTCTCAGCTACCTTTCCCAAAGTAGTTTACATTTTGAACTATCAGCCTTTTGGGGAGATAAAGTGACAGAAAATAGAGATTACTATAATTCACTCTTAGCATTAAGAGCCTGGCAGACCTATCAAGACATATCTAATACAGATTTCCTGCAGGGCCTGCACTGAAGTCCCTTTACAGTTGAGTTATGCCAGGCCATAGCCATCTCCTTTTACAGGATTCTGGAGTCTCAATCAGGTATTTCCAAAAACAGATTGATTTAGTACATGGGAAACAGTTTTGGCCTTACACCTTCTTTAGCCCATATATATAGAGAAGCTGATGGCCTTCCACCATTCAGACCTCTGCTTGCTTTGGCCTCCCACATACTTGACATTTTCAGACATGGCTCTTGTTGGATTCAGCAGTACTGCAGTCAATCATTAGAGAATTCATCTAGGAATCAACCCATCACTTGAATATCCAAGGGGCTGCTTGAGCGTATATTCAAGGCAGATAACTAAATAGGGCTCTGCACTGCCAGCTCTAAATCTCTATCCCTTTATTAAGTCAGATGACCAAAGGCATGTTTTAAGAGCCACTCTTATTTCCACTTAACTCCCCTAAGTTAAGATGTTCTGTTTTGCATCACTCTTTAATGGGAGACGAGTATTAAAAAGAAGTCATAAAATGCCTTTCTGTGTCATTTGTAGAACCATAGTTGAAGATTGTGTCTACCATGTTTCTTAATGTGAATATGTACTGGGTTATTCAGTTTCCCTTAATCAGCCATGTGACCAGGCCTGCTCTTTCCCAATGACAGATCCTTCAGTGAAATTTTCATAGTAGATGAGTTTCATGTACTGTTTATCTAATAAGAGCTGGATTAAAAAAAAATTCACTGACTTATTGAAAATCAGTTGAAGGCTTCATAGTAAAAACTTCATTTCCCTTTTTTGAGGGCAATGTAAAATGTTTCAACCACGTTTAAAATTAGGAATGGTGAGCATAATCTCTATTCAGTAAATCTAAAATAGATTTTAAAATACCCTTATCTTCTATTGTGAAGGAAAATTACAAGGGAAGGAGAAACAGGATGAGAAGCAGGAAGAACATAGAAATGATTAAAATATGTACCAAATTCCAGAAAGGCAAAATACTGGCTGTTGTGTTGGTCTCCCTCCCTCCCTCCCTCCCTCCCTCCCTCCCTCCCTCCCTCCCTCCTTCCCTCAGTCTCTCCTTCCCTTTCTCTCCCTCTCTCTTCTCTTTCCTCTAAAAAAAAAAGAAAAGATAAATCTGGAAACACCTTGTATTTTATTTTTAAGTAAATAATGTTTAAATTTCATCCAAACTTTGAAATGATTGATCCTCTTAAAATCCTTTCCCTCTTAAAAAGAGGACATTTAACATATTGCTTTGGAGAATGCTGATCAATTTTAGGGAGGAAATGGAGTGGTGCCTCTATCTTGAGGCCTTTTGGGATGCTGTAAACTACTGAGAATTTTAAAGCTGGTGCAAACAGTTCTGCTGAGATTCAGGTGAGATTGTCTTTGACATTTGTCCTGGGTCTAGATAAAATGTAAGTGTCATGCTGATCCAAGCCCAGGGGCTGCTAGCCTGCCACTGGCCACCGTGTGTCTCAGCATGGCACCTCTGCCCTGGGAAGAGGTTCTTGGGTTGCAGGGCTAATCACCGAGTAGCAAAGACTGGGGACATTTAAAATACTTTTCTATTTCTATTTTTGAAAATGTATTACATCACATGGACCAAAGTTCAGAAAGTAAAGACAGAATGTTGGAAACAAAAATAAACTGTAGCGCATTATACACCTTACCCTACTTGTTGATTTATTCCCCCCCCCCCCCCCCCCATGAATGGTGTGTCTTATAGGTCCATGTCCTTACCTGTAGAGCTGTCTTATTCTTTATAATGGGTGCATATTATTCCATAGCAGAGATGATTTTATGCAAAAGTTGGTGCCAATCTTTTTATAGACAATCCTGAAATGACTTTGTACATGAGCTAAATGTTCTATAGAAGCTAATCTCTGATGAATCTTGTTAATATTCAGTGTCAATGTTCGGTCTCTTTCTCAATATTTTATTCCCCTTAGAATCTTTTGTCTCCTTCTCCTTACCCCCACCAACAGATAATAATTTAATAAGTGGAAAGCTTATTGATTTGAATGGAAGTTAAGTTGACATTTATGTTTATATCTATGACTATTCCTCTTTCTTCTTAAAGTTCCATATTTAGCTGTATCTCCTTCATTTTTAATGTAAGGAGAGAGTTGAGACAAGTTTCCTGTAAGGTTTACAACAACATATTCCATTTTTGATTAGGAGCTTCCATTTAGAAATAAAGTCATAATTCCTTTTCCTGAAAGAACAGCAATAAGAAGCAAACAGATCTGACCTTAACCCTGTAGCAGGCCCCTTTGTAGTGCTGATGGGGGTTGTTGGGGGGAAAGGTTGGTGTTGGTCTGGAACAGATTGCAAGGGGAGGTCTGGGCCCGTCAGGCTCAGCTGAGCAGAGGGCCTGATCATTTATCACTGTCAGAGGGGGTGGGGGTGGAGGGAAGGGGGAGGTACTGGACTGTTCCTGCCCATTGGCTGACTGACAGCTGACTGTGCCTCTTGCAACCTTCAGGCAGCCTATGTGCCATTGAGGGGCAATGTGCTTCCTGCTGAAGGCTGCTGACACATTCACAAGGAAGAAGAAAGAAGGTCTGCTGCATGCTGTGGCTGCTGCATTTCCATGTGGTGTACACAACCATTTGTAAAAGCCGACTTAAGAGTATCAGAAGCATACAGTTGGGCCCCAAAGTGATCCTAGCACTCTGATGATGGGTTGAGAAAACATCTCTGTGGTCTCTTGCCAGAATTACATTCACAGGACTTGGATACTCTGCACAACATTGATTATTTTAATGTGGCAGAATTGACATTGACAAATGCTGGGGAAATTGTAAATAATTTTGCTTCATCTATGAGTAAGGGACCAAAGCAATAGCAGCCAGGGAAGCCAGGGTCCCCTACAGGTCTTTGAAGGGCAAAGTTTTTAAAACAATACTAAAAAGTACGATTTCTATGTGATCCTTTATAGTTATGTTTAACACCCATCTTATAAATCCAAACATGTTTTAGGATCAGTAAGAAGCATGTACTTTAGAATAAAATAAGATCATTTTGGTGTACAGTCCCATTTTTTAGTACAACTGTTTTCAACTGTCCTATTCACAGAGATGTCACATTCATCAGGATGACATATAGATTTTAATCCTTAAAATAACTTTATTTTAAATGGAATTTAAGTTCTCAAAATTATCTAATTTTGGTAGTCATTAGGAATTACATGGCTTAAGAGGGGGTGGGGAAATTTTTATAAAAGTCAGGTGGAAATTTTCCATCAGTTAATATTATATACATATCACAGATGCCTAAGTTAGACATGGTTCCTAAATGTGGTAACTAATAACACCATTACAAAGGTAAAAATGGAATTCTTCTAAAAATGAAATGAACGATAATGGAATGCTTTTTGGGGATAATGTAGTGTGGGAACTCATGTAGTCTGATAACAGGGTGGATGCATTAAGAGCTGTAGGCAGTGCTGCTAACACAGAAGCCTTGTCTAGGTAAACCTGATCAGCAGCCCTAAGAAGGGGGCTGGTTGGTGGTCAGTGAAGGATAAGGAGAAGGCAGGCATTGTCTTACTATTTTTGTTAAAGATTTTTAAAAAAATCTTTAAGTAGGCTCCATGCCCAACGTGGGGCTCGAGCTCACAACCCTGAGATCAAGAGTCACATGCTTTACTGAGCCAGCCAGGCACCCCTTGTCTTACTATTTTTGTGACACCCACGGTAAACCCAGTGCCTGGCACATGACTGGTGTTCAGTAGTTGTCTTCTGAACTGTGATGTTAATGGGGCAGGATGTAGATCCCTGTGCCTTGACCTACTGGGGTGGATATACCCGCCCTGCCCCCCGTTCCTCTGTCAACCTTCATTCACCTTTTCTCGCATGCCTACCTATGATTTCAGTAGCTCATGAGCCCTACCCAAGTGAGGGACAACGTCTGAGATGGCCCTCATCAGAGAGGATCTAACAGGCCTGAGATACAGCTGACTTGAATTAGTCTGGTAGCCCCAGGACAGCTCCAGCGATAATCACTTAGGGGGCAGTGTCTTCAGGAGCAAGACAGAGAGTTTGAGGTATTTAAAACTGCAGTGAAAAGGGCCCTTTGATGAGGCCTTATGTGATTAATCAGGAAATAATCTGCTCATTGGCTATTTTCATTTAAGAAGATTTTATGCTTTCTCTTGCTGTTTCCACTCAGAGAAAACGTTTAGATTGTTGTAACTTGAAAGTATACCTGATAGGATCTCGATTTCTTCTTTATCAAGTTTCCCTTTTAGTTTTTTTCTACTTTTTATGGTTTACTGATTGTCAAAGAAGTATTTTCTCAAGAAAAATTTGGAAGCGTAAAGACGGAAGAAAAATCAGCCATAACTCAGCATATAGAGGTAGCCACTTTTACCTTTGTATTCTGTTTCCTTCTGATCATTTTTCTGTGCCTTTATTCTTAATTGAGTAAGATCCTTTTTTGTATCTTGCTTTTTTTCCCACTTAACTTTACCTTATTACTCTTCTGATGCCATGAACAAAACCTATTTATGATCATACTTTTAAAATTAGTATGCAGTATTCTACCTTAGAACTGTGTCTGATAATTTACTTCATTATCTCCCTTTTGTTGGGCCACTTAGGTTGCTTTACAATTTCTCATTATTATAAGCAGTTCTGTTGTCAGCA